>NW_022631024.1:3989079-4606579 GCF_010015895.1 Lontra canadensis | reverse complement strand
CTGAGGAGGTAGTTGTTGATGCACCCATTGGACAGATAGGAAAATCTGAGGCTCACAGAGACAGCGTGATTTTCTTAAGGAGGTAACTCCCCAGAGAAGCAGAACTGCCCCGGGAACCCTCTCCCACCCTCTCTGTCAGGTTCGAGAGTTCCATGCTCTCTTAGCACCTCAGGGGCTGATCAAGGCAGGTTAAGTGGACCATGACTGTCTAGACTCAGAAAGGCTTCCTGAAGCTGGCTCTTAACACAGATACAACCCTCTGAGTGTGTGGCTGGCTGGGGTGCCCAACATAAGGCACAGAAGTGGATCAGGCATCTGGATTTATGGAGCCAGATGTCCCAGAGCTGAGTTCAGCCTTATTCTATCCCAGAAGGGGACTGGGAGAGTTGGGGTCATCACAGACCCACTCTCCCCTCCATCGTGCCCTGAACCAGCCTCCCCCACCCCCATGACTATTCGACATGGACATTAGATATTGTCCGGTCAGAGGGATAGAGACAACCAGGGACTGTGGCTGGACCTTTGAAACTTCAGTTTCCTTGTATTCTGTGACTCAAGTGATCCCTGGTCATTTTAGAAATGTGATGTGAGTAAGAATGGGGGACACAGGCAGGGGAAGCAGAGACCTCACTAAATGTGTGTATGCTTTCACCTTTGGAGGCAATGCCCAGCTGGCCTGGACTCACCGGGTTTCTGCCGTGTCAGCTCTTTTTAGCCCATGGGAGCCTTTAGCTGGAGGGAGACGTCCTTGACAGTAGCCAGCAAAGGTCTTCAGGAATGGCCCCAAGCCTGGAGCTCTGATTGCCACGGGGCATTCCAGAGGGCATTGCTATTCCTGGCCTTGTGACCTAGCATCTCTTTCCACCCTCCCCTCCCCTCCCCTTGCAGGAAAGAAATGAGGCATGACAACAAAACTGTGGGAGATGGCTGTCACCTTCTTAACATATAGCCCCACGTGTGGGAAGTAAAACAGCCTCATCAAAGGTCCCCTTCTGTGTCCAGGCCCAGTATTGCCCTTCAGAGCTTTAAGAGTTCCTTTTAGCTGTGGTCAAGCACTCCCACGGTGCCATAGTTGACTGCCCAATGTGCCAGGCAGCAAACTGGACACTTTACATACCATCTAAGTCTTCATCATTCTAATCAAAACTGTGATGCATTAGTGTTTCCGTTTCAGAGGAGGATGCTGTACTCAGAGATGAAGTAACTTACCTGTTACTAACAACAGCAGCAAGGATAGATAATCTCATACAGTGCTTACCGAGAGCCAGGCACTGTCCTCAGGGCTTCAAGGCACATCACATGATGCATGAGGCTGCACAGGACCCCACCAGAGCTTTGGCAGGAAACCTGGCTTGGGTTTAAGTCCATGCTCCCACATCACAGCCTGCCTCGTCTCTGGCAAATCCCTACCCATCTCTGAACCTGAGCTTCCCTCTTTGACAAATGGGAGTGATGATAATTGCCTCTTAGAGTTGCTGATTAAATGGTACAAGACATGTCCAGTTCCTAACAAATAGAAAACACTGTAAAACATAATGATAATTTGATTTTTTAAAAATGGTCTTGTACAAAGAACACAGGCAGGAAGCACGAGGCCATTTGCAACATGTGGACAGAGACTAGATTGGTCCTCGCTTGAAGTGTTGTGGCTGGCCCCTTGGAGGCTATCAGTACGCATTTGTTGAATGACTCTCTGATGGACTGATTAGCTAAGTGAATGAATGAAAAAGTGAATGAATGCCATTGGATTAGGTATGTGCAGCTTCTTCTGAATTTCTTTCCAGGTTTTTCTGGAATGAATACCACCACCTTTTAGTTCTGCTTCT
Organism: Lontra canadensis; assembly: GCF_010015895.1. Lineage (NCBI taxonomy): Eukaryota > Metazoa > Chordata > Mammalia > Carnivora > Mustelidae > Lontra > Lontra canadensis. The sequence continues at coordinate 4,604,753 of NW_022631024.1, read as the reverse complement.
CCAGTCTTGGCCGTAGTTGGTCATACATGTGCAAGAGAGTGTGGAGGAGGCTAGAAACCCTATCTGACGGAGCAGCCTGTGACCCTTCAGATATCAGGCTCTCTCCTTGCAGAGAAATCAGCCTCTCTGACTATCAAGAGAGCCTGGTCATGACTTCCATAAACTATGGAATGTTGGATGTTCATCCCAGTCATCATTAGGCAATGCAAAAATCTTTGCCCTTTTCCAAAGACACCACTCTTCTAACCCATCGAGGATATAATTTTATCAGAGATTATTCTCGGAAAATTTAATTGGAGAGACTATTTTAGCCTTTCTTGTGTCTAATCCTCAGAAATGAGAAGAACTCTCCCTTCTTGGAATGTGTCCTTCCTTCCCTGATCTCTTCTCTTAGCTGGCTCTGAAGTCTTGGATGGATGGTCTGCCTGTGGCTTCAGGTTCGTTACGGGTCTTTCCTCTCCATCCTGCTTACTGCTGATCTAGACTATCATCTTCCCCGACAAGGAACAGTTGCCCCCTCTTGGTTTTCCTGGCCTCTAGATCTGCCGTTCTCTGCAAATTCATTTGACATGCTGCTACCAGCATGGGTTTTCCAAAGATAATCCTATCTTCTTATTCTCCTGACATAGCCTGTCAAGGTCAAAGGCTTCCCATCGTCATAGGAGCATAATACAGCATTGAGTATCAGGGTTTTATATAGCGTGGAATGTGTCCATCCATTCAAACTTTCTTGAATTCCTTCCATGTGCCATAAGGACCAGGTACACACAGTGAAGAAATCCAAGTCCTATTCTCATGGAGCTTATGTTTTTGTCAGAGAGGTGGGTAATGCACAAATATAGAAATTTATGTTACATTATCAGACTGTAGTAAGTGTCATGAGGAAGAATGAAGTAGGGGAAGGGGTAGAGAATAGTAGGTTCTTCTATTTTAAATAAGGAAGCCAGGAAGCACTTCTCTGAGCAAGTTGCATGCACTTGGAGTTGAGAATGAGGCAAGAGGATGAGCAAACCATACGGGTGTCCGGGAGGAGTAGAGTCCTGGGTTGATGTTCTACCTCCATGGCTTTCCATCTCTGCTGTTGGTTTATCACTTTATCTCTTTTGTTCTCAATGTTTCCTGCTTAAGGAAAGGATACTGGTGATAGTTCTGACTTGGTATCTTTGCTTATAGAATCATTCATCATCTGACCCCTGGTTATTCTAGACCTGCCTCATCCCTCACTACTCTCTGCCTAGTCCAACCACACTGTAGCACTATAGCCCCCACTTGCCACCTGCTGTCCCTTCCATCTAGATGGTCTTCTGCTTCCCTCTCTCTTATCTTTGCTCTCCTTCCTTCACTTCGATCACTCTAATGCAACCTTCAGATAGTCACTCCAACATCACTTCTCCCTGGAGGTCTTTAGTGGCTCTGGCACCCCAAGGCTGGGATATGTGACCCTGAGTAATTCCATTCCCCTCTTTCCTCCATTTGTAGCACTGCCCACCGGATCAATAGTGTCTATGCCTCTCATGAGACGGTGAGCCTTGTGAGGCCAACAGAATCAGTGTTTGGCACATAGTAGGTGCTTCCTGAGTTTTGTGTTTACTATGTGCCAAACACTGGCTCTGATGGCCTCACATAGCTCACAGTCTCATGGTTGTGGTAGAGGTCAGAATCAAATAATGATTAGAGAAGTCTTTTCAAAAAGCATCCATTAATAAGTTAACAGACACATGGAAATACTTAAGTATTAACTGAAATTGATGAAATACTTCAGTCATGCCTAAAGGAAAATGATGAAAGATTTGCCAAATAAAATCACTGCTTACATATATGAAGCACTTCACAGGTTATTGACCCTTCTGCCCGCATTATCTCAGTCAGAACCCATGACAAACTTTCGAGGTGGCCGGTGGGGGCCATGAAAGCCTCAAGAAGCAAAGACACTTGTTTCAAACAATATCAACCAGGTTGAAAAGAACGTGGCCCACACTCAAACCCAGTATTCTGACTGTTGGTTTACTGCAGGTTTTGCCAGCTCCTTTGTGAGCAGCGCTGAAGAGTGTGTGTGTGTGTGTGTGTGTGTGTGTGTGTGTGTGTATGTGTATGTGCGCACGCACACATGTGCATGTGGAGGGGGAGGGGAAGGCATTCTGGAGTAAGCCTTCTGGCTCCTCCTAGACTCAGAAGTCCCAGCAGGGGCAGCAGGCTGTGCAAAAGCCCAAAGCTCTGAGAATATGTCTGCCAGGTCAGGAGAGGCTGATCTGCCTGATTCCAAAAAGCAGAGTCAGTGCTGAGTGTGGGAGGCTAGCGATTCCCTTGATTCTCCAAGGGAAGGGAGAGAGAAGATGAGGTGGTGGCGGCATGCTCTGGGGAGAGTGTCACCTAGAGGGCCCTTGAGGCTGAGGTGTCGACAGGCTAGGACAAAGAAAGCAAATGGAACAGTAGCACCCACGTTGGCCCGGGAGACCTGGCCTTTGCTTCTAATACTCTTACCTTCTAGCAGCGGCAGCGTGAGCAGGTGTCCTTCTTCCGTCTGGGATCCAGTCTCTCCCTCTGTAAAAATAGGAATGTCATCGGTTGGTGGTTTTTAAATCACGTTCCTTAGGGCTACAGGGATTTGTGGCAGTGTTCGTGGGCCAAGAGGGAGGGTGGAGGAGAGGACCCACATGCTCCCTCGCTCTTACGGAAATGCCCCTTTTATAGGCTTGTGAATTGAATTTCGAATATAAAATATCATTTTGAACAGAGGGTTCTGCTACAGAATAAAGTTTGAAAACCTCTGGCCAAAATGATCTTAAATGGCTTTCCAGTTTGGACAGTCTCTGAAGGGAGAGCCAGTGGGAATAAAGCCTTCAAGGTTAGGTACCCAATCATGGGGAAGAGGAGGCAGGACCGCAGAGGAGCAGCTATGAGATTAAACAGAAGGGACAGAAAGAAGCTGTTGTCACTCTCTGTGACTGAGATTTACATCTGGGGAGAACAGATTTTCCACATACCCTGTCTTTCCTTCCTCTCCTTCAGTGTTTTATCTCCCTTTCTCCTTCTTCTCTCTAAATAGCTACCTGGAGAACTTGATAGGATGTCAGCAGTTATAGGTTAGGAAGGCAGGACTTGATAAAGGTGCATTCTTTCCTTCTCTTATAAAAGTGACAGACCTTGGCCATGAGAATGGATGTTGTAAATACTCATTGAAAAGTCTGTTGGAAAGTGAAACTGATTCCACGTCCGAGGAAGAGGCAGCCATAGGCTTCTGGTCAACCTGCTTATTGTAGAAATGGGGAAATGGAGGCCTGGAGAGGGAAGAGCCTTGCCCAAAGTCACACTGTCAGCATTGCCCAGCCAGCTAGGGTACAGTCCGTGACTGAGGGGGGAACACAGGACCCAGTAGTGAAAGAGGGTGTGGGCACGGGCCAGCCTGAATATTCAAGCAGATTGTCGACACAGTATCTTTCAGGTCTCTTACCTCCTCTGGATGGCCCATTTGGGGTCCACACTGGAGGCCACCTTTCTGTGTTTGGATCTGGCATGCGATCGTGTAAACTACACAGGTACTACGCACACTCCGCTCCCGTCTCCGGAATGGTACAGTCAGCACGGACTTGATTTGGTTGATGTCCAAGATCACTGGACAAGGGCTGAGAGGCCAGCCCCTCACTGAACACTCCTCTGTTCATTTCTTTTCCTTGCTCAGAATGTTCCCTTCTCGTTCTTTCAGGGATGCAGTGCTCGCTCCTTGGCCTCACTTCTGAGGCTCCCTTTGATCCAAAGCAGGGAACTGCTCTGTCCTCTGCCATTGCACAACCTCCTATTTCATGTCTGTATAGACACCGTGACTTCCCTGTAGCATCTAAGATGCCCATGATGTTCTCACCAGAAGACCTTTGCTTAGACTCTTTCCTCTACGTGGAGCTCACGCTCCTCTTTTCATCTGATTCTGCTTAAGCCAAAGTAACTACCTCTCATTGTTTACAGCTCGGTTCACGTTCTGGCTTCTCCAGGAAATCAGCCTGGCTTTCAGCCTCACTTGGTGAATGTTATAGCCATTTTAAGTGTGGGCAGATCGTCTCAAGCTTACTTCTGCCCTAATACTTCACTGCATGTAGTCCAGGTGGCTCTCGTCCTCCTTGCCAGCCTGCAGGACGGGGACTGGTGTGAGGTCAGAGACGACGTCCTCGTCTCCTGGGTGTACCCTGGCATGCAGTGGTGTTAGGTAAATAGACCTGCACACGTCTTTTTACTGAAACGCACCTGAGCCCTCTAGAAGTTCATTTTCCTTGTCTTTGGACTGTAGAGACTAATACGGACATGGGACAGGTGACCCTGAGAGGAACAAATTAAGACAGTTATGTGTCACTGGGCTTCAGAAGCCATGCCTCCTGCTATTAAAGAAGTCCCTTTTAAGAGCCATGAACACGGAGGGATCTCAGGAGCCTTGTGCTCCCCAGAGCCTTATACCAAGTGCCTGAGATATCTAGGAAGAGAGGAGGCTACAGCCTTGTACCCCTCCTCCACCCGCAGAAATGAGGCTCTGTTTCTGAAGGGGCACTCAGCCTGATCCCAGGACCAGTCCCTTAGTGATGTGGGTGGCTGCTGGCCTGTGACCGCGGCACTGCCCCAGCCGTGAGGAAGGAGCTGCCAGCCTGGGCAACAGCACGTCTTCCCTCCTTCTCTGTAGGCCAGAAACCCAGCGTCACACTAGTGCTGAACCTGGGACCAATCATCCCATCCCGAAAACACACCTTGCCTTCAAAGTAGCTTACCAATTTTCTTATCCAAACAGGTTAAAGCTGGGTGCAGGGGGAGGGGGTGCAGGAATTCAGGGAGCTTGAGGAAGAAGCTGGTGCCTGCCTTCGCCTGCACTTAGAACTCCGCAAGGGGGGAGAGCCGGAAGACACTATACACAGTGGAAGAGATATTTCATTACAGACATCCCCTCACTCTTTGGCCAGTGTACTTTTGTAAAAAGACAATGAGAAGACAAGAGTGGAAAGGCTATTCCCCAAAGCATTCATTAAAGCAAGACAGGAAGGATCAGAGCTGGGGACCCTCCTGCCCAGAGTCCATTTCCCCAAGCCTGAGTTCCACTGCCCTGCCCGTCCCCCAGTGCCACTCTCCTTCCCTTCCCTTAGCCTTGTCTTTCCTATCTGCGGTCTAGGATCTAGTTACCTCGTATATGAGATCCTTTCCAACAGTGAGGTGTATGTATATTCATTTTATAACACAGTAGTGCTTGAAGTTAAAATATGCCCCCTTCACTCATTCATTTATTAATATTTTATTCAGTATCCACTAAATATTAGGCACTGTCCTAGGTATAAGGCTCAACAGAGTCCGTGCTCTCATAAGGTTTGAACTCCAGCAGACTTCAGCATATATTTTAGATTTAAACAAAATTAGGATGACCTTAAAGTTGTAGACAGGCAGAGTGCCTGGGTGGCTTAGTCGTTGGGTGTCTGCCTTCAGCTCAGGTCATGATCCCAGGGTCCTGGGATCGAGCCCTGCATTGGACTCCCTGCTCAACAGGAAGCCTGTTTCTGCCTCTCCCAGTCCCCCTGCTTGTGTTCCCTCTCTTGCTGTCTCTCTCTCTCTCTCTAATAAATAAATAAAACCTTAAAAGAACAGAAAGTGTAGACAGGCCAGTGGCACCTAGTAACTCAGTCAGTTAAGCATCTGACTCTTGTTTTCGGCTCAGGTCATGATCTCAGGGTCATGAGATCGAGCCTCGTGTCAGGCTCTGTGCTGGTTGTGCAGTCTGCTTGAGAGTCCCTCTCTTCCTCTCCCTCTGTCTCGGCTTCACCCCCTTCCCCTTGCATGTATGTGTTCTCTCTTTTTCTCTTGTTTTCTCTAAAACAAAAACAAGCAAAAAAAAAAAAAAACCTAGATTAAGACAAATCAATTTTTTTTTTCTTGTGATTCTGGTTCCAAAGTGGTCTTGCCAAAGATATCTTGTCTTTACCACGGAAACACTTTCATGTATATTCTCCTATGATCCTAATAATGGTCCCTTAAGAAGTCATCAAGATTAGCAATTCCCATTTTATAGGTGAGGAAACCAAGGTCCAAAAGGGTGGAGTCATTTTGCTTGGGTTCCCAGAAGGCAGTTAATTCTTTGCCGAAGAGGCATCTACATACATGGGCGGTTTTTGTCCGGGACCAGGTGACAAGACAGGAGAGAGGAACAGTTTAGGGGACTACCAAGCTTTGGGAACAAAACTACAGACTAGGGCTGTGTGTGCATCTGTCAGCATTTATGGGGAAGAGGCTCTTCTGAGCCATGGGACCCGCTCCCTGATCATGGATCACAGTTGCAGGACTTGGCTGCAATAGGGGCAGAAGAAGTTTGGGTTAGCCCAAAGATTCAAGGTCTTGGCAGGGTCCTAATCCCTTTCCTTCTTGGCCTCAGGGGCTGTATCCGCCTGATAGGGATGATGCTTCCCTGTCCCCTTCCTGGCAGTATTGAGTGCCCCGTAATGCACAGCAGGCTCCAAGAGCATGACCCTGTGAAAGGCATCACGTTCCCCCATGCCTGGTGCATAGTGAGTGCTCCGTGTTGTTTGTTGGACATGAGTCCAGAGTGAGGCAAAGGGACGAGTAAAGCAGAAGGACATGCCAGTGCTCCTCTCCATATTCTTTCTGTGTCCTCTCCATATTCTTTCCTTGGACCCTTCCATCACTCTGTGATGTTGGTGTTGCAGATCTGAGGGGTCAAGGAACTTCTCCACCTCCCTCAGTGCGGATAGACCAGATCAGGGATCAGAATCCATATCCGTGCTTTCTCCCTGCTCCTCACGTCTTCATCAATGACAGAGTGTCTGTTTGGACAGGTTTCTGTCCTACAGCCAGGAGCACAGTCTGAGTGATGAATGGTATAGGTAGTGCATGGCCTCGGAAGGCCTTAAGATAAGGAGGCAAGCCATTAATCCTTGCTTTTTCTGTCTTTATCTTTACAAGTTCCTTATTAGACATTCTTTACTCATATTTTCAATTAACATACCTTCCTGATCCCCTCTTATTGCTTTCTTCTGCTTTGTTACACTTTTTCTGTTTCCATTCTTTTCTCCAAAATTCTGAGTAGATTCCCGGCAGGGTTCTTCCTTATCAGTGCTTTTGCCTCTTGGCCTCTTTCCAGAATGTTCTTTCAACTGGTAAATCTGACCTGACCATTTTCCTGCTCAAAATGCCTGTCAAGATAGAATCCATGCCCCTTCACCGATTCCAGAAAGTCCTTCAGGATCAGACCTGAACGGTCCCTCTGTGACTCTGTGACCGTGGGTCGGTGTCCACTGTGCCTCTGATCCACTAGCTCACAGCTCTGCAGAGACAACCTATTGTCTTCACCTGCCTGCTTGCCTCACCTCCCACCACCAGACTGGAAGGTCATTGAGGGAAGGGCATGTTGGAGTCACCTGTCATCCCCTCTGGCACATCCCAAATGCTTCGTAACTACTTAGCATACTTACTGGAGAAATGCATCAGACACCCCATACTTTTTTTTTTTTTTTTAAACCTCTGTCTCCTTCCCCAGGATTTAGAGACCAGAAATCTGAGTTCTAACAAATCCTGTTTGGGAGAGACACCAGCAGGATGCTATTGAAGTGACACTCCCATCGCATGTTACAGATTACAAGCCGTTCTATACACATTAACTGTGTTTGATTTTCACAACAACCTGGGAGCTTCCTGGTAGAAATTTGAATTCCATTCGAAGCAGGAGGAGGCTGGGACTCAGAGGGGCCGTGTGGCCCTAGACAAGTGCGCCACCGTGCCTGGGACTTGTACTTGGCGGGATTTCCGCTGTTCTGGACCTTGGTTTCTCTCCTAACAAAAACACTATGTCTTAATTACAACGAATGAGGGAAGGAAAAGCCAGGGTAATTATTGGTGACACATTGAGCAAGTGTGAAGGTTTTGCAAGACTGGGAATGCTTTATTTCTGTACCTTCAAGGACGTTTTCATTACTGTTAATTCCTTACATTTGTATATCAATTTAGAGATTTGCAAAGTGACTTTTTCCATCCCGGATTCCATTCGCCTCTTCCCCAATTCAGTGGAATGAGCAGAGCAAGTCTTTGGCAAACAGACTTTCATTTTGTGTCTTCTGTGCCATCCAATATGCCAGGCACCAAAGATAAAATTGTGAGCGTGAGAGCTGGCCTCTGCCATCCTGGAGCCGAGAGCTCAATGTGGGAGTTGGATTGGTCAACACATTGTTGCAACAGAGTACGATGTTTATTGGCACCCTGGAAGGGATCCTGGGTAACACAGAGAGCCCTAGTTAAGTCAGCGGTGGCTGGAGAAGGGTTCCTGAAGGAAGCAGCAATCTGGAGAATAGGAAGCAGTTCACCAGGCAGAGTGGTGGGAAAGCATGTACTGGGTAGAGGGACTAGGTGCAAATACCAGGAGGCTGAAGTCAGACTGGTTCAAGGTTATTGTAGCTCTGTCAGCACAGCCTGGATGTGGAAACAGCTAAATGTCCAATGATAAATAGGAGAAGAAAGTAGATAGATGCACACATACACACATGATGGAATGTTGGTTGGCCTTAAAAACAAAGAAGAAGGGAATCCTGCCATAGGTAACAGCATGGGGTAAGCCAGCCACAAAAAGACAAATTCATACCTGCATGATGCCACTCATACAATGTATCTAAATTAGTCAAATCCATAAATGCAGAGAGCAGAAAGGTGGCTGGCAGGGGCTGGGGGGGGGGTAATGGAGAATGGCTTTCCAAAGGCTATAAAGCTTCAGTTATTCAAGACCAGTAAGTTCTAGAGATTTCCCATGCAACACAGTGCCCATAGTTAACAATACTATATTGTACACTTAAAATTTTGTGAAGAGGGTAGATGTTAAGTGTTAAGGGTTCTTAACCTCAATATATTTTTTTTAAAGCTTGTAATGTGAAGGTGTAGATTGAAATCATATAGGGGAAGGGTCTTGCTTGAGTCACCGGGTGGATTCAGGGTAGATCTGAAGCCATAGCAGAGACCTCCCCTCTCCCAGCCTGTGGCCTCCTTCCATGGTATTGTGTGTCTCCACTTTCCAGGAAGCAGAGGGCAATTAGAAGAGCCTGGGCGGACAGCATCCAAACCCAGGCGCCGAGGACTAGCCGGAGGTGGCTCCAGCTGCCCAGCCCCTGGGGCTCCGAGCCCCTCCCTCTGCTGCTCTGCAAACTGGGCCACCCGCCACTTGAAGATTAGTCACAGATGCTGGAAATGCATCCACAATATTGTGTCAAAAAAAGACGTGCAGCAGCATTCAGATGGTAGGCTTATTAGCCTGTTATTATCCATTCACCCAAATATTCCGACTAATCAGCGTTCAGATGGGCAGGATTAATTGGTTACAATCCTAGCACTGGGCACATCTAATTGAAATGGATGCATTCGCCTTTCCGAACGGACAGCTTATCCATTGCCATTACACAGAGAGCATGGCCTGGCCCGTGGATTTTGCTGTCAGGGCCATTACAGTCGAGGCCACAAAAGGATGAATGGAGCCCTTTTCCTCACCTTTGTTCAGGGCTGCAAGCACCTTCGTGTAACTTGGTCATCTGTTTGCCCCGCTTATCCATCTTCTCTGCAGGACTGTGAGCTACTTGAGGGCAGATCTGTATCAATTAGCATTAGGTCTGACTGCCTATAACAAGAAAGCCAGAATAATAGTGCCTTAAACAAGAGGAAATTGATTTTTCTCGCATAGAAAGCAAGTCTGACGATGGGGTGGCCAGGGCTGGCTAGTGTCTTCATCATGCCTTGAAGGACTTAGCCCTTCCCTCTTTCCCTGCTTTTATCCTTCCCTCTGTCTTCCCTTCCTTCCCCTTTCCTCCCACCATCCTAAGGTGTGGCATCCATCCTTGTGGTCCAAGGAAAGTCAGCCATCCTATTCAAGTCCCAGGCAGCAGGAAGGAGGACAAAGAAAGGCATAAGGAGGCAAGCCCCCCAGGTGAAGCTGTTCCCTTTAAGGAGCTTCTGGGGAGGGTTCTCACGGCCCGTTCACTCATGTCTCATTGGGCAGAATCTAGTCACTGGCTCCGATGCAGGTGTTAGCTGGAGATGTACCCATTGCGATAAAATCAGTGCCTGTTACTAAGGACGAAAGGGAGAAGGCATGTCGGACAGGCACCTCGAGGTTCTTTGATTGGATGTCTGGGTGTGATTCAGCTTCAGCCTCCCTCACAAGGCCTTTCTAGCACATCATGGGGTTAAGAATTTGGGTTAAGAATTCGGGTCAAATAGACCTTGGTATAAATGCCGGCTCTCTCCTGTTCACTAGCTGTGTAGCTTGGGCATGCTTTGTTCAAGTTTTCGGGCCCCGTTTCTTTATGACAGTAATAGTCACGCTGACTTTATAAGACAGTTACGAGCACTCAATGGGCAGATTCTATTCAAGTGCTTAGCGGGGCTTCGGGCACATCAGTAATTGCCGACTCCCAGGATTGTTAATGATTGTCATCATCATGGAGGGAACACTGTAGGTGGGTAGTCCATCTTACTTTCAGGAATTTTGGGTTCAGAGTCAGAAGACCTGTGCTGTAGGAGACCCATGGGATGGTCGTGTGATTTCACTGCACTTGTCTGAGACTCAGTCTCATTTCTGGAAAATAAGGGTAATTAGGTTTTCAGTTATGAAAATCAGAGACTTCCTTTGCAACACTCTACAAAATATTATAGCATTATGAAGGTAACGTTCGATAGTGAGAAAACCACAGTCCAGGGGGTCAGACAACCCAGTTTCACGCCGTAGCTCTGCCACTTTTTAGAGGGTGGGATTTGATGCATGTCCCGTGATCTTGCTGAGCCTGGGTTTTATTATTCGTAAAAGGGAATAGCGATGCTTTCCTCGTAGATTTCTTGTCAGAATCAAAGGGAATTATCTATGCAAATGTCAAGTGCCTGAGACATGGGGAATTCTAAATAAATGACAGTGATGATTAAGGTAATGATTAGGATGATGATGGCAAATCACTCAATATTTATGGGACCAATGAATAAATGAAAGGAGGAAGGACTGAACGAGAAAACCACAAGTCTGGAGTCCGTACCCTCCCTCTGCAGAGCCACACGGATGGGAACACACAGGAGGTAAGTTCCCTGTGGAATTCTGAGACCTGCCTTTGCCCTGGGCAGCCCTGGCCTTCCTTGGCTGGCCCTGCGTGCAGGCAGGGACCACAGGATAAGTGTTGAGGGACACCCTGAGGGACATCTTATCAGATCTTAAGGAAAACAGGTTCCCCAGCCAGACGTCACCTGCACTCACCCTTAAGCCCACTTACCTCCTCCTGGGAATTGACTTTTAGCACCGGCTGCATCCTTCTCTGTGTCTCCAGGCCGTCTCTATGTATGTAGCTGGGCAGGGCACTATAAAACGTTTATTGCACAGAGATTGAGATGATAACATTACTTATGCTTTTCTCTTCTAACAAGAGGCGATAAAACCTTTATGATACCTCTAGCCCGCATATCTCTGTTCCGTTTCCGTGTTATTCTTGCTTTTCCTGACGCCTCCCGACTTTCCTCTATTAACTACATCGAGTACTAAGAACTCAGAGCTCATTTGGTACAGAGAGAAACTCAATTATATCCACCAGCAGAGTGTAAAAGGAATGGAGGCTTGAGATATATTTATAGGTTACAGCCTCTAAGTGGAAACTTGCCAATTTTCACTCCAGCAATCTATAGGAATGCTCAGGAGGTTGTAGGCCGAGTCCAGGGGAACCATTCCAAATGGGAAACACTCTCTAAGAGGATTTATAGTAATGCAAATGTCAAAGTTAGCTCCCAGTTAAATGAAACTAATTGGACCCTATAGAGCAAAGTTTGTAAACTCAGGGCCCAGGGCCGTAGGTCACAGGAGTCTTCTTTTGCCTGTGGTTCACCCAACCAGTTAAAAAAAAAAAAAGTGGTGTCTGAAATTTTGAAAATCAGATCTGAGATGAAAATATTGTTTGTGTATGTGTGTGGGGGAGAGAGTGGGGGAGAGACAGAGAGAGAATTGCGTGTTCTATCTGCAATGGGTCCGCATCCATGGAGGGTGTCTGGGCTTTTTCTTTCAAGATACTCACTGCTTGGACTGATACAAATGTCAAAATGACCTCTAGCTTGAATGAAATCAGATGGATCCTTTAGAAGCTACTCCTGGCTTGCAGGAGATCAGTTGTCAGAGTTTCTTCTAGCTGAAAATGTACCCAAACTGACCCATTAGAAAGAGCTCATGAGTCAGGCAGACGCCGAGGAGCGACGGTGTCAAGTCTGAAAAGCATCAAAAGGACAGATTCACCTCAGTGGAGCTGTGTTTATTGGGCTGGGTTCATGTCAGAGCTGACCGCCCCACTGGCTTTGCATGGCCTGAGGCTGGGAAAGAGCAGCTGGCATGGAGAGAATTGTCCTTTTGTGTCTCCTCTTGAGTGGCTCTTTTATGGTGGACAAAGGGGAAGCCCAGAAAGGCCCAGGTGGAAAGGAGCATTGTGACCAGGGCTTGGACAGTTAGGGAGTGAATGTGAGCCTTCTGCGAAAGCCTGCGATGGGCAGAGCACGTGAGCTGAGAGAATGTGACATGGGGTGCGGGGAAGGTGCTGCCCAGGAGCACAGAGCCCAAGCTAGGCCTCCCGTGGAGCTACTGAGGTGCTTAGTGAGTTTGGGCCAAAGCCTTCCTTTTCTGGGCTTCAGACCCCCTTTTGCAAAATAGGGATTGGTCTAGATAAGTACTAGAAACCTTGCAAAGATCCTTATCCTGGAGAAAGAATCAAGTCTGTAGGAAGGTGGTAGCTAAGGGCAGCTCCATGGTCCACCCTGAATTTAAAGCAACGGCTCTGAATTATCCTCATTGCGTGGTCCGTTGGCCCTCTGCTGTCGAGCTCCGTGAGCCATCCCCTGCCTCAGTCTCTCCCCTCTTCCCCCCTCACTCTGCTCCAGCTGCAAGATTGCAGGTTCTGGGAGCATGCCCAGGGTGAGCCTCGGAGGGCACCCTCCTTCCCAAGGCTCACCTCCTCTTCCTTGAAACCTGCCAGCCAGCCATCCTGCCCCTTCTACCATCCTACGCACAGGGGCCCACACCCAGAGTCAGCTGGCTTTGCGTCAGCTTATTTGCGAGGTCAGCTTACTTGACCTCTCTGAGTCTTCCTCTTTGCATCCAGGAAAGGAGGATGAAAACCCTATTTATTTCGAAGCGTGGAGAGAAGTAATGAGGTGGGCGTGCTAAGTAACCGCGTGATGCTGCCCCGATACCTGGTCGGCACAGAGCGAGTGTTTTCTTTACCTGTTAGAGACCAGGCTGCATCGCCTCTGGGCTCACTTACAGCCCCTGCCGGAGCCAAGGACATACATAGCCTGATGCTACTCCAGGAGTCTTGGGACTCCATGCTCAGCCCCGCACGCCCTGATTAGTTCAGTGATTTGGGGCGGGAAGCTTAGCTTCCCTGAGCCTCGGTTTTGCCTTCTAAGAAATGGAAATGGCTCTACCTGGCTTTCAGACAGCTGCTGTCTGCATCACTGTCCGGGACTAATGAGTGGGAGTGGGTGGGACGGAGTGTCTCTTGAAACTGGAGGCAACGCTATGCAAATGTGAGCTCTCTATTATTATTCCAAACACCAACAGCTTTCCTCCAGTGGCCACAACAGTGGCCCAGATGTCGCCAACATCTGTCTGCTTTGCTGGGCCTTTCGAGGGAGAGAGGAAACAAAGGAACCAGGAAGGATGCTCTTCTAGGGATGCATGAACAGGTTCCCTTAACTCCTCCTGCCACCCCTCCCCCACACGGAATTACCTGGGGAGGAGGGGCCACTCCCCATTCATCTCTGCGCTTCCCTCCTCCTGCCCAGTGCCTGAATCTTTAGAGGACCTTAGGGAGCACTGGCTGCCATCAGCTGTAGGGACTCAGGGCTGCCTTTCTGCCTCTGGGGTGAGGCTGTCGGCCAAGAATGGCAGGGGCTCTTGGTTACCCAAGTGGAAATATGGTGAGCTTGGGATTCAGGAATCCTGAGTCTGCTGCTGCTGCTTTGCTGCGTGACCTTGGCCGACGTATTTATGTACAGTCTGGGCCTCCGTTTCCACATGGATAAAGTGAGGCATCTAAGGTCCTAGGAAGAATTCCCTGCCTGATTGATCCCTGAGCGTTGTGGAACACCCTGGAGCCGGGGAAGGCTGGGCAGAGTTTAATATCTGCGTGCGAATCGTCATTCTTTCTTCCTTTTTGGTTGTTTCTGTGAGACACAGTGGCAGCTTGGGGAGTACTAGCCAGTGTTTTCAAGTCGCTACTGAGTGCCGGGACCTTCACCCACACTAGTTCATTTAATCCTCACAGCATCCTTGGAGGTGACCACCAGCATCCCTGTTTCTCTAGTGAGTAAACAGCATCAGAGAAGAGAATTCACTCTTTCAAGTAACGCAGCTAGTCAGAGAAAGAGTCATCCAGAATCCCTTCCCAAGATGTCATGAGTTTCTCCTCACTGGGGTTGGGGAAGACCTTCAACCACAGGCTGGCAGAAGCCAGAGATGGGGGCTGTGGCTTTATCAGTCATTTATCAGTCCTGAGACATTTACCACCAGGAAGACCCTTGCAGACCTTCTGGTACAGTCATCTCTTTTATAGATGAGGAAACTGAGGCTCTTACAGGGGCAAGGACCTGAGCAATATATTTATAAGCTTCCCCGGGGCAGGTGACCTGGGTTTGAAATCAAATACATCCCAGATGTCCCACGTCCCACTGGAGACAGAAGGACCTGCCTTTAGTTCCCTGGAAATGCTATTTCATGCTCTGAGACTCTCCTTACTCACCTGCAAAACTGGTCCCAAAGTACATTTTCTCCCAGTTTCTGCCAATTGCTCACTCACCGTGGACACAAGCTTTAAAGGGTTGCCAAAAACTCAGGAATGCATTAATCTTGATTTTTAAAAATATTGTATTAAGGTATTACTTATCTTAATTAGTGAGCTTTTGGCTCCCTTGTAAGTTTTGCATGCAAGACAAGTGCCTGGCTGTCCTCAGCCCGGTCCCAACCTGTGACCCAGAGCTGCTCGGATGGCGTGGTACTACAGCAAAAAGGCTTTTTTTTTTTTTTTAAGATTTTATTTATTTATTTGACAGACAGAGATCACAAGTAAGCAGAGAGCCAGGCAGAGAGAGAGAGGGGAAGCAGGCTCCCCGCCGAGCAGAGAGCCCGATGTGGGGCTTGATCCCAGGACCCTGAGATCATGACCTGAGCCCAAGGCAGAGGCTTAACCCACTGAGCCACCCAGGCGCCCCAGCAAAAAGGCTTTTAAACCTCAGTGCTGTGCAAGCCACGGGGTGTTAGTGACGGTTTGGTTTGTATTGTTTGCTTATAGTTACAGCAATACACTTAGAGGAGGTAGAAGATTTTTCTGGAGGGCAGAAGAAACCCTCTCATATTTCCTACAGGATCTCACAGATCTGAGATCTGATGACAGGTCTGCCCCAGACTGGTTTTGTGACCTGGAGCTTAACCTCTTTGAGTTTTCCTATCTGCAAAAATGGTCTATTCTCACCATCCTCACAGATTTCCTGTGAGGACTGACTCAGATGACGCATGCATTTGTCAATGCCCAGGAAGGGCTTGATGTCTCCCTTTCCAAAATGAGGAGTGCTTTTGTCTAGTTCTGCTCCACGGAGCCCTGGAAACCTCAGACTCCCAACCTCCTCTTGAACTGGAATAGTTCTTTTTTTTTTTTTTCTTTTTTTTTCTTTTTTTCATAAACTGGTGCTCAGATAAAAAGTTGTTTTGAAAGATTTTATTTGTTTGAGACAGAGAGAGAGAGAGCAAGAGAGAGAGCATGAGGACAGGGGTGGGGTAAGCAGCAGAAGAAGAGGGACAAGCAAACTCCCCCACTGAGCAGGATGAGGGGCTCAATCCCAGGACCCCCAAATCATGACATGAACTGAAGGCACATGCTTAACCGACTGAGCCACCTAGATGCCCCAACATTTTTTTTAAGGGAAATATGTTATAAGTGGTGATAATCACAGCGATGTTAGCTCACCTTAAGATCTCAGAGTTCCTTTCTTTCCTTTACGACATTTGCCAAGTGAGATTTTTAGAAAGATGAGTGTATCCCTGGGCTTCTTCCCTCCTGCCCCATTTGAGCCTGGTATTAGCACATGAGACTCATGGCCTGTCCCTCAGCAGGCATTAGCAGGCCCTGGAGGGGACATGGAGGAGAATGGGGAGCCGGGGTCGTGGTGCCGGGGCCCGGGCACCAGGCACATCTATGCTGTTTCTGCTGAGTCTCTAGACTCACCCTCTGCCCAGACAGCATCTCTCCCTGCCTGAGGCCTCCTTTGCAGCCTGGTTGTAGGCAGCTGGGTAGCACTGCTGCCTTCTCTGGTCTGGGAAGACCTGTTGGCCCTGCCTCTTGCCCTCGGCAAGGTCACAGAGCCCCCGCCTTCTCCTAGAACCTTCCTCCCTGCTGCTTTGCCTTTGTGTACCACCTACTGTAAAGACATGATTTTTTTTTTTAGCAGGGAGCCCTTGGTCCAAATAGGATTATTATAGGGAATTCCAGTTCATAAGACAGATAGAAGCAGCATTTTATAACACTGGAGTCCTCTCGTATGTACACTGAAATTTGCATGAATTCACTTACATATATTTTATGACAGGAGATACAGAAACAGAGGTAGGAAGTTAGGTCATTTTCCCCACCATTACACTCAATGAACATCTATAACGTAGAGTGAAAATGAATGGAAACATGAAACTGCTGTCTTCTTTGGTCAGTCTCAATGCCCATGACTCGCAGTCAAGGCCATTCTGCCCTGAGTGCAATTCTCTCGTTCAAATATATCCCTTTCCTTTTTAATCACAGCTCTAAATTCAAGCCAATTATTTTAGGTGCTGAGTTAAATAGTAACAGGGACACTTCAGCTGGATTTGAAGGATAAGCAGAAATGTGTTTAGCAGCTTTCCATCTTTATGATGCAGGGGTAGTTTTGAGAATATGTTTTAATTTTATATATGTGCGTGTACACATACACACTCATATAAAAATAGCACTTCATAATTTTCAAAGCCTACCCACACATCATCTTCTGTGATTCTTCCTACCACCCTAGGACTCAGGGGTCATAAATCGTTGTTGCCATTTAGCTAGTGAGGGAAAGGAGGCAGTGGGGAGGGAAGTTGAGTGACTTGCCTAAAATCTCATTAAGGGGATTAAGGTGCCAGCACTTGGCTTCCACTGAGCCTTGTACTAGTTTAGGTGCAATGATTTTTCCACAATATCTTGCTTTTGAACCAGGACCCAATGCTAGAGGGGAAATGGCAGCAGGGTGTCCTTCTAGAGTAGAGTGGAAACTCCCTGGTTGTTTCTGAAGTCCCATGGCCAGCCTGCTCTGCCCCTAGAAGGACATGTAGCCCTGCATCCAGGGGGCGCTCTGTGACCAAGACCCAGGGAGCGTTAGACTCTGGTCACACCCCCTAGAAAACTTGTTTGTTGCCAACACAAGGAGAGGGGCTCCAGAAACCAGGCACAGACTGTGGGAGGGAGGAAATCATGCCAGGACCTGTCCCTGCACAGAAGAAAGGAGCCAATGTTCAGATTGGAAGAGTCCGCGGAGAACCAAACCGGATGAATGAGGAACAAAAAGGGAAAGAAAAGCCCACACCAAGATGCTTTGTGGTGCAATTTCAGAATGGTATGGATTAAAGGGAGGGATATGTAAAAGCTTTCAGGGAGTGAAGGAAAAAAGCCAAAAAAAAAAAAAAAGTTCCCTACAAAAGAAGAGAGACAATAAAGCGTTTCTCGTGAATGCAGAAATAATCACAGAACAGTTTACTGAGAACATTCTAGGCTCCACATAGCGAGGACTGTGTTTCCAGGGACCCTGTATTTTCTCCATCTCAGTTCAAAATAACTTGAAAGCTTAGGAAAAGAAGTAAAGCCAATGGGCATTGGAATTTGGTCTTTATTAAGAAAGATTGGTTTGAAGGACATGGCAAAAAATGGGTGCTTCCTCCCTCAGGGTGAGGGCTGGGTGCCTGGTGTCTTCCCACATGAGAATCTGTCCCTGTGAAAAGGAAGGAGGGGCGGAGGCACAGATCACGAGGCTGCTTCTGGAGGGCAGCTGGCTCCCGAAATGAAAGGGCACGAGGGAAGGGCAGAGCTATGGAGGTCTGAGTCCTCACTCCCCACTCACCCAGCAGGAGAATCAGTTTACCTGGAGGGAAGAGAAAGGGGAGTGAGTGGGGCAGGAGACCCTGTGTTTGAGGAGGTTCGCCCTGATCACAAGACGCCTGCAGGGGAAGTATTTTCCTCCAACACTGCTCAGAGTACTTCGGTGCCCAACATCATCTAATGCTACAACAAGTACAGTAAATCCCATCCCATTAAGTTAGGACCATCATGATGCCTGTGGAACAGATGAGTAGAAAGAGGCTCCTGGAGCCTTTGATCAGACACTTCCCTTTCGCTGCTACTTTTGTAGCCATGCTTACCTGGGTGGCTTTTGTCACTTTGTGATAGCCCCAAGGGCATGGCAGGGCTGGAATTGATCTCCAATTCTGCCTGACCCCAAACCCCTCTTCTGCACGGCTTCCTGGACTGAGGCTCTTCAAGGCAGTGACGATGAAGGGAAGGTGTGCACTGGGCATTAGGTGGGCAGGTGCGTGCCTTACTGACCCAGTGGGCAGCCTCAGGGTCTGGATGGGGAACACAGAAAGAGTTGTGACCGTAGTGAAAGAGATTCCTATGTTTGTAGGGGGCTGAGGCATAAGATATGCCCATCAGTTGGGGTTCTTGAAAAACAGCCACTTTCTCGCCTTAGTCCTTCTACTTCCGCCTCCCCCCCACCCCCCTCTCAACCCCACTTTGGACTCTCATCCTGTTGTCATTCTCTTCCTAAATCCTTGGCTACTTGGACTTCTTCAATGATGAGGAACTCCCTCCCCCCTCCCCACAAACTCCTCCAAATTTCCAAAATTCACTCTAATTTGGGACTTTAAATCAGTCTAAGCCAGTATATTTATTACTTTGTTTTATGGACACAAGCATATGAGGTAGACCTGCTTATCATCCACATTTTTCTAAACACAGAATAAAGTAATTTCCCCAGGGCCACACAATTAGAAGAGTAGTCCTAGGATTTAAACTCAGATTTGGTGGATTCAGACTTCGCTTTCACCAATATTGGGGAGGGGAATGTTTCCCCTTACTCCTCTTGGTTGTTTTGGGCGGCCTAATAATTAAATTGATACAAAGTAGATTAACAGGAGAAAAAAAGAAAAATTTAATTTCATATATAGAGGGGCCCCAAAATAGGAGACCCAACAAGTGACCAAAACAGGCTGTTTATATACTTTTAGGCAAAGAAACAATAAATTTAGGAAGAACGGGCAAATTAAAAAACAGTCCTGGGTATTAATTAGTCAAAGCACTACACATTTTATTTTTTTCCAACAATTTTCTTGGCCCTGAAATCCCTATCTCTGGTGGTGGGGGTGCCTCTCTGCATCCTGGTGTAGGGACAGTACCTTTCACATGGGAGATGTATTTTCTGCTTTCAGGGGGACAGAGAAGAGGGTCAGAATGTTCTTGCGGCAGCTGTGTCAAGTAAATTTAATTCAAAAATTTTAATATGCCAGAGTGGTATATTTTGCCCTGAACCTTGTCACCAGCTGGCTAAATTGGTGTATATAAAAGAGGGAAAAGAAAGAGGTCAATCGGGGATACTCTTCTGCTCCGCATCAACCCATGTGTCTATAACTAGGTCGGCTTTAGCAAGCCTAGCATTTGTAGGTCCCCTGCAGCTGAGCCGGTAGGACGAGGTAAAACCAGAAGCAAGTATTTTTAATGAGCATCCCCGGGGGATTCTTATGACCAGGCAGGTTTGGGAAATATATCTGTCTTTGTCTGCTCAAGTGACTATCACAAAATACCTCAGGCTGGGTGCCTTATAAGCAGGAGAAATTTCTTTCTCAGACACAGAGGCTGGAAGTCGGAGATCAGGGCGTCTGCGTGTTCAAGTGAGGGTCCCCTTGGGGATGGAAGACTTGTTGTGGTAGGCTCATGGTGGAAGCAGTGAGCTAGCTCTGTGGTCTTTTATGCAAGGACACAGATCCCATTCGTGAGGGTTCTACCTTATGGCTTCATCCCCTCTGATGGGCCCCGCTTCCTCATATCATCATTTTGGACATTAGTTTTGGAATATACGAATTTTGTGTGGACACAAACGTTCAGACTACAGCAGTGTGGTTGGGCCACACAGGGCTGTGGAAAGGGCATAAATCATCTCTATTTGGGAGAGTCCAGAAGGAGGTATGCAAGCTGTGTCTTAAGAGGTGAGTTGAGTTTGCTATGACCGGAAGTGGTTTTTTGTTTTGTTTTGTTTGTTTTTTGTTTTTCAAGATTTTATTTATTTCTTTCAGAGAGAGAGAGAGAGAGAATGAGAACACAAACAGGGGAAGCGGCAGAGAGGGAGGGAGAAGCAGGCTTCTGGGACCTTCCCAGGACCCCAGGGTCATGACTTGAGTCGAAAGCAGAAACTTAACTGACTGAACCACCCAGGTGCCCCGATTTTTATTTTTGTTTTGTTTTGTTTTGTTTTTCAGTCCATAGGCATCTTCTTGTAATTTCTCCGCATTGTTCAGATGCCACCTCCCACAATCCATGTGTCTTTGTGTCCTCTGCCTCAACACAGCCATGCAGGGAAATAAAAAGAGATCTTGCTACCCTCTGTTCCTCCTTTCCTTTCCTGGCTGAATTTTCTTGGTTCACGTACTATACGTTATCTCAGAGACTCGTGAGTCTGAGTTCCTCCCTAGAGCAGCAGGAGGGAGCGAGCGTGGCTCTGCGGACACCTTGATTTTAGACTCCTGGCTATGAGAGAATAGCTTTCTCTTGTTTAAGCCACCAGTTTGTGGTGATTTTTATGACAGTCCTAGGAAACAGGTGCCCCCAACTTCTTTGGAGGCCCATATTCAGAAACAAGGGTTTTCTCTGGGACAGACCCGATCCCACCTCTACCTGTTCTTCCACAACATTCTGACTTGTTCAAAACGCACCGGGTTGTGCGTGAGCCCAGGCCCCTCACCAATATGGGCCGCAGGTGGCTGTCGAGATGGGCATTTAATCCAGCAGCTATGGGATTGAGCCGAACTGCTTCTAAGTCGTCTTCAGTTTAGGCAGTTTCTGGGCTCTCCCAGACCTCCTCCTTGCAGCTTCAGGCTCTCACCTCAAATGATACGTTGTTGTGAGCGGCTGGCTTGGGGGAGCTATCACTGACCCCTTTAGGCCATGATACTCTGAGGCTTTGGGTCCTTATGCTCACCCCAGACTTAAGCTGAGGATGCTGTAAACCCAGCTGCCACTGGACCTGAGGATGGGCCTTGGAAGGTGTAGACACAGTTTCTAAGGGAAAGCGGGACCTAGAGAGCCACCTTGGGGCAATGCAACTTGTGACAGACAGTAAGTTCTCAGGGAACAGATTTTGAGGCATTTAGCACTCCTGATGGGCAAGGGAGGTTATTGGTGGTACCATTAGAACGTCCACTGAACAAGGAAAGAAAGCATTGCCACCTAACAGCTCCTTCTGCAGCCTGGACCCTGGGATGCCAGAGGGGTTGGGTAGGGTGGAGGGCGTCTCAGAGGTAAGAGGGGAGTTACTAAGAATGACGTAGTAGGGATCTGCCAACTTGGGGGTCCTAAATTCTATATTTCCAGAAAACTCCTTGTGACATGGAATGGGAAGTTGACAAGATAAAGGGTATATCCTACCAGGTCAGCCCCTGGTGGTTGCAGCAAGGACACGGAGCAGCTTTTGCTTCCAGCTCCTGCTACAGCCCAGAACAGCCTCTAGTCGAGGTGTCTCTGTCTTCCCTTTTCTTGGCTTGGCATCTCGTGCTTGACTCTCTGCCCTTAGTAACTAACTTTCCTGGGGTTTTCCTGATCAAGCCCAGTAGGGGAGATCCCAAGGCCATCACAACACGCCTTCAAGACAATTGACAACTCCATCACCGGTGCTGGGAAATGGCAGCAAAACAGTGCCTCTAAAAGACCCCTGTTGTGTGACTTGTAATAAGTTTCGAGGAAGCTTGATGAACAACGGTGGAGGCATCAGAAATAGCAGAAAGCCTCTGGATTTCAGTGTGGCTTTTTGTGACTTCAGTTATTGTCTGCCCGAGCTGCCACTGGCTGGTTTCTTCCCTCTCTTTTTCAGCATTTTTTTTTTTTTTTTTTTTACTAAGCCCCAATAACTATCAGTAAACTCGGTCGGCAGCCTGTAACGTTCTCTTACAAACATGATTCTCAATGGGGTCCTTGCATAAAGAGTCAGAGACACCTGTTGTCTCGATCACTTTCAACCTGGGATATCTTCGATTCAGAAAGGCAGTGTGGCTGCCCCAGGGCTGCCCAGCCAGGATTTGAACCAGATCCAGTGTTCTTTGAGCTAAATCCTGGATGTCCCCTTTCCTGTAACATCCTGTGTTTCCACCCAGACACGAGAATGAGACAACAAAGAGATACAGCTATCAGTTTGCTTTCGTGGAAGGTGAGTGTGCAGGAATGGTTGGATCTGATATCCTCTCACCTTTTTGCTTTCTTGGTCAGTGTCTCTTCAATATTCAAAGACCAGGGCTCTAACCCCTGAGCTATGGATTCTTCTTCAATATTTACAAATAAATAAATGATTAAAGAAATTTGGAATTGGGATCCACTTTTCTCCTCTGCCCCAGTGGTGGGGAGAAGCAGCCGGACATGTAACCGTATTTGCCTCCTAATTAGCAAGTACCCCTTCCCAGGCTCCAGGGGGGCAACTAATGGCAGTGTGTGTGTGTGTGTGTGTGTGTGTGTGTGTGTATTCACTAAACATTTTCAGTCTCCTTGCCAGGGAGCAAGATTCTGTGATGATTGACCTTTAGGGGCTATCAAGTCGTTTGGGGAGATATGTATCCATCCATCCATCCATCCATCCATCCATCCATCCATCCAAAAACTATTTTGTAAGCACGGAAGCCCTAAGTTGTTTTGTTGATGATAAACAAAACAAAGTATCTACCTTATGGAAGTTCCATTCCATTAGAGCCATAAACAAAGTTAACACATCAATGTTAATGTAATAGCAGAGAGAGAAAGTGCTAAAAATAAAGTGAAAGCAAGGAAAGGAGATGGGTCTGTGTTGGAGCCAAGAGGGAGGGGCACTGTTCCCTGGGGGTGCAGAGGGAAAGCTCAGATGTGAATGGCACCTGCCCCCCACACTAAACGTCCTTTCCCAGCCCATGATTTCCCAAGAAGCCAGTTCACTTTGGAAGCTTGCTGCCGGTGTGAAAGCTATTTTCCAGGAGTTAAGGATTCACTGGGTCTTAGTGGCCTTCTGCTTTCTGCAGTCTTAGCTCTCCTTCCCAACTCAAAAGGCTGAGTTTTGGGCACAGTGGCTTACAGTGGGCATGGTGTTAGGGATCTCTTCTTAGACCTTGTGCATCTGGAACACATTCCCAGAGAATAATGCGCTGAGCAGAGGATACAGGCTCTGTCTACTGCCAGCTCTAGGGACACACGGTTATCAGGGTTATTACAACAGTTGGCTGCAGACCGACTTTCAATTCTGGAACCTTCGGTAAAGTCACCTCTTGGAGGCTCACTTCCCTCATCTGTTACATGATGAATGCTGAGCTCATGTGGCTGGGTGGCCACCTTGCTTAGAAATGTGTATGAGAAAAAAAAAAAAAAGAAATGTGTATGAGGACCTGGGAGCAATCTGCACACTTCTCTAGTAAAGGGGCCTATTAAGGGGGAGGGCCAGCATTGGGATTAAATGTTCTGATTTCCTTCTCAGTGTGTTTTCCTTCTGCCAGAATTTTTGACACCACCATTTATTGACCATGGCTGTGTTCTAGGCACTGCACTGGATCGCTTTTGTGCATTGTTTAATCTCACAATAGCCCCTTTCAATGAAGACTGCTGTCCTCAGCTTTCCAGATGAGAAAACTGAGCTCAGGAAAGGGCCATGACCTTGGAGCCCCAAGCTCCAAGAGCTTGTTGGTGATGGTGCAGGTGCTCAGATCCAAGTTCTTCGACATCAGAGCCTGCCCCACCAGCCATCATGCTGCGTAGTTGGTCTCTACTCTGGCACATTTCGGGGGTGGGGTGCACCTGATCAAATAGGCCAGCCCACTCCCACACCTTTAAACTTGACTCTAGTTGGAATTTTAAGGAAGGCCTTTTTATTCCACTTCCTCTATGCTTTGCATCTAGAAGCTTTAAGAAATGTGTTGCTTCTCACTATGTTTCCGTCTGGCATAGAGCTTATTGAACTACGCATTACAGTGATTATCTGCTTACTTATCTGTTTCTGCAAACCAGCGTCAAGTTCTTCGAGGCCATATCTGTGCGTTGCTAGATCCAGGCAAGAGCTTTGCACAGAGACAGGGTATCATAATAAGTTACACAGTTATCAATGAAGCCAATACCTACTGGGGACTAAATGTTTTCTGTAAGTCAAGGGCTATGTGAGGTCATGTGGATAGATACAGCTGTTTACCTAGTTCTCACAACAGACCTCTTTGGTGGGTGGCAGAGTAAGAACTTGGACTGTGGTGGGCCAGTTTCCAGCCATGCCCTTAACCTGGCAAATGAGTCCATGGATGGATGAGTGCAACCTTCCTCTCCAGTCATCTGAGTTCATCTGTTTGTCTTCATGACCCAAAGAAGAGGAGGAAAATCAGTCCTCTTGAAGATGCTTTCCCTCACCTTGTCCACTCATCCATCCTTCAGAGTGGGATTTCAGACTGAATTTGGGAGGCCACCCAAGGATTGGAGTAGGGTGCCGATTTGTGCTGTGTGGCTCCTATGAATTATCTTCAGTGTTCTTGCACACAAATGGAGAATTGCCAAATGGATGGAGGTATATTTCAACCACCTAGCCTCAAAGAGGAGTTTCTAATAGATTCATTCATTAATTCTTCTCACCAGTCATTGAAGATCTCCTGTGTGTCATGAAACATTCAAATTTGTGCAGAAATAAATAAAACCCCGCCCTTTTCTTCATTGTCTCTCAGTGTGAAAATGAATCAAGTGCATAATGAGGACCATTGCATGTCGGACCTACCCAGACTGGGTCTTGGGTACGCAGGGCTGGTGGCAGAGTCGTTGGCAGACGGAAGCAGGAGAAACTAAGGGGTTTGAAAGTTGCGTATTTGACCCAGCCGGAGATAGGTTTCAGAAAGTCTTGTTGAGAACTCAGGACCCAAGAGCTGAGGTGAAAGGACTAGACCAAGAAGCAAAGGAGGGGTATTACAGGCCAAGGGAGCTGCGTGAATGAGCACGCGGGTGTGTGAGAGGGTGGGAGGGAACCAGGACATTTCACCTGGGTCATACCTGCATACAGCGGCGATGCTAGGCTGGATGTCATGAGAATACGTATTTCATCTGTTCAGGAATGCTCTCAGGTCTGCCTTTGCCTTTCTACTCTAGAAAATTGGAGCTGGAGTTCCTGTCGGAAAACAGCCAGTCTCACCTACTCCCCCCAGAGAAAAGGGCACACTGCCCGGAACCTTGCGGAAGAGAGCAGGGGATGGTCACAGGAATGTAGTTGGGAAACTGCACAGAGACTATCTCAGGATTGTGGGAGGGAAGTGGTGGCCTCACCACTCCTTTGCATTTAATTTTATAGGAAATAAGCTCTTGCATCAGTAATAAGGATGCTAGTATTTCTTTCCTGAGAGCTATGACTTATAAGCCTCATTCCATTGCAACTCACATTCCGTAATGCAGACCCATTTAATCCTCCCTAGACCCTCTTGGTCAGGGCTGCTAACCCAGTTTACAGATGAGAAAATGGAGGAAACTCAAATCACATACCCAAAGACACACGACCCAGAGGTAAGACAACCGTGACTAAAATCCACATCTGTTTGACTCGTGGGCAAGCGCTGTTGTCCTGATGTCCGTTCATTAGCTTTCCCCTTGATAAATTTCCTGGGATTCAGATTGATCTCTCAGGATTCAGGCCTCATTCTGACCTGATCTAAAGATGATTAAGGAAGGTTGATTTGAGTGGGGGAATGACTACGTTCCAAAGAACTGCTACGTTTTAACTTTATTCCCTTGGCCTTATCTTGGGAAACGGTGTCTCTAATAGATACATTATAAGTAGATGACTGGTTTAAAAGAAAAAAAAAATGTTTCATTTTCTATAATGGGATCTCCCTAAATAGGTCACCTTCTATGTGTCTAGACACAAAGAGATAGCTATAGATAAATACAGCTAACTATAGAAACATAAAGATAGGTGTAAGTATATTTTTATACATATGAATATATACAGACATACCGTTGCTTGTATATATAGATGCAAGTCTTTATCAGTTGTTGTGTGTTTATCTCCTCCTAATTGTTCACACATGTAACTTACCTCTTCATTTGATTATGTGCTGGGATCTTCTGTAGCCTTCTGGGAGCTTCCTAGGAAAAAAATTAACATGGAAGTTTCCTTTCTAATTCAATTGCAGAATCCACACATTGGTGTCATTGTGGGCTCCTTCTTCCTCTGCTTTCTTGCTAATCAAACACCAAGTCTTCCCTTCCCCTGGCATGTCTTGTTTTACCCCAGTCACTAACTGTCGCCTTTAACTGCCCTGCCCACAGGCCCCATCTCCTCTCTCTTAGACCAGAGCTTCCTCGATCTCCGGACTATTGACGTTTTGGACCAGATAGTCTTTGTTGTATCTGGCTGGCCTTTGCACATGGGATGCTTACAGATTCCCTGACCTCTACCCCCTAAATATCAGTAGGGCTCTCTCTCCAGTCCTGAGGACCAAAAATGTCCCCGTTACCAATCATCTCCTTGGGGGAGGGGGGCAGATTGGGAACTGCTGTTCTAGGCTATCTTGAACAGCTACCTCAGTGGCCTCCTTACTTCCATTCAGCACGATCTTGCCACCTTATTAATTAAAGAGAAAGAAACAAAAATCCGAGAAACATGAATGCCTAAAGAATGGCCATGCCTTTTTCGATATAGTTCTTATCTTGTTCTCCCTCACGGTCCAGCAAACATTTCCAGTTAAGAGTGTGAGCCTACCGTTGACGGAAGGCTGCCTCAGTCAGGAGGCCCTAACCCATATATGTGTCACCTGGTTGTGTCCTCTCAAGCAAGTTTCTGTTCTGAGCCGCATTTTTTCATCTGTGCAGCAGGTGTAATAATCTAACTGGGACGGTCACTAAGTACTAAGCACCAATAACTCTAATACAAGGTGGAAAGTGCTAAAAGCTCCTTAAGTGAAGGTCCAGGTGAAGCGCAGTGGGAGTTCAGAAGGGAAAGAGATTTCTTCCGGCTGAGCCTGGAGAGGGTGGGGTCACAGCAGAGTTTACCAAGGAGATTGCGTTGATGCTAGCCTTGAAATCTGGTGGTATGTGGGTGTGTAGACAAAGTGAGGGATAACCGTGAAGGTGGCATTCCAGGCAGAAGAAATGACTTGGGGGCGCCTGGGTGGCTCAGTAGGTTAAAGCCTCTGCCTTCGGCTCAGGTCATGATTCCAGGTCCCTGGGATCGAGCCCCATGTCGGTCTCTCTGCTCAGCAGGGAGCCTGCTTCCCTGTCTCTCTCTGCCTACTTGGGATCTCTGTCTGTCAAATAAATAAATAAAATCTTAAAAAAAAAAAGAAGAAGAAGAAATGACTTGGGTGAAAATATCAGGACATGTAATAGAAATAGTGAGTTCTGATGTGGTTGGATAACTTAGCACTGTGGGACTTCTTTATAGTAAGTGCAGCATGGGTGGGTGAAGCATATATATTGAGAAGGGTACCTCAAAAGCATATGTTTTGAGACCAGATTATCCAGAAAGGGTGGGGGCTTGACGGACAAGAACCTGAACTGTCGAACCACAGAACTCTCCAGCTTAGCCAGTGAGGAGGGTCTCCGCATCCAGCTGTGTGCCAGTCATGGTCGAGAAGATGGACTGAGAACACTAGGGGAGGGGACAAAGCCTGGAAGGTCATCCAGAGTGTATTAAAATGATCACGATGAAAGGCTGTGGCAACTGGGAGATGGGACAGCCATTGGACGGAGAGAAAGGGAAGGTGGCAGAAGCTGTTTTGTTAGATAGTAGTCAGGATTCCCAAAGCTAAGAAGCTTTGGGGGACCATGGGCTGCACAACCCACTGCCACTACCATTTTGGAATGTTTTGTGAACTTGGTCAAGTCACTTCTCTCTGAATCTCAGTTTTCCTTATCTGTAATGCCAAAGGTCTGGATTAGTGTCCAGTAATCCCTCCATCTTAAACATAGACAGAAGCCTGAAAGGAGACTTCCCAGAGAACCTGGAGCCCTTACCCTCCTAGCTCCTTGCTCGGCAAATGGCCAGGAGCACACCCAGTAGATCATCAGTCTTTAGCCATGCTGGGGCCGGCTGTCGAGACCAGACACAAGTGACGAGAAGAGAAGGACATTACTTGGGAGAATATGCATGTTCACAGCTCTGAGGATTAAAGGCCCATGTTCTTATCACTGCTGAACAGAGTATTATAAATCCAGCCTTAGAATACCAAATCCCTTTGCAGCTTGGCCGTTGTGAGGGAATATTAAAAAGGCCGGAGACAGAAATAATCAGTTTCCCAATGACACATTGTCAAATAAAGCATTTCTCACATTATCCGTTTTTTTTGTTTGTTTTTTTTTTTTTTCTTTCTCTGACTCCTTCTCCCGTGCCTGGATAGTTAACATGAAAAAATAGATTAAAATGAGGCCAGGCTGAATGGAGATCTAAGTTTGACTTTTTGGAAAGCTCTCTCAGTGGGGTAGTTTGGGGCCCTCTCTAGTTTTCATCTTTATATATTTTTTGGTGTTTGATATTGTGTCTGTAAGCAAATCAGCTGGAGGTCCTAGCAGGGGGATGAAGGCAGAGCAGCAGGGAGGGTCCCTGCGAGGTTTGATTGGGTGCCCTTTGGATGCTGAGGTCAGAGCTGGTATGGGGACAGTATGATTTCTATTTCTCTGCCATGTCTGGTCAAGATTTTAGGCTTCTGTATATTTATTAAGCACCTACTCTGGGCCAAATATTACAGCGTAGACTGGGTAAATGGTGGGGGTAGATGGTAACTCAGGAATGAGGAACAGGGTCAACCAGATGACCATATTGCGGTAGTGCTACAGATCCTTGAAAACCACAGAAAGCCTGTGAGAGGAGACGTCACAGACCGGCCCCAACCTGAAGAGGCCAAGACATTCCCCGAGGAAGTGATCGCCGAGCTGAGATGGCTGCGTGAGTTGAAATGAGCAGACGAAGGGGAGTGTATTAGGTTTCTAGGGCTGCCATAACAAATCACCACGGAGTGGGACGCTTAAAACAACAGAAACGCATTCCCTTACGGTTCAGGAGGCCAGAAGTCCAAAATCAAATTGTCAGCAGGGTTTCCTCACTCTGGAAGCTGAGGGAGAATCTGTCCCACGGCTCCCAATAGCCTCTGATGGTTGTGGGGAATCCTAGGCATTCCTTGGCTTGTCGACGCACCATTGCAGGCTGTCTCCGCCTTCACAGGGCCTCCTTCTCCTCTGTCTCTGTGTGTGGCTCTCTGCCTGTCCGTCTGTGTTCTCTACTCTTCTTTTAAGGACATCAGTCATTGGATTTAGGACCCACCCAATCCAGTATGACCTTATCTCAACCAGTTACAACTGCGACAACCCTATGTCCAAATATGATCACATTCTGAGGTTCTGGGTGGATCTGAATGGGGGGGGTCATTATTTACATCATGAAGGGCGCGGGAGCACCCTGGGCTGAGGACACACCCAGTGTGGAAGAACCCAGAGCATCACACTTTGGGGGAACTCTCATTGCTCAGTATGGCTCCAAGACAGGGGATGAGACTGGTGGGGTTTGGGGGAGCTGGACCTGAGAAAGAAGCGAGCATCTCATCATGAAGGACCTTGGATGCCAGGCAAGGGGTCCAGACATTATTTGGAGGGCCTTGGAGAGCCAAGAAGGGGTTTTGAGCAAGGAGGGAGGTGCAAAAGGATTTGAATAGAGATATTTGATATTTGTTGAGTATTTCGGTGCCAGACCTTTTATTTTCTTGTTTAATCCCTGGCATGACTTTTCACATTGGAAACAATGAGCGCATTTTACAGGTGAGCCTGGATGCAGCCCAAGGAGATAAAATATCACAGCCAGCTTGTCACACATAGCCAGGAGGGATTCAGGGATCCCCACACAGTTCTCTGAGCCCCCAGACACCTGCTTTCCCCATCATAGCACTCTACCCTTGACATGGCCCACCGTAACCCTTGTTTTCCTCCACTGGGGGATCTGCAACTCACCATCAGCAACAGAATAAGAGAAGTGGGCTAATCCTGCTCTAGAGAGACTTCTAGTAGGGAAGGTTCCATAAGAGACAGGGACACATGTTGCTCCTGCTGTCTCTTTCCCAATTCCTCCCTGACAGCTTAGTGAAATCCTTAGATCTGTAAGAAAAAGGTCAAACCAATCACCCCAAGACCTGTGATGCTCACAGTCTCACACAAACCAACCCCTAACTAACAGACTGGCATTTTTATTTCTGGAAATCGCTGCCACTTCTCCAACCTTGTTTGTCTTGGGCTGCCCAAGAGTGAACACAGTCCAAATCGAATTTGGCATCAGGTCGTCCCTGAGTCCAACAGGGCCTTCGCTCACCACCCCTGGAGCCTCGGCCTCTTCTTAACCTGCTTTCTGAAAATGCACAGCCTTTCCCGGCATCCTCTTCTCCCTCCTTGGCTTGCTGTGGCCCTGCAGTGTTTTCTTCACCTCCAGGGCTCGTGCTGGCTCTCGGCGTGCAGACTCACTGGCTGGACACTCTGGCCTTGCTTACTTTCCTGGTGTCATCTGCTCTTCTGTTGGCTTGTCCTTGGTGGAGAAAGGCCACAAAGAAACGGGGTACAGCTCTGTGTAGGTGGGCTAGCGCAGCAGCTTGGTCCAAGGACCATCTGCAAGGATGTGGTTGATGGTTTCTTCTTGCTTCTGAGTTACTTGTCTGCTTTCTTAGGGCGAACTGTCCCACCAGGACCAGAGGTGGACACATGGTTCTCTAGAGCTTGTCCACAGCGCTTCTCGGTTCGCAAGGGCTATCACAGTCTTTGCTCAGCAACCGGCTGAGACGCAGGAGTGAGAGCTGATCACAGGTTTGCCATGTACCAGGCACTGAGCACGGCTCTCCACGGCCATGAGCCCACACCTAACCTCTCTCTCTGTGGATGTCTGTGACCCAATCTTATGGATGAGAAACATGCGATTGGGAGATTCATTCCTCTGTCCAAGGTTGCCCAGCTTCTGTGTGGTAGCATGAGATTTAAAGAACTCTTTCTGACCCTTTGTCGTTCTCTGTCCCCAGCCATGCTATACTATTCCAAGTATTGCTAAGTCCAATTTACAGATGAGTAAACTGAGGGTCCATAGGGGAATCTGAGAAATTCAAGCTCAAACACAGTGAGTAAACTTGAATTTGGAACCTGTTTACTGCCTGCTTGGAGCCTGTCCACAGTGTCCTTTACTCCGCTACATTTTCAGCCTCTAGGAGCACAGAGCTGCTTAGTCCTGCGGCTACTGTGTTTAAGGTGAAGTCCCCTTGGCCTTTCAGGAGCCCCGCATGGGGACATTTGTTTCAGTAGGTCCTTGGCACAATAAACCCTTGAAAACTGAGATTCTCCTTGGGTCAAATTTTCACAATGAAATTCTGATCTGTGACAGAAGCCACATGGTTTGTGGCTCAGCCGAGGCTGGTGGAAGCTGAGGTCGGCATGATGGACCTCCTGTCTCTGTGCCTCAGTTTCCTTACTTCGCATAGGACAAAGATACGTCACGCGCACAGTTGTAGAAAAGTAAATGGATACAGAGCACCTGTGACGAGTTTGGTCCAGATTAGGAAGGATTGGAGGACTCCAGACAAGTCTTGCAGAATAGGCATTGGGTTGCAGGTCAAGCTGTTTATTCCTTCATTCATTCCTTCCTTTGTTCATTTGCATTAAACAGACCCTTGCCGATGCTGTTGATGGCAGCGATAGCTAACAATCTGTGAGCAGCTGTCACATCCCGCACATGGCACTAAATACCCCACACATATCTCACTCAGCCTCACGACCCAGTGAGCTGACCCTGGGAATACTGCCCTTATTTAACCCAACCCATTTAAGCCAAGGCTCTGAAAGCAGACGTGACCTAGTCAAGGGCACAGAGCCCCTAAGGAATAGAGTCTGGGCTACAGTTGTGTCACTCTGAGGCCAGCCCTTGGCCACTGTGCCAGATGCTGCTGTGGGTGTTGCAGGCAAAGCATGAGGCTTCCTGCCTTCCAGGAGCTGCTGGTCTGGATTTAGGAGCTGATGCAACATCCAAGGGGTGACCGGGGAGGGCGGGCTAGAGGCAGTGGAGGCAGGGAGGGGGCAGTCGTGGAGGGAAGTGGTCATTTGGGTTAGGCCTTATCATTCCCAGGTCATTATTAAAACTGGGATCAGACCACAGGGTCAGACCCTCATAAACAGGGTAGACACGAGGGGCTGGGAATGAAGGGTCCCAGACCAGGCAGGGCCTGACCCTCCCAGCCAGGAAAGTGCCCGGAGGTGTGAAGATAGGCAAGGGGATTTCCCCAAGATGTCAGTAACCAAAATGAAACACTTTGTTGAAGAGCAGCCTTGAGACGTGCCCCTCGATTTCTGGACTTGAAGATAGCGTCTTCCTTTTCCCTCCTCAGCATTTGCTGTCTTTTTGTGCACCCCCACCGTCATTCCCATGTTCTCCTCTCCTCCCTGCGGTCTGTGAGAACCATTACGCCATCGAATAGCCGGTGGCTGTGCAGTGAAGCCTAGAGTTTAGATCCCTGCTTTACCACATCCTGGCCTTTTGTACCCTGATGGACCGAGGATCAAAACCTGTGTGACTTCAAGCAAGTTGCTCAACCTCTCTGAACCGCCTTTTCCTCATCTCATCAATAGAACAGAACTACATCCCGTCGCATAAGATTGTCTTGAAGATCAAATAACAGGAAGTGAGAGTAGTAAGGAGAGGGCCTGCTCTGGTTTTAGCCAGTGTTGTTCTTGCCTCCTCTCTCTCTTCACTGTCCTCGCTGTTATCTCTTTCTTTCATATCCCTCCCTCCTTCCGTCTCCTCCCTTTCTTCTCTGTGGGAAAAAAAAACTGACAAGTAATGCCCATTAAGCGAGACTTCTAGACACAGAGAAATCACTATTGTATGTTCTCTGGGGGAACAAGGATCTGTTCTTGTTTTGGGGGGCTCTGAAGGTCACGAGCCACGCACATGCACCCATTTTATGTGTATTTGACGCACATACACACACACTTGCACACACATGCAAATGCATGTACTTGCAGATTTATTGGGTTTGTGTCCTCTTGCTTAAGTTCTGACATCCAGAGGAAGCTTTCCGGGGATTCCACAGCAGCTCACTCCTGAAGTCAAGGCAGGGTGGTCAGCTGTACCCGCATGCCTGGGGACCTCTTAGCCCACTTTCCCACCCGCTCCCCACCTGCTGTGGAAGTGATGAATTCCAGCGTACTGACCCGAGGGCCTTGCAAAAAGAACATGACAGCTTTCCGGCATAGGCAGGAGGATAGCAGATTATTTTAGTAAACAGCATTCTTCCTGGCCCAAGCAGGTCTGCCTAACAGAAGTCACAGCCAAAAGCAAAGCTCAGCTTTTGCTCTGTGGCTCACCGCGAGTTTCTGAGTCTCTTGATTCCAGGCCCCTCTCCACCCCGAGTGAAGGCGGTCCTTCCCGACCCTGGGGCTTACCCTCAGGGACTCAACGACGCGGCCTCCTGTCCCCCAGCCCCAAAGCACAATCTGTAAGGAAGAAAAGCAAGGTAACTAAGGGGGCACCTCCATTCACAGACGTGTTTGTAAGTTACCCTACTCTTAAAGAACATGGAAAGGGTATTTCACGAGTCTTTTGAATCATGTAACATATGTTCATACACTGTAAACTGTTCCAACGTAAGGTATGGGAGGCAAACTCAGTTGAATATTTGCCAGAGGGATGTATTAAAGAAAAATAAGTTTCAGTTTGCCTTAATGTTCTGATTAAAAGAATCCTAGAAAGGTGTTTTTTTTTTTTTTTTCATTTAGTCATTCAACAAATATTTATGAAGCACGTATTTTGTCTCAGGCCCCCTATTGGAAGTCACGTACTAGAAGACTAGTGTTTCTGGGGTACCTGGGTGGCTCAGTTGGTTAAGCGTCTGCCTTCATCTCAGATCCTGATCCCAGGGGCCTTGGATTGAGCCCCACATAGGGCTTCCTGCTCACTGGAGAATCTCCTTCTCTTTCTCTCTCCTTCTCCCTCTCCTCTTGCTCTCCCTCTCTCTCTCAAATAAATAAATACATTTTTTTAATTTAAAAAGACTAGTGTTTCTAATAATGAAGGATATATGAGACTATGCAGAAATTATGTTTGACCTTATAAAGTTGTCTCAGATATGCAGCAGGTTGGAAAAAAGGCTCCTATCTCCTATTGAAGGATCAACTTCAGTGGACCCATTCTAGAGATGAGGAAGCAAAGCTGAGAGAGCATGAGCCAATGTCCTGGGGTTGCCCCATTCATGGGAGGCAGAGCCAAAATTCAGATATTCACCTGTGTGAAGCCACAGCCCTTGACTCTTCCAGCATTTAGCTGTCTGTGTGGCTCTGATGTGACCGTTATCCACCTCGTTTGCTCCTTGTGACAACCTCGTGGAGAAGGGAGGGCAGGGATCCTTACTCATCCTTATATACACGAAAAGCAAAGCCCCGAAAAGTCAAGCAGTTTGCCCAAGATCACACAGCGGCTGTGGCTGGTGGTTCCTGAGTTTTTATGAGCCTCGTCCGGGGATCTGGGCCGAGTGGAGTGGACAGGAAAGCCCCCTCTGACACTCTAGCCCAAAGAACCGTGGCCCATTCGCTGTCCTTCTTCCCTTCTGCTCTAGGGTGGACTCATTGCACTGCTGCTTCTGCTGCTGGTGTTCACTGTGGCTCTGTACGCCCAGCGGCGCTGGCAGAAGCGCCGTCGCATCCCCCAGAAGAGTGCGAGCACGGAAGCCACGCATGAGATTCACTACATCCCGTCTGTGCTGCTGGGGCCCCAGGCCCGGGAAAGCTTCCGCTCCTCTCGGCTGCAGGCTCACAATTCTGTCATTGGAGTGCCCATCCGGGAGACCCCCATCCTGGATGACTATGACTACGAAGAGGATGAGGACCTTCCCCGGCGGGCCAACCACGTCTCCCGGGAGGATGAGTTTGGCAGCCAGGTGACCCACAGCCTGGACAGTCTGGGCCGGCCAGGAGAAGAGAAGGGGGACTTTGAGAAGAAAGGTGAGTCTTCTTGTTGCATCCCACCCTCCGGGGGACCTTTTGGGAAGCTGGGAAGAGGCGCGGAAGCTGGGTGGTTGAGGGCACAGGTGGTGTCTTCTGGGCTAAGCCATTCTGGATCTATGGCCAGTCTCTGTTGGGTTATCCAAATTTGTCTTCTCTAGCTCTTCAGTAGTGGTGGGAAAAAAAAGAAAAAAAGCCAGTGTTCTTTGAGTTTTGAGAAGCATTAGAAGTTATATAGTTCAGTATCCCTCCTTCGTCTCTTGATTACCTCCCTTGATGGCCTTCTCACTACTCAGTTGAGAGAATTCATCTCATTTTCAGACACTACTGTTAGGAAGTTTTTCCTTATATTGAGTTGAAATCTGTTTGTCTGGCCCTTCACATCCACAAAGAAAATGAATCTGATCTTTCTTCTCTAAGTCAGCTCTTAGAAAATTTGACAAGAGAAAAAAAAAAAAAAAGATACCTTGTAACTTCTGGAAACCAACCTAAATAATCCCAGTTTCTTCAACTGGACTCAAGTGACAGTTTTCCGACATTTCACCATGTGGGTCACTGTCCTGTAGATGGAGAGTCTAATTTTTCGTGTCTTAGAATATAAACGCCAGAACTAACACCCCTCTGCCTCAAGGGGGGAATGCTCTTGTGCTCAGCAAAATGGGATTTTCACCTCCTTCTTGCCAGCTGTTATACTTGGGTTGATGCAGCTTGAGATCACATTTTGTGCTACTATTGCTGGTTTATACTGGGCTTTTTGGTGACTGAAACCTCTCACCCTTTTTCATATATGCTGTTGCAAAGACCCATTTCCCAGAAGTTGGTAGACAATTGATTATTCGGACGCAAGCACAGAGTATGTTCCTGTTCATCTTTGTTAAGTGTCTGGTGAACCATCTTGTTTATAGATGGAATTTGGCTCTTGTCCTGTAAATGCTGCAAATATCTTATTCTGCTTTTTTCTCCTCCTTGTCTTTGTGATACGGGTGATGACAGTGGGTTAAAAGCTTAGCCTGGAGACCCTCGTGCTGACACTGACCCACTCCTTTTGTGAATTGAGAAAAACCCTCGCTGTTTGGGCTAGTCCTGGAGTTCTGAACTCTGTATCCTACTTTTCTTCTTCTGGGGTCCTTCCTCTTGGATTCATCTTTCCATGTTGCTCATAAGAACATTAGGAGGTTCTTAAAAGGAGACATTTTTGTCAAGCCTAGAAACCCGCAGGGGGACGAGAGTGAGACAGTAGGCTAGAGTGCAGGTTTTGGAGTCACGTGGACCTAGGTTCAAATTCTGCCTCCTTTATTCACTGGGTGACCTTGGAAGAACAGGAATTCAACGCTCTGAGTCTCGGTTCCTTTGCCTAAGCGTTCTGGAAGGATTCAAGATAACAACAAAATATGTGCAAAATGCCTACCCCAGGCCCTCATATGTGGCAGCTGTTGGATCCCTGAGAACTGCATTTGTAGACTTCAAAACCCTGGTCTTAGCTGGACATCCAGAGTGTCCTTAATGATGTCGAGTAGTTACCTCCAATCTCCTTTTATATTCCAGCTACCATGATCTGGGATATTTCCCTTGTCCTCCAGGTGGCTCCTGTCTTTGAACTGTTCATTTCCTGATATTCCCCTCCCCCTTCCCAAGAAATGGAGATGAGCAAATTGAACTGAACCCCATTCCTGGGTTCCCTGGTGCTGTGGCCTTGGGCAACCTTCTTCACCATCCCCTCAAGGTCATGCCTTCACCTCACCTGTTCTCACTGGACCCATAGTATTTTTTGTAAATGTTCTGCCTTGGCTTTAAAAGGAAGTACAGTTTGAAGTAACACAAAGCCCTTCATTTAGTCCTGGATCCAGTCCCACTGAGCTCTGGTAAGTGTGGTAAGGGTGGAAGAGGGACAAATCCAGTCAAAAGGAAGGGCACGCTTTTCCTGACTCCACACTGGATTCTGGTCACCTTGACTATGGAGAAGTGGCCGTTAGGGGCTGTTCTTGCAACGTTATGATTCCTGAGCTCCTGGTCCTGCTTGTGTAGACAGGAGAGGGATGGTTCCACAGGCAGATTGCGGAAGATCTCACAGCAGCTCAGACCCAATGAGTGCTCTATTGCCTCCATTGGATCCTTGGGAGAGAACAATGAGGCCCTCTTTTTTGTGGGGTGACCTGGGACCATGTGTGGGTTTCGTCAAGAGAGGTCAACTCTTCAGAGGCTGGGCAACCCATACAGAAGGAATCCCATAGCCTTTTTGAAATTATATTGCCAAAGGCTAATCCCTTTCCCACTTAGATCTGCACCTTTCCACTTAGATTTTGCCTATCCGTTCAAACTTTTTCTCTGTTTTCAAGCTCTGTCAGGCTGCTTTTCAGCTTGGACTTGCGAATAATAGAGGGGACACTCTGGAGAGCAGAGGGAGAAAGTTTCACTATCAGGGGTCTACCGCTTGGGTTTCCAAACCGCAAGATCATTTTCCTGAGCAGGTTTGACCTTCACCTGATACACACCCGTGCGCCCAGACCCTTTGTTAAATATTGAATTTCTTCTGTGTCTTGGTAAGTAGTTTGTTGTCCTGAGCTCTCCCAGTGCCTTCCTGCTGCGTGGCCATCCCAGCCCCTTCCCAAGATCCCTCCCGAAGCTCTCACTGTCTAGGAATGGGGTGGCTTTAGGATACTTCCCCAGGATTCTGGCCTGCGTCCTGTCTTACTAATTGATACCTATGCCCTAGAACTCCTCAGGTATTTTGAATATCACTGCTGAATTTCACCTTGGCACATTCCTGCGGATTTAATCACGTCCCTGTGTGAAGGCTTGGCTCTGTGTTTGGTACATAACAGAAACTCAATGCGTTTTAATTCTAATTCTCCTTATCCATCCTTAAATGTATGTTTCCCTTCCCTGAATATTATGCATGAAAGCTCAAGGAAATTAAAATAACAAATTTATCACTTTATCAAGGGAAAGGCTAGAGGATGGCTGAGTGGATATTGGGTTTTCTTAATTTTGTTTTATTAGCGTGAAAAAAATGAATGCTGCTTGTAATTGAAGGAAGAGAAGGAAGGAGAAAGGGGGAAATAGAAACAGGGACAGAGACCTTTATGCAGCTCTATATCTGGTGATCTGGGAACTTTCCATGAATTATGTCATTTACACCTCACAGTCACTCTATGAGTTGGGTACTAATATTGCTCCCATTCTACGGAGCAGGAGAGTAAGGCAAAGAGAGGAGGCTGACTGAGTAACCTGTCCAGGGTCACAGAGCTGGGAAGTGGCTGAGCCAGCTTGCAGCTCCATCACAAGAACGGTCATCGTAGGGACAGAGCTGGGCAGTGAACACACCATCCCACACCATGTGCCATGGTCTGGGGAAGCCACCGAGCTCTCACAATCACGGGCATAGTTAAAAGTGTTGTAACCATAAACTTGTTTCATCCATAAATTGGGGAAGAGAAATAGGTAATTAACATCTGTTCTTGGAGGGGGGATGCTGATACACGGTAATTCTGAACTTCTAAATTGGCTTCTAGAAGGACTTTGTGACAGGGAGATCCCATTTTATTTTTAGTGTTTGGAGAGGTTCCCAGGAGTATAGGGAACTTGTGCTGATGTCAACAGAGCACTCTGGGGTGACAGAGAACTGGAAGACTGTTTATTAACTCACCCTTCTGACACCCGCCATTCCATGACAAATGACATGGAAATGTCATCATTGTGTAGCGCTTCCTAAAATTTCAGAGCTCTTTGTACCCAACACGTTATTCAAATGCCTTGGTGTTCAAACTTCTTCACATAGGGGCTCTAACCTAAGCCTCTAGCCCCCTCCGCTTCACCCCTACCCAGCCATTTCCTCCTCAAGCCATATCAGTCTTTCTGGCTTCCCCCAAACACGTCATCCTCATAGGTCTTCACTTCCATGCCTGCCTTCATCCATTCTTCCCACAGCAGTGGCTCTGTTGTGATCCCTCTGGTCATAGTGCTTTCATGCTGTAAGTTTTTCCAGAGCTCTCCCTGCTTTTTATCTCAGCTCCTGAACTGCAGCCCATGGCCTCCTCTCTATTCTTCACACTGGCTTAGCTTCTTTCACCACAGACCCTTTGCATCTGCCACAATTATCTTTGCTGAAAAAATCCCCTTCTTTTCTTTCCCCAGTCTGTCATGGCTGACTCCTTCTGGTCATTCTGGGTTCAGCTTAAATCCCACCTCATCGGACAAAGCTCTTTTCTTTATGTGAGCTCTGTCCTTTTACCGTCTATCAGCTCTTCAGTTTTTTTTTTTTTAATAATTTGTACTTATTTATTAAATATTTTAATTTTCTTACTAGATTCAGAGTTTCCTGAGACCATGGGCCATGTCTGTTTGGTTTGTTCTGTGCCTAACGGAGCATCTGGCATGTCATAGGTGTTGGGTCTGTAGATGGAGGAATGAATAATTAATGATTGCAGGGGTGCCTGGGTGGCTCAGTGGGTTAAGCCTCTGCCTTCAGCTCAGGTCTTCATGCCAGGGTCCTGGGATGGAGCCCCATGTTGGGCTCTCTGCTCAGCGGGGAGCCTGCTTCCTCCTCTCTCTCTCTCTGCCTGCCTCTCTGCCTACTTGTGATCTCTGTCTGTCAAATAAATAAATAAAATCTTTAAAAAAATACAATAAATTAATGACTACAGAGATGGCTGTCATTGTGCCTCTCCACCGGCTTGTAACTCTGAATGGACTCCTTACTAACCTTTTTCTGAACCAGACAGACCTTGTTTAGTAATTTTTTTTTTTTAAAAGATTCAGGTATTTATTTGAGAGAGAGAGAGAGAGTGAGTGAGGTGGTAGGGAGGGGGAGGCGGAGGGAGACAAGCAGACTCAGCACTGAACCCAGAGCCCAAAGTGGAGCTTAGTACTGTGACCCTGAAATCATGACATGAGCCAAAACCAAGAGTTGGATTTTCAACCAGTTGAGCCACTCAGGCACTCCTGTTTGGTATTTTAAATCAGTGTTTTGTTGGCTGTTCCCTCCCACCTCATAAGGAAGAAATTACCTTTACTGAAATTTGTAGATCATCTGAGTTACATAAGCTAAAAGTAGTAAAGCCAGACTTTGAACCCAGCAAACGCCAGCATGCTCTGAAGACAATACCACATGGATTAATCCTGTCTATTTATTTGTGCAGGAGAGGTAAGGCCTGGCTCAGATCCTAGCAATCCAGGTCTCTTAGAGCTGTGTTTATTACAAATATTGAACGCCAGCCACAGGGAGAAATAGATTTTGCGCTGACGCCACACACACACACACACACACACACACACACACACCACACGCACGCACGCACGCACGCACGCATGGTGCCCTCCCCCACATACGGGAATGTGCGTATGCATATCTCTAAAATAAGTTTTGCAAAAGAATACTTATCTTTATTATATGTGGCATGCTCTGATAGTTTCTGTTCTTTTTATAACATCTTTTTAACGCTGGTATGAACCGCTGAATTGGTTTTAGTTTATGAGTGGTCTTAACGTGAATTCAAAGATCTCCTAAGCCTCAGAGAGGGTCTCTTATACTTGGAGACCCCCCCAGAGGACAGATCCCTTGGTCACTGGATCTGTGATAGCTCCCAGCACGTGCTCCTTGCCTGGAGGAGGATAATTCTGGGGACTCAAGGTGAGGTTTGAGTGGAGGAATTGGGAACGGTACATGAGACAGCTGTGATCCACAAAGGGCTTTAAGGGGTAAGACTACCCCTGCCTAGCCCCCGTGGTCAACCCATTGGTCTTTTACCCCATACTATGGCCCACTGTTCCCATCGTCTGTATACTTTCTCTTGAAACTATTCAGCTGTACCTCTCAAAGGACCCTTCATGTATCCTGCATATTCTTTCATCAGGGGACACTCTCTCCATCCCCTGCCACCTAGAAACTTCCCCCCTTGTGCTCACTGCCTGGAAAACACCACCCATCCTGGAAGCCATGGCTCTACATGTTCGTCTTCCCAGATGCCCTGGAGCCCCAGAGGGAGATTCTCCGAGAGCCTGAGGAAACCCACTCTCTAGCACCGCCTCCCCTTTGAAGGTGCTGCCAGAGCTCCCTGGGGGCCAGAGGAAGGCAGGATGGGCTGGATTGCTTTCCCCAGAGCTAGACTGCTTTTAGTTGTTCATACATTGGGGTTCCACACAAGATTATTTTGAAATATAGATTCTTTAACATAAAAAGAAGAAATGTTTGGATATGACTTTCTCACACCCAACTGCCTCTCTCCCCTCTCTTTACTGAAAGTACTTTTTGGAGTCTGCACTGCCAAAGGTCCGAAAGACTGTTTGGTGTACTTTCTATCTTCTCTACACCTTTATCGGCTGTTGTAGAGGGAAATGGGCTGATGCTTGAGGTCCTGCATCATCTTTTGTGTACACCTGCTCCTCACTACACAATCATTCATTCACTTGTTCATTCAGCTGGCTTAACAGGTGTTTACTGAGCACCTACTATGTGCTCATTTGATTTAATGAAGAAGAGACAAAGCACAATGGGAAATGGTTTTCTTCTAGAAGCTCACAGTTTAGAGGGGTATAAAACAGTAATAGCCACTTTACTTTATATAGTCCTTTAACATTTATAGAATGGCTTCATAAACATTATATGATACTCTGTGTGTTACCGAACCCTTTTGCGAGACAAAGAACCTTACAGGGCTCAGAGAAGTTAAATCACTGCCCCCCCCAACCAGGACAAAGAGTAAGTTTGAGGGTAAAGTCCTCCTTAAACCCACATCTCCTGAGTTCACGTTCACAGCTCTCTCCGTCTGGCGATACTGTATTTATCTCTGCAGCATGCTGAATGTCACTTGGGAAACAACTTGTTACATCTACCCTGCCCTCCCCTTCTTCATCTCAAACATTGAAACTCCTCATCTTTGGATGCATTCAAACAAGACTGGGAAGCCATTGGCCGCAGATGGTGTGGCGGGCTTGGAGATGAGACACAATTAGTAATTGCTTCTAGTTCCCAGATTGTAAAATTTGAACTTAATCTGTTTCCATTCTGTTTTCTTGTTTGGACTTCTTAGAAAACAAAGAGGGGCAAGATCTGTATTTGAATAAACAGGCTCCTTGGAACTAGCCAGCCTGGCAAGTATCCAGAATTGAGAAGTTCGTTCTTTCCTTCCTTCCTTCCTTCCTTCCTCCTTTCCTTTCCTTTCCTTTCCTTTCCTTTCCTTTCCTTTCCTTTCCTTTCCTTTCCTTTCCTTTCCTTTCCTTCCTTTTCTTTCCTTTCCTTTTCTTTCCTTTCCTTTCCTTTCCTTTCCCTTCCTTTTCCTTTTCCTTTTCCTTTCTTCCCCAACTGGCTACTTGTGTAATGGTAGAACCCCAACTGGCTACTGTAATGGTAGAACGTGCATTTTCTTTCCTATTAATGTTCCCACATAGTGGAGTCAACAGGGCCTCAGACGACCAGACCCCAACTCTGCAGCAGAGCTGTTTCTGCTTTGATGTGTGTGTCCCCCCCCCTTCCTGGACACCAGTCCTGGTGCTTCATTGTGGAGGCTGGGCGCAGCGGGCAGGAACAGACCCTCCGACAGACAGGAGCTCGGCATCCCCAGACAGCCGTCCTCCGAGCTGTCTCCACACTCTCTAAAATAAGATATAGACAGAGATTTGTCATGGAATCACCAACAGGAATGTCACCAAAGCTGTCACCAGAGCCCCTTAAAATGTCACTTCCCAGCATTAATTGCCACGATAGCAAAACAAACGGGCATCCTCTGAGCACTGGCGCTTCCCCCTCCTCCCTCATGATTCTTCCCCAGCTCCCTGTCTCTCCTTTCTCCCTTCACCCCCGGAGTCCCCCTCCTCCTTGTCTCCAGGGACACTCTAGGCTTCTGACTTGATTAGACTGTGTCCTGGAGTGGCAGCCCCACCGCACACTGACAGGTGAGGGTGAAGGAGGTTTGATAAATGTCAGGGGCTGAAGAAACTGTTCCCTGATTGATCAGAGCTGGAGCAATTTCCCAGCACGTGAGGGACTCTGTACCTCCCGTACCGGTCTCCCTCGAAATACCTGGACGTCACCCAGTGGGGGCCTGACTCTCACAGAGAGAGTGCAGGCAGCTCAGGCTCACCA
Source organism: Lontra canadensis (assembly GCF_010015895.1). Lineage (NCBI taxonomy): Eukaryota > Metazoa > Chordata > Mammalia > Carnivora > Mustelidae > Lontra > Lontra canadensis. The sequence continues at coordinate 4,561,406 of NW_022631024.1, read as the reverse complement.
TCTTCCCCAGGGACCCAGCCTGCCCGTGGCTCCCGTGTGCTCGTCCCCCCACCCCCAGCGGTACAGTCAGTCGCCGTCCTTATCCACACGTACCATCACTTTTTATTTTCCTAATATTTCCGATTTATAAAAGTGTGTAAGCTCATTGTAGAAAACTTTTTAAAAAGCCTCAATTAGCAGTTTTTCATAATGCCACCTTCATAGCTACAGTAACTGTTTACGGTGTTTTCCTCTTTGTTCCCTCTTCTCTTTTACATGCTGAAAATCGAAAATCCACTATTTTATAGCTTACATTTTTATGAAATGTATGTCATAATATTTCAACATGCTTATCATTCCATCTTCTGACTGTCTCATAGCTTATTTATTGGTGAACATGTCAGTTGCTTCCTTTTTATTTTGTGTTCATTAGAAACAAACATTTTGGTGCCTTTCATTGTTTTTCACTCTTCTGTATTATTTTCTCAGGACATTGTCTCAGGAGTAGAACTACTGGGTCAAATGATCTGACTGTTTTAAAGTTCTTGATGCATGTTTAACTAAATACCCCTGTGTCATTAAGTGTTGGTAAATGTTTGTTTAATAAGATAACATTTGTTCATCTATTTTTTAGACAATTCTATGTTTTTATTTGCGAGAGAGTCAGGGAAAGCCCGAGTGGGAAGGGGCAGAAGGAGAGGGAGGGGGAGACTAGCAGACTGCCCACTGAATGGGGATCCTGATGTGGGGCTCAGTCACAGGACCCTGAGATCAGGACCTGAGTGAAAATCAGACAGTCAACTGAGCCACCCAGGTGCCCCTGTTAATCCATTTTTTTTTTTAATTTATTAACTTGGCAAGTTTTAGTTAAGTCTCTACTATGTGTCAGGCACTGTCTAGGGCGCTAAGGATAGAGCAGTGAATAAAATATATACAAGTTTGCTTCCATTAAGCTTATTTTCTAATATATAAAGGCCATAAAAATGAACACAAAAAATATGTATCTGTAAAAACAAATATAAAATTGAAGTATTTTATAAATACATATTTTATAAGCATAAATATATAAAACATATGTATAATTATATATAATATTAAATCATGATCATTATAGTGAGGGAGAAATAAAACAAGGAAGAGTAGGATCCTCAAAAACGGTCTTACTGATTTGAGGACTAAGCTATAGAAGGTGAAGACGTAAGCCGTTTGGATATTTGAGGAAAGAACTTTTTATTTTTTTACAAAGGGGTTAAGCAATTACAGTCAAGATGTGAAGGAGGGGTTTAGGTGGAGATGATGTTCAGAAGGCATGATGCTGGGAAGGCAGGAGAACAGAGGTTGCATTCTGGAGTCTCTAGGGTAGAATCTGGTCCCCGGGTATCTTTCTTCTGTTTTGTTTTGTTAGCATACAGCTTTACATTTTTCAATTAAGTTATCAATCTTTATAAATCAGGGCATTTCGCATCACAATGCACATTTCTGCCTCACTTGATTATTGGCGCATCTGGGACGTCTAGGTCTTCCAGCACGTGGCAGGAAGGGCTGTTTTCCCTGTTCCAATACAGGCACCACCAGACCCTCTTCTGCTGTAGGTCCTTCCTAGCCCCTATGGGCTCTTGAACTCAAGCGCTTCCCGAGAGGAAGGGGACATAGAGCTCGCCCTTACAGTCCAGGCCATGGGAACAGAGAGGCCACGGGAATGGTAAATTTGTTCCAATTTGTATCAAGACAGGAGGACACGAGGAGCTCTGGCACCTTCTGGAAGGCGTGTTATCTCCACTCCCCATTAGTAAGGGCAAAGTGACGCCTGGTTTGGTGGCCATTCTTTTTGCTCTCCAATTCCCTGAGTTTCGTGTTTCCCGGCAGACAGAGGCTAGCAGCAGAACAGAGACCAAGAAACCTTTGAGAAGAGTAGAGCAGAGCAGAAGGTGGTAAGGAAGCCCGGCTCTGGAACCAGACGCGTCCTTCCTGCAGTTCAAGAAGTGTGAGAACTGGAGCAAGTTCCCAACACCTCTCAGACTCAGTCTCCTCACCTCTGACGTGGGCCCCCTTTCTGCAGGATGCTTGTGAGGAGGAAAGGTGGTCAAACACATGTGTAAATACTTAGTTAGCACAGGGCTTTAACTCTGCACCGAAGCCACTGTTGTGGTTTTGTCTGAAATGCTCAGTTTGTAGCCCGCAGAGGCGCAGAGAGGGGGAGGGGTTTAGCTGAGGTTGGATGGGGTGTGGATGTGGGGGGGAGGGGCAGCGGTAGCTCTAATAGAGGCTGCCCAGCTTCCAGCCAGTGTCCCCTTGACACGGCTGCCACACCGCTTCAGAAGAGAGACTTTCTTCCAGTCCAGTCCTGGATGCAGACCTCGGTGCTGACACATTGTAGGAGATTACTCTATATGTATAGAATGAATGAATGAATGACTCCTTGGCAGAAGGGACTGTTTTCTCCCCAGAGGAGAGTCGGATGGACGACACTGTGCTGAGCTTGCTCTGCCAGCTCCTTCCCCCGACCAGTGCCAGAGCAATTGTTTTGTTTGCTTACAGCCTGGAGCCCTCTTGGTTTTCAGCTCCTCCTTATGCCCCTGTCAGAGGCTCCAGGCTCCTGGGGCAGCTCGGGCAGCTGCGGTGCTGCCCGCTGAGCATAGATAGGTCGTCCCCACCCAGGACCAGCTCCTGTGCGACTCTTTAAACTTGGCTGCCCGGGGGGCCGTAGCCCACGGATGCCCCGCGCAGTGGCATTTCCCAGCTGGGCAGTTCCCGTGTGTTCTTTCTTCTCCGTGTGTGAAAGCTAGGGTCCTGTTCTCTCATATGCATGTTTTCCCATCCGTGGAATGGATACTGAAGACAAAAGGATGTTTGTAACTTGGCCAGGAGCCATTCTGTTTTGGGTGATCAACACCCCTGGCGGGAGAAGAGTCTGGTTTCTGAAGCGCTCTCGGCCACCAAGTCTCCTGGGCTTCCAGCAAGGACACAAGAATGGGAAGCGAGGCTTCTTCCTTCTTCGGCTAGGCTGTTCCACGCTTGAGTCGAGACCACTGATCAGCAGCATGGACAAGACTGCCCCCACTGCCCCTTTTCATCACACACGTCCCTGACCAACCCCCCACCCCCACCCCAGTGTACTACGTGGCCCCCAGACCACGTTAACAGACACAGGTCGGCTTTTGAAAATTGTGTGCTGTGGAAGGGGTGTTGGTCTCCCCTAACCAGAAGATCGGGGTCAGAATTGAACCTTACGCGCTCACTGATTTTGTGATTCTGGTCTAATTACTTCCTTGCCCTGAGCCAGTGGTTCTCAACCAGGGGTGATTTTGCTCCTGTCAACTCCTTACTGGGGACATTCAATGATGTTTGGAGACGTTGTTTGTCATGACGGGGGAAAAGGTAGAGAAGGCTCCTGGCATCTGGTGGGCAGAGTCCAGGGATGCTGGGGAACAGCCCACAGTGCACAGGACAGCTCCTCGGAGTGAGGAATTACCCAGCTCAGCCCGTCAGTAGGGAATGGTTGAGAAACACCGTGTTGTGAGCCGTAGCTGTCACCGTGGTAGAATGGAGATTCTGATTTTCACAAGAATGTCAGATGGCCAAAGAATTATGGAAGTGAATCCTTCTTTTTTTCTTTTTTTTTTTAAAGATTTTATTTATTTGACACAGATAGAGAGTATGTGTGTGTGTGCTGTGTGCACGAGCAGGAGGAGGGCAAGGGGAGAAGCAGGCTCCCTATGAGCAGGGAGTCCTACCTGGGACTCAGTCTCAGGACCCTGGGATCATGACCTGAGCTGAAGGCAGATGCCCAACCGACTGAGCGCCCCAGACATGCCGGAAGTGAATGCTTCTTACAAACCAACACACTGTGCAGAAATAGAATGGAAAGGCTATTATTGCATTGTAATTTTTTTTTTTTTTTACTTTAGTGCCTGTTTTGTTGTATAGTACTTCTGTGTTATAGGGAGACAAATCTTTACAGTTTCTGTAACCAGTCTTTGATAGGTTATAATTTCTTTTAATTTTTTTTTTCTTTTTCTTTAACTGAAGTGCAGTTGACACACGATGTTACATTACTTTCAGGTATGGAGCACAGTGATTGGTTAAGTCTATATATTACACTGGACTCACCACAAGTGTAGCTTCCGTCTATCCCCATACCGCACTATTACAATACCATTGACTATAGGCTCTGTGCTGTGCTGCATTGTTATTCACCATCTATAGGGATTGGTTCTTTTTTTAAGATTTTATTTATTTATTTGAGAGAGAGAGGGAGAGCGAGGGCATGCAGGGAGAAGGAGACTCCCCGCTGAGCAGGGAGCCCGATACAGGGCTCTATCCTAGAACCCTGGGATCATGACCTGAGCAAAAGGCAGACACTTAGCCAGCTGAGCCACCCAGGCGCCCCTGTAAGGATTGGTTCTTGAGAGAGGTACCTCAGGACCTTTGCATCACTGTCCTCTTTCCCTCCACAGTTCTTTCTTCTGGCATCTGCGTGGCTTGTTCTCTCAGTCCTTCCAGGTCTTTTTTTAGAGGTCACGTTATCACTGTGGTCATCCCTGACCACCCCGTATGAAACAGCACAGTATGCGTAATCACATGTACACACACCACATTCTCTAGTCTCCTTTATTTTGTTCTGTTTTTCTTCCTAGCTTTTGTCACCATTTGACCCATTATACATATTTGTGTATCTATTGTCTGTCTCCCCCCAGGTGTTTTGTCTCTTCTGCTCAGTGCCTTGTGTTTGTTATTTAGGACACTGTGTTGCAGAGCATACAACAAATAAATAACTTCCTCAATGAACGGCTAAATAAAATGAGTGAGTCAATGAATGATTGACACGGAGTTCTTTGGTTCAATTCATTCAGGTTTCAAAGAATAGTCTCTTTAGGTTAGCTGATGAGGGTTTATTTTTAGTTGCAACAGGAGTAATATTAGCTAGACTGTACGGGCCAAATTCCATGATCAGTACTCAATAAATATGTACACGTTTAATCCTCCAAAAAAAATGCTTGCGTGGTCCGTAACTCTAATTGCCTTTTTTTATCTTTTTTTTTTTTTGAGATTTTATTTATTTATTAGAGAGAGAAAGAGAAATGGAGAGAGCACAAGTGGGGGAGCAGCAGGCAGAGGGAGAAGCAGACTCCCCACTGAGCAGGGAGCCCCATGCAGGGCTCTATCCCAGGACTCTGGGATCATGACCTGAGCAAAAGTCAGACACTTAGCCAACTGAGCCACCCAGGCACCCCAGGGCCCGTTTTCTTTTTTCAAATGAGGCAACCAGAGTAGGGAGAGCTCTCGTAACTTGCCCAGGATCGTGTCCCTGCTTTGTGTTAAAGCCAAGATTTGTGCCCAGTTCTGTGTGACCTTTGAATGCTTGCTTTGCACTCATGCTCTGCCGCCTTCACGTTTGGAGAACTCAGGGCCCAGGGATGATGAGAAAACAGTCTCGGAACTGATGGAGAAAGAGCCATTGTTAGGATATAATGAGAATTAGCACACTGTTTCTGCCTAAAGGACCTCTGTTAACTTCATGAATCCACGTCAGCCTCTCTGGACCTTTCTTTATCTCCTAAGCTGTATATGCCCATGGTTTCTGCTGCCTCACGGCGCCTGTTCTCATGAGATATGCTTATCTGAGTCCGACTATCTTCTTGTGTCTCCTGTTCAAACACCCTATGAGAGAATTTCTCATCCCCTGAATTTAATGTCCTAAGAGACGGGGCCTCACACAGGCCACGCCCCTGTCCACAGGCTAACCCGGGGCTGTCTGTCTCTGCTCAGACATGGGGCTCAGTCCCATCAGCTCTGCCAGGATGGTGGGGTCTCCGCGTACCCAGCGGGACACACTCTGGACTCTGAAGCCCCCGTAGCTGCCTTTCACTAAGGAGGGCATCTGTGGGGATGGCAGACCCTCAAAGCATCATATCCTGTCCAGAACAGTGGGGAGTCCATCTGCTCAGAGCAGGACTGGTGTGTCTTGCCTCAAAAGAACCTGGTCTGTGAATAGCAAAGCTTAGCAAAGAGATAAATCAGGGAATGACGAATTATTTTCCTAAACGGTTCTTTATTTTACAGACGCATTCTCCATGGGATCCCCTTCAACAACTAGCACCCCACCATTGCATGTGGAAAAGGATGGGATTTAACCAACTTTTGACTTACCAAAATGTTTAGGGACAGACTAGTCCATAAATCAAAGCTAAAATAATGGGAGGGCTTTCTGGAAAGTGGCCAGCCAGCAGTAGGACGATGGGTTTGGAATGGGGCATTCATGGGTGTGAATCCTGTCCCCACATAGCACCTCGATCTTGGACAGGCTAACTCCCTTCTTAAGTCTCAGATTCCTGATCTGTGAAGTCGGTTTAATAATAATGTCAGACCTCTAGAGTAGTTTTGAGAATTAAATACTATAATATATGAATAGCCTGGTGCAGAGACCATCCACCATAAATATTAATGGTCTTGGGAAAGTCACCCTTCCTTCCTGAGCCTCAGTCTTCCCAGCTGCCTCGTGAGCAGCTTGGACCCTTTCAGGTCTAAACTCCTACATCCTTCAGTTTCTGCCCCTTTCACCAGAATTCTGAGGCTGGGGATATCCAGATGGCTTGGGGCCAGTGGAGGTTTCAGCCAGAACTTCGTGCCATATGCCCAGCTGGCATGACTAATGGTGTGTGCGTAGGGGGAAGAAGTTCTTAGAAAAACTAGGAGCTCTTTAAGAGGAAGAAAGGAAGACTTTCTCTCGTGCAAATTGAGATCTCGTACACTCTTGTACAGAAATGCTGCAAAAGGAAAAAAGAATGCCCGTAACTAGCTTTCTTAACTGGGCTAATAGGTGGCAGAGGTCAGCCTCAAGCTTCTTTGTAGAGCCTCCTGGCTCCAGGACTATTCTGTAAGTATCCCAGGGAGGTTGGCAGAGAGACATCGCTTCCTCATCATTTCCCTAGTGAATGGAGCCTTGGGAGACCAGATGCAACCGCTTCATTATAATTATGTTAAGTGCCGCCTGATTGGCTCCGTTCATCACCCTGGGGGAGGGCCTTGCCCAGTGGACGCCCAGGCAGCTCGCTTTGTCTCAGCACAGCTTTACCCCGTCTAGCTGTGTCCTTGGCAATGACTGCTTGTTCTACCTATGGTTCTCCCTCCGGGAAGACAAAGTAGGGAGAGACAGAGTGGAGGGCACTGAATGGGGATGACGGAGTCTGGGCTCAGCCTTCAGCATGTGATGTGGCCTAAGTCAAATTCACTTCCTCCCTGGGCCTCTGCTGAACTCTGTGCATGGTCAGGTGCCCTGTGAGATCTCCACTCCCTTATCCAGCTCTTAAGTTGTGGGAACCTCAGGAGAAAGGTGGCATCGGTGTTCTAAGAGGGGAGGGGAGCTTGGTTTTGTTGTGGAGCCTGAGTATTGCCCTGTAGGGCCCTGGAGGAGAAAGCAATTTGTGTACTCTAAGAAATATTCCCTGAAAAAGCAGGAGTCTTTCCTTATGTTGTAGGAAAATAAGATTTGTCCTCTCCCCTCAAAGGGCCAGAGGGTGATAGAGAATATTCTGGCCTCAGGGGTCACATTTTGTAATTCCAATCATCTGTGCATGAGTTTGGGGAAAGGGGAATGTGCATTTCCAAAAGTAAGAGAATAGGGGTGGAAAATCAGGAAAGGCTTCATGAGAGAGAGAGAGAAAGAGGGAACCTTCAGCAGGGGTGTTTTGAGGCCAATAAAGATCCAAGAGGGAAGATGAAGGAGCGGAAATTAGATCTCTCCATAGGCGGTTAGGCACGTGGGCTCTGGAGTTAGGCTGTCCTGGTTTGCCCCTTATATTTCCTGCTACTGGCTGTGCATACCCTTGGACAAATGAGTAAATGCCCCAGTCTCTCACTGTCCTCATCTCTAAAACGGAGAAAATCAGACTATGCATCCCCGTGATGTCAGACTAAATGAATTGAACATGTCACAGGGCATAAAATAAGGGCTTTTGCAAAGAAAAGGCTCAATAGATGGTAGTTATTCTAGTGCATGGAGTGTCTTCTGCAAACGGATCAGGCACTTCCTGAGCTACCGTGTTCAATGCCCACAGCCACCCCGCAGTTCCCTCATTCATTCATGACTGGGTTGTTGCTCAGACAAAGCAGAGGCTGGACGAGCCCTGCCCTTCGGCACGTCACTGCCTGGAGAAGACAGACTTGAGACCTGTTCCAACTGATCGCACAATTCCAGATTGAATGTGGAGCTGCTGGGAAGGAAATGTGCTAAGAGCTCTGGGTAAGGACAGGGGAGCTCCGCCTCAGTGTGGCTGTTCTGCAAGGCCTTTCTGAGGAGGGAGGATTTAAGCCAAAGTCTGAGGGAGGTGCAGTGTTTGGCCAAATAAAGAGCTGAAAAGCAGAGGAAGTGACTTTTGTGAAGATAAAGCTTGGCCCATTTGGTGACCCAGAGGCCAGTGTGCCTACAGCCCAGTGAGGGGACTGGGCCAGAGTGTTCTATTACACAGAGATGGGGAAACTGAGGCACGACAAGCTGTAGTGGCTTTCTAGAGGTTATGGATCTGGGATGGAAGGGTTGGGGTCTGTCTGAGATGAAAGCTTTCCTTCCACCTCCAATGGGGAGAATGTCATTGGATGCTGATTCTGATTTGCTGTTACAAGGAACAGAGAGCATCTGTGTCTGAGCTGAGGGATGGTGTAGATGGACAGCAGTGACTTCGGAGGTGGTAGGGCAAGCTTCGTATGCCCCACTGAGTTTGGACATTATCCATTTTATTTTCCCTAGGGTGATGGGGTAGAACTGGATTAATTTCAAAATAACCCCATCCATGCTCCAGGGTTTAATATCTCCTGTGTCCCCTGGGTCATTCCTGGTTTCAGATGCTCTGCCCAGATGAGTGGTATAAAGTGTTTTCGGTTTCTCATAGTTCTGTGTGTGTGTGTGTGTGTGTGTGTGTGTGTGTGTGTGGTTTTCTTCCCTGAAGCATGCTGAGTTCACTGAGGGAAATGCACGAGACTTGGGTGAAATCTTATTTATTTTTTTGGAAGGAATGCAGTACAAAATCATTTCTCTCCCTGCATAAATATGCATGAGGCTGGCCTGTTCTTCACTCCTCAGGAAGCAGAGGTGGGGTGGGGGGGGAGTCCCATGTGACTGGTGTCATGGCCCTGCCCATGGCTGCTGGCACCCCATTAATCAGGGGGGGAACAGCAGCCTTGTGAACTGTGAAATTGGCAGCCCCCTGACAGCTCTGGGGCCCACTCGAGCAGGGACTCTATTTCACAGCTGGAAGGTGGCAATGTGGAGTGGAGAAGCAGGGCGCTGGGCTTAGCGGGCCGGCGCTGCCATGCTCTCCTCTCAGTCTGCCCAGACCCCAAACTAGTCTTGCTGAGAGGGCATGCCTCTTGATTAAGGAAAGACACAGGGAGAGAGAGAGGGAACTAGAAAGAGGAGGAACCCAGTGAATGACAATGGCGGTCATAACCTAGTTATCATCATGAGCCCCGTTTTACAGACCAGGAAAAATGGGAGTCAGAGAGGTTAACTGTTTCAAATTGTAAGATGTAATAGAGCCAGGATTAGGACCCATGTCTCTGTGTCTGTTGGGCTCCAGAGTCTATGTTTTGTGCCAACCGCTCTCTCCTATTCCAGCCTGCTTTGAAAACAATAAAACAAGGAGAAATGCCCATTCATTTAGGGGCCATTTACAAAGTTGACAGTCTGTGCAGAGTTTCCAGTCACAGTGCCAAGTGCTAGGGTTCAGGGGGGATTAACATTTTGACAAGTTCATGGTGCATGAGAGAGATTTGGATCAACAGGTCATCACAGCAGAATGACATATTTGAGAATGCGGCCAGCATACGATCTTAGCTCTGACCTTTACAGCTCTGTGACTTGGCGCAAGTTATTTAAGCTCTCTGGGCCTCAGTTTCCTCATCCCTGAAACAGGCAGATGAGCGTACCCAGGTTAAAAATTGCCATCAAGATTAAATGCAATATTCCAAGGGGATTGTTCAGAACAGCGGTCCGTGCCTAGTGTGCCCTCCATAAATTATTGCTGGGAAGGTGCCGGGACATGAGTATCAATGTGCATTCTAGGAACACATGGGAAGTAGCATTTAAATGTGCTGAGGATGATGGGGCAGGCTTCCTTGGGAGATGACATCCTGAAGAATGAAAATCCTGAATCCTGAAGATGAGAAGATTAACCCAAGGGGCAGGGGAGGGGATGTGCATAGGTCCTGAGGTTGGTAAGAAAGAATAAAGAGTGGCGTATTTTTGGAACTGCAAGTTGTCTAGAGTGAGTGGAGCTAAAGGACATGCCCAGAAACAGCAGAGTGGGAAAGCAGACTGGGACCAGATCCTGGGGACTTGGACTTTATCTGGAAGGCACCGGGCAGCCCCTGAAAACTTCTACGTAGGGAATGCCATGCCCAGATATTTTTCTTCCCAGAAAGATTACTAAGGGGTTAGCATCAGTGTAGATTAGAATAAGGGCAGGGAGATCAAAGGAAGACCGCCACTGTGACCCGAGTGACAGATGAAGAGCTAGATGCTCCAGGAGATGCCACAGTGCTTGCCCGGGAGCCAACCTGTCTGGGCTTTATCCAAAGCTCTTCTGTAGCTGTGTTTTTTGATTTGACTCAGGTGCCCTCCTCTGAACCTCAGTTCCCCTCTTTGTTAAATGAGACCAGAGGGGACATCCAGTCCTGTGTCCACAATCCTGTGTCCTTAGGAGGAAGGGTAAAGAGGAAGGACATGTCTGCAGGATAGAGATGACAAAATAAAGGAAGGAGGGAGTGAGAGGAGTCCCTGAACAGCAATGTTCACGAGATCTAGCAATGACAGGTCCACAGTGAGGCAGGAAGGAAAGCCTGGGGCTGGAGGTGTTTGACACAGGAAGGCAGACGAGTCCTCTCACGGCCCTGCCCAGCAAGCCTGGAACACAGCAGGTTAGGTGCTCCATCCGCTCCCCCCCCCCCGCCCCGCCCGATGTCCTTGTGTTGTGCCCTGATTTATTGAGGGAACATGCAAGCAGGGAGAGAGGGCCAGGGACAGGTGCAAGAAGGGAAGGCAACTGAGAAGAGGAAGATAAGACCCCCCCACCCCCTTATAGGAGCAAGGAGAATACCTCTGGTCTTTGCCTAGCATTGCAAACAATGGTGTTTGTATTAGGATGACATGTCGTATACTATGTGGTCCGTTTTACCTCTTGGAGACGGTTCCATCATGCGGAAGTCAGAAATGGTTATAATGTTGGCTCCCTTATCTCCAGGTTATTATATATATGAAAATATCAGATATTATATATATATGCACATATACATATAATATCTGATATTTTTATATATATTATATATATATATTTACACACACAGAATACATACAGGCACACATGTATACAAGCATACAGCTCTCTCCACGGGAGCTGGAATGCAAGATCTGTTCTTACACACTCTGTCCGCAGCATTTAGAATATTTCCTGGCACACACGGGTACATACTGGTTGAATAAATCTAAGAGATGAGTTAATGCTATCCATCTTGTCTACCATATTTACAAGAGAGGAGAGGAAGGAAAAGAAGGGAATACATGGCCTTGAGAGGACAAGAGGCAGCTCAGTCATCAGCCCCCGACAGAGCCAGCTCCGTCTGTGGGTGGCGGGCCCAGGAGCACCCCGGCTTCAGTCGTGTGTGTCTAATGACTTAATTAGGGCTGGTACTGCTGGGTGCGGCCCTCTTCCACTGCAGCTGCTGTTAAGCTGTTGCTTGGCACTTTGATTCTTCTGCCTGCTCTTTCTCTGGAGCCTTGGTAATTAGACCTGAGAGCCAGGCTGGGTGGGCCCCGAGGATCCCACTCATGTCCTGCCAGCAGGGACCTGAGACCCTCGCCCTTTTGGTTCCACACCGTTCAGGTCATAAGTGTTGTCACTTCTCTGCCTGCCCCTGAGCTGTTGGTGAGGGGTGCTGGGGAAATTGCCGTCACTTTTCATTTATGATGTATCTTGATATTGGACAGACATCTTTTCATGGCCTTAACCTGGGGGTGAAGCCAATCAATGCCATGATTCTACCAAGGTTGGGCATGTGGATGTGTCCAGGAATCATAAGCCTAAACCCAGAGAACTTATTTCCCTTCCTCCTTTCCTTCTGTGTATTGACACTCACTGAGAGCTCCTGCTGTGGGCCACATGGGGTTGGGGGGGACAAAACAATCATCAAAGCAGACCAGTTCTTGCCCTCATTGAGCTTACATTCTAATGGGGCAGGGGAGGGAAGGGCAGGCATTAATCACGGGATCCCATTCATAGGAACCATCATCCAGGGCAGTGATAAGTGAATGAAGGGTGGGTCAAGAAACAGTGAGAGGAGATGGGGTCTTGTTTTTGTAGAGGAGAACTCTAGTCGGCAAGCACAACTCCAACAAGCTGAGATGGGTTCCAGCAAAGGACACAGTAGGGTGAGCAGAGCAGGAAAAGGCAGAGCAATAGGCAGTGAGAACCTGTCGGAACCCAGCATGTGGCCAGATCACACCCGGTCTCAGTGGTGAAAGTGCAGTGCTGGGATTTTGTTCTAGGTCTGATTTGCAGCCTGTGGAGGAACAAAGGAGCGTCAAGGTCAAATTTATGTTGCCAAGGGGAGTGTAGAGAATGTTGGGAACAGCGTGGCAGCTGGGAAAACATAGGAGGTTCTGCATATAGGAATAACAATGATCAGTAGCATAAACACAACTAGTACTTACCGTGTGCTCTGCGTTAATTACATTCACAATCCTTCCAAGTTGACCCAGAGGTGGTCATTTTTATCCGTGGTTCAGTGACTGAGAACATACAATCTGCTTACTCCTTTCTCGAGTAGGAAGCTTTAAATGTCGGACTCAGGTCTGAGTTTTCGCCTAAAATTATTTGCAAAATCAGGGGTATCCAATTTCTTGGCAAGAAGATCCAGAGCTTGGTCACTCAGAAAGTTCCCAGGTGTGGGGAAGAGTCGTGAGTCCTGGTTTAGCTGTTCCAAAAATGTCACTGCTGGAAGAGTCAGACATCCATCCAGCCGCACACCCGGACCACTTTACTCTGAGATCACGAAACTACTTTTATGGATCTGGCTTTACTGTAATGATGGTAATACAGGAAAGAGGAAAGCCAGAACGAGTTCCGCGCTGTAGGATTGAGGTAAGCTATTTACCTCCTTTCCCTTCAATTTCCTTATATATGAAATGGTGATAATAAAATAAAGCAAGTTGCAAGCACTAAATAAGTTACAAAGCATAAGCGGTTTAGAACAGTTCCTTGGGCTACATGGTTACTGTGTGTGTCATTAACCTTGCCGCAGTCCCCTCCGGTTTCTGACGGGGGCTAGTGGAGGATATTGTTTCATACCTCACACAAGGCACCAAATACCAAAATCGACTCAGGAATTGGAACCGAGACGGCTGTGTTCTCTAGCCAGATGGTCATTTTAATTTTATGGGCATCTGAAGCTGATAGTCAGTTTCTCCTCTTTGTCTGCTGTGATGCCGCGGGTCTTCTGTGAAGCTCAAGTTCTAGGAAGTGTACAGACTTTGTGTGCTCATCCGACTTTTCCCCTGACTTCATCCTCATTTCCTTACATCTCTTATTCTTTCTCTTGAGTTGCATTCTTTTAAAAAGTCTTCCTAAAGGGCACTTGGGTGGCTCAGTCGTGAAGCTTCTGCCTTTGCCTCAGGTCATGATCCCAGAGTCCTGGGGCTTCCTGCTTGGAAAGGAGCCTGCTTCTCCCTCTCCCACTCCCCCTGTGTATGTTCTTGCTCTTGCTGTCTCTCTTTCTCTCTCTCAAATAAACAATAAAATCTTTTTTTAAAAATAACAGAAGTCTTCCTAAAATGTCCTTGTATTTTTTTTTAATATTTTATTTATTTATTCGATAGAGAGAGTGAGCACAAGCAGGGGGAGAAGCAGGCTCCCGCTGAGCGGAGTGTCCGATGTGGGGCTCGATTCCAGGACCCTGGGATCATGACCTGAGGCCAAGGAAGACGCATAAGTCACTGAGCCACCCAGGCACCCAGTCCTTGTATTTTAAATTATGAGCTACTTTAACCACGCAGTAAATTATTAATATGAATGTTCTTACCACCAAATTATAATATAGGTATCTTGTGGTGTACATCAGATATGTTTTTAAAGATTTATTGATTTATTTTAGTGATAGAGAGAGTGCAAGAGGGTGGAGGGAGGGGCAGAGGGAGAGAATCTCAAGCAGATTCCCTCCTGGGTGCAGACACCTGACTGCAAGGCTCAGTCTCACAACCCTTGCGATCTTGACCTGAGCCGAAATCAAGAGTTGGATGCTTAACAGACTGCACCACCCAGGCACCCCTCGGATATTATTGTATAAATAAAATTTGAAATTCTACAGTTAAGTTGTCTCCTCCACTGATTCCATCCCACCCTGCCCTGAAGTTGGTAATCCCGTCCTGTTTGAGTCTTCACGCTTCTACTTCATGTTGAGTCGTCATGATCACCTCTAGGACTGTCCTTCATGCTTTTCAATTATGTAGCTCATCACACACCCACCAGCAATGTAGAAAAGCTACCACTTACCCAGATTCTCAGTAACACTTATTATCAGATGATTTACACTTTGCCCATCTGTAGGACATAAAATTATAACATCAAAGCTAATTTAATTTGCATGTCAGAGATTATGAATGAGGTCAAACCTCTTATATTAAGTTTTGTCCTCCCAATTTCCTGATTCTAGCCATTGCACATTTTTCTGTTTCTTTCCTTTTTCTTATTAACTGAAGGAAATTAATACCGGGTTCCAACAAATATTGATAATAATACTGATAATATTCACATATCTAAATATTGATAAATATTTCTATTTTCTAAATATTGATAATAATCATATAAAAAATAAATTGCCCTTGGTCATTTTGAAAATATCCTCTTCTAATCCATGACTTACGTTTTCATTTTGTGGAGAGAATTACTTCCTCATTTTGAAGACTTTCATTTTAATGCTACAAAATTATTACTTTTATTTTCTTTTCTCATTTGTACTTCTTGTGACTTCAGGAAGTAATCTCTCACTATCCTCCTGTCTTAAAGATGCTCCCACATTTTATTTTGAATTTTTAATGTTTGGCTTATTACATTTAGGTCTTTAGCCATAGACTTGTTTGTATATGTGATTTACAAAATTAATTAGCTTCATTTTTTTCACGTGGATGGGTAGTCAGTCATTCTGTCCACTCTCTAAAGGGGCTCCTGGGTGGCTCCGTCCGTTAAGCATCTGTCCTCAGTTCAGATCATGATAGAATCCTGGGATTGAGTCCTGCTTTGGGCTCCCTGCTCTGCAGGGAGTCTGCTTCTCCCTCTGCCCCTCACCTTCTCTTTCTCCCTGCTGGTTCTCTATCTCTCTCAAATAAATAAATAAAATCTTAAAAAAAAAATAGTCCCTCTTTACTCATGGATTTATAACACCACTGTCATATAACAAGTCTCTCTGTGTGGGGGGACTGGTTCTGAGCTCTCTATTCCTTTTCCTTGGTCTGTATCTGCCTGTTCTAGAAAAATACTTTTAATTATTATAGTTCTGTAATGTCTTGATATCTGATAGGGCAGGGCCCCCTCATTGTCTTTACTGAAGTGTCTTGACTCCGCTTTTCTCTTTACTTTTCTATGTGAATTTTTTTCCATTTTTTTTTATTATGTTACGTTAGTCACCATACTTTTCTATGTGAATTTTAAGACAAACTTCTCCTATTTTAGGAAAAGCCCTGCTGGAATTGGGATTGCAGTGCATTTACAAAATTAATCTGTGACATTCACAAAACTTCAGACTTGCTATGCATGAAATGATATACATCTTTATTTAGGCCTTCTTTTATGTCTTTGAACATAGTTTTTATATTTTGCCTAGGCACATATCACACCTTTTTGTTACATGTAATTTCTAGGGGCATCACCACTTCTGTAATTAGAGCAAATTGTATCTTTCCATTTTTAATACATCTTTTAATTGCTATTTCTTTGTGGAAAGAAATAGTTTCTCATTGATCATAAATCCAGAAAATATGATTATTTTATTATCTTTGCCTCTTTCTTTAATTTCCATATGAAAAAAATCATATAATTTACAAATAACAGTCATTTTGCAAATCTGTGTATCTTGTATTTGTTTTCTCTTGTTCCATTGCCCTTATAAGTGGGCCCTATTACTCAGTGCCGAGTAATGACAGACCATGTCATTTTTGTTGCTGACTTTAAAGGGAAGAATCCTAAAATTCTATCATAATGTATTATGTTTTTTTGCAGTAGATGTTCATACTAAAATTTCTCCTCTATTCCTAATGTATTAAGAATTTTAAAAAATCATGTTTGGGGTTTACATTTTATTAACCACTCTTAACATGAAGTAAGATGATCAGGTTTTATCTTCTGATTGTGTAGTGTATTATGGTAATATATATTCTGTTAATGAAAGAGACTTAAATTTATTTTTTTTAAATTTTATTTATTTATTTGAGAGAGAGAGAAAGAGAGCACAAGTAGGGGAAGGAGCAGAGGGAAAGCAGACTCCCCAATGAGCCGGGAGCCTGATGCAGGACTTGATCCTGGGACTCCCGGATCATAACCTGAACTGAAGACAGATGCTAAACCAACTGAGCCACCTAGGGGCCCAGCTCCTTATATCTTCTAACCTCTTTGACAACTTTAAAAATCAACATTAGCAACATTACATGTAACAAAACACGAGGTTGAACAGCTTTCCTCATGTAACTATCATGCTGTTAATAACTATTAGAATGTATAACTACTGCATGAAAGTGAGGACTCTCTTCTGTATTAGAATGTATCAGTCAGTCTGGATCGGATGTTTTTGTTTGTCTCTTTGTTATATGGTAAATTCTGTCTGTTGATTCAATTATTTTCTGATGGCTATTTCAGTTATCTGTTTCTTCTTGGTTCAGTTTTGGTCTTGGGTACTTTTCCTTAGAGTCACTGATTTTTGTCTTAATTGCCCCATTTATGGACATAATGTTTTGTGTTTTTAATATTATGTGTTAAATGTGCATATTTGGGAGTGCCTGGGTGGCTCAGTTTAAGTGTCTGCCTTTGGCTTGGATCATGATCTCAGGGTCCTAGGATCAAGCCCCAAGTCAGACTCCCTGCTCAGCTTCTTCCCTCTCCCTTCTTCCCTCTTTCCCTCTCAAATAAATAAATAAATCTTTAAAAAAATAAACCTTTAAAAAATAAATGTACATATTTGTGGGAATATCCATATATCAATATGTGTGTCTGTGTGTGTGTATCCTAACTCTACTGTACTTATAATCCTGTCCTTATTTTATTTCCATATATGGGTTTATTTGGGCCTTTCTCACAATCTTGTTGATATTCTATGTGTTTCATTAGTATTTTTAAATTAGGTCATGGTTTGTTGATACTCTATACTGTTTCTTTTCTACATCATTAATTTCCATCTTAATCATTTTCTTCTTTCTGCATCCTTTATTATCACCATTATTCTTTTTAAGACTCTTGAATTAAAAGTCTAGCTCATTAATTTTCAATCTTTCCCCCTGACTAATATTTCCATTAAATATTTAATGCTTTTTTAGGTGTTGCTTTATTTGTAGACATCACTTTTCTGTATGGTGTGCATTTAGTTCTAAATATTTTTCAAATCTCGTTGTTTCTTCTTTGAACCACTAATTATATCAAACATTATTTTAAAGTTTTTGTTGTAATCCCAGTTAGTTAGCATACACCAGTATTAGCTTCATGCGTATGATATAGTGATTCAGTACTTACATACATTATGTTGTGCTTATCACAAGTGTGTTCCTTAATCCCATCACCTGTTTCACTCACCCCCTCCATCAATATATTTTTTAAGATTTTATTTATTGATTTATATATGTACTTACTTACTTACTTAGAGTGTGAGTGTCAGGGGAGAGGCTGAAAGAGAGGGAGAGATAGAATTCCGAGCAGACTCCACACTAAGCCTCGAGCCCTACTTGATCCCAGGACCCAGAGACCATAACCTTGAGACCATGACCCCCGCCAAAATGAAGGAATCCAATGTTCAATCCACTGACCCACCCAAGCACCCCTCCCTCCACCAATTCTAAACATACATTTTTAAAAGTTTTTGGTTGTGGACATTCATTTTATTTTGTTTTCTTAGTATGATCTGGATACTTGTTCAATTCTTAGTTCTTTGTTTAGGCTTGATTTGTACTCTGGAGCATGGCTACTTTTTTATAAATGATTTCTATGTGTTTGAGAAACATGGTACATTTTCTGAGTATCAGACAAAAGATTTCATGTGTAACCATTAGATCCTGCTTGTTAATTTTATTGACCAAAATGTCTATATCTAAGTTTTTGTCTGCTTAATTATTTGTTGTTACTGTTGTTTCTGAGATAGTTGTGCTAAAATCTTCCATTGAAAATCTAGATTGGTAAGTTTCACTTATTTCTGGCACCTTTTTTTTTTTCTGTTTTAGGACTACGTTGCTAATTGCGTAACGTTGTGGATTGCTGCATTTTTGTAGGGAACTGATCTTTTACCTTTCTGTAAGAATGTCTTTGCTACTAATGTTTTTATGCCTTTCTTTTAGTTAGTATTTTTTCTGCTATGCCTTCTTCCATCCCTTATTTTATAAATGAAGGAGCTAGGTCACAGACAACCAAGTCGGCTAGTCAGCTCCAAAAAGAATCAAGATTCAAGTCTGGGATTCTTTGGCAGAAAACAGCTGATAGATGCTTAGTTGAGTTCGATTTCACACATTTTGGCTCATGGTCAAGTCACCTTAGGTAAGGGATTCTGCAGGGTGATCAGAACATCAAGTGACCAAAGATTTCTACTGTCAGCTGCATGAAAGAAGGGGCTTTGCTCAGGTTTATCCACTGCTCCGTGCCCAGCACCCAGAATAGTGCCCGGCATTTAGCAGGTGGTCCAAAAAGCATGGATTGAATTAATGAAGTGTTGCATGGAATCATCTCGGCAGGGTTATTTTGTATTGCCCTTTTCCCATTTGTAAGAGGGTGCTTGGGTACACTTGTTCCCTACACTGCTATTGATAAGCTCTGTGGGACACAGCCACCTGTCTGAGCCTCCGTTTAGCCCCGATAGCAAGGGACACAATAGGGGTTGTTATCCCACATTGCACTGAGTTTGTGAGGAAAAAGTGAGGTTATGTATGTACATGAATAATCCTAGCTAACTTTAGAAGGCTAGCACACATATACAGTAAAGTCTAAAAATTGCACAAATCTCCAGTGTATCTGTGATACGTTTTTTTTAACCTATACGTATATTCATGTTACCACCACCCAGTCTGAGATTTAGAACTGCACTTCCCCAGGGGCACGTGGGTGGCTCAGTTGGTTGAGTGACTGACTCTTGATTTCAGCTCAGGTGAAATCTGGTGAAACCTTGGGGTCCTGAGATGGAGCCCCAGGTGGGGCTCTGAGCTTGGCAGGGAGTGTCCTTGGGAATTCTTCCCCTCTCCCTCTGCTGTTTCCACTGACCACTTGTGCTCACTGGCTCTCCTACTCTCTAAAAATACTAAAAATAAGAAAATAAAGTAAAATTAACTAAACATCTATTCCTTTGATCACCTAAGCCGCATTCCAAATACTTAGTAGTCATATGCGCCTTTTGTATTGTATGGTGAAGTACATGGCACGACGCAGAAAATGAACAACTCTCTAATCCCAGAAGGTTCTAGTGGTCAGCCTTACGATAGCACGCTTCCAGCACTTCTGAAGTTTCCTTCTCGTACCTTCCTAGGAGATACCCATCTCTCAAAAGCAACCTATATTCTGACCTTTCCCATCAGTTGGCTTTTCCTGTTCTTCCCAAATGTGGGATCCTACGGTGTGCCTTCTTTGGGGTCTAGCTTCCTCTTGTTCAAATATCATCCCTGAGATCCATCCATGTTCTTACAGGTACTCATAATTCATTTTATTTTATTGCCGTGCAGTGTTGTATATATGGTTTTATAGAAACGTGTGTATCCATTCTCCCAAACATTAACAAACTTTTATGAGCATTACTGTAAACCAGGCACACTGCTACACATTTACCTAGATTAATTCATTTTACTCTAACATAAATCCTTCAAGATAAGTTTGTCTTGAAGTTTATTATTATTCCCGTTTGTTTTTAAAGATTTTATTTATTTATTTAGTGTAAGCAGTGGGGAGGGGCAGGGGGAGCTGGGGAATCTCTCGCGTCCTCGTGTTGAGCGTGGAGCCCAACCCAGGGCTTGATCCCAGGACCCTGAGATCATGACTCCGGCTGACATCAAGAGTCAGTCGCTCAACCAACTGTGCCACCCAGGGGCCCCTATTCGTCCCATTCTATCAGTGGAGGAATTCATGCACAGGGAAGCTGAGCAGACTGTTCTAAGTCACACAGCTAGGCCAGGAACCCAGGCAGACAGGTTCCCCTGCAGGCTTTACTCTTCATAACATGGCATTCCCCCTCTCATTTGCAAACATTGCACACTTGTGAACATTTCAATTAATTGGTCTAAAAGAACTACTTTCATTCCGTGTTTCCTTTCTCTTTTTCTGCTTGTGTTTCCTGATTTTGCTTAGTTTGAATTTCTCCACAAGAGCCCAATACCATCAGAGATCATTCCGGTCTGTGCTCTTGGATATTGCTGTAGGGTCCTTGCCCTTGGTAGAGCTCAGAGCCGAAGAGTGATGTGACTGGTGTTGACGGTGCAGTCGCCAAGCCTAGGACCACACTCCTTCCTCTGGGAAACCAGGGCAGAACACACAGCCAACCATTTCTCTCTTTGTGCATGTATTTGCGGGATCTAATGTGGACACTGCTAAGGTACAGACTGCTTATAGGAGAGTGGGGGGTGAGCAGTTGTGTTGCAAAATTAGACCAGTCTGCTCCTTCCTTCCCTCCAGAAGGCCAAAGCGCAAGATGGTCTGAAGCCCAGTGTGCAGCCCACACAGGGTGGGGTTCTTCACCTGCTGTTTTGTATCCTTGCATTCTCTTCCCTTAGAGGACCACCTGGCTGCTTGATGACCACCTCGGGGTCCCTGTACAGATATCATTTTCTCCATAAGCTACGAGTTTTTTTGGTTTTTGTTTGTTTGTTTGTTTGTTTTTCACCCTTATTTATTTATTTTTTTAATTTTTTTATTTTTTATAAACATAAAATATATTTTTATCCCCAGGGGTACAGGTCTGTGAATCGCCAGGTTTACACACTTCACAGCACTCACCATAGCACATGCCCTCCCCAATGTCTATAACCCCACCAACCTCTCCCTACCCCGCTACCCCCGGCAACCCTGTTTGTTTTGTGACATTAAGAGTCTCTTATGGTTTGTCTCCCTCCTGATCCCATCTTGTTTCATTTATTCTTTTCCTACCCCCCAGACCCTCTATGTTGCATCTCCACTTCCTCATATCAGGGAGATGATATGATAGTTGTCTTTCTCTGATTGACTTATTTCGCTAAGCATAATACCCTCTAGTTCCATCCACGTCATCGCAAATGGCAAGATTTCATTTCTTTTGATGGCTGCATAGTATTCCATTATATATATATATATATATATATATATATACACACCATATATATATGTATATATATTTATGTATATATGTATGTATGTGTATATATATATATATATGGTATATATATATATATGGTGTATATATATATATATATACACACCACATCTTTATCCATTCATCTGTGGATGGACATCTAGGTTCTTTCCATAGTTTGGCTATTGTAGACAATTGCTGCTATAAACATTCGGGTGCAAGTACCCCTTCAGATCACTACGTTTGTATCTTTAGGATAAATACCCAGTAGTGCAATTGCTGGGTCATAGGATAGCACTATTTTCAACTAAGCTACGAGTTTTAAGTACATCTTCCTTCCCCAGAAATCCCTGCTCTTCTTCCTGGCCTTCTCTTTTTCTATCATGTTAGCACCATCATAGAGAGCCTGTGTTGGACTCACTGATGCACATGTTGCCATTTTTCCCCCATGAGAATGTTCATGAAGGTATCATCTCTCTTTGAATCCCCAGTGCCTGCACCAATGTTGTCACAGAGCAGATGCTCAATCAGTATTAATGAATCAATATTAATGATATTAGCTACTTAATCAGCATGTTAGTGGACAAATTATGAAGCCAACTGAGACTGGGGTCAGGTAAAGAGAACACGCTTACTAGGGGTTGGAGGGTAGCAGTGATCTACAAGAATATTGCTGTTGGGTGACCAGGACGTGGGTGCAATGTAGTATCCAGTTAATACTCTCAAGTAAGGAAAGGAGGAAGAGAAGTACTATATATTTAGCACCTACTATATGCTAAATATGCATCCATATTATTACTATTAAATATATATTTTTAAAATATGTATTATTTAATGGAGGTTATAATGTGTCTAGCCATTCCCATGAATTTTCATATTTAATCCTAGCAACAACCTTTGCCAGGGAGGTAGGGTCACACTGTTGTCACCAGTGGAATGGCTGCGGCATGTCCAAGATCACAGAGCCAGAGGGCACAGAAGCAAGGGCTCTGAACCTCCCATCACCTGATCCCAAAGCTGCTCTTTCCCCAGACCAGGATGCCTCCTGAGAGGGATTTTTTTTTTTTTCCTGTTCTTCCATTCCCAGCATGCTTAGTTCAAGGCCCCTTGCCCCCTTCAGTTATGCTTTGATATTTACACACCCCTCCTCACCTTGGCGGGGAGCTCCCACCCTTCACTCTGAGATGAGATAGAAAGGATCTAATTCATGGTTGACTCCTCCCTGTGGTGGGCACAGCCTCTGGGCGGAGCACAGTGGGTGCCCACAGCATGTGTGTTTAAATGAGTTTTGCCAAGGGTTGGCTGTGTGGGAAAGCCTGTGCTGGCAATCCTGGGCCCTTCTCTCTGGTGACTTCCTTCTGCTGCATCATCCTGTCATTGGGGGAGCAGCGTGGGCTGTTTTTTTTTTTTTTTTCTGGTCTGTGTTTTAATAATTAATACCTTCTGCTTGGAAGTGCAGTTCATCCAAGAACAATCATAAGCAAATGAAAGCAAAGCTGTGAAATTGTGGTGGAAAAGAAAACAGGGAGTCACTATAAATAAACCCAAGCTCATGTGCCCCCCCCTTTTTTTTTTTTTTGACTCTCACACACAACTATAAATGTTTGATGAAGCATTTTACTTATTTATAAAGCCTGTCAAAGCAAACAGAGGCACTTGGATGAGTTTCCCCTCCCCACAGCAAATAGCTACATTCTGAAAACAGGAAGACCCCCTGGGTAGAAAATGACTGGGATTTTTTCTTCTTCTTCCTTCCCAGCCCCCCAGGCAAGAGGGATTTAGCTATGCTCTAATTCCCCCATTAGCAGCCTCAATAATCACTGCCGTTTATTGAATACTTATTCTGTGCCAGGAAATTTATGTGGTGATTTCCCCTGGTGTTACCTCAATTTGCTCAACCCTTCAAGCAGGTGTTATTATGCCCATTTCACAGTTGAGGAAACTAAGGCTTAGAGTGGATGTGTTTTGTCCATGACCATACCAGCGCTAAATTAAAGAGGCCAAACTCAAAAGTGTGCTTGTTATTCTTTCGACAGTGTTACTCAAATTGCGAGGAGGATCAGCTTACTGAATTGCTGTCAGCATTTGAAAACGTGAAAAAAACGAACTAAATACAATTGAACAAAAACAACAGAGTAGGGGAGGATAGCCAACATTATAGAATGATCACATTCATCTTGCCTCAAGCAACTTTTGTTCATTTGGGTGACAGTAGGAAATGCATATTTCCTTATGGGTTCCAGTCGGACACATTAGAATAGTGCCCCGGGGATGACAGTCCTTTCTTTTACCCTGGAGCTAATGAGCCTGAGGTCTGTGGATGGACTTCTTAGTACAGGTGCCTGAAAACCAGTGGAAATTGCAGACTATTGTGCTAAGCCAGTGTTTTCCAAGAAAAGGCTCTTTCATTACATTCTTAAGGATGTTGAGGTCCCACCTGCTAGTACATGGTAAGGACCCCAATAGTTCATCAGGCTGCCCTCGAGGGAGCATAAGCGAGCACACTGTCCATTTCCTGTGGACAGGAAGGTATTGACGAAGCCCCCTTGCTTCCCTTTAGTCTAATGTGCACAGCATTTTCGGGTCGTGAAGTGTTAGCACACTAATAATTTTCTAGCTCCTTCGTCATCCACACTATCCTCTTAGCTGCTCCCAGTGTCTTTGCAACAGCGGCAGAAAGATTGTAATCCCGACTTTATTTTACTTTTACTTTTCCCCCCGACTTTTAAAAATTCTAGTATAGTTAACATACAGTGTAATATTAGTTTCAGGTGTACAATAGAGTGATTCCACAAATCTATATATTACCCCGTGCTCATCAGGCCAAGTGCACTCTTTAACCCCCATCCCCTGTTTCACCACCCCCCCTGCCCCTCTGGTCACCACCTGTTTGTTCTCTATAATTAAGAGTCTGTTTTTGGTCTGTCTCTGTTTTCTTTGTTCATTTGTCTCATTTCTTAACTTGCAGATGAGTGAAATCAGAAGGTATTTGTCTTTCTCTGACTTATTTCATGTAGCATTATACTCCCTAGCTCCATCTGTGTTGTTGTAAATGGCAAGATGGCATTTTTTTCTGGCTGAGTACTATCCCATCATATATGTGTGTGTGTATATACACACACATATATAAATATTATAAATAATATAATATAAATATTATAATTATAATATCATATTATATAATATAGTATTATTACATTATAATACTAATATAAGTATCTTATATGTAATTATATATAACTTAACATATAATATAATATGTAATTATATGTAACTTAATATATGTGATTCTATATAACTTAATATATAAAGTTACATATATGTAATTATATGTAACTTAATATAATATATGTAGTTATATATAACTTAATATATATATTCCATCATATATATATATATGGCATGCATATCTTGGCTATTATACATAATGTTGCAATAAGCATAGCAGTGTGTATATCCTTTTAGATTAGGCATAACCCTTACTTTAAAGGTGAGGAAGCTCAGTCTCGAGGAAGTTTCCTGAGCTCCCAGAGCACATCAGACTTCCATGTTACTTGCTCACGAGCCCTCCTGTGTGGTACACGCCATTCCTGAAATTACCTGAGTTGTTGTCTGTCTCCCTTTTCAAGAATTTAAGTCCCATAAGGGCAGGATTTCAGTATCCTCCTTGTTCAGAACCTGTGCTTAATATTTAATAAATGGGTGACTTTTTTTTTTCCCCTAATAGTCAATTTTGTCCACTACTCAGGTTCAACAGAGACAGTAGCATTTTCAGCCAAATTTTCAAACTCCCAGAAAGTAATTTCTTGGTTTATGAGTTCATGCCTCACATTATTTTCAGCATTTACTGTAATTTGATTTTGGGGATTGCTTTTTTCTTAGCATGGCATTGTATTTGGGAAAGGTGATTAAGGTGAAGGAAGAAAAACAGTGGTTTTGAGGACCTTACTTAAATCATTCCAAAGTCTCTTGGATATTCAAATGTAATTGCCGAATAATGTTTTAGTGATTTAATTGTGGATGATTCAGAGCTATACAGATTTCTATTCTCCTTAAACTCCTAAGAATTTAGCATTTAAGGATTGATGTTTTCAGGGGAAAAAATGAATATGATCAACACAGGATAGACAGAGACAGAGAAATAACTACAAATAGTGCATTGCACTAGTCATGAAATTTTGGGATTTTTCAGGGTCCAACTGATGGTATTTTTCTTTGTCAGTTTGAGCTTTCAAAATCCTGAGTTATTTTTTGACTAAGTTTGTTTTTACCTTTATAGGTCATCTTTCTAAATTAAAAAAAAAATAAGAAAAATATCAATGTGGACAGTAATGGAAGTGTTAATATCCCTCTCTCAGATGTGTCCTTTTATCTTCCCACCAACCCAGTGTCTCAGGAAGAATGGATGTTTCAGCATCATTAGCCTTGGAGAAAACTGAGGCAGAGAGAGGGATGGAGTCACACATCCCATTATGTGCCTGCTGCTGGCTGGGTTCTTAGACAGGGGCCACCTTCT
Source organism: Lontra canadensis (assembly GCF_010015895.1). Taxonomy (NCBI): domain Eukaryota; kingdom Metazoa; phylum Chordata; class Mammalia; order Carnivora; family Mustelidae; genus Lontra; species Lontra canadensis. The sequence goes on along the minus strand of NW_022631024.1, from coordinate 4,535,371 downwards.
TTGATTCTAGGAGATTTTGCAACCTGTAGGGAGAAAGATAATGAACAATAAGCATATATGATGAGAGGGGAAAGAGGTGGTGCTCTGAGCCATTTAGCAGAGTCCTAGTCCAGAAGGTCAGTGAGGGTTTCTCTGACTGATAGAGAGCTGCCTGGAGATGTGATGGACAAGTAGCAGCGAGCTAGGGAAACATGGCGGATGGGAAGGTGCTGTAGGAAGTCTGGATTGGCTGGGTGCGGTCAAAGAGGAATGGATAGTGGCAAGTGATGGGGAGGCTGTTATAAACTGGGTTATACAGGGCTTTCCTTGTAAGCCATGTGCAAGCATATGACTTTGGCCTCAGGGCAGTGGGGGGCCATTAACAGTCTTAGAGCTGGTAAATCATTTCTGTTTTCAGCAGATCCAACTGACTGTAATGGGGGGATAGGTTGGAGAGGGGCGAGACAGTGGAGCCAAGGCAGAGAACAGTTCCAGATGGCCCAGGTTCTTCTTCCTGGTGACGTGACCCTTCAGACTCCATATCTGCATGTTTGTTTTTGGTCTCCCTCTTTCCATTCTTCAGCAGTGTCTTTTTTTTTTTTTAATATTTATTTATTTATTTGAGAGAGAGAGTGTGTGTGTGGTATATGAGAGAGAGAAAGAGCAGGGGGAGGGGCAAAGGGAGAGATAGAATCCTCAAGCTGACCCATGCTGAGCACAGAGCCCACCGCCTCAGGGCGCCATTCCAGGACCTGGAGGTCATGACCTGAGCCAAAATCAAGGGCTCCTTAACCGACTGAGCCACCCAGGTGCCCCCATCAGCACTGATTTTATTTCTGTTGTTAAGACCCAATGCCTGTGTATTGGGTAACCAGTTAACTACATTAAGAACTGTTTGTTATAGGTGTTTGATGTGCTAAAGAGATACTTTCTATAGCATGATGGTGTTCTTGTGACAATAACTTTTCTTTTTTTAAAGATTTTATTTATTTATTTGACAGAGATCACAAGTAGGCAGAGAGGCAGGCAGAGAGAGAGAGAGGGAAGCAGGCTCCCTGCTGAGCAGAGAGCCCAATGCGGAACTCAATCCCAGGACCCACAACCGGAGCCGAAGGCAGAGGCTTTAACCCACTGAGCCACCCAGGTGCTCTGACAATAACTTTTTTAAACAGGATACTTACTATGTGTTAGACATTATACTGGATGTTTTATATCTAGTTTCTCATTTCGTCTTCCAACCAATTTGGTAGGGAAGTGGTATTACCTATTTTGATGGACACAGAGTAGAGTTCAAGAAGCATGAGGTGATGTGCTTGGCAACTCACAGCTGATCGTGGGGAGAAGAGGGGTGATGTTTTATGTGTGCCACTGGGATTTCAAATCTCTGTGGTAAGCAGGGTGCTGGGCTCGGGGCTCCTGGGGAATAAAATTGTGGCTTTCATGCTCAGGAACCTGCAGTGTCATGACGCATGTAGAGCATTAGCGTGAGGGACTATGGAAAGTTCATGTGATGGAGTGCTGTGTTCCAGGTGGGAGGGGAAGGGACATTTGAGTGACATTTGAGAGGTGAGGGAATCTCTTCTTTGATTTGGAAGAGCCAGGCAGAGCTATGCCAACACACTCAGAAAGGAGCTGAGGCCTCCCACCCGCAGTCCCACCTTGCCTCTTGCTGGGGAGGCCAAGTTGCTCCAACTGCCTGAGCCTCCGCTGGCTCAACTGTGAGGCAGGGGTAACAATACCTACCTTGCAGGATTGAAGTTGAGTATAAAGTGTAATGCACTCAGGTCGTACAAGACATGTGTTAACATGTTCAGCACATGAACACCTGCTCTCTGTGTGAGTGTAAATGCATATGGCAGAAGAGACATGAAATGGGGAAGCCAGCAGAGGGGAGGCATTTTGAGGAGCCGTGACCTCGCCAAGCTGCATGGCCACCATGTGGGCCGTGGGAGTTGTGGAGCTTGGTGCCTGTCAGCACGGGCTCTGGGGTCACACTGCATTTCAGCACTTCCTCCGTCCTGGGGTAGCCCTGTGACCTTGGGGAGAGTTAGTGAACCTTCCTGAGCTGCTTGCAGTTTCTTCATCTGTAAAATGGCTGTGATCAGTTATTTAACTCGCAGGATGACGGTGGGAACGAAAAGGCAGTCCATAGATGTGTTCGGCACAGTGTCAACACCGAGGAAGCACGGAGCCCACCTTGGGCATCACCATTGTCCTCTTGCGTAATCTGCCTGCGGGGGCAGGGAGAGGCTCCCCGCAGGGTTCATGCACGAGGGGTGAAGCCCTTGCCAGGGCAATGGTACCAAAGACCGACCCTATGTACAGCAAAGTCAGGAATCCCTGAGTTTTGTTCTCAGAGGATCTTTGATGCTCCAGCCCAGACCTGTGCCTTATAAAGATGTTTCACTAACCGCTCAGATCCAGCCATGAATAACAGTCTTCAGGGCCCACTGGCTGCCTAGAGGGGGTGTGGGAGGGGGTGGTCTAGGGAGACCAGGAGGCTGAAGATCTGTTTTGGCTTGATGGTTATTGATCTTTTTCCAAACTTCATGCAACATTAGGCTGGATTCTGCCTTGTGTTCATTAATGCTGGAGTGGAGACTTCCTCGAGGCTTCTGCTCACTTTTCGTTTATACCCAGTGACAGCCTCACCAGGTGATGCCCTGGAGTGCGAATCCATAAAAACAATCAGAGACATGGGGCCACCGGGTTCTTTGGCCACCTCAGCCCAGCTGCCTTCCTGTTCTGACCCTGGTTCAGATATCATCCCCGCTGTCTAGGACTCAGTCTTGCTGTCTTTAATTAGCAATGGTTTTGAAGGTTTTGGGTACTTCTAAAAGGTGATACTTCTAAAATTCATTTAAAAAACCAACAGAGGGGCACCTGGGTGGCTCAGTGGTTTAAGCCTCTGCCTTCAGCTTGGGTCATGGTCTCAGGGTCCTGGGATTGAGCCCCGCATCGGGCTCTCTGCTCGGCGGGGAGCCTGCTTCCCCCTCTCTCTCTGCCTGCCTCTCTGCTTACTTGTGACCTCTCTCTCTCTCTGTCAAATAAATAAATAATCTTTTAAAAAAATAAAAAAAAATAAAAAACCAACAGAAAGACGAATACCATATGATCTCACTCATGTGGAATTTAAGAAACAAAACAGATGAACATAGGGAAAGGGAAGGAAAAATAAAATGAGAGGAAACCAGAGAAGGAGACAAATCTGAAGAGATTCTTAACTCTAGGAAACAAACTGAGGGTTACTGGAGGGGTGAGGGGTGGGAGGATGGGATCACTGGGTGGCGGGCATTAAGGAGGGCATGGGATGTAAAGAGCACTGGGTATTATATGCAACTGATGAATCACTAATTCTACCTCTGAAATGAATAATACAGTATATGTTAACTAAATTGAATTTAAATAAAAAAATAAAGAAAAAACCAACAGAGGTGGTATTTTAATTGGAATATATTTAAGCTAGAATTTTATGTATTAAACCAGCTGTTTAGAAATAAAAAAAATTACTTAACCCATGAAGATCAGTGCTCTGCCCCTGCTAATTAATCCATTCATTCATTCCTTTACCTGGCATGCACTGAATGTCTACTCTGTGTCAGGTACTATCCAGTAGAGAAATACTAGAGAAATAGTAAACTGTATCTAAGAGTAGTAAACTATGGTCTGTGTCAATGCGAAACTCCTTTCCATTGAAGGGAACAATCATGCTTCATTGCAAATATGAGAAGTGTTACAAAAGCAAGGAGACCATGATAAGATGGGAACGAGTAGGAAAAGCACCTAACCCAATGTGAATAAGAAATAATGATCAATCCAAGTTTGAACCAAAGGGGTGAGATGCATTATTTGGAACCATAAATTGTATACACTGATTGAATCATGGTATAGAGAATGACTTGTAAGTTAGGAGAAAAACACTAAAGTCAAATTCTGCCACTTCCCTGCTAAGTAATTTTTATCTGGATGTGTTACAATGATTCTATTAAGTTAAAAACAAAAAGAAAACCCTGTTTGGAATGGGAAAAGCTGTATTAGTGTAATGCAATAGTAAATGTAACAAAAATAGTGTTAGAAACTTAGAACCTAGTATGTTGCCAAGAATGGTTGCCAAGAATGGCCCCATAAGACACAGTCACAAAGCATCTTTAGTTTTCTTTTATTACCACTTTATATTTGTATTAATATCTCCTCTGCCCCTGTATAAAAAGCAGAATGACTTTTCTGTAAGCATTAGGTAATGCAAAGTCCAACATTTATTTAATGTAGCAAAACAATCTCAACTCCTGGATGCCCAGCATCATGTAATAAGTGACCCTTTAGTCTGCATTAAAAGGTGAGCCTTTCTAAATGATAGAAATTTCTTTGTTAAATGCACATTCTTGTTGCAACTATGCAAAAATCAGACAAAATTGACTGCAACCAGACTTATTTAGTGATCCGAATGATCTTTTTTTGAGATTCATTTGCTTCAAAAGAAAATTCTACATTGTCTGGTATCTAGAGGACACATTTCCAGATTTGCTCCTGGATCACTGTATAGTTTTAACTAAATTACTTCTCATCACATGGAATCCACTTTTAATCTTTATCATAATGATCCTATATTTGAAAAATGGCTTTATTCTGTAAATATGTGAATCAATAAAGTGAGAGGTTTTTCAAGTCTTATTTGCACTTGAATAGGACATGGGAAACATAGGAAAAAGAGTATCTGTGATATTGATCATGGTTATCAAATGTTATTAAACTAAATTCTAAATGGTAATATGCAACTTATATATAAATGACATTATTTAGAGGAACTTCCTCATTATGATGTAGGAATAAAAAATATATATATATTGGGGAAAAAAGAAAAAGAAAAAAAGGTGAGCCTTCCTCTCTAGTTCTGCTTTCCTAACTAGAGTGGATTTGTGCTTGCTTCGGCAGCACATATACCAACTAGAGTGGATTTACCTTGGCAGCTGAGAAAGGTGGGTGACTCCTGATTTCTCTTTTCTGCTTATCTCTTCCCCTTACCTTCTAGCTATTGTTTCTAACTCCTCCGGGGCTGGGGTGTGGATGAGGTGGGAGGAAACATAAGAGCATCAGAGAAGGTCTGACTTGATGGCATTGTCCTGACTTGGCTTCAGTGACAGTGGGCTTGGTAGAGTGAGTGCTGGCTCTTTGAAGGCATTTTCATGATTTCCTCAGAGATCCCCCTTCCCCTACCCCTACCCATTCCTAAAGACCCCTCCTCTGAAGTCCCTTAATGTGTTTGGATACATCCCTGTTTCCCCGTGTCCATTCACTCCTTCTGTGACTTTAGAAATTCTTCCAGCTCCCCTCTGGTGCCGTGTGTTCACCCTTCCAGGCAATAGCATTTCTTCTAACTTGACATAATTTGGGCAGTTAATACTTACACCGCATTTGCAACGTGTTAAATGTTTTCCCTAGATGGACTCATTTAACCCTCATCATGCCCCTTGTTAGTATGATGATTATCCCTGTTTTACAGTAAAGAACCCAAAAGTTAGAAAACTTAAGGAACTTGCCCAAGCTCTCCCAGCTGGAATGTGGAGGGGCCAGGATGTGAGTTGACAGTCTAGCTCAGCGTCCTTCTTTTAATGGCTGTTGTGTATTTCAACCTGTGCAGGTCTTCTCTGGCTCATCATCCTATATAGGATACAGAGAACATTCTAGGGGTGCAGGCTGATCCCCACACCGGGCACCTCTGCTTTGCCATCACCAGAGCAGCTGGCCAGCCCATCTCTCTCTGGACACCAGCTCACTGGGCAAGACCCACATGTGAAATTCTCCAAGTGGTGCCTTGAGAGTCCTTCTCATTAGGCTTATCTGGGAGCAGGTGCTCCCACCATCATCATTCCTTATCCTCCGAGCAGGAGGACATGGGCTCACAGTGATGCTTGTTTCCCAAGCAATTACCTAAGGACCCTTTCTTCAAAAATCATTTGTCCCTTCATGGTGTTGAGGAGTTTACTAGTTCACTAATTGGTTCTTGACAACTCACTATTCCTAGGATCTACTGGGTGATCCATCTTCAAATTCATTTTGGAGTCTGTGTATGTCACTTTGGGGACTCATCTAAAATTTCCATTTCTCATCCAGTTGCAAAGTTGAATTACAGACTGTCTTGGCGTCTCTGTTTTTGTTTTTGTTTTTTTACCTAGAACATATAATGATAATAAGTCTCCTTATATTATATTGTTATGATATAGATCAACTAAGAAATCTGGAGTTGCTTAGATAAAACAAAACACTCTTTTTTTTTAAGATTTTATTTATTATTTCGACAGACAGAGATCACAAGTAGGCAGAGAGGCAGGCAGAGAGAGAGAGGGGGAAGCAGGCTCCCCGCGGAGCAGAGAGCCCGATGCGGGGCTTGATCCCAGGACCCTAAGATCATGACCTGAGTCGAAGGCAGAGGCTTTAACCCACTGAGCCACCCAGGCGCCCCAAAACAAAATATTCTAAAGGGAATGTGAAACTTATTTGACCAGTTGTAACAGTGACCTGCACCTTTTATTCCTTCTATGAGTTTTCTTGTGTTGTTTTTCCTTCCTGGGATTTTGCTCCCCTGTTCCCCCATGTGTGAATCTAACATGGCCTTTAAAAACTAGTTCAAAAGGCTCTTGCTCCATCAAACTTTCTCCAGCTTTTAACCCCAGCCCTTCACGGAAACTGTTGTGAGGTTTGATTCTGCTTACTTCTGCAAGAGCTGTTTTATCTACCTTTCCTAAGAAAAACAGTAAGAGACTGCTCATCATCATCATTGCACTGTACCTCTCGAAAAACCTGTCCCTTCTTTGAAACATAAGATAGTACCTACATTGGTATGGGTCGATTTTTTTCTGTTGCATGGTTGGAGTTTTTAGAAGCTGGGGTTCCATACTTCCATTTCATTTACTTAAAAAAAAAAAAATCTTTGGGACACCTGGGTGGCTCAGTGGGTTAAGCCTCTGCTTTCGGCTCAGGTCATGATCTCAGGGTCCTAGGATCGAGCCCCGCATTGGGCTCTCTGCTCAGTGGAGAGCCTGCTTCCCCCCCTTCTCTCTGCCTGCCTCTCTGCCTACTTGTGATCTCTTTCTCTGTCAAATAAATAAAATCTCTTTTTTTTTAAATCTTTATTATATGCTACTACATTCCAGTCAATACCATAGGTGTTGGTGATATTACAGGTAACAAAATCAACAAAGTCTTTATTCATTTAACTTAGATTTGCGAGAGCAGATAATAATCAAATATATAACATAAGGTCAGGAGTGATATGTTTAATGGAGAAAAATAAAGCAGAATGAGGGGATAAAACATGAGGTTACAAAGAAGCAGTGTACATTTAAAAATCTGTTACAGACATCTTGGTAGCCATTCCATCGTATTAACCACCATTCATACGAATAAGGAAATCTCTAGGTCATACAATTCATGCTCACTTCTATGTCACCGTGGTCACCTCTCTTTGACCTGACCCCCTGTGCTCTAGGAGCTTAGACTCTAAGTGGTATGGTTTTCAAGGTATAATGAACATGGAAAGATGTAGATGTGTCATTGCTCAGATCACCGTTCAGCAAATACCACTTTCCATCCACCACTGTGAGTGGAATGTGCTTCCCTGTCCCAGTGGTCCTGGGCTTGGCCATCTCACTGACTTGGACCACTGAGATGTTAGCCCGTATGACACAGACAAAAGCTTGAAATGTACTTATACGGTGGAGTTTCCTTCTCACACCTTCTCACATCTCTGCGGGACTATGCCCCAGAGAGCCTGCTGGTCCAAAGACGATGAGAGACCCATAAAGGAGACCTGAAACCAGGCTGCAGCTTGCAGCAAGCCAAGCCCAGTCTGAACAACTTGACCCTGACTTGAGCCACAGACACATGAATGAATACAGTTTTGAATGTGGAAAGAAAAAAAAAAAAAGGTGTTTTTGGAGTGTTTCTTCATGGTAGTAACTAGCTAATACTGGAATCAGGGATTCCATCTCAGCTTGTCCATTCTCGTTCTTCACATTGGCCAACTTTCTTAACTCCAAACACTCAGTTTCTTCATCTGTAAAATGGTAATAAAAACTCCATGGGTGTGTTTTGATGAGGCAATCAGTTGATAGAGGTGAAGCACCTGGTCAGTGCTCAGCAACTTTTTTCTCTCAACATCTGAAAGCATTGCACATGCTTTCTGGTTGCCTCCTAGAAATATCCAAGAAAGCTCAGCTCCTAGACATGGACCCTGGCCAGGTTTTTTGGACTTGCTGATTTCCCCAGTCTTCATTCTTCTCTTTCAATAGCTACTCCAACACATTTTTTTTTTTTTTTGTTTGAGAAATTTCAATAAGCATGTAGCACTGGTTGGATAGCCATGCTGGCATTTGAGTTTCCAGTATGTGTTTATAATTATGCTGCATTATCTTAATTATAATGATGTGAGGAAGGGAGTAGGGGGGAAGGATTGAAAAAGGAAACTGTTCAGAAAAGTGCTCCATGAAAAATAACCCACAGTTAGGGGACGACAAGCCTGTGATTGGGGTTGTAATTGGAAATGGCACTATTAATACAATACTTATTCATTCTATATTATAAAAAAATGGGAGCGCTTTCTGCAATTACCCAGTTCCAAATGAAATTAACATTCTGTGGCATTTCCCATAAATGGTTGGTTTGCACACATCGATGGAGACAATTAGCTTGGAAGTGAATGACGGCTCTGACTGGAGAGAGGGTGAGGTAGGGAAGGTCAGGCCTATCCAGAAGGATGAGGGTGAAGATGGGAAAACAGTGAAAATCAGAGAAGGCCATATACCTGGTACCTGGGAAAAGCAATGAGACTCCAGTGATTGGACTTATAGGTCCAAGCCATGAAAGTCTTCATGATAAGCTCATTGAACAGTTGAGTGCAAATATTTGTATAGCTGAGTTTACCTCAGCTTCAGGTTCAGCTGTCTACAAGCCCTCCCGCTCATTAAACCAGTGCCCCCCTTGGCTATCTGTCTGAACCCTCTAGTCCTCCGGAAATCCCAGAGTCAGGGTCATAGTCTTGACCAACAGTCTCTGCCTTGCTGCCACTTACTCTCTGTGGTTGATGGTAAGATGAAGAAATGTCTTCATGCCATGATTTTATTTTGTCTTTTGCACAATGACTATCTTGATTAGGTTTTGTAGGCAAGTTAGCTACAGTAAAGAAAACATCACTGATGTGTTACCCTTTTGTAACTGAAAAGGGGATCATTCAGGTAACTTTCAGATATACTGATGTATAGTTACCTCTCACATCGTAGTTGGATGCCATTCCCAGGTAGAGGGGGGAGTTCATTCTTGATTTCTCCTTATCCTCTCCACTTTAAGTTCAATCATTCCTGTCTATTCTAATCCATATAGATAGATAGATAGATATATGGATAGATAGATAGATAGATAGAGGGATGGATAGATAGATAGGTTTCAAATATACATCTTGTTTTCTTGGTCCTTTGATATTGCTATAGTCAAGATCTGTATCTTCTTTTGTCTAGACTTACACAGCCTCTTGAATAAATGCATAGTCACTAAAATTGGACCAGGGTTAGTATTTTGACTCAACTAATAATTCGTATTGGGACTCTGAATACGATTTGAATTCCAAGTTTAAATTCTTCTACAAAAAGCAATTTATTGAAGTGCTTACCTCATATGGTTTTTGTGAGTAATAAACTGAAAAATCCAGGTAAAATGCTTAGCACATTTACCGGCACATGCTGAGTGGCTCAATACACTTCAGCTCTTTTTATCATGATTATCATTATCCATTTGTTTCCCTCTTCCAAACTGGCAGTCACATTAATCTTTCTTAAGTACATCTCTGACCGTGCTACACTTCTGATCAGAATCTTCCTATGTATCCATATATCTCATAATGCATATATGTATACTCTTCCCTATTATATAGACCGAAGTTCAAGTGCTTAACTTGGCATTCGAATTTCTCCCTGATGTGTCCACAACCCCGTTCTCACCTAATCTGCAGCATTATCCCTCCAGGAATGCTGAACTCCAGTCATTATAAATGACTTGTCATGAAGATGACTTTGAACTTCTGCATCTTTGTATATGTCACTTTGGAAAACTCTCTCATCCTTGTTTTATACACCATATCCTGCCTCAGAGTGTTGCTTTAGTCCCAGTGCTTTGCAGGTGAATGCTGAAGTCAACCAGACAGGTGGACTTCTCTGGCCACTTGGCTTTGTGGATATGGGAGTTCCATATCTTCCTCTTGTCTTTCTTTTTTCTTTAAAATAGGTGCTTGAGTCATGAGTTAATTGAGATACTCTTTTTTTGTGTTTAGCCCAATTCAGTTCACCTTTAATTTAACTTCATCTTGGTGTAATTCACTGCATCATCAGGCTCTTTTGAGGACTGACTGTGAAATTTCACCTGGATGAATGACTTCCAGCAGATTTCTCACTGACCTGAATCCGTGTGTCTTTTTTTCATCCCAGCCTGTAATTGCTAGAGATTTACATGTCTCCTCTCCATTTTCATCCTCCGCATTCAAATACAGTTGAAGAGTAGATGCTCTGACCATGAAGAGAGGCAGGCAGGAGGTTAATGGGCTTCCTTCTTGTCAATGTCTTCCTTGCTTGGGCATCATTAATTTGCTACAAACAGGTGAAGACTTGCCAATCCGCTGCACGGCTAATGACTTGCTATGGTATCTTAGCTATCTTCTACCTGGAGCCAGACAAAGGGTCAGTTGATTCTGAGCCCAGATGCATGGACAAGAGGGTTCATGCCTATGTATGGGTGTGTTGGAGAGATGAAGACGGAGCTGGAAGGGGGCATCTTCTTGTTCTTGTACCTATGAAAGCAAGGTGAATTTCTTTGAGCGTCCGCTAAGGGACAGACAATTCATATTAAGATTTTTTTCTTCCTCCATAATTACTGAAACAGATTTAGAATAAAAATTAGAAGTTCATGCTTTAAATTTACTGAATACTAGACTTTTAGGGTTATCATGGGTGTAGCCTTTTAGTTCACCGGTTATTAGATATTTGGATCTCTCCTATGTTGTTTTTGGAATGTAGCACTTCTGTCTGATTACTTGCAGTTTCAGAGGACTGGGCACCTCCACCAGCTATTTTTTTTCCATAGTTAGAAAGCTCCTGCCATACAGTGGACTCTTAAGATAATCATTCTTACTATTACACTTGTTATGATACTATGGCTCCTAAGATTATGGATCTTAGAACCAGACATATCTAAATTTGAATCCCAGTCTTCCCAATTACCTTTGGGCAGTGGTTCTCACCAGGGGTGATTTTGCCTCTCCAGGGATATTGGGCATTATCTGGAGACACTTTGGGATGTCACAACATGGGGAAGGGACTAGTAGCATCTAATTGGCAGAGGCCAGGGATGCTTCTGAACATCCCACAACACGTAAGGCAGTCCTCACAACAAGACATCATCCAGTCTCACATGTGAGTAATGTTGAGGTGGAGAAACCTCTCCTTCATCAAGAACCTGAACTGTCTCAGGGTCAGTCTTCCCATCTGTAAGAAGAGATATAAATAGAGTTGGCTTCCCAGCATCTTGAACATTACGTGGAATTCTATCTTGGACATTTTAGCAGGTGCCTGGCCCAGTGTAAGCACTTAGGGAAAATAGCTCTTGTAATTATAACCTATAAAAAGCATGCATCATGTTGCTTGGGACTTAGCTACAGTAATAAGGGGGTAAACATTCATACTAGCAGTACTACTACTACTGCAGCCCTTCAGATAACTGAAGGCAGCTTAATTTTACTCTTTCCTATTATCTTGTTGTTCCTCATGATACCATTCCAAGCCTTCATATCAAACCAGCTTTTCATACCTAGCCTGGTCTGTTTTGCTACTTGTATTTTTCACGTGACATTCAGATCTCAACACAGTCCCCTAGGCATGGTCTGAGCAATGCACAGTGGAGCTGTCGCCCTTGCGTCCTCAGACTTTATGTTTCTATTCATGTTGCTTTCTTAGTGGTTGCCTTACCGTTAACTTGCACTGCGATCTCTGATGCCCAAATTGCTGAATGGAAATGACACAAGGAAGGAGAGGAAGGAAGAACTCCTGGCTGAACGTGTGTTTATAAAATGTACAATTTGGGGGGCATCTGGGTGGCTCAGTGTGTTAAGCATCTGCCTTTGGCTCACGTCACGATCCCAGGATCCTGGGATCGAGCCACGCGTCAGGCTCCCTGCTAAGCAGGGAACCTGCTTCTCCCTCTCCCACTCTCCCTGCTTGTGTGTGCTCTCTCTCTGTCAAATAAATAAATCTTTTAAAAATTTTTGGGGCGCCTGGGTGGCTCAGTGGGTTAAGCCGCTGCCTTCGGCTCAGGTCGTGATCTCGGGGTCCTGGGATTGAGTCCCGCATCGGGCTCTCTGCTCAGCAGGGAGCCTGCTTCCCTCTCTCTCTCTGCCTGCCTCTCTGTCTACTTGTGATCTCTCTCTGTCAAATAAATAAATAAAAAAAATCTTTAAAAAAAAAAAGTAAAAATTTTTAAAAAATTAAAATGTACATTTTTGATGGGGACTCCAAAAAAAAACCCTGCCTGGACGCTTCTGTCTAACCCAGGCTTTTGGGTCCAGCTTCTGGAGGTTGAAATCAGGAGGTGACTGATAGGAGCTAAAAGGTGAGGAAGAAGAGGCCGACACTTGAAAGGAGACAGGTGGCACTTGTGGTTTATAATCCCCGGATTCTTCTCATCAGAGCAATGACAGGAGCATGGGACTCCTCCCAGGGCTCTCAGTACCCTCAGGCTTGCGACTACATGAGCTTGGTTTGAGGTTTGATCTCAACCTCACCGTCTCTCTCTCTTTCTTTTATCACATTTCTCTACCTCATTGTGCACATAGAGCAAAATGAGAGCATTCCTCAAGACCCATCCGCCCGTGCACGCAGACTTCCTGTGCAAATGGCTCCCTAGGATGGATCTCTATTATTTCACCAAAAAACATCAGAGGAGGAATTTGTTCTGCTCTGCTAAAGACATGATTTCCAGTTCTTTCTACTGTCTTAGCTTAGTTTTTTGACTGCTCCCTGGGAAAAGGATGGAGAGAAAAGAGGGAGGTATCCATAATCCTTAGCTGAGCTAGTTTAACTGGGACTGAATAAGGGAAGATGGAGATAATTCAGGATTATCTAGCCATGGAACAAAACAAACTCCTCAGATATATGTGTGACCCCCATATCCACACATTAGCCCCCCATAGGTGCGTGGGACAGCCCCAGCATACCATAGTTTGGTCCCTTTTCTGCTCCCTCCATATCCTTCTTTCGTTCCTCCTACTATCTGCATCATTTCAACAGTGGTTAAAACTACAGGCCTCAGACCAGCCTGGGCTCCAGGTCAAGCTGTGTCCCCATAGGATGATACTAATGTCACCTGTTCTCCAAGCTTGTGGGGAGTAGGATATGAGGTCATGGTGTCCAGCATAGAGTAAACACTCAGGAAGTCAGCCCATATGAAGTGGTGGTGTCACTAGTGTGCCTATGTAAACCTGTCCTATAGGTCGCCTCCTCTCCATTTAGTAAATGAAGAACATCAGAAGACCCGAGAGGCAGGGTCCGCTGTGTTCCGTGGTGAGCGTGTACGAATTGGCAGACCCAGGATTTGAACCCCAGGGTAATAAGATAATTTTGTACAGTGTTTCTAGCATGTTTTTTTTTTAAGATTATTTTTATTTATTTATTTGACAGAGATCACAAGTAGACAGAGAGGCAGGCAGAGAGAGAGGTGGGGGGGAAGCAGGCTCCTTGTTGAGCAGAGAGCCCGATGCGGGGCTCAATCCCAGGACCCTTGGATCATGACCTGAGCCGAAGGCAGAGGCTTAACCCACTGAGCCAGCCAGGCGCCCCTCTAGCATGTTGTTATGTCTCACTTCTTTGCATGGACACTGGCACTATGATTAAGGATGTGAAAAACAGGACTTAGAAGCCCAGTCTTTACTAAGCTCTAGCGAAGTGTCAATTGCAAAGTTCATGGTGGCCCAGTTTATCCAAAATGCTTTAACGTGCATCTCACAGAAACTTGAATTTCCTGAGGCTCAGAGAGGCTTGGTGTGTGTCCAAAGTCACACAGCAGCTGAGCTGGAACTCATGGGTGGGTCTTCTTCTCCCAGATCTGCTGAGTTTTCAATCCGGGAGTCTCTGTTCTCCCCTCCCACCGATGTTGCTCTCAACGGTCTCTCCACCCGTTTTAGTGTGGTGGTGGCATGTAATCATGAATAATAAAGCAAGCCTACTCTCACTGTCATGCAGGAATGGGAAATTGAAATTATAAGTCATTAAATGGAAAATCCCCAGCCTTACAGTAACGCCAACTCAGCCTCAATCCATTACTGCCTATATATTTAGCTAGTCTATTTTTAAGAGTTTAATATTGAGAAATAGGACATATTTATAATGCAGCTGCATTAATTTCACTGCAAAACCCCTGCCATTTGCTATAGTTGACTTACATGTGTTTAAATTTATAACCACCCTTTCGCACTGGGGAGATAGGCCCTTAGTTTAAAGGAGGACGAGTGGAAAATCTGCCAGTTGAAGTAGTAAGATTTTACAAATCCCATAGTCTGCGTTCTGGTGAACCCCTCCCCCCACCATTGCATGGCTTCGTAATGGACTTAAGTCGCGGTGTGTATTCTCACACCCCTCATTCAGTGGCCAGTCATCCACCCCTCAAAACCTTTGTCCACTCATTCACCAACCACAGCCCAATGCTGCAAGCTCTGAATGGATGTGCTAATAGTCTTTATGCCCCTGAAGAGGACACCTCAGTTTCAGGTCATTGTTATTTCTGGGATAGTCTTCATAATTGTCATTAGTGTTATCAAAGGGAAGCTGGCTAAGAGGGGTTACTTTAATCTATTCCAATATGCAAGTCAGTTCATTAAATCACGTTTATTGGTCGCACTCCAAAACAGTCCTTGGGGTAGTTTGGGAGATACTTGGCCAACTCCGCTCTTCATAGGTTAGATGACGCTTGAAAAGTAATTAATCTTGCTGGGCCTCACTTACCCATTTGTAAGATGGAAATAATAATATGCATCTTGACAGGTTGCATACCAGTCAATCATTGCTACAATAGTGCTACATAATAAACAGCTGCAAAATCTCAGTGGCATCCAACAAGAAACCTCAATTCGTCATGTGTGTGGGGATTAGATGGAGTGCTGTGCTCATCTTAGATGGGTGTGCTCATAACCGTCAGAGAGGTGGGGGTCAGTGCGCCAGGTGATAGGAGCAGGGTGACGGCTCCGTGCTGCAGAGCTGTGAATCCCCCACGTGCCATTCATCCTCCCTGCCCGTACCAATGGGCTAGCTGAGACAGGTCCTCTTCGTGGTGGTGGCAGGTGTAAATGTGTGAGCAGAAGAATGTGGTACCTCTTGAAGCCTGTGCTTGGAACTGACATATGCTGACTTTCACCCACATACCGTTGGCCATAACAAGTCACACAGCCAGGAGAAAATCAAGGTACAGTGAAGTACCTTCCATCTACCAAGAGGGTATAGCAAGGGTGTAGGTGGAGGGGGTGGGACAACAAAATGAGGCTAATTATTTCATGCACGACAGTCATTATGAGAATCATATTCAATCATAACTGTTTACCTTAATATCTATCACATTATAAACACTCCATAAATGCTAAGTGTTATTATTACTGCTGTTATGATTATATGACTAAGGAGACGTCCTTGACAAATTGGAATGGAAATTTAAGTGAACCTTGGTCACAGAACAACCAGAGAAGTCCAAGCTAACTCTCTGGGGGGAAAAAGTGAAAACATGAAAAGGTTAAATTTCTGGGGAGGAAGGGGGTAGGGGTAAGAAGGTGGGCATCTCCCCTCCTGCTGCTAGAAAACAGCTGCCTCCGCTCATGATGATGGAGTTAAATCTTCCCTGGCAACACACACACACACACACACACACACACACACACACACACTTTTTTATTTTTATTTATTTTTTTTTTTTGAGACCTAGGAATCCCTTGGAGGTCAGAGCATAAACTTGACGAGTCTGACAGAGTGAGGCGTGAGGGTAGACGGAGGTCCACGAGCAGAAGTTTGGGATCCAGGATTAATGTTGTAGTGGTATCCAAGTTCCAGGTTTTGGCTACAGGCATGGGGTAATCATGGACATGGGCTGAAGTAGAGTGAAGATACAAGGCCCCGAGCCAGGCATGACAGTAAAGTTTATCCATGAGAGGACAACAGGGAGTTCGAGGCCACGGTCTTTAGTCAAAGCTATGAGTTAGCCAAAAGGGAAGGGAAGAAAGCAGCTGGCATTAAGCTTTGACTGAGGGCAAGGCCCTCTGCAAGCTTATCTCACTTAAGCCCAGGAACAATAATGATAATAAAGGCTGTACTTGGTTGAGTGCTTAATCCGTTTTGGGTACTGAGCTAAGCACTTTGCATATATTATGGCATTGAATTTCAACTAGAAAAAACCCACAAAACCCCACACTTCTTGAGGGAGATTTATGCTCAGGGTTTTACAGGTGAAGAACTGGGGCTTAGGGCCATGAAGAAACACACCTAAAGCCACAGAGTGCATCAGTGAGAAGAGGGAGGTGAAAGCCAGGTCTCTGGGATTCCTACTCTGCAGACTCATCCTGAGCTGGCAGGGCTATGCACTGGAAAGGGTCATGGGGCTAGAGGGCAAGGCTCTCAAGTAGGGGGGCATTTCGAATGAGGGTTAGGAAAAGAGGTAGAAGTGTATAGCAAGAGCCATCATTCTTCCTAGCTGAAGATGGATTCTTTCGGTAATGAAATCATCTCCCACTGGAATCTCCAAAAGAACCAAACTGTGTGGGGTTTTCTCTACAGTCCTTGTCCCTGTCACCTGCGGATGACTCTCTTTTTACAGTCTCCTTTACCTAGTTCTGCATTCTTTAAGGTTCGAGACTAACTGGCATCTCCAGGAATTTTCAAGAGCCTTTCCATTCGCAAAAGGAATTGGAGGTCACGTTCTCAGTGTTCTTGTCACACTTCTCTGGGCGTTTTGCACACGCTCTTCTCCTTATGTTTACTTGTCTCTTGCACTAAAGAGCTTTGCAGCTGAAAGAAGGGACAATGTACATTTCATCCCTGTCTGCCCAGCGCCCACATCTGGATACAGCACCCAGGACTACTGTTGGCTGCAGAATCCCAGTTGTAGAACACGGGTTACCCCGCAGCCCCAGGCAGTGCAGAGCCACACACTTGGCCTTCCTATGCAGTTACAGAAAAGAGGACTCTGGGAGAGGAATCTGGCTGGTGTCTGTGAGTCCTGACAGATTCTGGACTTCTCTATACCCTGCAGGTTTGGGCAGAGGATCGGGATTTGCCATGACTGATGGTTTAAGATCTTTTTGGCCATGAAAATAACAGTATTAACTCTCATTTCTTAAATGCTTACTCTGCATCAGGCACCGGGGTAAGCATTTTAGCATCATTTAACCCCAAAACAGCTTTATGAATTTGGAATTGCAAACCTCAGCTTAACACTTGCGAAGGCTGAGACTTTGAGTGGTTAAGGGGTTTGCCCACATCTCGCAGCTGGTAAGGAATAGAGCTTAATATTCCAAACTGCAGTTGATTCCAAAGCTTTCCCGTAGCCATGCCTTGCTATCTCTTGCATAGGACTTGTTGGCCTGCTGTTTCGACTTCAGCCCAAACTCTGGAAGTCTCCTGTGCCTTTCTGGGCTCTATAAAAACAGGAGATTGTAAGGAGAGCATTCTCGGGAGATAAGAAGGCCCCGCAAAGTCGTGACTGCAGTCCTTGTAGTTACTGCATTCATCTTACTGAAAGCACAGTTTCATTTACATTTAGAACTACAGGGCCATGGAGTGGGAAAGAATCTTTGAGACCATCTGTGTCCTGGCTAGGGACTGTGGAACCAGCTGCAGAGAAACTGGAAGGTATTGTGTTTTGAAGAGAGCTGAGGCAAATATCACTAATTTTTTTACTCCATCATTCCAGCTTGATGTAGTTCTCCAGCAGAAATTATGACCACCCTCCAAGTCTGCAGTGTTAGCTGATGGGCCCAAGATCGTGTTTGTAAGAAAAGGCTGTTCCCAAGTTTTCCAATTTATATTTGCTGCTGTTTGTTCATTTGTCTTGCCTGTAGGCGCTTGCTTGAAGATAAGCCATAGCAGGCATCAAAGGTTTAAGAAAATGTATAGGAGGGAGAAAAAAAAAACAACTAAAAGTGAGAAAATTCTATCCATCAACTTTTTAACCCTGAGAATGGGGAAGAGGTGGCCATTTTTAAAAAATTTGTATATGGATTTTGTTTTGAATTCGTTCTACTTGTGGAATACTGTCATCTGGCTAAGGAATATGGACTATTTTCTTTTCTTTCTTTTTTTTTTTTTTTCTTTTCATGAAGAGGTGGCTGCTATAGAAGATGCAATGTTAGATTCAGTGACTCAATTCTCACAACTTTCAACTGTGATGGTTCTTTGCTTTTGTACCAGGTCTTCCCAGCTGGTATGTGCTTTGGAGCAGGAATGTCTTAATACTGTCCCCTACAATCCTGGCATCTAAGTATGCACAGTCCAAAGCCTCGGGACACAGAGTAAGGTCTGTATTAGTCAGGGTTGTCCAGAGAAACAGAACCAATAGGAGGTACTTATATCTCTATCACCTATTGATTATATATATATATTTTTTTTTCCTATCTCTGCATCTCTCTACTGCTTTCTATCTCTATCAGCATCTCTCTAGAGATTTGTTTGTTTCTCTATTAATTTGTTTTAAGGAAATGACGCCTATGATTTTGGAAGCTGACAAATCCCAAATCTTCAGGGTCAACCTTTAGGCTAGAGATGTGGGGAACGTTTAAATGTTGTAGCTCACTCAAGTCTGAAGATGATTTGCAGGCGGAGTTCTTCATCCCTTGGGGGAGGTCAGTCTTTGTTCTGTGAAGGCCTTCAGCAAGTTGGATGAAGCCGACACTCATGACAGAGGGTTATCTGCCTTATTTAAGGTCTACTGAGTTAAATGTCAATCTTATTAAAAAAAAAAAACACAAACAAACAAAAAAAACAAAACCAAGGCAACAACAACAAAACAAACCGTCACAGAACCAACTCTCTCTGTTCCATGGCCTAGACAAGTTGATATATAAAATTAAACACCACTAGATCTGAGGTTGAAATGGTCTTAGAATTTGGGGAATTAGAGAAGAGTGGTGGAAACAGGAGACTTGAGGGCTGCACCTTGGTCTTCTGCAGACTTTTGTCATGACTTTATCTCTCGGTGCCTTTGTTTTCACGTGTGAATAAAAGAGGAATTCTATATTCTCTGAAAGAATTTTCCAAAGTGGATATTTTATAATGCAGGTGACTTTCAAAATGAATGAGTGAACGCATGCATGGATGGATGGATCGATGAAATGATTGACCGATCATGAAGCCAAAGGGTAAGGGAGAGGAAGTTTGGTAATGAGTGCTCTTTCTTGAGCACCTACTATGTTCCAGGAGCTCTGTTAGACAATTTATATACATAGTTACATTGAGTCCTCCCACTGCACTGCAGATATTTACAAAGGAAGAAACTGAGCTTTGTGAAAGAGAAGGGAGTGACTCAAGGTCACACAGTGGCAGAGTGGACATTAGAAGCGGACACTGGAACCTGAGTTGGGTTTTGTCACTTGCACTAGTCAGTATGGCTAATTAATACCCACCTGCGGCATGGCTCTCTGAACATAGTTCTTAGTGAGATGAAGCTGACAAATGGGGCATGAGTTGAGCCCAAGACCTCTAGGCTGTACAGTCTTGACCATCAACACTGAGCAAGATTCCTCTGGCATAGCTGGCCAGTCTCCAGTCAAGGTGAGCCCCTAGCTCGAGCCAGGGTCAGGTTGCCTGGGACTCCTTGCCTGGATGACTTAAGAGGGGCTGGGCTGTCAGAGTCACTTTTCCAGGCCCTGAGAACTAACCTCCAAACCCCAAGACTGGACTATCCATTTTCCTCCACCAACAAATCAGAAAGAAGACACGTAGCGTGGTGCAGAGGACGGAACCAGGATCGTCAGTGTCACTGTATCCTGGGTCCCCCATCCAGCTCTGGCATTCCTAAGCTGTGTGACCCTAGAAGATGATTTACCTTCTCTGAGCCTCAGTTTCCTCATTTCTAAACGCCAGCTATTGGTGCTTTCCCTTCAAGCCTGTTAGGAAGAATAAATGAGAAACCGTAAGGAGATGCCTGGCTCCTTGTCTAGCAAAGAGTTGGTATTCAAGAATGGTGAATTTTCTTCTTACAGAGGCTAGAGGAGTCTAGAAAAAGTAAAGAGAGTAATGAAGGTGGTTCAGGAACTTGAACCTGAACTTATTCAAGTGTCAGTGGTAGGACGTCGCAGGCTGTGTGTGGGGGGAGTTTGAATGCAGAACTGTTGGTTTCTAGGGTAGACACAGCGTGCAGGGCGGAGGACCATGCTGGAGCTTGCCTGGTATCTGGGAGCCATATGCCTTTGCAAAGACCCTCAAGGTCTGCCCTCTCTTCTGCCTCTCTTTTCCCTTCTCCTGCCTTCTCTGTCTCCTCTCCTGTCCTTGTCACTCCCCCTTCCATTCCCTCTGCATTATTTTCTTGCTCTCTCCTCCCTTCCGCTCTTCTCTGCCTCCCCCTTTCATGGCCCCTGCTGTTATGACTGACCATGCTTTTCCTTTCCATTCTTGTTTCTCTCTTCCTCCCTCCTTCCCTCTCTCTGTCTTGGGGGCTGGGGCTCCTCTGCTCAGGTCCCAGTGGTTCATACCCATTAAACTTGACAGTCTCTCATATGGTGGAAAGAGGCAGCTTCCCCCTCATCCCCCTCCCTTCCAGGGTCTGCCGCGATGCTCAGATCAGGCACCATCTGTTGCATTCATCCAGGCGACGGGTGAGCATTTTGCTGCTCTGGGGAGGCAGAGCTCAGTGGGTACCAGGAGGGAGTGTGGCTTGTTTGGACAACTTGATATATTGATATTGATAGAGCTACCGAAAGGGATCAGAGGCATGGGGGTGGGGGAGAGCGGGAGGGAGAACGAGGTGGGCCATGGAGCTGCTCACGCAGGCACCTGCCTTGTAAGTCTGGGCTCTTGGCGCTGCTGCTGTGACGAGAGCCGCCAAACAGATGGATGGGATTTGCTGCTGCGGGGATCAGAAACCCTTGCAGCTCAGAGGAGCAAACCTTCCCTCTCTGCATCTTCCTCTACTTCCAGCCAGTTCTGTCCGCATAGGTTTAGGAGAAAGTGAAGCAGAAATAGCAGGATGGGGAGAGGCTGGTCTTTAGAATCGGTGAATGTTAGAGGCAACAAAAAGGAATGGTGTATCTGTCGAGGTCTCAGCTGGACAAAGAAGGCACTTTCAGATGGGCCTTTTAGGAGAAATTCAAGGAAGCGATTACTTATAGGGACTTAGGCAGAGTGCAGAGAATCCCCAAGGGGGTATTGAAGAACCTGGGACAAAGAATAACAGGAAACCACTACTAACTCTTATAACTGAGGAGGAAGGGACAGAACATGTTTTTCCTGGAGGCACTGAGGACTGGATCTGTGAACAGGGACCCCTGGTAGAAGCTGTGATTGTCAAGACTGCCAGATTCTGAGGACAAGGGTACGGAGACAGCAAAGGAGCAAGGGATGACCTGTGTCCAAATCCTCTCCTCCTGGATCCGGCCAGAGCACCCCAATGGGCAAAGCCAACTGGTAGGCAAGGAACAAGGAGCAAGAGAACTAGTCCGTAGAAGGTCTGCCTCCAGAACCTGGAATGGGGCCCAGTGAACCTGGGGCGGGGCTGGATCACGGGGAGCAAATGAAGAACAGCCGGTACAGATCAGGAATGAACATGGGTTCCGTGGTCTGCACTGTGCCAGAAGCTCGTGTTCTGAACCACCACACACACGGCTTCTGTACCTCTTCCAAGGAGGGCATGAGCAGAGTCTCCACGAGTCCCGCTCTCTCCTGTGAGCATGAGACCCACATAACCTGCTGTCTCCTCGGGCACCTCTCCTTAGATGTCTGCAAGATACCGTGCATTCATATCTCAGACCCGACTCGTGTTTTCGGTCTTCTGGAATGTCTTCTCTTCCAGAGCTCCCCTTCTCCTTGAGAGGTGCCTTCTGGACGTCTCTGTGGAAGCCAGGCCAGGAGCCATCTTCCACACCTGCCCCTCCCTCACCCACATTTTCCAGTCAGCCACCGCCTCCTGAGGGAGTCGTGCCTGTAAGATAGCGCTCAGACGTGCCCACTTCTCAGTCTGCACTATTTCCCTCTGCTCTTTCTGCTCTGCTGTCTACTTCTCTATCTCTACCCTGCTGCCCTCTCCCAGGGATCATCCTCTCAGATGTGGACTTCTGCACAAATGTCCCATCCTCCTGTTTGGTCTTCTTCCTTCTATTTCTGTCCATCTTCAGTGAATTCTGCTGTCTGCTGCTGAACCGATCTTCCCTACACAAAAATCATATTAAGCCACTCTTCTGTCTAAAACCATCAGCGTGTACTTTCCTTAATAAGGCCCAGAAGGATCGGGGTTGGGGTTGGGGTTAGGACTTCTTACCTCTCCAGCATGATCTCACGCCACTTGCTTTCAGTGTTTCGGGCCCCATGAGTGGTGGTGCTGCCCCATCCTGACTCCCGTCTCCTCAAAGGGTTCTTTGTTTGAATTCTTCCCCTCCTCCTGTGTTCTCCGCGCCTCCTTCCTCCCCTACCACTTCCCCATCACCTGGTTAACTCCTACTCTTTTCAGCCTTTAGTCCCACTACACACTCCTTGAAGCAAGTTTTCATGATTTTCCTAAACTAGGTCATATTCTGCTAAGAGAGTCTCTTTTCACCTTTCCTTTGTGCTATATGTCACTTAAGACTTTTTACATGTATCTGTCAACCATTTCATTCATCTTGGTCCATCCCATCTATATGGTGAGCATTAGGGAGGGGAGAGGTGTTTGTCTTTTCACCATCATACCTTGTCATGGACTGTATGTTTGTGTCCCCCACAGAATCCTATGTTGAAATCTTAACCTCAGACAAACTATGTTTGTCTACTTGGACTAACATAACAAGAGACCATAGATAGGGTGACTTAAACAACAGGCATTTATTTTCTCATAGTTCTGCAGGCTAGAAGGCCAAGATCAGGACGCCAGCACGGTGGGGGTCTGGCTTACAGATGGCTGTTTTCTCACCGTGTGATCACGTGACCTTTCCTTAGTGTATACATGTACATGGGGAAAGCAAGGGGAGGGAGAGAGTGATTTCTTCCTCTTCTTATAAAGACACTGATCCTATTGGATTAGGACCTCACCTTTATGATCTCATTTAACTTTAATTAGCTACTAAAATTCCTTTCTCCAAATACAGTCACACTGGGGGTTAGGGCTTCGACATAAGAAATCGGAGGGACACAGTTCAATCTACAGCAGACTGTATTTGGAGATAAGATCTTTAAGAGGTAATTAAAATTAAATAAGATAATTGAGGTGGGACCCTAATAAGATAGGACTGGGTGTCAGAAAAAAAGGAAGATCTCCCTCTTTCCCTCTCTCTTTCTCTCTCTCTCTGTCTCCCTACCTTGGGTTCTCTCTCCCCACTGTGTGAGCACACAGTAAGAAGATGACTGCCTGTAAGCCAAGGAGAGAGACCTCACTAGAACCCAACCATCCTGGCACCCTGATCTCAGACATCCCTCCACCTCCAGAGCTGTGAGAACATAAATAAATTGTTAAGCCACCCAATCTATGATTTTTGTTTTGGCGCCTGAGCTAAGACAATACCTCCTGTACTTGTCACAGACACATTACTGTTTTTTCTGAAAACATTGTCGAATGGATGCATGAATGGATAAGAAGATGAATGAAGGCATGAATGTGGGCAGACCCGTGTGCACCCCTCCCTTGGAGGATTCCAGATTATGGTTTGCTCTAAACGTTTAACTATAATTAATCTAATTCTTAAAATTTGGGGCCAATCATACTCATATCTGGGTTTAAACCATCAGGGTTGGGCGTAGAAGTGCTTCTCAGAATTGGAGGGCAGCCTCTTGCTGGAGAGCTGTGCATGGTAGGCTTGGGGATAGGTGTCCCATGTCTGGGTGGTTCTTCTCAGTTTACCTTTAGGTAGACCTAACGGAGATATCTAGGAAGATAGCAAGACAGGCAGGTGAGGAAGTTATAAATCCACTGGAAGGCCCATTTGTATTGTCAATTGTCTTTTCCTTAGGTAAACATAGATTCCCCCTCTGTCCTCAAAGACAGAGCTTTACACAGAGCCCTGTGCCCAAACCAGCTGCCTGGATATGAGCTATGCCCCAAATGCATCTGTCTAAACCAAAAACCTTACCTGGGAAAGCGGGAGCTCCATAGAGATTGGGTGGGGATGTTCAGAAGCCTTCTTTGTCCAGTCTGGTGAAATCCTTTCAAAGGAACAGGAATCTTTTGCACATACCATCTCCTGGCCTCAGACAGTGGGTAGCTCAAACTGAAGAAGCGTCCTTGCCTCTAGAGACATAGATGGAGGGAGGGCTGAGCTTGAAGATTTCAAAGTTGGGACTCTCTTTGGGAATTTCTCAGAACAAAGGCAGCGAGGCCATGTAGACAGTTTCCTTTGCTTCTTTCCCGTTTCCTCTCCTTGCCTTTTATGTTGCCCCTCTCCTTCCTTCTTGAGCTTTTCTGCCTTTTTTTTTTTTTCCTTTTATCTCCACCTTTTTCTCCCTGCCCTTCTGACCTCACTGTTACCATTCTCTGGAACTTTCTACCAGTCTCGATTTTGAAACTTTATAGGAATGAGGCTACTAACAAATCCACCAAGGGTATTGATAAAAATGGAGCATTGGACTGGGAGTTAGAAGGCTTGACTTTGCCAATTGCTTGCTTGGAGTGAGTCGTACATCTTGTTTTGGGGGGGTGGGGCTTGGTTTCCCTATAGTGAAGTTGGTCTGTTGTACCCAGTGATCTCCATGTCACAGTACTCTAGTTTTATCTCCTCAAATGTTATTTGATCAATGGGCTGCCCTCTTTCTTCACTGCCACTGCTCTGGTTCAGGCTGTCATGGCCTTTGGCTGGCTACCACAGGAGCAAGGAGAAGGCCTCTGCGTGCATTCTCCACACTCTCATTAGGAATTATTATCAAAAGGACTTACATTGAACATGCCTGTTTTCTGTGAATTTTCAGTGAACAGAATTCGCCATTAAGATGTGTTCCAAACTCCTCTGTGACTGATAGTGATCTACCTCTCTGGCCTCGTCCCGTCTTTGCCTGCTCCCTTTGGGAGCCACACTGAACTCCTGTCACTTGCTTAAGCACTATGCTCTTTGTGGCTTCCAATCTTTGCTCATGCGTCTCCTCCTACCCAGACAATCTTTCTTATCAAATCTCTTTAGTAACCCTACCCTGATTCTATGCTCTTTGCTAATTCCTATTCACCCTTAAGATGTCTGTATAAATAGTGCCTCCTCCAGGAAGCCTGCCTTGACTCCCCCGATGGGTGAAAGGACTCTTCTTGGTGCCACTCGGATACTCTGTACTCTCCTATCCCAAAAGTATTGCGATGTTGGGAATGCCTCGATATGTGTCCTTCCAAGCTATGAATCCCTTGAATCATGGATTGTGTCTGACTTTTCACCACCCCATCTCAAGGGCTTGGGCGCTGCCTGGAAAACAGTGTGTGTTGAACGCATAAGTGAGGGAGCCAACAGCTTCTGGCATCTGTGGGCTTCCATATCATCATGGGTCAGGGAGGGGAGCTCCAGGGACTCAGGGTGGCCAGGCCCAGTCCTCCATGGGCTGGGGGTGGGCCAAGCCCTAACCTCAGCCCCATTGCCCACCCTGTAGCAGCAGCTGAGGCGACGCAGGAGACAGTGGAGTCCCTGATGCAGAAGTTCAAGGAGAGTTTCCGCGCTAACACGCCCATCGAGATCGGTCAGCTGCAGCCAGCCCCGCGCAGGGCCTCGGCAGGGAAGCGGAAGCGGAGGAGCAAGTCTCGAGGTAGGCCCTCCCAGCACCGCTTGGCACGGTGTCAGCGGGCTGTCCCCAGGTTCTGAAGGCACCAGGCAGAGCTGCGCCCCCTTCCCTTGCTGCCCTGGACTCCCAGAGTCGTGCCGTGATGTCCCCGATCAGTCATCTCAGCTGAGGCTTGCAGACAGCAGACCTGTGCCCCTGGGTGGGGAGCCAGTGTCTCTGCGCCCCTGCTGCCTCATCTGAGATGGGAATGGACTGTCACGTCACCGTGGGCAGGTCACTGTACTTCTCCCCGCCACTCCTCTCTCACAGTAGTGTTATGGTATCTTAGCCCAGTGTACAACCCAGCATGCAATAAAAAGCGGGTCATTCCTTCCTTCTCCATCTCCTCCTCCTCTTCCTCATCATCTCCATCATCACCTCCTTTTTTTTTTCTTTCTGGTCATCTGTATGACTTTGTGGGTGGGATGAACCCCCTTATCATTGCTTGGCATCCAAATCCCTTCCCTTCTCTTTACATTTACTCAGTAGCCTCCAGCTCGCCTCTCATGTCTCTAGTTCCTATGAACTTAGTTCTGATGATGTCACTGCTCTTCTCCCAGAGCTTTCGTGGTCTTCCAGTGCCTTCAGCAGTCTTTGGGCTTGTGGAAAGGACACTCAAGACCATTGCTGAGCTCTCGTCTCTCTGCTGTGTCACCTAAATCTGTGTGTCCCACTTCTATGTTCCTTTCCATGCTATTCTCCCTGCCTTAAATGACCTATCTAACCCTACGAGAAATTGTTTTCATTTATGGACGCTTATTTACTCTACGCAGCAGGCTATGTGCTAGATACCTCTTTTTATACTTGATTCCCAGCAACGCTGTGTAGGAGGTACCATGGTAATTCCCATTTTACAGATGCTATCACAGAGGCACAAGGAGCTGCCATAACTTGTCCCAGGGGATGCCCTAGTAAGTAGGAGAGCCAGAAAGAGCTAATCTGGCTGAGTTCCAAACTTTTTAAATAAACCACTGTATTCTGAACTAGCAAGGTCCTACCTGTATTCCCAGACTATCCTGAAATCCTGAACCCTGTGAAAAACCAAGCATCTACCCACTAAACTGAGGTCAGAAATCAAGGCAGAAGTTGGTGATGGAGTTGCTTTTAGGAATTCACATGATGACGCCAGGTTGAACGGAGGCATAATGGTGAATGAGTTGCTTTGAGGTTTCGGCAGTGTCGAGTGCTAACCTCAGCCCAGTCAACTTCAACATGCATGGCTTTCAAAGAGTCCCTGGATCTCTCCGAGGCTCAGTCTCCTGTTCTGCACAATGGGTTGCCAATCCCTTCTCCAGAGTGCTGCTGTGAAGGTCAGATGAGGCGGTGAATGCAGAAAGCATGGAATGCTCAGCTAATGTGTGTTGGGAGCGGAATAAGTACTGTCCTGTATTTGTCCTATCTTATATTTGTTCTGGGTCAATTGTAGTTTCATTGAACCTTACGTATCCATCTTTTGTCTTCCATCATTCACCAAGAAATCCCCCTTAGATCCTCCCTGCAAATACAGCTCCCATGAGTACAAGTGACTCCCAGTCCATAACCTCCCCTCTGTTCTCACTGCCAGTCTGAATTCATTTCCTTAGTGTCCTATCCGAAACATTAGTTATACTACCGAATTCTTCCCCCTCAGGTCCCTCTTTTGCACCATAACTGTCTTAATGAGGCCTCTACTCTTCTACTCTTAGGCATTTGGGCTGTTTCTGATAATTTTATCATTAGACAGTGCCATACACGATGCCACATGGAAATTTTTTTGGTGGTGGTGGGGCATCAAACTTGGCCATCAAACTTAGCCTTCACTCTTTGGGCAGAATTTCAGAATTTGCTTATTAATGAAAATCTGTTTGACTTAGATGATTGGATATCAAGTTATTTCAATTTACAAGTCAAATTGGGTGTAAGAGAACTAAAGTGAGAAGAAATGCATCTTTTCCCTAAATGTATCTCGAATCTGTCCCCCCTTTCTTCACTACCATTATGACCCCTGCCACCTCTCACCCCCTGCTTGCAACTGTGCCCTCCTTGAGATTCCGTCTGCTCAAAGTTGCTAGAGTAATCTTTTTAGAGACATATACCAGATAAGAACTCTTTCTGATTAAATCATTCAGTGGTTTCCTGTTGTCCTTAGATTACAACCCAAACTCCTTGCCAATCTCCTGTTCCATCTGGATCTGGCTCCTGGTCTCTTGACTCACTTTGCATTTCCTCGTGATCCAGCCGTACTGCCTTCCTTCTGATTGCAGGAACCCAGCAAATGTCTCCCCACTTTTGACTCTGACATCTTGCTGTCTTCCCCTCGCTGTGTCTCTTTACACCCCCCGCCCCGGCTGCTCTCCTGGCTCTTCTCCCACCGTTCAGCTCTTAGCTCGGATACAAGCTCCTCCAAACCGTCTTCCATGACCACCCAGCCTCATGCTTGCTACCCCTTTCTAACCCTTTTTTCACTTGTTCCATAATATTGTGGTCCAAAATTATTTTGGTCTGTTTGCTTATTTACTATCTTCTTCTTAAAAATGTGTTTCATATTCATAAACCTAACACAGAGAACGTGCAGAACGTGCTTAATAAATATTTGTGGAATAAATGAGTGTATTAACCTCAAAGATCATTCGAGAGTGGCTCAGTTTTCTAACTTTTGAATTACCGAGGTAGGAGGGATCCAGGATAAACCAGAGCCTCTTGGTACAGACCTCCAGGGAATCTTGTTTCCCCTAGAGATAGACTCACTGATGGATAGCCCATTAAATGTGCTCAAGTGGATGCTGTTAAGGCAATTTTCAAAATGGCTTAATAACACTGTGCTTGTGGTTTTACTGCCACTATTGGGTAAGGGTTTTTTTTTTTTTTTTTTGCAAGAGAAACTAAGGTTAGCGTGAGCCAGCCCTGCAGTTCCCAGCTCACACGCTTACCACCACAGCTCCTCAAGATTTTCTTGGACTGAAGAACTCCATGGCCTATAAAAGTGATAGAAATGCTGCATTGTCCTTCTGCCTCTTGGAAACTCACGAAGGCATCTTTGACTTTTGAAGATCCTGGGAAGTCCTACAGAGCAGAGGGCTTCTTTGTTTACCTCCACGTCTGTGCAACCATCTTGACCACAGACACTGTATTTTTCCTTGGGACATTTGTTCTCATCTTGAAGAACAGAAACGACCCTAGACATGTGGTGTTGGAAGCACTCCGTCCAGCTGCACGGACCGTCGGAAGCCCCAGATGCAGTATGAGGGTCTGGAATCTCAGTCTTTCTTTCACTGATCAGCTCTTTCCTCTGCCTGCGGAGGGGGCATCAGGCCTTCTGGCCCAGAGTGGGAGCACCTGGCCTCTGCTTCCGTGGGCTTCGTTCCCAGGCCGTGGTGCCCAGCGGTTTGCAGCAGATGGAGTGGGCCGTGGAGAACCGGGGTCGTGGAGTGGAGCACATGGTTTAACGCAGCACCAATGTGCTTCTGTGGCTCTGGCTTCCTCCCGAGAGCCCTCGCAGGTGCTCAAGTGCATCCTCCTTAGGCGGATGGAGGAAGGCGGTGGGGGACTCTGGCAGGGTTTTATGAGGCAGCTGTTGGGCACGCAGACCCCCACGTCCACAGGAAGTGAAGAGTGAATGTGTTGGAGCTAAAATAAAGCAGGGGGAGATTGCTTGTGATGTGACAAAGAGCTTTTCGAGGTTCATAAAGTGTAGCTAGTGGTTTAAAAGTGGGACTTTTGTGTTTAAACTGGAACTACCTACCATGGGCTCACTGAATGAGCTTAAGCAAGTGAAGCTGTGTCAGCCTCAGTTTTCCCATCGGTAAAATGGTGCTAGTTATACCAACGTCATAGATGGGTTGTGGGATAATACCTGCAAAATGTGTAGCTCAGGGCCTGGCACTTGGGTGACTGACTTAATAAGGAGTAGCTAATGTTATCACTCATCAGGGTTCTGCTCACACGGCCTGCAAAGGCTCCCAGCTCCCAGCTCCCAGCTCCGCCCCGTGCTCTCTGGGCCACTGCCTCTGAGCTGACCGAGGTTCCATTATTCCTCGTCTGGAGTCCTACAACAGCCTCTTCATCCACAAATCCATCTTCCACCTTGGCGGCTGGAGCAATCTTTTGCAAACACACTAAATCTGGCCATGTCACTCTCCTGCCTACAACGTTTCCCTGATTGGCTGTCACCTGCCTTTGCGGGCATCTCAAGCTTTTGTGATGAAGACTTCCTGAAGACAGGTGAGAATCAGCACACTCCCAAAGGATCCCATAGCTGCACTCAAAAGACATTAGTCATAAGCCCCAAATTCCAAAACCAGACACCTAAAACCAAAAACCAAAAAAACCAGGACATTCAATTTCATAAATATGTTACCTTATTTTTTTCAGTTAAATTATTTAACATTTTCTCAAGTCTTTAGGCAGTAGTGATGCCCCAGGAAGAAGAACCAAGCTTATACAATATCCACCTTCAAAGGGTTTCTATAAGAACAAATGAAACAATGCTTGTACAGTTGTGAGCACGGAGCCCAGCAAAAGGTGCACATTGAACATGTGTCCTCCGTTGTTTTATTTTTATCGTAATTGTTTCATTATTTCTCTTATTTATATCAGTATCCTTACCTATTAGGGGTACACTTCCTCTGTTTTAGAAGTCAGAATCTGGAAGGTGAAGGGAACATGGTAAAAAATTACCACAGTCTGCTACACAGGCTCATTCCTGGCCTGGGTCCAGCCTGCCCCTAGCTCACTCCAAGTTCAAGCCTCTGCATTCTGTGGCTTCCGGCACACTGGCCATTTTTGCATTTAGCCAACCTGCCTTGCTTTCCAAGTCTGTGCACAGATCATGTTCTGCCTAAAACCCTCTCCTTTTCTCCCCTCTTTCTACCCCGGGCAGCAGGTTTCTACTCATTTTTCAGAATTCGGTTTCAAAGTCTCCTCTGTGAAGAAGACACCCTTGGCCCACCCTCAGCCCTCACCTCTCCTCAATGAGCCACTCCTTTGTCTGGGCACATGCAGCCCGGCGCTGCTTTCTGTCTCTGCCTTTATCACAATCCATTGTAAATATGTGTGGACACATCTGTCTCCCTCCCCAGCTCTGACAGTCCCATGATGGGAAAGACAGTGATTTATGTCTCTCTGTAGCTCCAATGTGTAACGGAATGGGCATAGAATAGCAAAGAGCTCCCAGATAGATGGGAGTATCATAGAATACAAATGGTTAATGAGGTATGGTGCACAGGCATCTCCTGAGCATTTAGTATATTTTACTAAATATAGTAAAATTATCTCATTGAAAAGCTTCCCCAGATCCCATAAGGTAAGGATGTAATTGTCTCAGTCTACAAAAGAGGAAGTTCTAACTTTGGTTAAGTGACTTGCCCAAGTTTATCCACCTAGTAGATGATGGAACTGTGACCTCAGGGCCCAGACAGAGCCCACATTGCAGTTGCCAGATGACTTGGATTTTACTCCCAGGTAGTCTGGGTAAGGTCCTCAAGCTTTGAAATAGTATCAGTCTAGTCTAGATCCTGGAAGGAAATGGTTGTAGCTTATTGTGCATTGACCAGTGTTTCTGTATCATCAGTGCTGCTGTGAGGGTGTTCCAGAGCTAGAAGACTCTGGAAGGTGAGGCATCTCTCTCTGCGTCAGGACAAGAGTCAGGACGTCCTCTGGCCTTATGGAGCCATGCCCTGTCCTTGTGGGCTTGCAGAAAGTATGTACATTTTTCATTTGGGGCAAATTTGAAGACTTCACAAAGAAAGTTCCCTTAAGGCATTGTTTGGAAGGGCGAGTGGGCTTTTGGCATGTGGCCGTGGGGATTGGGAGGAACAGCCAGCACAAGACATGGCATGGAGGTGGGGGAAAAAAGAACAGTTTCATCCCAGACAAAGGACCTGACCTCAGAGAGCTGACATCTGTTCAGTCCTCCCCATCTTCCTAGGACAATCTCATGGTTTCCAGCAGAAATTCATTCATTCTGATTATGCAGCTTCAAGACTTGCTTTGGCCAAAAGGCAAGGACCTCTACCCAAACTTTTCTGGTGGAAAGGGAAGGCTGCTAAGTGGGAAGAGAGGTTTAGGGAACAAAGATGCAAACCGGAGACATAAAGATGGAACCTGGGGCTGCCTGTTCAGTATTTAAGCATCAGAACAACCCAGGATGGCAGATAATTTAAAGCCATTAATGTTTCTGAATATTTTCCTCCAACTAAGTGAATAATTTATAGCCAGTTACCAATAAACAGAAAAATACATATATATATATTTACGTAAGCCCATCTTCTGAGGACAGAAGTCTTGTAGTGAAAAAGTGTATCGGGATATATCTGTCAGGGAGGATAAAGAAGCCAGAAGCTCTGATAACCTCTTCTCTGTCTGCCTTGTGATATTTGTCATTTATTACCTTTTATTAGAGTAATTTATGGCCACCTCTCTTCTCCCTTAATTAAACTCATGAAGTGCAGTGGCTATGTCCAGGTCATGCCTGTGTTTTCATTGACTAGCCTAGCTCCTGACAAATAGCAGATGCTCAGTTAATGCTTGATGGATTAATGGATTAATGGACAATTAATCACACGGGCCGTGTGATCTTGGACAGGACCTCCAGCCCTCCGGGCCTCAGTGTCCCCATCTAAGAGGCCGTATGTTTTTGTGGAAATAAGCTCAGGTTCGGAAGTCAGGTGGATATTGAATCCATATCCCAGGTCTGCCTCTGATTCACTCAACTTTGGGAAGTGACTTTGTGGGCTAAAGTGGTGTCACCTAACCTAGAATTTGTATAGTCAGCCACCTCCTAGGGGGGCCGGGGGATTCGAGTTAATGCATGTAAAGTGCTCCGCAGGCCAGACCAAACATGGCAACTACCCAATAAATCTTTGTTGTTAATTTGGAAAGCAGAGGTGATGTGCTGGATAATTTCCACAGGTATCCTCTGACTTAAAAGGTCTTTGATGATAAGTCTGATGGGGAAGCGTGGTTGTCTATTAAAAAGTCCAGTATTTGAACTCAGAAAACCCTGGCTGGAACCCCGCCTCTTAAGTGCACTTGGGTCCTCAGGGAAACTGCTTCAACTCATTGGGTTTCCACCCCCGGCACCTGGAGATGTGAGGATATCTGGCATTCTTATGTCCCAGGGCCATGATGAGAATGTGCTGTTTGTGGACATGCTCCTTTAAGGACTCTGGAGTAGCTACATCCTGAAATCAGAGTCTTGGCATCTTCAGAGACAGGGAATACCATGCCTATTTGATACAGAACCCTTTTCCTCTGACTTTCCTTTTCTTGGCCTCAGGCCCATCCCAAGAGGGCCAGTGCCACCAGCAGCCCAGTGATTCCTGTGTTGGGCTGAGGTCTGGGAGAGCTGATCTGTAAGCAGAGTAACACAGCCACCTCCATAAATCTCTGGTGTGTCTTTCGGAGAAGTTTGTGTTGCTTAAAGTGTATGTTTCCTCCAGGCGGTTTTTCTTGTCTGTCTGAAATATGTCAGGGGACTCTTAGTCGATTCCGGCTAGCCTGGCAGGATAGAGAGGCAATCATAGGTGGCCTTAGCATGAGGCTGTGTGTGCGGTGCTGGTGGGGCCTGAGGTCACAACTCTAGGATATTTCTTTTATCGGAATGGCACAGATGGTGTGTTAGAGTCATGGCATGATAACACACCCCTAACTCTGTGACTTAGGACAGCCACCATTTATGGGGCTTTTAATCCAAGTTGAGCATTTGGACTGGGCTCAGCTGGGCAGTTCTTCTGGCCTGGGTGGGGTAGGCTAAGCTGACCTCAGTCATGTGAATGTGGTCAGCCAACTATCAGAGGCGTGGTCAAATGGCAGAGCGTTCCAGAAACAGCAAGAATAGGAGATACAAAGTTTTTTGAGGCCCAAACCTGGAAGGTACATGTCATTCCTTCTGCTTCATTCTGTTGCTCAAAGCAAGTCACAGGATCATCATAGATTCAAGGGCTGGGAAAGTAAGAGTTCACCTCCTATAGGACGAAGGGACAAAATACTGGACAGCGTTGTGGTTTTTTTTTTTTTTTTTTAATTTATTTTAGAAAGAGAGAGTGAGGGAGGGGCAGAGGAAGAGGGAGAGAAAGAATCTCAGGCAGGCTCCACACCCAGCACAGAGCCTGATGCCAGGCTCAACCTCCCAGCCCTAAATTCCTGACCTGAGCCAAAACCAAGAGTCAGACGTTAACCGACTGAGCTCTCCAGATACCCCTATTGGGCTGTTTCTTCCAATATCTCCAGTGTTGATATTTTATTAAGCCTCTGTCTTACGTTAAAGCCTGGACTGATCTGTACAATCCCCTGAGGCAAGCATAATTATTCCCAGTTTGCTGATGGTAAAATGGAGTCTCAGATCTGTACGGGAACATATAATGTGATACAGCTGTTCTGGGAGAATCGCATCCCAGATTCAAATGTATCTATAGCTGATTAAAAGACTACATATAATTTTTGCACCTCTGCTAACCAGTCTCTTTTAACAGGGCTGAAGAGGTTTGGATCTCAAGCCACTGTTTGATCCAGCCTGGCTTGTGGTATATGAAAGGTAGTCAATTTTGGACCCTGGCTACATCCTTGCAAGGCCCTATGGTCTAATGCAGGGTCAGCAGATTTTTTCAGTAAAGGGCTAGACAGGAAATATTTTAAGCTTTGCTGACCAAGAGGCAAACTTGAGAATTATGTAGGCACTTACACAATGAGAAAAAATTTTCCACAAATCTGACAAAGTTCAAAATATAATAATGATAACCGAGTACCATTTTTTTTCTAATGGAGTCCTACTAATTAAAACAATGGAATGCATTTATGGATACTTTTTAAAAGTGTGACTTTTGTATGATTTTCACATCTTAACATGTTCTTCTTTTGATTCGTTTGAACCACTGAAAGATGCAAAAACTGTTGTTCGTGCCTGGACCACACCAAAAACAGGCCACAGATTAGATTTGACCTGCACTCCCTGGTGTAAGGGAACATCTTAGACGTGGACTGAGAGAATCCTAGATTTAACCCCTTGACTGTCTACTTGCTGGATGACTACAGGTAACCCCGGATGTCTCAGAGGCATCGTTGTCCCAGGCTTTCAGGCACACAATTGGGGGAAATAACCCGTTAGGTTGTCTTAGTCCACCAGAGATGGAAATGAATTTCAAGGTCATCCGATCCTGCCCATAGATACAGAAAATGATGGATGGGAAGACCTCATCCATGCCACAGAAAGAAATGAGCAGACCCAGGAATGGAATTCCAAGTCCTCTGACTTACAACATTGTCCTCTTTCCATGCCATTTGAATGTGTGGAATCACGGGGGCCATATACCCTGCAACCAAGACTGACTGTTGGGGAATTTGGATAAAACACATAGAAGCTGGCGGCTTGTGCCTTTTTCTGAATCAACTGTAATCGAATGGGTAAATCACTTAGAAGATTTTTATAAAGAGAAGCCTTTGCATGTTCCCATTTTTGAGACAGACATGTTAAACATCCTGGGGGTACAAGGTAGAGCTCATGGACTACAAGCATGAGTTGTCAAGCAGTGCTCCAAAGGGGCATTCAGGGAGCAGGCAGGGGAGTGTGGTTGAGTAGGTAGGACTCTCCCATCAAGCTCCTGCTTCATATTTATATATTGAACTTCAATGCTTTGGGGGGACGTCCCAATCCTAGAATATTTTTAAAAAATGAACATGTTTTTGTTTATAACAGAAGCTCCTATATCTAAGTGAAAAGAACACTGGGGAAGCATGTGGTAAATTTTCAACAGAACGGCACACGGAGCTCACCTTTTTCCTGCTCCATACCCACATGCTTGCCCACCTGCGCGCGTGCATGCCCACGTTGAATAAAGTGGAACTTTTGAAACAATGCAGATTTATCAAAGATCAAGAGAGGAGATTCCTCAGGTGTAAAGAATGAGAAGGAAACAAGGAGCTCAGGCTTCAAGCTTAGAAGCTGATGCCATGGTAATTCCAGCGGGCACTAGGGTGTGGTGGGATAAAGGTAAAGAAAGCAAGAGCACGAAGAGAATGGTTGGCCTCTCTCTTCTGTTCCCTAGGATTTTGTTGTTGTTGTTCCTTAAATTCCACATGTGAGTGAGTTCATACGGTATATGTTTTTCTCTGACTGACTGATTTCGCTTACCATTATACTCTCTAGCTCCATCCACGATATGGCAAATGCCAAGGTTTCAATTTTCTTTATGGCTGAGTAATATTCCATTCTCTCTATATACACCACGTCTTCTTTACTCATTCATCAATCCATGGACACTTGGGCTGTTTCTGTAATTTGGCTCTTGCAGATAATGTTGCTGCATTGTAGGGTGGTTCTATTTTTAATTTGTTGAGGAACCTCCATTTTGTTTTCCAAAGTGGCTGCCCCAGCTTGCATTCCCACGAACAGTATAAGAGGGTTCCCCTTTCTCCGCATCCTTGCTAACATCTGTTGTTTCCTGAGTTGTTAATTTTAGTCCTTCTGACAGGATTGAGGTGGTATCTCATTGTAGATTTGACTTGTGTTTTCGTTATGATGAGTGATTCTAAGCAAGAAACAGACTCTTAACTGTAGAGAATGATCCAATGGTACCAGAAGGGATGGGGAGATGGGTTTAATAGGTGGTGGGGATTGAGTGCATTTTATGAGCACGGGGTGTTGTGTGGAAGTATTGAGTCACTAAATTCTACACCTGAAACTAATATTATATGGTATGTTAACTAACTGGAATTCAAATGAAAAAAACAAACAAACAAACAAACAAACAAAAAAAAAGAAGAGACAAAAATGTAACATGGGAGAAATAAGCCCTCAAACATTAACAATTACAATAAATACAATTTGGAAAGTAAAATTCAGAGATAGACTACACTAAGGAAAATCTAATTGCTCGCTCTCTACCAGAGATCTTCCTAAAACATAAAGATACGGAACATTTGATAGGGAAGGGAAAAGAAAAATATATACTAGACAAATACTAATCAAATGGAAGCTTGGGGAGAAGTAGAAATATATGGCAAAGTAAACTTTACAACAAGAAACAAAAAAATTCTTAGGAATAAAGAGGGTCATTAATCATAAAAGGAACAGTTCACTGGGAGACAAATGAAATCTGTACTTACATACAGAAACAACAAAGCTTCAAATTATATAAAGAAAAAAATGGACGGAAGT
Organism: Lontra canadensis; assembly: GCF_010015895.1. Lineage (NCBI taxonomy): Eukaryota > Metazoa > Chordata > Mammalia > Carnivora > Mustelidae > Lontra > Lontra canadensis. The sequence goes on along the minus strand of NW_022631024.1, from coordinate 4,498,285 downwards.
ACAATGACAGGTTGACTAATGCATAATCAAAGAGGAATGTTTTTACAGAAATCTTCCTGTTAGATCAGGTTGGCAAAATCAGTATACAGAATATTAAACGATACTATTAAAAATACAATCAAATGAACATATATAAAATTCTACACCCAAGAATTAGAGCTTAAAGATTTTTCACAAGAAGTAAGAAATTCTTTTTATGGGTCTTGACATTTTATGATCTCAGTTTTCCGGCTTCGGCCCAATTTCCTGAAATTTTATTTTATTGTAAATGATGACTTTGCAATTTATGACTAAATGTGGTTTAATTTTTACCCCACTGAAAGATAGTTCTTTCAATCAGAGTTGGAAATAGGGAGAAGCAATCTGTGCATGCTGATTTTATTTTTTGTGTTTTTGTTTTCATTTTTTTGTTTGTTTGTGGGGAAGGAAATGGGAGTGTGTGTAGGTGAGGTTGTAGTGGAATAGTTCCAGAAAAATGTTCACTGTCACGATAAAGTAGTAGTCTTTTGTTATAATCGATATTCTTCATATTTCTTCTTCAGGCCATAGAAATAGTCCCATTTTGTCAGGATCTCTTCCAGAAATATAAAGGCCCTATGTATGGTCTAATTGAACAGATAGAGTTCCAGGGTATAGCTGTATTGCCCAACTCCTTCTCTATCTGCGTTAGCCGGATTACCTTGCCAAAGACGTTGGCTGAGACGGGCGGTGCAATCCCTTTCAGCAGAATGTTGTGGCATTTATAGCAATCTGCGTACATTCCAAGATGGGGAAAGGTCTTGAAGAAGTCATGCCTTCAGTCAGGACTACCTAAAAATAACTTGACAAGATCTTGAGAACTCAAGACTAGGTCATGACCCCGATAATGACAGCATCCCAGAATGTCTAGGCTCTCCGATAGACTGTGGCCTCATTCTAAGATGAGCTTCTGTGGTCCCAGTAGAGTCAAACAAGTCAGATCATCCACCCTTATGGTGTCGTCTCCAGCATAGAAGGAGTCCCTCCCTAGCTGGTCTCTTTGCTGTTGCACCTGATTCCCATTTCCCGATTCCAGCCCTTCCTGCTGCATCCCTGCCCAGGGCTTCCGACCTGACTTCCTACCAAGCGAGCCATCATTGTAGGTTCTGAGATGCCAGTGGAAAACCAGACACACAAGGTCCTCATCCCTATGGAGCTCAAGTTATGGAGGAGGATACAGGTAGGCAGTCAACCAACAATTACAAACTGGCCTAAGTGCATTGGAATAAATGACCTTGGTGTTGACCAGGATCGTTGTCCACCAAGCATGCAGTGAAACCAGGTGGGCTTCCTGTTGCCTTGGCTGGAAATCATCACTACCCATGACTGCCCCAGCCAGGATGGCCGTGCGGGAGGAACGGATCCTGAGGTTGTGGTTTATTTCCTACCTTGGGACATAGATCTGGTAGAAAGAGCAGCAAGAATTGGCCACCTACCTATTTTGTGCCAGTCACTGTTGTAGGTGCTTTCAAATATCTTATTGTAGCCACTCTTCTGTAACATGATTTCATAAAGGAAGTTGGTATTCAGAGACATGAAGTCAGTAGCCCAAGCCCACGTGGCCAGTCAGTGGTGGAGCCTGGATGTCCATATAGACCTGCTTCCAACACCACTGTCCCTGCTCCTACATCGTAGCTGGGCCTATTTGCAGCACCTGCAGCCAAGACTTGCTCTCCTGTCACCTGCGTGGGGCCTCTGCACACATACAGAAAGGGTTTGGACTAAAATCCAGCAGACATAGAGGCAGCCACACAAAAAGGGCCCTCTCCTGAATCCCCGAATTACCCTGGTGGGATTTGCATGCATTTTCTTGCCTAATTATTATTAAGAATATGCTGTCTGTGTAAACGAGATGTTATGATTTTGTTGTAAACTTTTGTGCAGTGTAACTTGAAGATATCCAGCCTTTCATCTCACGGCATGATGGAAATGCTGGTTTGATGCACAAGGTCTAATTGTCCCTACCACGTGTTAGAAATCCAAATGTAGCTAAACATTAAGGTTAAATGATGATATCACAACTTCCTCGGTTTGCATTTTATATTCAATTGAAAACACAAACCCCTCGCCTCATTAATCCTTTGCAATCCAATTCCCCCCCCCCTAAACAAAATGATCCTTTTGGGACACATTTATATCCTTTTAACAGCCGCCTGACAGTTCAGCTGATGGAGTTTGTATCCAACTTTGTTACTGGATAGTGACAACTTGCCCTGATGGATATGTGTACATAATTATTCTCTCGCAGTTAGATTTAATTAATGCTTACCCTCATCATGATCTTGCAACTAGCGAGCTCTCTCTGCAGGAGCAGTTAATAGCAAAAGGATTTCTCCTTTAGCCAAGAGAGACTCCAAAAGGCTTTATAAAATTTATACTTTTTTTAAGAGGAAAAAAAAAAAGAAAAAATGCATCTGAGCTTATTTCTTCCCCTTCCATATTAATGCCACCTGTGAATGGATTTGAGGCTATGGTGGGGGGGGAGGGGGTTGTTAAACCTAATTTCAGACTAAGTATTACTAATAGGAGTAACTGTGGCAGACCCACAAGGAAGATGCATTATTTTTTAATATCTTAGAGTTGAGGTGTCCTTGCTTCATTCTGTTTACGTCTCCATAGAAAATACCGATGTGTGGGTTTTTCTGACCTACTCTCTCCCCACCTGCCACCCAGCGTTCAGTAATAAATAGCTGTGTGAGAGAGGAGGTATTAAGAAGAAAACACAGAGGAGAAAAAAGGAGTTGGAAGACGAGCTTTAGAAAGAGATTATTAGGAAGTTCGTAATAAGGGCAGGGAGTATATATTTATAAAACCCCATTAGATGGGGGTATGTTACAAGTAATCTGTCCCAGTCTGTGCTTGTGAAATATTCATGTGTCATTTGCTTTTTATTACCATAATGACAGTGCCTCGTGTTTGCTGAGAGCTTTACAGTTTACAATGGATTTTCACATCCATTATCTTAGGTGATCTTTGCAACAACCCTGGGAGGAGGGAGGAGAAGCATTCACTGATGAGGAGACGGAGGCTCAGAGAGGTTGAGTCACTTGCCCACGGTCACACAGCTAGAAAGTAAAAGAACCTGGCAGTGAAGCCATAGTTTTTAAAGCCAAATCCAATTCTGTCTTCACTACCTTATGCCACTTCGCTTTAGGGTTAAAATGCATGTAGAGAAGATTCGAGTGAGTGGCGGAGACAGTCGTCCCTCTTTGCCTTCATATGTCTTGCTAAAGGATCAGTGCACTCTTGTTTAAAAGATACCGTCTGAGTTGAGAATAATACGATGCAACTTTAGTGATTGCATGCGGTATTAATGATCATTATTACTGTGTGTTTTTATGGGAGAGTCCACCCACTAAGATCTGAGAGGCCTCTAGTACAGTGTGGTCACTTCAGGATAAAAGGAAACACACTCCTTCCCCATCATGTCAAACACTACTTAGATGCCTTGATCTTGAGCCCCAAAGAGGCCTAGAATAAATGTTCTAGAAATTCATGACTTGCGAATGAGAGAAGGGTACTTAGAAATCACCCCATAATGCAGAGAGAAAGCTGAGGCCCAGGGAGGGGATGTGACTTTTCCCCTGTGAGTTAGTGGCCCATCTGGGCCTGCCACCCTGGTGTACCAACTCCGCACTCCGATCTCCGTCTAGGATGCTCCAGCTGTAACCTTAAGCTGGAAGAGGTCAAGGAAATCTCCTTTTTGATGGAAACTGAGGCCTGTATAAGTGTGAGGTCTATCCAGGGTCATGTGCTGACCCAGATGCAATACCAGGGCCTACCCAAACCCTCTCTCCTTAATTTCTGTGAATTCAGTTCAATTCAACAAACATTGTGTGAGTGTTCTGGGCCAGGCATGGTGCTGACGGCAGTGAGCGCGTCATCCCACGAAAGCATAGACCCGTGTGCTATAGAGATGGGAGGAGAGAATTTGGCTGCTTACCCTTGCTTGGCACTGTGGGGAAGGAAATGGGAAACTGTTTCCTGGGGAAGTCCCAAGTCTGACTATAAACAGGATGAGCTTGGAGAAAAGGGCAGAGTGGAGGTGGGAGGGGTAAAGGAAGAGTGGAGAGGGGTGGGGAGGGAGGAGTCATAACCCCCAGTGCGTAATCTCTTTCCTTTGCTTCCCTCCTCATGTTACCCCTCTGTGTCCCAGAAGATGAGAGTTTGAGCTGAAAAACAAAGGCAACCTGCCAGTGGAAGGCAGCCTCTTATACTTGCTGGCACTTTACAGTTTATAGAACACTAGCATTTCTGCCACCGTTGTGTCTTTATTTACCAAGGGCTTACTTTGTGCCAAGTACCATGCCCGTTTTTTTTTTTTTGATATATTTAATTAAATCTTCACAATATCCCTGTAAGGTTGATATTATGATGACTCTCATTTTAAGTGAGAAACTTGAGGCTCACAAGGTGAAGGTCACGTAGCTGCCCAGTGACAGGGTCTGGATTTAAATGTAGATCAGTAGAACCGCCAAGCCTAGGCTCTGAAGTACAGTGCATCCAGCCTCCATCATTGAAGCTGGCCGTGAGAACCCTGCGTGTGGGAGGCTGGAGGGCTGCCCCTAAGGTCAGCCTCTGGGTCCATGCTGCTCTGGGACAGGGACCCTCGGAAGGTGGTTTCTGAACAGGCAGCTTCACATCCTCTGGGAACTTCCTAGAGATACAGGCTCTCAGACCCTGCCACCCCATGGCAGAGTCCAGAAATCTGCATTTTAACAGCTTTCTCTCTTTTAGCGAGAAAGGCAGGACACGAGGGAAATATTCCCAAGCTTGGCTTCTTTGTCGTGGACTCTCAGAGCCAGAGGGAACGGTAGGTCACAGTTCCCAGCCCCTTTTGGAGCTTTGTCCTGCCCGTCTGGTCTCTCTTGTTTATGATGTGAATCTCTTCCATGTCAGTAGTCATCGTCAGCTTAAAAGAGGTGCATTGCTGGAAGATTTATAAGCAGGATCTAGGGAGCCAGGCCATGTGTTGTGTGGAGCGTTGAGCTCTGGCATATATGTGAACCATTAAATGTGAAAGGACACATTCCATAGTCATCTCTCCTCAACGAACCCATCACCAGTTACTAATCACTGCCAGGGATGCCTTGTTGACTTCTCAAAGGTCTTTGTTGAATTTGGTGTTGAACAAGCAAGGTGTCTTTCTCTCCTGGGGCCCCTGACAAGCCAATGGAGTCATGTATCCATGAATATCGTACCTTGGCCCTCTCCCTTTCTTTCACAGTGTAAATGGCCAAGGGCACCCTTGGAAGTCTTGGACACGGTATAGAAGTATTTTTGGCTTGTAGGCATATATGGAGCCAGTACCTCTTTGTGAAATTTGCTTGGCTTTCCACGCCACCCCTGGGTGGCCATAAGTGTAACCGTGCCAGTGGGGGCTGATGGGGGTCTGACCCATTTACTGGTGTCATTTACTTGTACTGACCTTGCTTGGACCTGCTCCTGGATGGCCATTTCCATATGTCATCTCTCCTTACATGACTTGCTGAATCCGACAGAATGTAGCTCACAATAGGCAGCTCTGGCTGCCTGGGCTCTTGATACGATGAAGTAACATTACCAGGAGCTCCCTTCACCCCTGCAGTTGCAGACCTCTCCACTGCAGGTGGCATGGCCTTATTCTAGAAGCTTGGGATCTACTTTCTGAGTCTCCTAATAAACACTCATCCTAAGCTCCACACAGGATTTATTCAGACCTACATTTGGGGGTCCGCTGGATCAAATGGTACAGATGGTAAGGTTGTTTACACCACAGACTGACCTGCTACAGATCATTTTGCTGCTCTGTGGCCTACTTGCAGCTGACATCCTTCCATGCCACTGGGGAAATGGGTCAGGGCAGTGTCCCCAGTGTTAAACATGCTGCCTTCAGAACCCAAAGAAGACCCCCCGAGCATTCTGCTTCTTTCCTGGAGGGGTGAATGGTAAGATGTAGGAATTTCTCATTTATACGTGCCACAGACCACAGAAACCTAAACTCTTCACTGATGTGGCAATGCCCCAATTCTTCATAGGATTTATCATGGACCTATCAGAGCATGTCTATCTTAGCACGCTCTTGACTGTGCTTTCCCTTCCATGTTCATCTGGTCTGATTAGCATGATGCATCAACAGAGAGAGCAAACCAAGGTAATATTCTGCAAACTGTCTGCATGATCCATGTCCCTTCCAGCTGTTACTGTGGAGGGTAGGATAGTTAATGCAGCCCTGGGGCAAGACTAGAAATATGTAGTGCTGCCTACCCCATGAATGGAAACTGCTTCTGATCCTCCTTCCAGATAGGGATGGGAAAAACCTTATTTTCCAGATCAACGGCCACAGACTCTATGCCCAAGGCTGTGTTAATTGGTTGTAGCCTCGACGCCACATCTGGCAGCCGCAACTGAGCTGACCATTTGTTTGAGTTTGTGGTCGCTCCTTGCCATCCTTCTGGATCCATCTTTGTCGTTAAAGGACCAGGTTGGTGAATTAAATGGAGATAAGATAGACCACTAGCCCTGCCTCTTTAGGGTCTTTAAGGGCATTACTTACCACATCTATAACCCTCAGAATGAGAGACTGGTTTTGGTTTCCTCTCTTGGCTGGGGATGGAAATGCCTACTTAGAAGTGGATGTGCAAATGCCCCACCAGGACAGTTTATCATAGAGGAACAATGGGAAAGAAACAAGAGAGCAATGGGAAGAGGGCTCTGCCTCTCATTACGTATGTCTGTGTATATTATGCACTTGGGGACTGGGGACATGATCATCTCACATGACGTAGACCTAGATGAGGACTCCAACTGGTTACCTGACCCCCATTCGAAGTATGCCTTGGGTCCCTGGTATCAGCGTCAACTTGTCTCCAACTAGCTTTGAAAAATCTGGATATTCCTCTTACCTGGGCATATGGCTCCCCAAATACAAGACGGGGAGCCTCTCTGAGGAACGCCTGACCTACTATGTACATTTGCTGTAGTGTTACACCCTTCTTTGTGGGTACCCTCTGCTTCAGTCAGTGGGTTCAGCCTGAGAGCTGGTTCAGGGCTAGAAACTGGGTATACTGTAGAGGCTCAGCAAACACTTGCCGTCCTAACACAATGACTCATTTTGCCGGAAGTGTTCAGCATGTGTGTAGGAAGGTGGAGTTTCCAGTCATTCACAAACAGATAGGATAAAATTTTCCTATGAGCCACCACTTTCTTCTATTTCAAGGTTTTGCCTCCCTCCCGCATACCCAAAAGGAGCCAAAATATTTTGTAATTGTTCAGCACTTCACAATTACATAATCTCTGAATACAGATCACTTCCTTTAATGTGAAGTAATAGCTGTGCAGTGTAATGAATTATCTTTTCCCATTCCAGTGCCATGCATCTGTTCACCTCCACCTGGCATATTCTACCTTCAGAAAGGATTCGAAAGTCAGGCTTCATCACCTTCCTGGGAAATTGAGGGTAACAGCCGTGTCACAGAAGGTCCCTTAATTGTTGTTACTCATAGATACCTTATCTCAGAGAAGAACTAGTGAGGCGGGAATTGGCATCCGTGTTTCTCATGTTCAAAAAAAATTTTTTTTTTCAAGAGTCAAAGAGATTAAATCATTTTGTCAAAATCACACAGCAAGGAAGAATCTGAGTGTAAATCTTGTCCCCAGTCGTGGTTTCTTCCTAGCCTCAGGAAGGGTAAACTTTGTTATTAACTGTGGAATGAAAACTTCTAGAACCAGTGGATGAGGGGTTATGGTGGAGGCAAAGGGGCAAAGACCCTCGAGAACACTCCCTGATCTGCCATCCCCTGATAACACAAGTCCACCTGGTCCTCCATGGGGCCTTTCCTGCCCTGGCTTCCCCAGGCCTTGGCACCCTCACTCCCTTAGCCCAAAGCCATTCCCTGGGAAATTCAGAGCAATTTGGGAAATGACACACTGTGCCCAGCAAAATGAAATTTATCCTTTCTTCCCCTTCATTTCCCCAGTGAGCTCCTCATATAAATAAATAGGTGAGTTCCTGAAATGTAGATATGTTTGTAAGTGATTTCCAGACCTGTAAATCCTCTCTTTCCAAAGGCAGGATGGCTGATAATGTGTGATTTTCCCTTTATCCCTGGAGCTTTGAACTTTTCTACATGTTTTCACATTATCTATTCATTCGTTCCACAGTTATTTATGGAGTGCCTTGCTATAAGCCAGGCACTTGAGTGAGAGCACCGTGATGGAAAGACAGAAATTCTAATCTCCTGATGGGTCTGTAGTGATGGAAGTGAGAAGCAACCAAGATATGGCATCATCTCAGATAGTAATAAATGCTATGAAGGAAAATGAAGCAGGTTAGAGAGTATTGGGAGTGGAATAAGAGGGCATCTCAGGCAGGGTAGTAAGGGAAGCCTTCTCTAATGTGATACTGAGTAGGGACCTGCATGAAGTTGAGAAAGAACATTCCAGAAAGGAGCAACATCATGAGCCTGAGACAAGAACAAGGATGATGTGTTTGATCACCCGCAAAATGAACAGGGTGAAGGATGCATTGTGAGTGAAAAGGACAGAAAGAAATAAGGATGGATTGTCTGTTCTCTGGAAGAGAATGAAAGGGACCAATATGGCTGCCATGTTTTGTCCTGAGTAAGGGCATGACTGGAGGTTGTTGTTTGCCCGGATGCGGCAGGCTGGGAAAGTCGCAGGGTCAGGAGGGACCAAGGAGAATTCTGACTTGGCCATGTGAGAATTTCTCATCTGATTTGCATAGTGGCTTTGCAAAATACGCCGGGGAAGGATATAATCATTTTTCTTTGATGAGAAAACAGAGAAGGTAAATGACGTACCTAAGCCACGTGGTAAGTGATAGAATGAGGACCCAGGGATCCTACGTTTTAGCTAATGACTGTATAAAAGTTGTCAGTGAATCCATTTCTGAATGACAGTGAAATTATTTGGCACTTTCGCTCTTGTAGGAGGGAGGCAGAAGTTGGAAATGATTTTTTTTTTTTCAAAACAGTGTTTTTTAAAAGGGGCTTTCGCCCATATTCTGCCCTGCTGTCCTAGGATGTTGGAACATTTGGGTGGGATCTTGCTCCAGAGGGATGCCGTTCACCCCAGGATTGCTATGTCTGGAGAAAAGATGAAAGATGCAGTGTGGTTTCTGCTTCGAAGAGATACTGTTTTCTCCTGGGATGGGAATGTGGGAGGGCTGAGTGGGGAATGGTAGTGAAGGGAAAGGGAAAAGCAGACTCTCAGTACACGGTAGGTAGGGTATTTCTGTTTGAGATGAACAGACTAGTAACGCAGCCAATGGGATTAATTAGAGAACATCTCTTCAGAGGCTCTGTAGCATGACACCATGGGGGTTGCTGGTGAGAACAGCCCCTCCTGCTGCATTCCTTCTGGCCAATTCTTGATAGAGCCTACTGGGTGCCCATGACCACGCTGAGAGGCAGTGCCTACTGGGTACCAGGCACCACTCAGACAGGCAATCCCCCTGTCCATGTTTTGAGATGCTCTGGGGAAAGCTGTTCCCAGCTCCTGACAAAGTTGCCCAGTCGTACCAAAAACAGCTTGATTGGCACAACTCTGGGCATTAGACTGCTTTGCTTTTCTTTGTCTTTCTTTCTTTCTTTTTTTAACTTTACTTCTTTTCCCCCTCTCCCTGAGCTATTTAAAACCCTAAACTTCTCCAAGGAGAAGAAAAGAAGGAGTGCAAATAGCAAATTGAATTTAGTTCATTTCACTGGGATCTGAGCTAATTAAATTTGGCATTTGCATAGGGCCCTTCCTGTGTCCAGCACATGACAGCGGTGGACTTTCCACTGCGAAAGGGACATGGAGTTTCCTTATTCCTAACAGGGTTCCCCTTTGTCTCTTTTTCACCTGTACCCAGAAGGAGCCTGGGGTGGAGGGAACCAGGCCTGACTGTGAATCGGCTTTTTCACAGTCATCTGGACACATGGCCTGGCACGTTACTTCTAAGATCCTCTGCTCATCCTCTTTATGTCATGGACTTATTAATTGGACCTACTTAAATGATGCATGGAAAGTGCTGTTTTTGTTTGTATTGTTTGTGCTGATGCCTGACCCCCAAACACACATACACATCAGTGATCGTGGTCATCTGACCATCGAGGAACACTTCAAATGGCCACAGGACAACAGCTAGCCTACAGCAGGTGAGCAGATCCCTGTGCAAGCCTGACTTGGGAAGAGGGGCTTGGCCAAAATGTTGGCTTCAGGCTTCGATGACTGCCTCCCAGGACCCCATTTGCATTGGGAAGGATGAGACGTTTCTGGTGAACTCTCGTACCTTCCCCTTGTCTTCTGCTTCGCTCTTCCAAAGTGACAAAGATCATTTAAGGTAGCAGTTACTTGCACCTGCTGTTCTAGACTGTTTGCTTATTTATTTTTTTATTCTCATGTGCCCAGAAAGGTGCATGGGAGGCAGACACTCCAGTGCTTCCATCCTGCATCAGGAGGATCTGTTTTCACCAAGAGGCCACGGTGAACCCTTCCCTGAGTACAGCAGTCCCCACACCTTGGTTAGTTTCCATTCACTTGCCACACAGCTAAGCCAGATGCCTTTTCTTTTCTCCACTATGACCTCTCTCCACTCTCCTGCCTCCCTCCACTTCCGTGCACCCCAGCTGGAAACCTGATCATTCTTGGCACCAGTCCCAGCATAGCAGGAGCAACCCCTACAAGGTATCTTCACAGTTTCTGCATCGACTTATGTGATAGTCTTACACACTTCATTCCCTCACCTGCCTTCTTGATCACTGCCTCCGTCAGGATCCAAGTTGCTTGCCTGGAGGGACTGTATCTCATTAACAGATCCCTAGCCTACTGTACGGGTTTCACATATAGTAGGTGCTCACTAAGTGTGCCATGTAAACATACAAATAAGTGAATAAAATGAAACAAGTATTTGCTCAGTATTCTGATGTTTGAAAGATTCTTTTAGGCCTTGCAGCAGTACTGAGAGCCGACGATACTCCTATTAGAGCTGTCAGAGTGAAGAGTTGAAGAAGGTCAGTGATTCACCCAAGGTCACTGTTGCAAATGATCATGGCTGCCTAATAAATTACTCCAACATGTCAGTGGCTAAAAACAAAAACCATTTTATTTTACACAGTTTTGTGGGTCAGGAGTTTGGGAAGGGCTTGGCTGAGCAATTCTGCCTTGGAGTCTCTCCTGTGGTTACAGTCAGACATCAGGCCAGCTGCAGTCTTCTGGGGACTCAGCTGGGCTGGGTTTTCCAAATGGCCCGCTGGCAGCTGGGGGTGCTAGATGCTGGCTAGGGATTCAGCTGGGGCTGGTGACCCATGCTTCTGCAAGTGGCCTCTCCAACATGGTAGTCTCTAGGTGGTCAGACTTTTTGCATAGTGTAATCTTCCCAAGAGAACCATGTAAAACTCCACGGTCCTTTTTGACTTAGCCCTGGAAGAATGGCTTACCTCTGCCATTCTCTTTCAGTCCAAACAGTAACAAGCCCCTCCAGGTTCAAGGATAGGAAATCCCACCTCTTAATAGGAGGTGTGCCCAAGAGATTCTTGGGGGGGGTTATGTCTGAAACTACCATAATTGTGTAATCAAAGGACTAAAACTCAAACTCAGGGATTCTGACTACAAATCCAATCATATTTTGCTACTCCATGATGGGTGTGTGTGTGTGTGTGTGTGTGTGTGTAAAATGAATTTCCCATACACGAAACAATTCAGAGCTAATGCAGTGTATCAGCACGGGCCTCAGTTCACCTCGTAGCTGCAGAAAGAATTATTTCACTAAAAACACAATTTATGGTAAATTATTGAATTGTCTCTGTTCCAATTTCATGCCTGAAATGTAGAGGAGTAGGGAAAACACATATCCCTCTGGGATTACCTCTCTGTCCTTAAGTGTGATAAACAAGAATAGTATTATTTGCAAAGGATATTTCTTAGACAGAAACACATATTTTAGTTCTACATTTAACCAGGAAAAGGATTCTGGCTTAATCTAATATGCCATAGACTGGTTTATTATTTTTTTAATTTAAAATGATTTATGCTCATTAAAGAAAGTTTGTAAAGTTACTAGATGTAAAACCATAATAAATGAAAATTTATTGTAACCTCATCATCCAAATGCTACTAACTTTTTAATTTTGCTCTAATTTCCTTCCAAGCTTGAATTATCTTTTTCTATATGCAATTTAAAAATCAGCTTTCCTGAGATGTACTTTATGTACAATAAATCGATGCATTTAGAGTTTACAATCCAGTGAGTTTTTGGAAGTTGTGTAATCATTTCCATCACCCCCCAAAAATTCCTTGCGATGTTTTCATAGTAAATTCTTTATACACACCAGCATCAGGCAATCATAGATCTGCTTTTATCTCACTATAGACTGGATTTACCTTTTCTAGAATTCTATGTAAATGGACTCAGTATGCATTCTTTGTGTCTGGTATCTTTCACTCAGTGTTTCTGAGATTCATCTATATTGTTGCGTATATCAGGAGTTCCTTTTTAAAAAAAGATTTTATTTATTTATTTATTTGACACACACACAGAGAGAGAGATCACAAGTAGGCAGAGAAGCAGGCAGAGAGAGAGGAGGAAGCAGGCTCCCCACTGAGCAGAGAGTCCAATGAGGGCCTCCATCCCAGGACCCTGAGATCATGACCTGAGCCAAAGGCCAGAGGCTTAACCCACTGAGCCACCCAGGTGCCCTAGGAGTTCCTTTTTTAATGCTGAATAGTATTCCATTATGTGGATATGCCTTATCTACTCACTTGTTGAGTGGACATTCAAGTTGATTTCAGTTTTTTACTACTCTGAGTAAGGCTGCTATGAACATTCATGCATGAGTTTTTGTGTGAATATATGATTTTATTTCTCTTTATCAATAATTAGGAACAGGATATGTGGGACATAGGGTTGTAGGTGTAAGTTTGTGAGAAAGTAGTTTTTTTTTCTTTTTTTAAAAATGATTTTATTTATTTATTTGAGAGAGAGAGGGATAGCATGAGCAGTGGGAGGGGCAGAGGAAGAGAGAGAGAGAGAGAGAGAGAGAGAATGAATCTCAAGCAGACTCCAACCTGAGCTCAGATCAATCATGGGCTCCATCTCAGGACCCTGAGATCAAGACTTAAGCCAAAATCAAGAGTCAGATGCTTAACCAACTGACCCACCAAAGTGCCCCATAGTTTTTTGTTTTGTTTTGTTTTTTTAAAGAGTTTATTATTTATTTATTTATTTGACAGAGGGAGAGAGAGAGAGAGATCACAAGTAGGCAGAGAAGCAGGCAGAGAGAGGAGGAAGCAGGCTCCCCAGTGAGCAGGGAGCCCGATGTGGGCCTCGATCCCAGGACCCTGAGATCATGACCTGAGCTGAAGGCAGACGCTTAACCAACTGCACCACCCAGGTGCCCCCCCGTTTTGTTTTTAAAGTAGATGCATGATATACATTCTTTTTTTTTTTAATATTTTATTTATTTACTTATTTTAGAGAGAAAGAAAATATGCACGTACAAGTTTGGGGAGGGGCAGAGGGAGAGGGAGATAGAGAATCTCAAGCAGACTCTGTGCTGACTGTGGAGCCAGAAGTGGGGCTTGATCCCAGGACCCTGAGATCATGACTTGAGCAAAAGTCAAGAGTCTGATGCTTAATGCCCTCGGCCACCCAGGCACCCCTAAGTTTTGTTTTGTTTTCCAAAGTAGGTGCACAATATACATTCTCATCAATAGTGTATGAGAGTTTTACCCACTCCCAAACCTTGTTGAAATTGGTAAGACTGAACTTTGTTCTTTTAAATTTACCCAGTCTTAAAAAACAAACAAACAAACAAACAAAAAACCCCACCATTTCAATGATTGCATAGTGGTATCTCATTGTGGCTTAATTTGTATTTCCCTGATGACTAAAGAGGTTGATCATCTTCTCATGTGCTTATTGCCATTCTTTGTTAAAGTATTTCTTTCTTCAAATAATTTGCAAATTTTTAAACATTTTATTTATTTATTAGAGAGAGAGAGAGAGAGCATGGGAGGGGAGGTCAGAGGGAGAAGACCCCCTGTGGAGCTGGAAGCCCGATGCGGGACTCCATCCCGGGACTCCGGAATCATGATCTGAGCCTATGGCAGTTGCTTCACCAACTGTGCCACCCAGGTGCCCTAATTTGCAAATTTTAACCAAGTTTTTTTTTGTCTTCTTCTTAAAAAATTATGAGGAGTCTTCAAACATTCTCAACACAAGTTGTTAGTCAGATATTTGTACCTTACACCCCTCTTTCCCTGGGTCTTGTTTTCTGTGGTTTCTATTATTCATTATTAACAGCAGTCGCAGGCCGACACTACACCTTCTAATGTGACATCAGGTCTCAGGTAGCCTCACACTACATCACCGTGCATCATTCCCCTGCCCGTCTCATCACGAAGGCATCTTACCATCTCACATCATCATAACAAGGGTGAGTATAGTACAGTTAGATTTTATGAGCAAGAGAGAGCACATTCACATAACATTTACTACTGCCCCATTTTTATGAGTAGTAATTATTAATCTCTTACTGTGCCCAATTTATAAATTAAGCTTTATCATAGGTAGGTATGTGTAATAAAACACATCCTGTATATAGGATTCAGTACTCTCTGTGGTTTCAGGCATCCGCTAGCTGTCTTGGAATGTATTCCCTGTGGATGAGGAGAGAACTACTGTGTTATAGACATTTTCTCCCATTTAATGGTTTGCTTTTACTTTTATTAGTGATGTCTTTAGGAGAGCAAAATGTTTTCACTTTATATAATTTGTGTATATATGTATATAGTTTTTTTTCTTTTATGATTCATGCATTTGGTCTTAACCTTAGATCTTTGCCTATCCCAAAGCCACAAAGATGTTTCTCCTGTTTTCTACTGGAAATTTAATAGCTTTAGTATTTACCTTTAGTTCTATGACCTGTTTTGAGTTAATATGTATATTTGACATGATCTAGGGCCTGCGTTCCTTTCTTTTAGCATATGGCTCTCCACTTGTTCCAGCACCGTTTGCTGAAAAGGCTTTTCTTTGACCATTTCTTGAAAAAGCTTTCCTTTGACAACTTTGTAAAAATCTGTTCTATGTGATTCTGAACTCTGTTTCGTTGATCTATATGCCTCTACTTTCACTAACAATACACTGTCTTGGTTACTATAGTTTTATTATAAGTCTTAAAAACAAGTAGTGTAAGCCCTCCAATTTTGTCCTCTTTTAAAATTGCTTGGCAATCCTTGGTTACTTACACTTCAATATAGATTTTTAAATCAACTTGTCAATTTCTACTAAACAAACAAAAACCCCTAAACCCTGCTGCATTGTAAATAGGATTGCATTTAACCTGTCGCTATATCTGGGGGATAATGACATCTTAATGGTATTGAGACTTGAAGTCCACCAACATGGCATATCATTCCATTTATTTAGGTTTTCTTAAATTTCTCTTAGCAGTTTTCTGCTGTTTTCATCAAAAAAATCTTGTATGTCTCTTGTTAAACTTACTAAGTAGTTTCTTGGGCTCTTGTAAATGGAATTATTTTTAAATTTCATTTTTCATGTGTGCGCTGCTTCTATATAGAAATGCAATTACCTTTCCTATATTAATTAACCTTTTATCTTTCAGCCATGCCAAAGTTACTTATTCTTCCAATTGTTTTGCAGATTCTTTGTGATTATTTTTCTAAACGATCAGGTCACCTGCAAACAAACATTTCCTTTCTCATCTTTATGCCTTTTCCTTTTTCTTACCATATAGAAATGTCTAGAGCAAGGATGTTTCTCAAAGTTTGATTTCCAGCAGTTTGACTATCAGCATAGACCTTTTCCCCGATGCTTATCCCATTCAGTGTTCTCTGAGCTTTGTGAATTTGCTAGCTTATGACTTTCTTATACCAAATTTGGTTAAGTCTCAGTCTTTCTTTTTCTCTTTCTCCTTTCCTTTCCTTTTTTTAAAATTTCTTTCTTTCTTTCTTTCATCTTTCCTTCCTTCCTTCCTTTTTTCTATCTCTTTCCCTCCTTCCTTCCCTCCCTTCCTTGCTTCCTTCTTTTTTCCTTTCTTCCTTGTTCTCTCTCCTTTCTTTCCTTTCCTTCCTTCCTTCCTTTCTCCTTCCTTCTTTCCTTCCTTCCTTTCTGTCTTTCTTTTTTTCTTTCGTTCTCTATCTCTCTCCCACCCTCCCTCCCTCCCTCCCTTCCTTCCCTCTTCCTTCCTTCCTTCCCTCCCTTCCTTGCTTCCTTCTTTTTTCCTTTCTTCCTTGTTCTCTCTCCTTTCTTTCCTTTCCTTCCTTTCTCCTTCCTTCTTTCCTTCCTTCCTTTCTGTCTTTCTTTTTTTCTTTCTTTCTCTATCTCTCTCCCACCCTCCCTCCCTCCCTCCCTTCCTTCCTTCCCTCTTCCTTCCTTCCTTCCTTCCTTCCTTGTTCTCTCTCCTTGCCTTCTGCAACTCCACTTATCTGTATTTAGAGCTTTTGATATGACCCCATAGATCCCTTAGAGGCTGTTAAATATTTTTCAATGTTTCTTCTCTCATGTCTTCAGATTAGAGCATTTTATTAATCTATCTATAAGGTCAATGGCTGTTTCTTCTGTTATCTCTCCTAAGCCTATCCAGTGATTTTTTTTAACTTGATATAGTTGTTCTATATTTCAGTTCTAAAATCTTGATTAGCTTCGTGTATGTGTGATTTTTCTGCTAATAGTCTTTGTATTTTTTTTTATTCGTTATAGTCATCTTCTTCTTTACCCTTGTGAGCACAGTTACAGTAGTTGTGTTAAAATCCTCATCCATCAGGCTGTCTCGGATATCCTGAGCAGGGACTCCAATCTCAGTCATTTCTTCTTCCCTTTGCTGTGCTGCATATAATTTACCCTGTGTGTGTGGTTCAGAGGTGAACCAGAGGTGTGCACAAGGTTTACACACAGACTATGAGACCCTCTCTGGATCTCTTCTTCTTTGGATTCTTCCTTCCCTTCCTGGTGACAGGGGTTGATCTGACTCCTGTCCATGGAGATTGTAGTTTTTCTTGACATTTCAGGTGCCCTGAGCCAGACTGAAATTATGACTACACTCAGGATAAAGCTTGAAACTTGAGAAATTCACCAGTGCTGCCTGTTTTCTCCATGTTTCAGCTCCTTTCCAAACACACCCGCTTGCTTTACTTTCCAGAGCCCTTAGGTGTTTTTGTTTGTCTGTTTGTTTTGCATTTTGTCTAAAATTTATTGCTCTCTAGAGGAGAGTAGGTCTGTTCATATCTTACTCCTCCAGTCTATAAGTAGAAACTCTCCTATGTTTAATAGTAAATCCATATTTACAAATTTATGATTTTTACCCCCATTCTTAAAATTAGTATTGGATATAGGTATTTTCTATGTATTTCATTATCATCATGCCCCCTTTAATGTTCCAGCATAATTAACCATTCCTTTCAATTTGGGCATTGTTGTCCACTTTCCTGTATTTATAAATAACATTGCAATGAGTGTAATGCTACATAAAGCCTTTCCTATATTTAGGATGATTTCCTTAGGGTGAATTCCCAGAAGTGGGTCAAAAAGGATGCGTATTTTTTAAGGCTCTTTTTTATATTGCCAAATTGCTTCCCAAAAGGGCCATACAAATTTGCACTGCTTGCAACAATTTAAGAAAATGATTATTTCATAAAACCTCTGCCAGTACTGGATATTATTAAACCAAGAAATAACACTTGTATTTCAAAAGGTGAAAAATTATAACCAAGAATTTATGAACACATATACATGTGATATTTTAATGTCAGAGAATAGATTTTTTTCTGGTTCTATGACCAGAGACTTTAAAATGAAATAGATGTATTACAGGGAGGAAGACTCTAAAAAATGAAATTCTGAGCAAATAATCACAGAGAATTACAATGAGGGAGGAATTTGGGAAGCATAGAGAGAGAAAATATATTTGCACAGGAAACTCAAAGATGATAAACAGACCAAAAATGCATAAAAGTTTAACCCAAACTTCTGAAAATACTTCCAGAAAGGCTGAGCTTTCAAATTTGTCAGTTCATGGTGGGAAATTTTGAAAAAAAAAAAAAAAAAAAAAAAAAAAAAAAAAAAAAAAAAAACAAAAAACAAAAAAAAAAAAAAAAAAAAAAAGAAAGAAAGAAAGAAAGGAAGAAAACAAGCTTTTAAAATTGCCTTTGGAACAATAAGAACAAGCAATTGATTGTCCCATTGCATGAAACAACTGAAACCTTATTACCAGATAAAAGTATAAAACTAAATTCATTCTGAATCTGTCAGATCTGTCATTTACATCAAGAAAAAATCAGAAAAGTAGAAAAGGAAGAATAAAGATATTTCATAAGAAATGCAGCTCCAATGTACAGAGGAAGTACTGAGTGTTAACTTGAAGTATCTGCCTCAATTTCAGTCCCTAGACTCAAGCGAATTACTTTTCCAGGGCTAACGTGAGTTGATGGTATGTGTTTAATCACAGAGTAGTTATATTCATAGAGGAATCACGGGTAAGTCGAGAGGCTTCCACAGTTCTGAAGGACAAATCATATCCTCCTTTCAAATAGGTGGTGAAGCACTTTTGAAACTTGATCTTGATTCTCAACAATGGTAAGATCAATTGGTCAAATTCACATAGTGAGCATGTGTGAAGGGAAGCTGGAAGCTCAGGGAGCCATTGTGGGTTCACTAAGAGAAAATCATGGCAAGCAAACTACATTTCTACTTTGGGTTGCTTTGTGGTGCAGGTAGATCAGGGAGATAGTACAGGCACAGGATATCTGAATGTCAGCAAGCTATTTGTCAAAGCTTCTCGTAGGTGTATTGATTTTTTTATATGTCCTTATCTGAATAGTCTATCATCCCAATTAAGTGCAAGCTTTGTGACAATAGAATATTTCTGTCTTACTCCCTGGTGCATACACTTTCTGGCACATTATAAGCTCTCAACAGATATTTATTGAATTAACAGTATTTTGTTGCTATTGTTTCCAAAGGAGGAAATTGTGGAGTGTTTGACAGTATAGTCAGATTGTTCACTTTTATTCAATTACATGGTCCCAAAGAGCTTTCATTAAGGGACTGATGTCAATCCAAGCGAGTTCTCTAACTATAAGC
Source organism: Lontra canadensis (assembly GCF_010015895.1). Lineage (NCBI taxonomy): Eukaryota > Metazoa > Chordata > Mammalia > Carnivora > Mustelidae > Lontra > Lontra canadensis. Next base: position 4,479,186 of record NW_022631024.1, on the reverse strand, counting down.
TACCGGGTTCTGTTCTTTGTCTAGTTCTCTTCAACACCTGTCTCCTTGCCTTACATCAGGGAAGACTGGGCATCAGATACCAACAATAGCAAGAACCACAAAAATAGACTTCCCCACCCACCTTTCCTCCCTCCTGGCTATGTGGCCTTCCCCAAGACAAATCATCCCTACAAATATCAATTTCTTAATATTTAAAACAAAGGTATCAGCATCAATTTGTGGTATATGCTTGACTTGTTGCAAACATCCAGTCAAATTCATTCCATTTCTTATATCCTATTCCTTTTCATATTTATCCAGTTCAATGAGGGTGTGCTAGTCAGGGAATAGTGAAAACATGAGATCACAGGACTTGGATGAAAAAATATCTTGAGACACTAGGAAGAGAGGGCCAAAATATATAGACACATTTGGTAGTATAAATGTTCTTTGCTTTGGTTTAGAAGAAATCAATTCTACAAACACATGATGGGAAAGACCAGATTTATTTGCAGTGCATGGGAACAAAAAACTGAGAGCATACTGAGTACATGTCAGCTGCCAGTAAAGCGGGGGCCAATCCTGGGCTGCATTATTATAAGACTTGTGTTCAGAGAAATGGAGGCAGGAGTCCATTTCTGCTCTGGGTGGGTCAGAGCACACCTGGATTATCATGCGTCGGTCTAGACATCATAAATCAAAAAGAACTTGAGCACCCTGGAGTATGTTGAAAAGAATATGACAAAACAAATTTGAAATCTGAGATGCATATCAAAAGCACTAAGACTGGAAAACTGTGATGTAACACCCAGTATTACAGAGTGAAATAATCACGCTTGTATGTAGCCGATCAGAGTGGAATTGGTCTCACCTTCCTGGAGGACATCTTGACGGTATGGACCAAAACTTTAAATATGTCAATACCCTTCGTCCCAGCCATTTATCTTTTTACTCTCAAGAAAATTCTACACATGGATGCACAGGAATGTGTAGAAAGATTTATCTTTAGGAACATGTGGTGCAGTATTATAGTGAAAAATTGGAAACAATATAAAATTCAAACAATAGGGAATTGATGAAGTACATGATGATACATTGGTGTAATGGAATATATTGCGGACATTAAATGATACTGCAGTCAATACTTAATGACATGAAAGGATGTATGTGACATGTTTTATGTAGCTTCATTTTAATTCCGTAAGCAATCGCAATTCATTTTCAAGAAAAAAAGGAAAATAAGAAAGGTCAACAAAAAGAAGGAAAACTCAGTATTCAGAGAAACTCACTATGACTACTTTGGTGGATAAAGGTGTAGGTATGTGTACAGTTGAAGATACTGGTATACACCTGCACCTAGATACAGACTAGATGTGTACATATACAGACATACATGATATATATAATTTATATAATATCAGGAGAGCTAAGCATATAGCTAGATCCTAACATGTATTTCTTTTCTTTTTTTAAAGTATTAACTAACACTACTTTAATAATCATATTGCAATATATAAATATATCACACCAACATGCTGAACACTCAGATGCCTATAACTAACATGTATTTCTGATATAAATGAATGAGTTAATTTAAGCTTAGATATTTTAAAACAATATGTACTCATGTTATAAGACAACAAAGTCTAGTTGTGAACACATATGCATAGAAATGTATAGTTAAAAACTAGAAATAAGGGAAATCCGTTGGGAGGGAGAGTTATTAGCTTGATTATTATTTTACTCTTTGTGTCTTCTAACTTGTTTTTTTTTCTAATTTTCTACAGTAGATATGCATTGACTTTGGAACCCCAAAACAGTCATAGTTTGTGTAAAATACATGATGTAAGGAACGGCTGAAAGCATGAGGAGGGATATTTAACTTGGAGAGAAGTATCAGGCAGCTGAAGGTCCATCATTTGGAATTATGGAGTAGCCTGAGCCTGTAATTCCCAAAGGTAGACACAGTCTAGAGGGTGGAAATTACAAGGAACTTGATTCTTGGCCAACCTCACAGTCTGTTCTGCCATCTATGAACTGTGTGGCCTTGAACAAGTTGCTTGTGGTATCTCTGACCTGAAGTCTCCTCATATTGCAGATGGGGATAGCAATGCCTATCTCAGCCAGTTATTGTGAGGGCCAAAGAAGCTGCCTACCATTGCAGGGAAGCCAGTAAAGGTGCTAAGCATTCTGTGATACTTGCTAGGTGTTAATGTCTTTTCCAGGAATACAGCATGTTAGTAACAGGACAGGCTCAGACCTGGGTCTCTGGACACCCAGTTATCTTTAGGGCTTAGGGCTGCCATGTGATGACAGGTAGGAAGGAATGTGGGTATTTTTGTAAGACTGGACAAGGGGAGTGTTCTGGTTACCTCCTGCTGCATAAAACATCACTCTAAACTTAGTGCCTTAAGACAACAACAACCCTATGCTCATGTTACCTAGGAGTCAGGAATCCATAAATGACAAAGGGAAGACAGAGGGGTTGTCCCAGCTCCACAAGGACTGGGACTCTGCTGGGAATAGTCCCAACATCTATGGGTGACCCAGGGATTTGGAGGGTGTGGGTGAGGATCATCTGGAAACTTCTCTCCCAGCTCAGCTGAGACTGTTGGTGGCACCACTTACATGGGGCCCCTTCATGTGGTTAAGACCTCTCATGGTGCAGGGGCAGGTTTCCAACAAGGAGGTAAACATTTGAAAGTCAGTGTTTCAAGAAAGCCAGGCAGAAGCTGCATGGCCTTTTATGACCTATTCCTAATGCAGAGTCACTTCCTCGGCTGACTGTTTATTAAAAAACACTTCCTTTAAAGAAGAGGTCATATATATATATATATATATATATATATATATATATATATATATGTATATATATATATATACATATATATACATAAACACACACACACACATACACACACACAATGGAATACTATGCAGCCATCAAAAGAAATGAAATCCTGCCATTTGCCATGACATGGATGGAACTAGAGGGTATTATGCTCAGCAAAATCAGTCAATCAGAGAAAGACAATTATCATATGATCTCCCTGATATGAGGAAGTGGAGATGCAACGTGGGGGTTTTGGGGGGTTGGAAAAGAATAAATGAAACAAGATGGGATCAGGAGGGAGACAAACCATAAGAGACTCTTAATGTCACAAAACAAACTGAAGGGGACCGGGGGGAAGGGGGTAGGGAGAGGGTGGTGGGTTATGGACATTGGGGAGGGTATGTGCTATGGTGATGCTGTGAAGTGTGATGATTCACAGACCTGTACCCCTGGGGCAAATAATACATTATATGTTTATTAAAAATTTAAAAAAATTTTTTTTAAAATTATATTAAAAAACAAAACACACCTTAAGGCAGCCCAGATTCAAGGGGAGGCAAAGCAGTGTCCACCTTTGAGAGTAGGTACCAAAGGCTAGAGTGTGGGGCCAGAGATTCTGGAACTGGCATCTTGGCAAACTGCAGGCTCCCATAGGGAACAGTGGGATCTCCCTGAAGACAAAGCTTTATTTTCATGAGGGACTGAGTTAAGTTTGATTGGAGAGCTTGTCTCCTGCCTAGATATTTCTTTGGGCCAAAATTTGGAGACAAATTGAGATATTTCCATTCTTGGGTGATGGGATGATTACCTCTGGGATGGCCGTATTACTCTCAAGTTCGAGTGAAGAATGAGCTTACAAAGCAGCAGTAAAACCATTTATTAAAAAAGAAAATAAACATAACTTTTATTAAGTGTTTCTTAAAATTACCCAGCATTACATTCTCATAGGAGGAAAATTCTAAAATGCAGAAGAACAATAAGAAAAACATTTTAAATACCCCAAATCTTAACTACTCAGAGAATAACCACTGAAGCACTTTAATATATTTCTTTCAGTATCTTTTTCTGCATAAAAGTGTATGTATATGCATACATTTATATACTTAGTGGGTATGTATTTTTCATACAGAATAGGGTTCTTTTATAACAAATAGTTTTATGGTATGATTTTGAAATTCAGTTTATCATAAAGTTTATAATAAAGACCTAAGTCAATCTGAGATGTTTATGATCTAGAGCTCTAGATCATAAACATCTCAGATTGACTTAGGTCTTTATTTTTTAAATTAAAATTTTTAAATTAATATATTTTTCATTATACACACTCAGTGGAATCCACACTAAATATCAGCAAAATGTGTATAAATTTACACAAGTGGAATCTCTCGTTGCATTCTTTGCTGTATATTTTTTCCCTCAATGATGTATCATGGAGGGTCTACACGTCAATAAATATACATTTATATCACTGTATTTAACAGCCTCATGTAAGTCTATTTTAAGAGTATACCATTTTTTAAAAATCAGTCCCCTAAAAATGGGCCTCGAGGTCATTTCCATTTTTTTCTGAAATAATTAACTATCATGTTTAATTATACTTTGCCATAAGGATTTTATTAACCATAATGATCAATTTTAAAAATTCAATGTGAACCCCAAGAATATTTCCCAGTCCTTCTTCCTGGGGCATCAGGTAAACCAGAGTTGGCAGCTGGGTCCTTCCACTTGCTGGCCATGTGACTGCAGATGAGGACCGTCGTGTCCTCAGCCTCTGTCTGGCACATTTGGAAGAATAGCGATGGGGTAGTCACCTCTGGGCAAAGCGCCTGGCCTATAGCAACACCCCGTGACAGGTAGCGATTGTGGTCAGAACCTCTTCAAGTGGGAGATGCATATGAACATTTGTGGTCTAGCCCTAGAGCTCAAAGCAATCATGAGTTGTGTGGTTTAGGGGATGTGGGAAGTTTTAGCCACCTTTGTCTTCTTCCCACAACTGGCACCATTTGTATTCCCTGGACAGTTGGGGGTCAGATGGGTTTTTGCATTCCCAAGCTACATATTTCTCTATCTGGTGCAGTTCTGGGCAATCTAAAAATGCAATATCACTGTCACCAGCTCGAGGAAGACACGGAGCCTGAATAATTTAACATGTCACCACCATCCATCATGATACCAAGAGCGCGGGAGATGGAGTGTGGAGGGGTGGGCCTCCCAGGGGCTGGCACAGCAGGTTTGTAGAAGGGCAGCACAGTCAGAGAAGTAGCTTTGCAAAGAAGAGCAATGAGTTAATTCTCATAGGGCCAGGAAAGACCAGGCACCCCCGATCCTGCTCTAGACTTTCCCATAATGTGACTTTCAATTTGTTCAGATGCCTTGATATGCCCCAGAGCAAACCTACCATCAGGTCCTTTGTTTGCCATCAAATATCTCTCCCCTCTTGGAAAAGCCTCTAAATACCTCTGCATATCTTCACTTATTTATCAGTAAAATTGAAATGATTCTTACGTAGAGAGGGCTTAGCATCGTGCCTGGAATATCCTAATTGCTTCCTCCCCAGAAAGTAAGCGGCTGAAGTCAGGAAGGTTTTGCCTGCTGCATTCACTGTTGTATCCTCAGTGTCCAGAACACTGGCACGGAGTGGGGACATGGCCGGTAGTTTCTAGGTGAATGAATAAATGAATGAGGGAGTGTCACGATTACTTGGGGCAGCCCCTTGGGCCAGGGATCGGAATGCCTCAATTCAGCCCTGGGCAGCATGGCTCTCTAAGTCCCCACTCTGTGTTCCACCGTGCCTTCTCCCTGTCTCTCACTGGTCCCAGGTCCCCGTTCTACGGTTCTACCCCCAGTCTTGTGATGTTACAGAGCGCCTCTTTGTTTTAGCATTTTATTTGTTGGGGTAACATTCATACAACATAAAATCAACCACAAACTATTTTAAAGTGCGTAATTCATTGTCATTTCCCACACTGACAAGTTTGTGCAACCACCACCTGTGTCTGGTCCCGAGACATTTCCATCATCCCAAAAGGAAACCGTATATTCATGGGCAATCACTCTCCACTCTTCTCCTCCATCGACCCAGCCCAGTCAGCCACTGCTTTTGGTCTCAATGGATTTACTCATTTTGGATGTTTTGCATAAATAGAATCATGTACTACATGACCTTTTGTGTCTGGCTTCTTTCCCTTAGCAGGATGTCTGCAAGGTCCATCCATGTTTAGCAGGTGTCAGCATTCCTTTAGGGCTGAGTAACATTCCCTCAATATGCCCTCATGTGGATACACCACATTTTGTTTTGCCGTACACAAGCTGATGAACATTTGTGTGGTTTCTACCCTTTGGCTAGTATAAATAGTGCTGTTATCAACGTTCGTGTGCACGGATTTATTTGAATTCCCTGTCTTTAGTTCTTTTAGGGCATGCCTATGGGCGGAATTGCTGGGCCCCGTGGTGATTGTGGGGTTAGCTTCGTGAGAGCTGTCAGACCAGTTCTCACAGTGGCTGCACCATTTGGTATCTCACCAGCAATGTAGGAGGGTTCCCAGTACTCTACAGCTTCTCTAACACTTGGTATTTTCTTGTTTTTTTGATGATGGCCCACCTCCTGGCTGTGTAATGATATCTCATTGTGGCTTTGGTTTGCATTTCCCTACAGACCAAGGACTCGTCTTTTCAGGAGAGCGCAGGGTTAGAGCATCAGACGAAAGTCACTCAAAGTTGGGGACCCCGCCATTTGTCATTTGTGTGATCTCTGAGAAGCAGCATTGAGGACCTGCGGGTCGGCTTGCCCCGCAATGAAATCGAGGTGATGCTTCCCTCCTGGGCCCCTTGTGATGTGTAGACAGGCCACTGCATCTGAAGTGCCCTAAGCAGTGCTCAACACACTAGAGAAGGGGCCTCGCCCGTCTTCTTCAGGCTCCATTCCAGATGGTTCAGGACCAGAGGAACTGGAGCCTGTGGAACAAAAGCAAAGGAGCTGCTGGTTCGTCTCCTCTCCTCTTGCCAGTCTTGTGCCCTTCTCACATTCCCTCAGCCCGAAATGGAAAGACGTGAGGATTCCTGTATAATTAATGGCTGCATTTTACTTCACTAAATCACCAATTTCGTATTAAAATACTAGCAGAGGGGCCCTTTTCTATCTGTCTGAATCATCTCCAAGTCTGTGTGTAATTGGCCTGTGGCCCTTTTGGACTAGATGGACGCTGAGAGGCTATAGGACTTGGGTGCCTGCCACCTCCCCAGGATGTCACAGAAAGTAGAGTCCTCCCTCTGCCATCCCCAGCAGCATTTCTTTTCTCCTGTGAAACTCGGGTAAACATCGAATGGATGAGGCCTGTGCCCTCACCCTCACTTTTTTGGTGTTTATGCTCTTTACACACATTCTGTCATTTTCCTCATAATGACCATGTAGGCTAAGGAGTTTTGTCTCTCCTTTTAAAGATGAACTCAGAGAAGGTAGATGCTCGCCCAAACTCACACAGCTAAGAAGCGAGACCTCAGATTAGGACTCAGGTCTGACCCCAGCACAGTATCGTCTTTCTACACAAGGGCATTACCGCCGTGGCTCATGGATGACACTCATGTAGAGAACTGCTGGACCCCTAGGGGCCTGAAGATATAGCCAATGGTTCTTGTCTTCTGGTGGAATCTGAACTATCCCATCTCTAATGCAATTCACATTTAAAAAAAAAAGATGCAATACTTTAGTGGGGTCTGTGACTTACTCATCTCTCTCTGTGCCCAGATCCCAGCCCTTAATTATGCTCCATGATACCTGTGGTCCAATGCATCCGGAAGTGTGTTCCCTGATAGGCATTTGCTGCAGATAGTCTGGATTGAGGGGTGCTGCACACCTAAAATACAGACTGGATTTTGAAAACCTGTCATGAAAAAAATTTATAAGGTATTTTAATGTGGATCATTTTGTGTGAATTACATATTAAAATGATAGTATTTTTAGTGTATTGGGTTAAATAAATTATATTCTGAAAATTGATTTTACCTATTTGTTTTTTCCCATTCCTTTTTTTTAAAGATTTATTTATTTATTTATTTATTTATTTGAGAGAGACTGAGAGCATGAGCTCGAGCAGGGGAGGGGTGCAGAGGGAGAGAGAAAGGGAGAGAATCTCAAGCAGACTCCCTGCTGAGTGTGAACCCAATGTGGGGCTTGATCTCACAACCCTGAGATCATGATCTGAGCGGAAATCAAGAGTCAGACGCTTAACGCACAGAGCCACCTAGGTGCCCCTGTTTTTTTCCCCTTCTCATGTGGCTGCTAGGACATTTAACATGACATATGCAGCTTGCATTCTACTTCTATCGGACAGGTTGGTGTAGCAGCAACCTCTCTGAGTTTCAGCTTCCACTCTGGAAATGGTAGCTACAGGAAGGAGCTGAGGTCAAGAGCATGGGAGTGGAGAAGGACTGGAGAAACCTTCATAGTAGTCAGGGGCATGATGTCCATGTGCTTGGGCATGTGGAATGGCGGAGATGGCCCTAGGATCTAGTTAAGGCTGGGGGTGTCTGGGTGGCTCAGTGGGTTAAGCCTCTGCCTTTGGCTTAGCTCATGATCTAGGGTCCTGGGATCGAGCCCCGCATCAGGCTCTTTGCTCAGCGGGGAGCTTGCTTCCCCCACTCTCTCTCTGCCTGCCTCTCTGCCTACTTGTCATCATCTGTCAAATAAAGTTTCTAAAGAAAAAAAAAAAAGAGATCTAGCTAAGCCTGAATGGAGTTCCTACCAATAGTACAAGTACAGAGGTCCAAGCGAGGAGCTTTGAGAAGAGGAAAATGTTCCCTGGTTTTGGTGGGGGGGAGACACATTACACACCTGCTAATCCTTGCAGGTGAAATCAAGCTTTTGCCACTGCTCTGCCTATGTGCACACACGTGCATACACACACACAACGCGTGTGCACACACAATGTCCCAGACTGTTTCAGCCACGAGACCGGCTTTGCAGGGAAGCCGACCCGATCCCGTCTCCGCTCCCTCACTTCCCGCCTCACAGCAGTTCAGAGACGCAGCTTATTCATGTGGAAGACAAGGCATGTAATGCCTTCCTCGTGGGCGTGGCTGTGGACATTCAGGGAGCTATCTGCATATTTTACTGTGCACGGGTTTAGAGACCAAGGGAATAGACTCTACAGCCGTTGCCAGGACGTGAATTGTGGTTCTGCTACTGACAAGCTGTGTGACCCTGGGCACATTACTTAATTTCCTCGTGTCTTCATTTCCTCCATTAAAAAGAGAATAAAAGTAGTAACCTCCTTAGGGTTATTTAAGGATTAAACAAGTCGATATGTGTAAGGGTTACAACAGTGCCTGGCAGAGAGAGTGTTAGGCAGTGGTGAGCTTTTCTTTTCGTTCTTTCTTTCTTTCTTTTTTTTTTTTTTTTTAATTGTGTTTGAAATGTCTGGTGACTTTCTCTCACCCCAGCTAGACTGTCCCAGGAGGGAAAGGATCCTGTCTGAGTCCTGCCTGTCATGTTCACCACAGCAGGAGCATAGTAGGTCATTTGTTTGGGAGAGGAAGGAAAATGAGAAAGGGGGGAGAAAGGATTTCCTTGGAATGTTTTAAATAAGAGGGGGGTGGTGGAGATTGAAGGGGATGTGGGGGAGTCTGAGGTGGACTCCTGATAGGGACAGAACCTCCCCTTTTTCTCTGCTGCCCAAAACATAGTAGGAAGAATGACATGTGCTCTCTGTACATAAAGTAACTATTTTATCCAATGCCTTCATTTTCCCCTTGGCCAAGAATTATGTGTAGATGAACAAAAATCCTCCCTTCCTCCTTTCTTTCCTTTCCTCCCTCCCTTCCTATTCCATTCTGTTTCCTTCCTTCCTTCCTTCCTTCCTTCCTTCCTTCCTTCCTTCCTTCCTTCTCCCTCACTTCCTCCCTTCCTTCCCCTTCCTCCTTTCCCTTCCCTCCTCTCCCCTCCTCTCCCCATCCTTCTCTCTGTCCTTCTTCCCATAACAGTAGAATATGTTAATGGAAGTTTAAAAAGCCCTCCTGACCTTTGAGACCTTTGTTCTTTCCCTGTTTCCAGAATGTCCATGGGGCCTCTGCCAACTCCACTTCAAAGCAGAGCCTTTAAAGAAAGGGCTGCATTTTGTAGAATCTGGAGTCTCCTGCTGTCTCCAGGCCCTACCCTTAATTGCTGGAGTTTGGGGGTGTTTATACTAAGGGACAGGGACAGGACAAAGACACCTTCCAGGACAAAGATTAGACATTGTTGTCTCCTATACTCTCCCATCTATGACAACACACTGTCTCAGAGAAGGGAGAGGGTAGATATTAATCTTTCCATGTTACAGAGCATTACTTTGAGAGGCAGTGTCAAAAGTGGTTAAAAATTTGAACTTGGCTGTTGGTCACATGTGGATACCGAGTCCAACTTCACTCATTATTAGCAAATCCCTTTTGTTTTCTGAAACATGGTGGTTTCATCTATAAAATGGGCCACAGTATGCTTCCCTCCAAGAGTTTGGGTTCGGAATGGGTGGATGAGAACTTGGTGCCCTGATGCTGAAAGGACAGCCTGCCCTCCCTGAAGTTCCCTCTTGATTTATTTCCAGGAAAGCCCTTTGCATCCTAGAAAGCTCAAATGTGGAGCTGGACAGACTAGTCCTGAATCCCAATTTTAGGACTCATCATCTGTGTGACTCTGCCCATGCATGTCTTTGTGTCTTTATTATCCAGGTTGTTAATTGCACTTTTGCTCTGAGGATATTGTGATGAGGATTGTAGGCAGTAATGCTTCGGCATCTTCTAGGCACGTAGCACATCGCTCAACGCGCCACTGGAATGAAACAATGAAGGCACAATGACCATATTTTAGGCAGAGTTTCTGCACATGGGATTTCCGTAGACTGAATGCCCTCCCAGAGAAATGCCATAGGGAACACGTCTTTTGAGTTGAGCCATGTTCCCCACTGATCTATGTTTGTCATTTCCTTGGGTAGAATTTTCAATCAGGTAACAGGTGTGTATGGTGCTTGATTCAGAAGATACAAAATATTTGGAGGGGAGAGTGGTCTCCCTCTCTGCCCTGCCTTCAACTACTTCTTCATCCAGCATATCCGCTTCCGCCGTGAGTCTCCTCCCAGACACAGGCTATGGATGTCGATGTCAGTGACCGAAGATCTGTACCCAAACCAAAGGCTCCCTGTTTCCCTGCCCACGATGCGCCCCACCATGCTCTGAAGCTCTCCCTGCACTGTCTCGTCTCTAGGGCCAAGACTTTACCAATGCTTTTATGCCTCTCTTCCCACATTCTGTGCTTTTTCATTAACAATAAATAAATAAATAAATAAATAAATGCACAGAGAAAATAAATATATATATATATATCTGTATTCCTCTCTGCAGAATTAACTGCTATTCATATTTTGGCATATTTCTTTCTGGCCTCTTATCTTGATCATTTTTGGAACCCACTGTTCATTGCGTGTCAATGCGTCACCCGTGGCCCCACATTCCTGAGTGTGTCTCTGAAACCCCTGTCGCTCCCCTCTCTTCTTTTCTATCCACGCTGCCCCCTGCCTCACCCAGACCCTCATGCCTCTCACCAAGGGATCCCTGAGCCTCACAGCTTCCTGCCCTCTGCGGCACCCACTCTAAGGCATGGGTGCCATTGTCATGTCCTTCAGGTTGTATGTGACTAACGAACACATCCTCTTGCCCTGAGACCCTCCGTGATGCCCAAAAGCCAACCTCCGTGTGGCAGTGGAGCTTCTATCATGAGGCTCCCGTGGTCCTTCCCATCATCTCTCCACTCGCTGTTCCCCCGCCCCTCCCCGGCCCACGCTCCCCTATCCCCCCCGGGGTTGCTCAACTCTTACCTTTACCTGGAACTCCATCCTCTGCCACTGTAGCCCCATTCATCCTTCCAGCCCTGACTTAAATCCCCCTTCCTCCATAAAACCTTCTCAGGTCCTCTGTGTTGGGATGGATTGCTTTCCCCCATATTCTCAGCATCTCATTGTGGGGAAAAACATAACCATGAATTAGGTTAAAGCCTCCTTAGGATCCCATTTGTCTCCTGGACTAGCTTATGATCTGCCGGCTGGCAAGAACTGGGCTGTATCTATCTTTGTACCTCCAGTGTCTGGCTCTTGGCTTGGCATCCAGGAATCACTTGCTTGAAATGTATGTGAAATTAAGTTGCCCGAAGTGTTTTCTTAGAGGCAGGCTCATCATTACTAGTGACAATATAGCTATCAGTTAAGACCCACCACAAACCAGGTATTTTATGTATCCTATCTCCTTTCATCTTCATAGAAACCCTACAAGGTCAATAGTTATTGTCCATTGTATTTATTTTACATAATTATTTATTGTAATAAAATAGTTATTTTATTAAGAGAGAACCCAGGGCTCAGAAAAAGAAGGTGTCCTCTCAAGGTCACAGAGCTCACGGCTGCGAGACCATGGTTAGAACCCAGATCTGCCTCACCGCAGAGCTCCACCTCCGTCCATAAATCATGCTAGCTCCTATGTCACTTGGGATTTACAGAAAGAAGCCTGGGGACGGGGCTGCTGATCTTTGGGTCGGAGGAGAGATTTAACAAGCTCCAGGAGGCTTACGTGACTAATGGGTTGCTCTTCCTTTCAGGCGGAATCAGCTTTGGGAGAACCAAGGGGACTTCCGGTTCAGAGGCAGACGATGAAACGCAGCTGACCTTCTATACGGAGCAGTACAGGAGTCGTCGCCGCAGCAAAGGTAAGGAGTCCTGGGGAAGGTTCCAGAACCAGTGTTTGTAGGAGGAAAGCCTGGAAAGCAGACTCCATGCTCCGCGACAAACTCAACTTGTCTTCGACCCCGTCCCGACGCAGTTAACACAGCCTGGCATCCGAAACCCCCTCTAGACTTGGCGTTGGTCGTTTATGGCCTCCCCTTCCGTTCTTTATTTGCTCTCCGTCCTACCTCCTTCCTCAAAGGATTTGGGGAAGATTTTTTTAAGTTTATGCAGTGAAAGGAAAAAAAAAAAAATCCAGCACCGGAATGAAGTAAGTAAAGGGATCAGATGGAAAGCAAAATAGGAATAAGGAAAATGATTCAAACCCAGGTTGGATCGTTGCAGGGTGATCTCTGGCGTACTGTGGAGTGTAGTTCTTAGGAGGGGCTGGCCACTTAAGGCAGAGCTTTAATAGTCAATGTGCAAAGGGAAATGGGCTCAGCGGTAAAACGTGCAGCGTCTATGGGATAGAAGCATTTGTTCAGGAAACTCTTCTTACCAGCCACCAAGACCAGAGGGCAGGTTCTCTAGTACGTTCCTCTAAAGGGGACTCCTTTTGATTTTCATGAGAGTGTCTTCACCAGGTGAAATCCGTATCCTTCTCTCTTACAATGACCCGGTAAGGAGTCATCAGAAGCGGATGCAGGACTCCATAAAGGGCTACGCCTTGGGGCTGAGGTCCACAGTTCTCTGATGATCTCACATACTCCGAAGGGAGAATAGAGCATGTTTCAGGCAATCCCCTGTGAATGTCATTGCTCATCCCCGAGTATGGATGGGGAAACAGCTAGTTCAAGGTTGCAGTCTTGGAAGGGAACGGGGAGTGGGGGGTGGGGGGTAAAACATGTATTCCATGTCAGTGATTAACGAGAGTTCCGAGGGCTTAGACCTCCGAGGGCTTAGACCCAGAAAGTAGTCAGGGTCCTCTGGCAAACATGAAGGCAATTCATCAAGACATGTGGCCCTCTCACCTCTGCACACAGCGGGCTGAAGAAGTTCCTGGGGTAGGGAAGAGGGAAAGAATTGCTCTTGTAGAACGCATATGCGTGTGTTCCACGCGTGCCTGGTGGACACTTAAAGGGCATCGGTCACATAGCTGCCCTGGGCCACTTTTGCTCTTGGGCAAGTTATCTATCTCCCCTACACCTCAATTTTATCATCTGTGAAATGGGCCTCATAATCGCCTCATATACTCAGGGATGGATTTTGGTTAAGTTATATAAAATGTCTGTGATGGGGGCACCTGGGTGGCTCAGTCCGTTGAGTGTCAACCTCTTGGTTTCAGCTCAGGTCCTGATCTCAGGGCTTTGGGTCTGAGCCCTGTGTGGGTGTCTGTGCTCAGCGGGGAGTCGGCTTAGGGACTCTCTCTCCCTTTGCCCCTCTCCCTGCTCTCTTGTGTGCACTCCCTTTCTCTCTCTCTCAAATAAATAAATAAATCTTTAAAAAAAATTGTCATGGCACCAGGTACATACTAAGGGCAAATAAAATAGACCTTAGTAATGCCAATTCAGTTCTCATTGTGGGTTTCCCTGTGTCCCCACTCCTGGCACCTTTCACTGAAAAGACCCTGTGCCTCTGCAGTGATTGGAACAATCGGGCCTGCCTCTCCCACCTCCCCCAGCCTTGGCCCCCTGGTATCTGCTGCGTTGATTTCGAAGTTGGTGATGGATGATTCTTGACCTGCCTTCTCCCTCCACCAGTCCAGCAGCCAGAATTAGAGCTGGGGAAGTTGGTAGGTCTCCTCTGCAGGACTGGGCTGTTTACAGCTAATTGGAAAAACGTCCATCATGGAGCACGTCCCCTCGTAAATCGGAGCTAAACTTCAACAAGAAAAGCAAAAGCAAGCCCCAGGACTCCAGATAAACGGTTTGGCCCAATGCCTCCAAAGGCTGCAGAAGGCCAGGCTGTGCTTCTGGCTGAGTGGTGGGGGGAGGCAGGGCTGTGATGCATCCCCCCCCCGCCCATCCCCCTACCCCCCACCAGCTCTCCTGCCAGCTGAGTGCTGCTGCTTTGTCCCTCTGATTGTCCGCAGTGCTGAGTCCTTCTCTCTCTGCCTGTGGTTCCAGCCATGTCTTCCTCTTCCTTCTCAGGCCCCTGGGATGCTTGCTGGCCTGCTTGTTTCATGTTCTTGTTCTTGTTCCTGTCCTCTCCTTTTCCTCTCTCCTTCCCTCTCTCTCCTACGTCATGGCTTCTTTCTCTTCATTCTTCTCTTTCCTTTGTTCTCTTCTGCATTCGCTCTTTCTTCTTCTCTCCTTATTACCTTTGTCTCTTGTCCCCCTTTCCTACCGCTCCCTCCTCTTCTCTCCAACTATTTCCTGGTGGACCCTTCCTTCTTCCCTCCCTCCTTCCCTCACGTACTTCAAATATTTGTCAAGCACCAACGGTGTGTCTGACACTCTTCTAGGCATTAGGGACACAAATCAAACAACAGTTTTTAAAAGACCTATCCTCGTGGAGCTTGCATTGTATCAAAATATAAATATGTTAGATGGGGACAGATGCTCAGGAAGAACACTGTAGCAGGGAAGGGAATTGAGAGAGTCTGAAGGAGCTGCCAGTTTCAATGCCCTTCGCATAGGCTCCTCTGCCCTCTTTTCAAGGTCACGGAAAAGCCTTCCCGACACTGTGTGTGGTAGCGTCACGGTTATCAGTTCTGCTGGTGCTCGGGTTCTTTGCGCAGCACAGTGAATCCGGGGCCCCGTGCCTGTTTCTGCAGACACCACGGTCCTCCCCTCGAAGGGCTGTGACCCTTCCTTGCGGTTTCTTGTATGTGTAGGAGAGTTGAAGCATCTTCAGTGCTCCCTGCCCTCATGGGGAAGATGCACAGCACAAAAGTGAGCTGGGGAAAGTTTGGGAGCTCATGGGGGTGAGAGCGCCTTGGATCAGAGGAGTGAGAACTTGGTGCTTACAGGGAGCTGCCAGTCCCAGCCATGCCACCGACCAGCGGCGTCTTCTTGAACATGAACATTAATCTCTCTGCACATCAGTGTCCTCCTCTGACAAGTGAGGCTAGGGAAATTAAAGCTCTAGGGGGTGTTGTGAGGTTTAAAATCAGTTCGTGTCATTCGAGCTCGCAGGCAGGGGTGAAGGAGGGAGACAAGATGTGTAGGTGGTAAAGGGAGCTAAGTTGCCCGGGAAGGAGCACCAGGACAGGTGTGTGGGCAGATCCCCAATCTGGGCCAGCGCTGTGGGACCCCATGCAAGTCATTCCACCTGTCCAGGTGTCTGGCCTTTTCTCTGAGACCTGGGGGAGCCCAGGTCTCTGAGATCCCTTCATCATGCTGGCAGGACTGGCTATGTATGTTCGAGAATCCCCTGTTCATGAGAGGCACCTGGGCACCTGGCCTCATTTGCACCTTGTCTGCCCCCATCCCACATGCCTCTCTTCTTGCCTGGTTTTCTCTTTGGAGAGGTTGTCTGTCCCTCACCTTCGAGTGACTTCTGTCATCCCGTTGGCCTATGCCTTCACCGCCAGGCCTGCCCGAGCTCCACATGCCAACCCTCTCCCCGGCCTCTGCCACCACCATCCCAGCAGCTCTTCTTTCCACATGCAGTGAGCTGGCAGCTCCCTGCAGAGTCCCCGAGACCATGCAGGCCATCCTGACTGTCACAGGAAGAAGGTGCTAAAGTGCAATGAGGCCGGGGAAGAAAGATATAGAACATCCAGGAAGGGCACATCTCTACATACCAGTTGTTGGAAAGTGTGACCTCAGAGCGTTGGGAATCCATATTCATTCACCCTACCCCCTTCAGTTCTAGCTGCAAACAAACCCCAATCTAGGGGTAGGTGGACTGCAATTAGGGCGTTAAACTGTTGCCACCCTCTGAAGGGTTCGGAAGGGGGTCAGTACTGTGGGGTCATCTGATAGCATCAGGAGCTGTGGTTTCCAGTCCTGCATGGATTTGCCAGCAGTTCTCGGTATGACCTTAGCCACCACCTTAGCCAAGTCACTGCCTGTGTACGAGTCTCACCTCCCCAGTGGACAAGTAGAGGTTGAAAGGCGTGCTCAAAAGCAAGTCAGTGAACGTTGGTGAAAGTCTTCCCGAGGGCCACAAGTGGTGCTGGGCAAGGTAGTACATATGTGGGAAGACAAAGTGGAACTCGTTCTCTGGATGGTTCTGATTGTTCCAGCTTTGGGAAAAAGGAGAGATTGAGGAACGCTTGAGAAATCTGGGAGGGCTTCCTGGAAGAGTGGGAACTGGAAGCTGACTCGGGGCTCAGCCCTGTCTTTGTCGCTGTGTATCCATCATGGGACAGGAGCCAGTAGTCTCCATAGTCTTGGCTTTAAAATGGGGTGGCCATAGCACCCCCTTGGGGTGACTGTAAATGGGACCATGAGCATGTCCTTTGCAACTACAATGCCTAGCATCAATCTCCCTCCACCATCACTGTCATCCCAGTCCCTGTCACCTCCAGCCTTTGTCTGGAACTGCTAAAATCCCCTTCTCAACCATCTCACTGCATTCCAGCCCATTCTCAACCCTGCAGCCAGAGTGATCGTTTTAAAAATGTAAATAGGGGTCATGTTGCTTCTCTGCTTGGAAGTTTCAGTCTTTCCTTTTGCATTTCGATGGATGTGTTGAGTGGTCAGTCACCCATTTCCCCAGGGCTCTGTGTCCTCCTGCCACCCAGGCTTCTTCTCCATCACTCCCACATCTGTGCCACGAGAACTTTCGCAGACATTCTCTCCTGGAATGCACCCTCCACCCCCTGCGCCCCTGCCCTTTGTTTCACTGTGACATCTCCACGAACATGGCATGTCTTCAGTCATGCCATCCCACCTTAATTCCTGTGATCTTACCCTTCTGCAGACTTCCTCATCATTGTAATTTTACATTTACCAGCATGTTCGCTGGGGGGATGTTTGTATCCTCCAAAGAGCTGGAAGCATCACGAGGATAGGCACATGGCCATTTGTACCTAGATGTCCATCTCCAGCACCAAACACAGGGATGGTCCAGGGTAGGCACTGTACTAATATTTTTAAATGAATGGTTAACGAATGAATGAAAGAAAGTCCTGCCCCGGTGTCTTTATTATTATAAGTGCCCAGAGCACATGCTGCTTTTCTGTCTGCCCCTCTTACCTTTGCTCACTCCATTTCCACTTGCAAGAACAGAGTCTGCACTCCTTTCCTCTTCTCTTTTCTGCTCCTGGTGAGCAGAATTGAGGCCTCAGCCCTGTCTGTACTTCTACTTCAAGGCCCCAGGGAAGAACATGCCGGGTAGTGGGAGGAAGGCTTGAGTACTGAGATTGGAAACCCACTCTGTCTGGTTCTTTGAGCATATTTGGAGTATGTGCAATCTGAAGGGAGGTCACAAGTTCAGGAGCTTCCCCAGCAGAGAGGGATACACCCAGGGGTGATGGTAGAGAAAGGACATGGAGTGGGAGGAGAAGGAGAACATCTAATGGGGCTTTCCTACCTCGGTTTCTCTGTACCATGTCCCACAAGAGACGTATAAGTGGCATCAGATTCAGCTCGATCTGGCTGTGAATTCTGGCTTTGCCCCATCCCCTTGGTGTGGCCATGGTGGGCTTTTCATTTCTGAGCACATCCTTCTGTATAAAATAGAGCTGTCAACACCCACCTCCCAGAGTGAGCAACTCCAGAGATGGGAGGTTCCAGGACTCTGAAATTCTGTTCTTTCTCCTGAAATTTCCCTTTCCTTGAAAGCATCCTGAGCCCAAAATTAAGTCAGCTGAAATTTCATTTTTGGCAATAGGAGCTCCTGGAAAGAGATTTGTGATACATTCTGAGAATCAACCCTGGCTTCCGTGAGTCTTGGGGGTTTTTTTTATAAGGGAACTGAGACAGTCATTCAAAGGTATCTGGTCTAGCCAGGTAGAACACCATGAGCAGAGAACCATCGTAATCGATATGGCGAGTGGGCAAAAAGAGAGACAGAGAAACTAAGAAACAGAGTCTCTGTGGGTCTGGTAGGGTTTCCACAATCAAGAGTCAGCCACCTCTTTCTGTAAACGGCTGATTCATAAACATGTTCGTCTTTGCAGGCCTTGTAGTTACTGTTGGAACTCCTCAACTCTGCCATTGTCCCTTGAAAGCTTCCAAAGATAACACGTAAATGAAGGAACATACATGTGTCGCAAGGAAATGTTTCCAAAACAGATGTGGGTCCAGATTTCACCTGTGGCTCACAGTTTGCTGACTCCTGCCCTGAAACCTCCACACCACAGAGGGGGCCCTCATCCGTAGGACCACTGCAAGAAGCATGAGCAAAATCTCACAATGCCTTGTGAAATGAATCTGATTTCATTTCATGCATGATCTTGCTGCCTAAAGGAGTCTATTTGTCAAGCACAGAGGTCTGTGTATGGTCAAGGAAATAACCATTCAATCCATCACTTGTCTGGGCGCCGACAATTCTGCCTGTGTCCCACAGGATTAACTAATGAAGTAGCTGGAGATGATAGAGTCCCGCTGGGCAGAATTTCACCTTTATGAACCAGAGGTAGGGGATGTGTACTGAAGTCTGTAACCCTACTGCTAACTCGCTCAGTGACCTTTGTGAAGCATGTGCCCTCTGAGGGCCTCAGTTTTCCCATCTGTCAAACAAGGATATGGGCGTCTCATGCCATCCGGTCTGAAGCTCATTGTAGTCTAACTCATATTTATGGACTCAACAACCTTACTAAGCAGGATGCTGGGCATTGTGGGAAACAGGGGCCGCCAAGCCTCAAGGTGGTCATAAACTCCTAGGGGGTGCCGTGGTTCACACAGAGAAGTGGTGCTGATCAGGAGAAGCTAGTGTATAGTAGGAGGTCCAGATGAGAAGGCCAGATGGCCTGTCCAGCCCCAGGCACAGTACTGAGCTGCAGACAGAGCTGCCACAGCTGCTGGATGATTCCAGCAGCGTGAGTACTCAGCGTGGGCCTCCTGGCCTAGCTCTGCGTGGGCGGCTCTGTGGCCTTGGGCTACTGTCTCTCCCTTTCTGAACCTTGCTCTTCTCATGAGCTGGTTGCCCAGCCAGTTTTAGAAATCCACATCTTCCTATTCCCAGTCTCATGCACTTTCCTTTAGGCTTTGCCAATTAGTTCCCCAGCAGAGACAATGAGAGCATAAGTGCCCCCCCAATTTTGCCTCTTTCTTTATTTTAGTTACTTGCTTTAATTCGGCAATTCTTAAACTGAGATTTTCTGTCACGATGAGAACTCTTGAATCGTTAACAAAACCTTGTGCTCATCTGTATGGATGTATGATATTTTTTCTTTGTGCTTCTCCCCAGCAACACAACACACACACACACACACACACACACACACACACACACACGTACACATATGGTTTAATCCTCTCCTAGAGAAAGAGGACAGGCGAGGGAAAATTCAAGCCCTGTCTGCAGGAAAGGAGGCCTTTGGGATTGAGGGTAGGAGACTGTGCAGGTGGCGGTGGGGGATGGGTGGGCGTGCTGTGGAGACTCAGGGGAATGGGCATGGGGTGGAGTGAAAGTTTGGCAGAACAGGACCTGCATAGTGTGATGGCAGAGGCTACATGGTGCAGTGGGGAAGGGGGTGGTGGGAGGGGCATAGATGGCAAGAACTGGGAAGAGCCTGAGTCTGTGGTTTAGAGAATAATGCAGATGGGCTGGAGACATGAGCAGGAGACATGCCCTGATGGCTGTGGTCCCCACCCCACCCTTTATCTGTCCTTTGCTATCAAACCACAGGGTTTTTTCAGTCCTAAGGAAAGGACTTGTAACTTTTTTTTTTTTTAAGATTTTTATTTATTTATTTGACAGACAGCGATCACAAGTAGGCAGAGAAGCAGGCAGAGAGAGAGGGGGAAGCAGGCTCCCTGCTGAGCAGAGAACCCGATGTGGGGCTGGATCCCAGGACTCTGGGATCATGACCTGAGCCGAAGGCAGAGGCTTTAACCCACTGAGCCACCCAGGTGCCCCAATTTGTAACATTCTATGTAGAGTGAAACCAAAGCTCAGGAAAGGGAAGTATTTCCCCCAAGTTTACAATGTTGCCTTTTCAAATGGCAAAGCAAATGGGTCAACATTTTTAACAGTTGTTGAATCCCCGCAAAGGGTATATGGATGTTCTTTGTACCATTCCTCTCCTTGCCGCTTTTCTATCGGCTTGAAATTCCTTCTAGACTAAAAGATGAAGTCAACAGTTGCCCTTTTCGGGTAATGGTAGGATTCTGAAACAGCAGGCAGGGGTCCAGATCCTTGCTGTGCTGTTTCCTAGCTGTGTGACTTAGGGAAAGGCATTTTCCTTCTCTGAGCCTGTTTGTCCTGCATAAAGGAGGACAAATCTAGTATTCATCCTTCTACTCTCCCTTAAGCTCAGCCTGAGGATTAAAGGAGATAATGTGTGCACAGGCTCTGTTTACATAGAGGGCCTGCCTCGTGATCACTGTTCACTCAATGGTAACCAGTGAGGCACAGCAGAAAGACGTTATGGCCTTTTTACCAATGTGCTGATCTGCACATTTGTCTTGCTTCTGGGAAAAACAAAACTAAACAGAAACAAAAACAAGACTAAACATTTTCAGTAAGAACATAAATTTGATGGGGATGACTTCCTGGGGACATCGTGGTACGGGTTTTCCCTTTGCCATCCTCTTCCCTCGCCTCCAGTCAGCCTCTATGGCAGGCGCATCTGCTGGCTGCTCGCTCTAAGCCAGCCTTCAGGGCACATCCCTAGGACCTGTTACTAGAAAAGGCCAAATAAACACCAAAGACAGAAGGATTGGCATTTAATCATTCTCTAAGCCTTTGTAGCTAGAGTGACCTGGAAAGAAGGCCTCCGGTGCCCAGGCTGTGGAGGGAGGGAGTGGTGTCAGGGATGAGGGATAGGTGTTCCTGGTATGCAGGGGATCCAGGACTGAGAAGCAAGGCTCCAAAGTCCTTATTTCTCTCAACCCCATTGGCCCAGCTGGCCTCCTCCTCCCTGCCCAGCTGGGACTCCTAACGAGGAACGCATGACAAAGTCTTAGCTGGGGGCTCAGACATGAGAGCTGGCCATCAGCAGTAGGATTGTCAGGTGATCCAAGCCGTGGACATGGGCATGGGGAAAGCAGGGACAGGTTAGGTTGGGGTGGAAAGCCAGGAAGCAGGAGTGTTGGGTGAGCTGGGAGGGAAGTAGGAAGACAGGGACAGAGAAAGGAAGCACCAAGCAAAACCATACCATGACTACTGGAAGTTTCCAATCCCAGGTGTATGAGACTTGAGCAAGGTTTTGGGCCTCTGGTTCTTATCTGTCAACGAGGGAGGCAAAACTTGACTCTCTCTAAGTTCTTGTTGACGATACCATGCTGAGTGTCCATGATAGAGATGTAGACAACCAGGAGGGAGGAAGAGGAAAAGAACAGAAGAAACAGCGTGGGATTTCTTGAGCTCTGACTAATGCCACTCTGTGCTCCTGATATGCATTGTCCCATAGATTCAGAACAGGACTGTGAAAAGGGAGGATTTTCATCTTCATTTTACAGATAAGGACACTGAGTTCTAGACAGCCATGAAGGAAGGGGATTTGGACTTAAGTAGTTTGGTTTCAAAATCCGGTCAGACCATTATGTGATTGAGGAGATGCGTGGAACATACGTATCATAGTACCTGGAACAAGGTGAGTGCTAGGACAGGAGGTCGACACCCGCATCTGTGCTGGTGCAGAAAGCCTGATCAGATCCCAGACAGCTTCCTGGTGTCCTCTCTAAGCCCTCCATGGACCACCTGCTCTGGCAAGAGCTAGGGCCAGGAACAAGAGTGGTCAGAACCAGCTCAGACGCTAGGAAGTTAGCTCAGTATGGAGGACAAAGGTGGCATCCATGGGGGGCGACCTTCCCGGGCACTGCCAACAGTAAGGGTCCTGATATCGGGTCCAAGGAGGAAATCATGGTAGAACATTAGTGCTCTATTGGAGCCATCCCATACCAGTTTGTAAGAGCATCCTGTGCTTTTCATTCCCAATTCCGCTCTGAGTGATGCCACATTGGTAGCTTATCATCAGCCACTGTAAAAGTATTCACACCATGGACATCAGCCAACACAGCAGTGCAAGCTTCCCCTTCCTCCTCAGAGAGCCCGTTGTTAAGCATTTACCAGCTCCCCATTGAGAAGAATTGTCAGTAAGAAGGAAGAATTTAGGGGCGCCTGGGTGGCTCAGTGGGTTAAAGCCTCTGCCTTCGGCTCAGGTCTTGATCCCCTGGGATCGAGCCCCGCATCGGGTTCTCTGCTCAGTGGGGAGCCTGCTTCCTCCTCTATCTCTGCCTGTTTCTCTGCCTACTTGTGATCTCCGTCTGTCAAATAAACAAATAAAAATTCTTAAAAAAAAAAAAAGAAGGAATAATTTAACCACAGGCTGGGCTGCGAGGACCATGTTGTAGGAAGAGTCTAAACCTTCATATATTTTCCTAGGGGACAGTGCACTGGGAGTGGGACAAAGCAAACCCCAAAGTCCAAGGGTCCATGCCCTGAGTCTCTTTTCAGAAATAGAGGACAGGGTCCACTGGGGAGGCTGAATGTTTAGGGCCCGAGGAGGAGGTTGGACCCTCTGGTGCTACCCACTCGAGGGAAGGACAGTCCTAGGACCTGGGCCAGGTCAGAGTCAACAGCAGGAGAGGCGTCCTCAGCTGTGCGGTGAGAAGGACTGTTGGAGCTATGTAGTTCTGTGACCCAGATGAATCTCAAAATCACTTGGAAAGATTTTTAAAAACACCATTTGCAAATAACACTTATCTCAGACCCATTACCTGGGAATGTCTGGTCAAGGGGTGTGAGTATTTGTATACAATCCTTTCCAGCTTCTCATTTTCAGCCACAGTTGAGAAAACCAATCTACACTTTCCTTGACCTATTAGCCACCAGCATGCACACCTGTTCCTCTTTTGGCATTGGGCCCCCATAGAGTGCACCCCACACCCTGTCTTTCCCAGGCTGGGAACTTGAATAACAATTGTAGGAGGAAGGAGGAAAGGCTGCAACAACCATGTATCTATCCAGTTCTGCGTTTGTGCCTGGTCCCTTGCTTAGTCATTCATCTTCCTACATGATCAGTTACTGCCCTGGTTTGTGAATGTAAAAGAATGAAACAGACACCAGGCAGAGTGATTTCTCCAAGGTCACAGAATCAAAATGACCTTTCAGGTCTGAGGCTTGTCCCCCATTTTGTTTGGCTCCAAAATCTGATGTCACCACACCCAAGTATCGGCCTCCAGGAGCATCTTCCCTCTTATCGTAACTCTTGCCCTGGTAGTTAGCTGTTTGTGATTTGCAGTAGGTGGATACCTTCTTCTGGAAGGTTCTGATAGCTTACGCAGGCTTTCTGGGGGAGATTCTAGTTTCCCTCATGGAAGGATGAGACTGGGAGTTTGGACTTCTCTTCCTAAAAGAACAGTCAAATGCAGAAACCTAGCTTTGATCTACACCTGAGTTTGGCCCTATTTAGGAAGACGTTAGAGAAGAGAAAATTATGTTTTCAGAACTGTTATGGGCTACAAAGCCTTCTGTCTGATGTCTCTCTTCTCTCCCTTCTCTCACACCTCGGAAGAAATAGACATTGTTTTTTCATTGATGGGTTTCTTTTTTTCTTTTAATGATTCCTCCCAGACTACCTCTCCCCAAACCCCCAGAAACATCAAGTATGCGAAACATCATGTTGGCAAAGGAGGGTTCCTTGAATGCAGAGAGGGAGGCAGACAACTTCAACCCCTCCCACCCAACAATCCAGCGATGGTCCCTGAAATATTGTTTAAACTGTTCTCAGTTCTCCTCCTCCCTTGTGATGCCAACCAGCTCAGCACCTGACAGCCCAGCCCTACATCGAAGGGAGGGAGACGGCTGGCAGGAATCAAATGGGAGACCAAAGGCGATAAAGCAAACATGTCGTTTTTAGTTGCTTACCCTAGCGAGAAGGAATAATCAGTCTCTCTTGCTTTCTTGTTTTTCAACTAGGCTCAGCAGGATTTCCCCCCCTTTTCCTTACAGTAAAAGATTGTGACTCTCTGCTTCCCACCCCAAGCACCAACATTCTGTCATCCCCATTTTTTGCAATCCTCTGGGATGGCCAAGATTCTCTTACCTTTGCAAAACTCTTTCCCAGATAAAGAGGTGAATGTGCCGGTCGTGACTGCCTGCTGTGTGTCAGGTGCATTGCAAGAGGTTGCACGTGTGACCTTATTCAGTCCTGGCTCTCACTTTGGGAGATCTTGGACAAATTGGTTTACTTTCCAGGTCTTGGTTTCTTCCTCTCAAAAATGAAGGTTATAATCCCACTTTACAGGATTTATGTGATTACTAAGCAGAATTGCGTGTCACTAGAGTATAAGAAATATGAATGAAGATAGGAAAAAAGGTTGGGAAGGGATCAAGAAAAACATTGAATGCCAAGTTCACTCATTTTATTCTCTCATTTAATCCACTAATATTTACTACATGCCTAATTCTGGTGAGAATCCAAGCTAAGGACCAGGTATATAATGGCAAAGAGACCAATGACGAGACCACCTTCGTGAATCCTCCAGTCTTACAAGGGAGAAAGGGGAAGGAAGAGACTATTTCCCAAGTAAACAACAAATGAATATATCATTTCAAATGTTGAGAATTGCCTTTGAAAAAGAAAAGCAAGGGGGAGCTAAGATAATGGGGAAATTGATGAAAGGCTAAAAGGCATCCTTGAAGAACCCATATTAAAGCTTATATTTGAGGGATGAATGCATGGGGGTGGCCAGGTGCTGAATGAACGCATCCCTACGTGAGCCAGAGAGAACTTGCACTTGAACCTACATGAAATGGGGAACCCAAGACGGTTTTTGAAGAAGAGAGAACCATCCTCCTGTGTCCGTTTTAATAAAATCAGTCTGTCCACAGTGGAAGAAGAACGGGAAGGAGGACAGACTAGAGGCGGTAGACCAGTTGGGTGGCTATTGAGGGAGCTCACTGGGGATCTGTGGGAAGGGCTGTCTATCGGGAAATGTGGAAACCCAGTGAGAACCCAATGGCTGTCTGGCTCTGACAAGGTGAGCCGGGGAGGATTGCTGACGACGAGCGTGGGATTCTGGCATAGGGGTTAGAGAGAGAATCACGGAGCTAGGGAAGGGCAGAGCAGCAGACCTTCAGGAGAGAAGGAGATAAGCTTGGTGTTAGAGCTGCTGTCTTTGAGGTGCCTGTAGGACTACCAGACGGAGACCTCGCTAGCCAGCTCTGAGCACAGCAGAGCACTCACTGGGAAAGGAGAGAAGGCCTCCTCACTCCATGGCTGTGTATTCACTCTCTCCTTCTGTGTGATGCATTGCCACAAACATGGAAGCTCCAAGCAACACACATTTATTGTCTCACTGTGGTTCTGGAGGCCAGATGTCTTGTCAGGTCCAAACTGGGTTCTCTGCCCAGGCTCTGAAACCCAGGAGTCGGCTGGGGCTTCCCTCGGCTGAGGGCCCTCTTCCAAATGCATGGGATTGTTGGCAGAAGTCCTTTCCTGCTGCTATCTGACTGACATGCCTGTTTCCACTGCTGCTGTCAGCCAGGGACCCTCCCAGGGCTCGGAGGCCACCTTCTGGCCCTTTCTTGTGGTCCTATGGGGCAGCTCTCAGCATGACTATTGGCCTCTTCAAGGCCGGCAGGAAGGCATCTCTTAGAATTAGACTCTCTTCTTTCAAGGCTCCAGTCTCTTTTCCTTTTAGAGAGAGAGAGAAGGGGAGAGTGCATGTGAGCACATGGGAACAAGAGGGGAGGGGCAGAGAGAGAGAGAGAATCTTAAGCAGGCTCCACGCCCAGCGCAGAGACCAATGTGGAGCTCGATCTCATGACCCTGAGATCATGACCTGAGCCGAAACCAAGAGCCTGACGCTCAACCCAATGAGCCACCCAGGTGCGCCAGCCTCAATCTGTTTTTTGGGCTCGTTTTATTTGGCCGGACCCATCCAGGGTAAATTCCTTGATGGTCAATTCACAGTCAACTGATTTGGGACGTTAACTACATCTGTAAATCCCTTCACTTTTGTCAGATAACAGGTAGCTTAATCTCGAAGAGGTACCACATCATATTCACGGTCCCACCTGCATTCAAGAGGAGGAGAATGTGCAGTATGTTTAGGAGGTGGGAATCTCTGGGCCATTTTAGATTGAAGCCACCACTGGGTGATCAATGGAGGCATGGCAGGAAGAGACTATCCTAGGAGAAGGTGCAAACCGGAAACTGAAAAGGCCCAGGGCGCCCCCCTCAGTCATGCGTCCTGGTTTGAAAATGTTCTTCAGTCAATATTGCAGGTACAATCAAACCCCTTGGTGCTCCATGAGAAGGAAGCAGATGCCCCAGGTCAGAGCTATTTGATAAGAACAGCTTCCAGGCTGCAAGATGTAGGGATTTGGGAGAGATCAGTAATTAACTCAAGACGCATGACGCCATACAGTACCCCAGGTCACTGACTCATACCCATTCTGGGTTGGACTGGTGAAGGATGTCTCCTCCACGGCTTCCACTGAGCAAATTTGCTAACTATATTCTTCTTCTAATTACAGTAGATTTTAGAAAAAATGGCGTCAACCACAGCTCTTCACTCAAATGTTGGGGGAACCTTGGGCAAGTCTTTTTGGCTTTTTGGCTTTCCATCCATTCAGCTGGGATATGGTATTTGAATAAATTTGAATAAATTATATATGAGGCCTCTTGAAGCTATGAAATTCTGTCCTTTTTTGTGATATATCTGAATTTTATTTTTATTACTATTTCTAAAATTTTTTATTAATGTATATAATGTATTGTTTGCCCCAGGGGTACATGTCTGTGAATCATCAGCTTACACATTTCACAGCACTCACTAGAGCACATACCCACCCCAATGTCCATCACCCAGCTACCTTCTCCATACCTTCCTCCCCCCGGCAACCCTCTGTTTTGTAAGATTAAGAGTCTCTTATGGTTTGTCTCCTTTCTGATCCCATCTTGTTTCATTTTTTCCTTCCTTACCCCCCACAACCCCCCATCCTGCCTCTCAAATTCCTCATATCAGAGAGATCATATGATAATGGTCTTTCTCTGATTGACTTATCCTTTTATCACTTAACACACATTATAGATTCCAGGAACACTGTGGCTTTCTTAGGAATCATAGGTTAATAAGACATGGTTCCAGCCTTTCAGAAGCTCTCTCTGTGGTTGCCGTCCACAGAGTAAGTGAAGACCACTGACCTCTAAGCTCATCTCTTCATTCTGAGAACATCCAGGGAACTAAGATGTTTTAACCCCGTTATGGGTGACATACCTTTTTTTGTCTTTTTTTTTTACTTTTTTTTCACTAATATAAACTCATAGTAATACCACTGGAGGCAAATAGAAAAATAGAATCTAGCAAGAACCTCCTAGAAGAAAGAGCTCATATCATTTTTCCCCATCCTCCTTTACATATATATTCTTCCCCATCATTGTAACTATAATCAACACACACATTTGCATTTCATTTTTTTTACTTGACATTTTATCATGACCATATTTTTTCCATGACACTACCCATTTTTCATGATGCTGTAAACCTGAAGATAGTAATTGTAGCATAATCCGTAATACTGAAAAATTAGAATGAGCGTGAGTATCCAACAGTAGGGGAATGGCTAAGTAAACTAGACGCATCAACTTGATGGAATATTATGCAACCAGATAATTGTGAAGAATGATTTTTTAGGAAGGGTGGGATTTATAAGCCACAATAAGTACTTTCGAAGACAAACAGAACAATTTGTTTTAAAAAACATGTGGGTGAATCACAATAGGTTATATATATATATATATATGTATATCCTTCTGGTTATCATTTTTACCTTGCCTGTCCTCAAAACAGTTGCTGAAGGTAGCCCATTGTACGGTGTTTAATGTCTGGTCTTTGGAGCCAAACACAGCTAGTTATGAGTCTTGGCAGAGTGACCTTGGGAAGGTCACTCTATCCTTTTGGCCCCTGCTTTTCTCAACTGTGTAATAGCATACGCATGGTTTCTTCTGATAAGAACGGTCTTGAGGTTGAAATGGAATAGTACAAGGAAAGCACTCAGCACAGTTCATGGCAGGTGATAAGTGATGATTAGATGGTAGTAGCATCAGGTCTGGCCTGTCCAGTTTATATACTAGGAGACTATCTTAAGTAGCTAGGTCAGATGATCTCAAAAGCGTATAAATTGCTTTGAAATCTTGAAAAAGATTCTCCCTCTTTTGTTACTTATTCAAACCATTGTGTATCTGGTCTTAGAACCCTTGAAGGCCTGAAAGTATTTCATTTTAACCTAATGAGGTAAAAATAAAAGAAGATAAAGAAGAATCAAAACTAAATATCCAGGTGGAAAGAGACGTGGACCTTGAGAATGAGCTCTTTGTGTTCTCTCCTTGAAGGATGTTTTGATTAAAGGTTACTTGTCCCTCTTGGCATGGTTCACAACCCTGTGTACCTAGGAAGCACTTGTGGGCTTTCAGAACCAAATGCTTATGTTTGGACTTCGTCCAGAGATCGATTTAATAGGTTTTGGGTGGAGCCTGGGCATCTCCAGTGTTTCAGGAAAGCTCTCCGGGGGGTAGCTATCATTAAGAAATTACTGCTTTAGGGAACTACATCAAAGATGGCCAGAAATGGGGACCACCACTCTGAGGGCATTTTCAAGATGGCTTTCAGTCAATGTCTCAGTAGTAAGAAATAAATTCTGTGGCTTCGGTCTCTCTTTAGCAAAACAGATAATACTTCTCTGATGACTTTCTTGGCTCTGCAATTCTGTGATTCCAGTTGCAATGTAATTTTCATTGTTGTTTTTGTTCTCTGAACAGAGGTAAGATAAAGTTGTGGAAGCCATGTGCTCAGGACTGAAGAGGTTAGGTTTGGGAGTCTTGAGATACATAGGGACCGTAAATCATGGATGGCTCTCCAGAGTGGCAAATCAACACGTAAAGAAAGAATGGGAACGATCTGAAAACAAGAAGAAAAGAGGCTTTTCCAATCCCCCCAAAAGACCTAGAAGAGGCATCTCACCATTTAAGTTCAAGGTAATTTAAATTCCCAAGACTCTTCCTGAAAGCCTGCTCTGTGGACTCTGGGAATAGGGAGATATGAGAAGCACTGGTGGGTCTCACAATCTGGTAGAAGGAGGCAATCCACCAGAGTGTGGAAAGCACTCGATGAGGGGGAGGGGTAATGAATTCCACGATAGCACAGAAGAAGAACACCAGACCGGTTGGTGCAATCCCTATTATATAATAGGTGTGGTAGCTGAGTTTTGAAGAACAAGATGGTATTGTTGGTTGAAAGAAGGTAGGAGAAGATTATTCCAGACAGAGGAAACTGGGAATAGAGAGAGACTGAGTAGAATGCCTGGCATATTATAGGCCCTCAAAATAATTCCTGTTGAGAAAGAAGGAAGGAAAGAAGAAAGGGAGGGAGGGAGGGGAGAAGAGATTGTCTAGTTCATCTCACTGAAATAAGAAGTTTGAGGAGAGAGAGCCAGGGGTGACATTGGCTAAGTGATTTGGGCTTGATCAGGATGATGATGAGAAGCCATCACAGGAGTTCAATAAAGAAGTGATGTTTTCAGGTATGTTTTGTAGAAAGGTCACTCTAGCTCTTGTGGAAGCTGGGATGGAGAGGGACAAGAGGGGTGAGGCAGACCAGGTAGGAGACTGTTAGAATAATCCAAGTGACAAATGATACCATGTGGCCTAAGGCAGGAGCAGTGGGGATGGAGAGCATCTCCTTTATTACAGGATGGACTCACAGGCCACACCCACCTACCTGCCTCATGTGGTCCAGCCCCATCACCATGGCAACAACCTCTTTAACATCCCTGGCCAGAGAGAAGGATAACAACTCTTACATCTGCTCCTGGAGGTCCTGCCTCTCTCTCTCTCTCTACTTCTTTTTTACTTTTCCTTTTTTTTCTTCTTTTTTCCCCTTTGATTGTATCTGATCCAGCCTCACTGGGTAATTGAGTGTTTGAGAGTGAAAAATTATCTCAGCAGCTTGGCCCTTATCTTGACAGCGAAGCAGCACTTTTAATTTAATTTTGTTCGGAGACGCATGGGTAACAAATTTCACTAATCGCCTGGCTGTCGCCTTCCGCATGGTAACGAGCCGTTTGTTACCAGGCAGTCCCGCGTAAATACATGTGGAGGAGCAGGCAGGGGACAGAGACAGGGGTTAGGGAGGAAAGAAAGGACAGTTACAATCAATGTGCACTAAGCTGGGGGTCTGCCGTCAGGTGTGGGATCAGAGATGGGAAGCAGGCTGTGTAACACGAAGGGGTTTCAGTGCTAAATTCCTGAGAGCCCCTGTCCTTGCTCTGCCTCCTTCAATCTGGGTGCCACTCCGAGCAGGCTTTGCAACTCTTCTGCATCTTAAAAAGTTTCCAATCTGTAAAGCAGGGATGTTAATACCCCCTACCTGGCCAGATGTTGAGAATTAAATAAGAAACTATATAGTAACTTAATATCCCCTCTAAGCATTATGCTGTGATATTTTCAGCACTCATAGGGACCTTCAAAGAACAAGTCTGCCCCCTCCATCCAAAGTTTAATTTCTTTCAGCACATCCACCCCAGAATATTGTCTGGCTTTTGCTTGCATTCCTCCAAAGATGGAGAGCTCACTCACTACTGAGGCAGCCCAATAGCTCTGGCTCTCAGAAGTGTCTTGCTTATATGGGTGTGAAATATGTACCCCTCGAAATTTCTATCCTAGTTTAGCCCCTGCCTTGCCTTCTGGACGCCAGCCAAAAGTAAATTCACCACCTTTTTCTAAGTGAGCCTTCTCCCCCTCAGATTTGGATATGGAAATAATAGTGTTTATCCTCACCCACAAGTCTTCTCATTTCTAGCTCAAAATACCCAGAGGTGATCAGTGCTAGAAAAGCCCTTATATTAGTCATGTGGCACCACTTTGCATTTTACATATGGGGAAGCTGAGTCCCAGAGGGAGGAAAAGAAATTTTAAAATAGCTGTTATTTATTGAATATCCATTATCGGTCAAACACTTTGCCTGTATTTATCTCATTTAATCCTTGCAATACAAGGTCTGATCCTGGCTTTATAGATGAGAAAACTGAGATACAAAGAAGGAAAGCAGCTTGCCCATGTCACAGTTGTAATGAGGATTAGAGAATAGAGATTTAAACGCATGTGTACTTGCAGGGGCTGCAAGCTTTTGTGTTTCAATGTTTGCCTCAAATTGCACAGCAAGTTACTGGTAGATGTGGGGCAGGGAATGAGGTTCCCTGACTCTGGTTCCACAGCCACGCTAGAAGAAGGTGCATCTCCAGACATTCCTGTGTAAATGGTGGTAGAGGTTCCCATCCTCTCTGTAGTGTCTGGACTAGAAAACAGGGGAGACTGTGACAGAGAAAACAAGATAGCCAGTCTGTCTCTCCCCCTCCCCCCCACAAACACTGCCAGCCTCCAGTCCACGGATCCTTGGTTCTGGATTTATGAGCCTTCTTGGTGTCTTTCTTTCCATCCGAGAGGGCTTGACTCTTCCCTCTCTCAGCTAATTAAAAACCCCAGGCTGGGCCGCCAGCCTTGGATCAGAGGCTGCTGGGCAGAGGCACTGACGGCTGCTCAGATAAATCACTCCCTGGGGCCAGGGGAGGCTGGAGCATTTGTGAGAGGGGCTGGGCCCATTCTGCACTCCCCTGGGGGGCTTGGGGATTGCTATAAATGGACCATGTCCACCCCTAGTCACCCCCAGAAGGGGTTTCATTAGGACAAGGAAGGTAGGAATCACCCAAAGCTGATGGGGAACCATCGGCCCTGGCATCACCTTCCAAAAGCCTCTGCTAGATTGTCACCTCCCTCTTACTCCTTTCATGGCTCCCACTTGGCCTTTGTGAGAAATTATCCAGTTGTCCTGACATGGGCTGAGGTGGAGGGTAGCATTTGCAAGCTTTGCCTTTGGAGACCGAGCCTAGTGTAGCCAGGCCTGACGTTCACCTGACCGTAGCTGTGCACACACATGGATGCGGGTGTGTGCATGTCCATATTCAGGACCCAGGGACGCATCGTCGGCCGGCTCTGTCCAGTATGGCCTGGCCGCTCTGCTCCGTGATGGCAGCAGCTGTCAGACCTCCTGCAGGAAGGACCACCCCCTCCTGCTCTCACCACTTCTCCTATCCCCACTGCGATTACCTGGCGATAATAGTGGCCAAAGCTGCCTCTCAGGCCTTAACTTGGATTCCATCTTCTGTTCGATCCCCCACAAACACTCCCTGCACACCTTCACTTGCCAGTGTTTGCCGTCCCGTCCTGTTCCATCCGCCCAGGCGGCCACGTATCTCAGCTCTGTCTAGGAAGGCCTGACAGTCCTTCTAGATCTGGTTGGAATGAACATCGCCACGGGAGCTTGCCCTGATGCCCCTGGTCAGTGTCAGCGCAGCCTGGTACCTGGATGTTTCTTTTGTGACCAAGTCTTTGTCTCTTTTAAAATCTTTCAAAATCTCTTTCAGGGGTATCTGGGTGGCTCAGTGGGTTAAGCCGCGACCTTCAGCTCAGGTCATGATCTCAGGTTTCTGGGATCGAGCCCCACATCAGGCTCTCTGCTCAGCGGGGGGCCTGCTTCCCCCTCTCTCTCTGCCTGCCTCTCTGCCTACTTGTGATCTCTGTCAAATAAATAAATAAAATCTTAAAAAAAAAAAAACCTCTTTTAAAATTGTGTCTCTCCTCCCCTCTGGGGAACTGGAGACCAGGGTGGTGACTTGCTCACACCAGCACTACGAGTGTCTGAAGCCCTGTTTGTGTCATAGGTATGCAATCCATGTCACCAGTTAGAGTAAGAATCCAAGATGATGTCAACTGCTTGTAGTGTTAAGGTCTTTTTTTTTCCCCCTAATAGATCAGAATGCTGTCATGCTCCTTCCTTGCTCTATTCTGAGGGTGGTGATAATAGTGGCCATGGTCTGGGCTGGTGTGCATGGTACAGACTGTTGTCCTTTGGTGACGAGTGACTACCTGAGGCCACAGAGCTAACCAGTTCCATAGACTGGAGTCCCCTTCTTCTGACTTTCATTTTAGTCTTTCATCTGTCAGGGCAGGCTTTGCTCCTGTCTCAGCACCCCCCTGGTGAAGTCTGGAAAGGATCTCTCCAGTTTTGAATTACTCTTGCCTTCTCTGTTTGTGGAGGTGTCCGGTGGAGACAAATTCTGCTCTGTGCTCTCCCCCTCCCCCCGCGGTCTGAGGCTGGCGTTACCCAGGAGCGCCCCCCAGTGGCCGCAAGTGTAATTGTTCACTGCCCTGAGAGAGAGAGGGAGCCGTTTGTCCAATCACGTGCTCGCCAGCCCGGCTTCCACCGCTCAGCACTTGAGTGTGTAATACGTGCTTCCCCCGGTGGGAGGTGCTGGAGAGGTGAGATGAGTCAAACCTAGTTCCTGGCCCCAGGAGATTTCCTCTCTGGGGGAGGGAGGGGGCATTAACACAGATTTAAAGAACAACGCGATAAACAACATGATGTGGGGAGAGGTTATGAGGTGTTGGAAACAGAGGAGAGGCTTCCAACCTTAGACCCGAGGGTGGACAGCAGGCAGAGGTGAGGGGAGAACTTCCTGGAGGACAGGAGGTGGTCAAGCAGCAGGTGAAGTGAACCTGGGCATATCTGGAGTGGAGCAGAGCAAAAGGGCAGTGGAGAGGAATGCACCCCCCGGAGGCAGGAAGCTGGGCTGGAGGCACCGGGGAGGTCAGCCAAGCAGGGTCACAGAGGCCCGAAACCCACACACACCCGCCGTGGGGATGTGCTAAAGCATCATCCTCAGAGTGTGACACATAAGGCTGTCAAGCCCCTTCTGTTTGAATTTTCGCTGTATAGGTCATCTTCGCCCCCCCCACCTCTTCTCCGCCCCCCTCTTCGTGTTTCCCAGCTGTCTTCTCCTTCGTAGATGCCTCTCGTTCTACGTCCATCTCTCTATTCCGCCTTCCCCTCAAAGCCTCTTCGTGCATGCCTCTGCTTTTAATCTGGACACCTGAGATGTGAGGTCAGAGTTCCTGGTCCTGCCATTACCTGGCTGACTGGCTGGTGAAGCTGCTTAACTTCTCTGTACCCTAGTTTCATCCACTGTTTAAAAGAAAAGAAACAAGCTGGACTGTGTCTGTGTTACCATTCTCCACGACTCCGGGAGCCACTGTCGAGCTGCGCTGGATGAGCTCCACGCACCTGTTCGCATTGGTGATGCCCTTCCCCTTCCCCTCTCTCCCTGTCTCCCATTCCCCCATCCCTACCCTCCCTGTGTCCCCCGTCCTCCATCTCTTCTCAGTTCTAAGTTGTGCCAGACGGCAAGACGTCTATGTGCAAAGGGAGGCGTTTCCAAATGGAGAGGGTGATCTGTAATTGAAGAAGGATGGTTTGGGCAGAAGGCATTTGTTTTCATACTCCCAGCATTACGATTCACAGTGTCTCAAACCAGCTGAGACTCTGGAGACTGTATTAGATGCGGATTTAGAGGCTCCCAAGGAGCCCGAGACTGAACAAGATAAATTCAAGGATGTGTGATATTCTGGGGAGGCTTTGCTTTTTGGAAACAATAGAAATATATGTATTTTTTATCGCTCAGTAAGTTGATTTGGGGAATCTTGATGGGGAGATAGGGAGCCCTGGGATTCTGTAGAATGTGTTGTTGAAGAGCTTGGGCCTCACTGGTCCTGAGTTCAAATCCTCCCGTGGCACTTACTGCCTTTGTCACCCAGAAAAATTCACTTCTTTTGGATTCAAGGTCTTCAACTGTGAAACAGGGGCTATGGTGCTTTGGAAAGGGGGTTGTCGTTCAGATTACTTGCATTCACTTATTTAATCTTTTCCCCACATTGTAAAGTTGAGTGCTCTGAAGTTCAGAAAGGTTAATTTACTTGCTCGAAAGTGATGGAGTCAGGGCATAGATTTGGGTGTGTTTGACCCCAAAGCTGCTACTTAGATCTTTGCCATTATACTGCCTCCTGTCTGGGCCTGGAAAATCTCTAAATTTACATTTTAATAGCCTTCAAGGTAGGGGGTGGGGAAAGGTCAGGTGGGCATGGAGATGCCCTGGGAATAGGTTTCTTTCACTGGAAAGGGAAGAAGAACAAGGATGACGTCATTCACTTATGCTCACACTAATCCTACTGACATTTCCTAAGCCCTCCTACAGGCATGACTGGTTCCTGAATGAGACATGGCCCGTGCTGTAGACCACCCTGGACCCCGGGAGGGGAAAAGGACCAGTAATTATAATAATGAGTCGCAGATGGTGGGCGGAACTTTCTGGATGTGTACACTGGGGGAGACGGAGGAAGTTGGGGCCCGTTCTAGTTGGAGGCTAAGTCAAGAAGGCTCACACACAGGCTGGCAGCAACCTTATAACTGGATCAAACAAGAGAAGTAGGTACTTGCCCTATGGAGGTGGTGCGGAAGGACATTCCAGGTGGAGTCAGGTATCAGTTTTCTGAGGCTGCTGAGATAAATTACCTCCAAGTTGGCCGCTTTTTTTTTTTTTCCTTAAGGATTTTATTTATTCATTTGACAGACAGAGATCACAAGTAGGCAGAGAGGCAGGCAGAGAGAGAGTGGGAAGCAGGCTCCCTGCCGAGCAGAGAACTGGACTCTGGGCTTGATCCCAGGACCCCGGAACCATGACCTGAACCAAAGGCAGAGACTTCAACCCACTGAGCCACCCAGGCACCCCAAGTTGGCGGCTTTAAACAGCAGAAATTTACTCTGTCATAGTTCTGGAGGCCAGGAGTCCAAACTCAAGGTGTTGGCTGAATGTATTTCTTCTGGAAGCTCTGACAGAGAAGCCGTTCCATGCCTCTCTTCCGCCTTCTTGGGGCTGCCGGCTACCTTGTGGCTGTATCCTCCCAGTCTCTGCCTCCTCCTTCACGTGGGGTCCTGGAATCAAGCCTCTGAATGTCTCACATCTTCTCCTCTGAATGTCTCACATCTCCCTTTGTCTTTCTCTTTTAAGGACCTGAGTCATTAGATCTAGGGTCTAGCCTAAGTCTAGGATGATCTCATGTTCAGATCCTGAACTTAAATACATCTGCAAAGACCCTTTTTCTGCATAAGGATTTATGAGGTGGACCCCCACGTGGATGTGGGGCCACAGTCCAACCGCCTACAAGTGAGAAAAGGTTCCTAGATGTTAGAAGGCAGCCAGGTGGGGTCCTCTGACAATGACAAGGGGCTCTTTGGAGTGTCTCAGGGAGTTTGGATGCTTGTTGGGTGATACTGGATCACCCCTTTCCTTGAGACCTCAGTTTCCCCATTTCAAACAAGAGCACTCAGCTAAGATGATATTTAACATCTTTTCGGTGTTGATGTTCTGGGACCTTGGGACTCAGGCAAAGACGATTTTGCTTGACTGATCCCCAAATAGCAGTCTGGACGGGCGCCGGACCACAGCAGCTTGGAGGAGAGAGCGGCTGTCCCAGTGGCCCTGGCTGGACTGCGCTAACAGGTCTCTAACACCGCTGTTAATCTTTAATTGGTATTTGATTTGATTTAACATGATCTTCTGCTTGTAAAACACCTTGAGATGTTTCTGCGTTGTGAGCGCATCCTGGAGACGCTGGTTTATTGTATTAACAAGTCTCGCCCTGAACATAAAGGGAGATAATTAGAAACAGCAAAGTCCCTTGACACGCTCAGGGCAGCCAAAAAGCTCTCGGGAAAACAATCCTTTCAGCTGCTTTTATGTATCCGAAAGAGAAAGCTGTTGGAGCAGCCCCAGTGGATAGAAGAGCTTGTTAGGGTCACCTGGCACACTATTTATAGCTTTCAGCTAGCGTTGCCTTAATCTGGCCGTTGTGGTCCTGTGGCTTGTGAACTGCCCCTCCCCCACCAAGTTTTTGCTGCAGCCCCTAGCTGCCCAGGCCAGGAGCCCACTGGGATGCCAGCAATTTGTGAGATCTTTTGGCATGCAGAGTACGCTGTCTCATAAAAACAAACATGGACAAGGGCAAAATTCCTAGGCTGGCCCACAGAAGTTGACTTAACTTCCTGGAGGACAGCACCATTATAGCACAGTCGAGGGGCCCAGCAGGTACCCAGGAGATCCCCTAAATTGTTCTTTAACTTGAAGAAATGTACCCAAAGGGTGACAAGGTTATAAAATGTGTTGTTGGTTTTTTTTGTTTGTTTGTTTGTTTTTTCCGGAGTGCCTGGGGGGCTCAGTTGGTTAGGCGACTACCTTCAGCTCAGGTCATGATCCTAGAGTCCTGGGATGGAGTCCCACATCAGGCAGGGAGTCTGCTGCTCCCTCTGACCCTCCCCCTTCTCATGCACGTGCTCTCTCTCTCATTCTCTCTTTCTCAAATAAATAAAGTCTTTACAATGTGGTTATTTTGAAGAATAGCACGAGTTGGCTCTTTACCATGTGACAGATTTGAATTAGAATTATACTTAACATATAAAGTATATAACAGAAATCTGCATGAACGCATGTGGTTGGGCTTTAAGGCTATTTTATAAAAATTGTACTTACTCTAGAATGCACTTGAAGTACCAGAACGCAACGGAGCTTGTTAGCTTCTGAAGCTGCCCAGAGCATTCTGTGTAGTTTCTAGCCTGGTGTCCCTGAGTTTACCGGCAATAGTAAAAGTGGTGGTTTGGGGCCAAGGCTAGCCCCTTGAAAGGTTTTCTGGATCCATAGTCTTCCTGCTTGTTGATAGGAGTATGAATAAGGATTACATTTCCAGTCTTACCTACAAGCCTAAGTAACCTGTTATAAGTGAGAAATATGGATAGAATTTCATTCCCTACATATAAATATCCTCTATGAAGTTAATTTTCAAGAAGAACATCTGTGTTTCTCTAGTGTCCTAAAGAGCAGGGGTGCATATACGTACGTGTGCGTGTGTGCACACACAATCACACCATCACCATTGATCTGAAGGCATCAGCGTCTATGGGTACCCAAGGGCATAGGTTGAAAGTTGAACAGAGGTTCCACTGAATGTATAGCTGATCTCTGTGTGGTTGTGAAACAACCTTTCTCGGATTTTCCATCTGCAGGAACAATGGTAGATAATTCTGGTTATTGATGGTAGTCGTGGCCTTGTTCTTATCCAAGAAGAGAGGCTCTCTGGGTAACTGGATCAGGCAGTAGACAGGGGTGGAAGACACCTTCATAAATCCACGGGCACAGAGATGTGGGCAAGCTGGGCCACTCGGCAGCCTCACCGGTGGGCCAGTCCTACTGGATGGAACTGGCTGCTAATGGGGTCATGCTTCTGGCCTTGGAGAGTTCCATATGCTGCACAAGGGAGGCCTCATCCTTGCAACTCCGACCTGCCTTACGGCCCCGGCTCCCCCGGTATGAGCCGCATCGCCCTGGACAAGTAACACGGGATGCCTGAGTCCCTTGTCTTGATCTGTAGAAGTACCGAAAGTGTAGTCATGAGGCTTAGGAAAATAATGTAGGTAAAGAAAGTATTGTCCAATGTGGCACATAGTAGGTTTCCAAATGTTTCCTCCCCCTCCCTTCCTCCGACTCTTCTTGCACAGGGATAAGGAAATCTTCTGAGGACGGAATTAGGGGTCTTTTGTCCCTCTTCATTCTCCCATTGAAAGTTCAATTGATGACAGTATTTATTTCCCTGTTCACAAAATGTAAACAAGCCACAGCCTGGACCGGCATTAATAATTTATACAACAAATCACATAATGTGCATTTGGAATACACGATTTATAGCCTCCCACTAACTTCAGGATTTATCCACTTGACTCCCTCCCGTGTGTCAAGGGCTCAAGCTGGACACTTAAGATGCATTTAAATTATCTGTGTGCCAAGACACCAGCTAGAAACAGACAGGCAGCCTCTCCCTGATGAGCCTATGTAAATGTTTGAAATAATAAAACTAAACTATGAATCAGCAAAGCTGATGAGGGTGGGGTGGGGTAGGAAGTTAGCTTTCCATTAAAAAGAAAAAAGGAAGAAAAAGAAACTGCAGAAGAAAAGGAGGAGGAGGAGGGAGAAATTAAACAGGAATTGAGCTGAATTTGAGGAAGCAAATAGTGATGCTTGGTAAAGGGGAGGGGGCAGTGGAGGAAAGGAAGCAAGCGTGGAAATGGGCTGTCCTGATCCCAGGCTACCATGCATTCCGGTTCTATGCAGACTCAAGAGAAGTCACATTTATTGGTTCTTAACCACTAACTTGTCGAACACCCGCTATGTGCCAGACTCTGTATCAGAAACTTTATGTCATGCATCTACACAACAACATAGACACAGCTATTACTCCTCATTTTGTAGAGGAGGGAACAGGCAAAGGAGGCTGCATGGGAAGCTGAGTTTGGGGCCCTGGTGACTCCTTTTTATGCATAGCACGCATGCTTTTTATGGACAAATGGATTGTCCTCCTGAACTCCTGAACTTTAAAAATGGGATCTGTCACCAATGTAGCTTTTCCAACAAGGCTGGGGAGTGCAGTCTTGTTTTTTATTAATTTTCATGCTCCTAGTACTCACCACAAAGCATGGCAGGGACACTCAGAAACTGTATCACCTCCCCTGTGCCATGAGGGGTTTTTCACTTGGGTTGACCAGATACCTCCTTTGAGCATGGAGGACATATTAATCAATCTGATCTTTGACAAAACTGCTCAGAGTACAGATAGACAAATGAGGACATTGAGGCAAAGAGAGGTTATGTAAGTTGCCCCAAGCCAAACAGTTGGTAAACATCGGGCTGGAATTTAAATCCGGTTCTTTGGTTCCAGAGCCCCTGTTTCCTTGCACAAGTTCATCAGTAGAATAGACAGAATTTATATTGCAGCATTGATTGTTTTGTTCTCTGACCTTGATGCGCCTTGAATAATTTAATATGCTTGTAGTAAATGTTTGCCCAGCACATTGTTAAATATGTGAAAACAATTGGTAGAAATTATACTGTTTTCTGGTTAACAGACATCTTTGTTTTACCCAGCACTGATTAGAGGTGGAAAGGGTTGCACTGAGAGTTGTAAGATCCCTGTATGTAAGTGTAGGAAGTGCGTAAGGGAAGGCTGGATACTACTAAGAATAATCAAGGGTAACATGGGGTGAGCGTATACACTGGGAAATAGTAGGAAAAGAAGAGCAGTAATGATAATGTGTGTCAAGGGTTCTAGACGTTGCTGCTGGAGAAGGCACGCTAGCGCAGCCCATGTGCAAGACAGTATGGAGTTTCCCCCAAAAGTTAAAAATACAATAACCATTTGATCCTACAATTCCACTACTGGATATCTACCCAAATAGAAAAACACTAATTCAAAAAGATACATGCACCCTTATGTTTACTGCAGTATTGTTTACAAGAGCCAGATTATGGGCGCAGCCCAAGTGCCCATCGATAAATGAATGCATGAAGAAGATCTGGTAGATGTATGTAATATACACGGGCACACACACAGGATGGAATATTACTCAGCCATAAAAAATGAAGTAGGACATGGAACACCATGGCTGGATCTGGAGGGTATAATGCTAGGTGAAATAAGGCGCAGAGAGACAAATGTCATATGATTTCACTCACGTTTAGAATTTAAGAAACAGAACAATGAACAAGGGGAAAAAAAGACAAAGAAATAGATTCTTAACTATAGAGAACAAACTGATGGTTACCAGGGTGGGAGGGGGTGGCAGTGGCGGATGGTGATACAGGTGAAGGAGATGAAGGGGACACTTACTGTGATGAGCACTGAGTAACGTATGGAATTATTGAGGCACTACATGATACACCAGAAACTAGTATTTATATGACGCCGTCCATTAACTATCCCGGAATTAAAATAAATTAAATTAAATTTTAAATATAAATTAAAATAAAGAAACCTTTCTTTTCAAAGACACACAGAAACAGTTCTTGAGCAAAACAAATGATAATGCCTCTCATTCACTGAGTGCTTACTAAGTCCTGGGCACTGTGTAAAGCACTTGCAAACATCATAGTACATTTATGTAGTCTCCATTGCAAAAGGCAGGGGAACGAGGGTCAGAATGATAAAGTAAGTTGCCTAATCTGGATCATGTCACTGCTCATGGCAGGATACAGACCCAGGTCTGTCTGACTCCAAAGTCTACAATTTGGCCCTAGAATTCTTAGTTTTTTTCAAAAGGACTAGTGTGTGGTATTTAACCTTCACATGGTTTTGATTTCTCTGAATTTTGAAGAGGAACTATCCAAATGTCAACCCCATCAAGGCAAATTGATCCAATCCAGTGGTATGCTGGCAAGCTGGCTCACAAAAAAAAAAAAAAAAAAAAAAAGTAAAAAGCCTTATTTTTAACATTTGCCAATTTCCATGATGTAAATTCTCCTATCATGTCTAATTTTAAGGCATTAGATTTAATAGCTACAAAACAACACCCCTGAGTATTTAACAGCTAGCTCTTGGGAGCCAACTAGAGCTGGTTCCAGCACCCGCTGCCCCAGACCCTCTAACAAACCAGAGTGCATCTCTTAGAAGTTACTGTCTCGTCTTTCTGTGTTATCTCCAGTGCCTGGCACAGTCCGGCCCACGTAGGGAATACAGCAATACGTACTTGTTGACTGAGGAATTTAAAAAAATTGAATAATAAGTGAATAACCCAACCTGTGGAGGAGGATGGGAACTGTATCTTCAGCCCTGAAGTAAGAAGGACACAACATCCTCTTCCTGTGCACTTGTCTGACCTTGTCTGTGGCCATGAGATGATCTGTTGATGTGGAGTTTGGGTATAGAATTTGGAGCACGACGCAAGCCCTCTTGTTCCCGCTTCCTAGAAGATCGATCTGCCATGAGCCAGCAATGCCCTTCCAAATGCACCTGCATTGGAGACATCCCTGGTGTAGCCACCACAATCAAGCCATGTCGCCTCTGGATCCTCGCTGCCACTCTGGTAGCAACACCGTTGTCCCCCAGCAGACAGACTGAGCATCGTTAACACATAATTCCATCAGGCCGTCTCCTTTCTCATTGTCCTTTGGTAGCTCTCTCACATGTCCCTGGCCACCTCCCCAACCTCAGCTCATGTCACTCATCATTTATTTTTCTACTACATTCCACCCTGGAATATGCATCCTGATGCTTGGAATGCCCTTTCTTCCTGCTGCTGGGACCGGGCTTCACTCTCCCTTTTTAGAGGAGGTCTTTGTGCCATGGTCCCTTGTCCCATCCTGTCCTTCTCTGTCCTCACATGAATCAGAGTACAAAATCATATATTCACCTCTGCAAATTCCCTTACATATTGAAACAATCATGAGGGTAGGGGCCACCTCTCTTTCTGGCTGGCTCCCTTTGCCTAGCATTGTTGGGGAACTGGCCATGTTGGTTGGGAGGTCTCCTCCCATGGGTCAGAAGGCTGTCTGTCACCTGGCAGGCAGTGTGGCAAAGAGTTTTGAAGGGGCACTCTGGGCTCAGCCTTCAGTTCAAATTTTTTAGCTCTGTGACGTTAGGTAGGCAACTGCATTCCTTTGGGCTTAATTTTCTCCTCTGCAAAACGGATATGGTAACAGTAACCCCATCACACGGTATCATAAGGATTGCATAATTTGATGTACAGCATTTAGTCCAGGACTCAGCACAGAGTTAAGTACTTAATCGTGGAAGTTATTATTATTTTTATTGTGAAACAGAGTGATGCCTCAGCTGAAATTCACACTTAATGACTGTGTTTTACTTTTCTCAGAAAGATCCCATGGTGTCTGCACCTTCTCTCTAGAAAAAAGTGATTGATGGCGGACTCTGTCTATGTGTCATTTATCCATTTATTTGTTAACCAAATACTGATTTACCTACTATCTAGTACCAGCTCCAGTGCTAGAGAAAATAAGGCAGGGTCCATGCCCTGGAAGAAGTAGGGCAGGTCACCTTTCCTCTCTCCGTGCTTATAGGACTTCCCTACGTATGCTTTGCAAGTAGTCAGTTGGGATATTGGTCTAGAGAAACAGTAACCTTTGGTATGACTCATTGTCTGTAGTTTGAATTAGGAAGGAAAAGAGAAAATGAGTGCACATATCCCGTGTTAGGCTTTGGGTAAGACTGAGGCACTGTTATGCCCATTTTATCATTTGAGCCACCTGATAAAACTTAAAAAAAAAGAGAGAGAGAAAGAGAGAAAGAAATGGTCTTCCTAGGTCATGAAGCCAGAAACTGGTGAATTGGGGAATTTGAACTCTACTGCCTCTCACAGTGGTATTTTCCCTTCTTTGAGCTGCTGACTACCTGGGACACTGAGAAGGAAGCAATGTTGCTAATGCTGGTCCTGGTCGATGATTGAAATGGAAGAAGAAATTCATAGTTATGATTCCCAGGGCTGTTGTTATTTCCACTCTAAGCACACCTACATCCTGATCTCAATTCTTCTACACTTACACATATATTCACATCCCTACACATGCACATAGTTTCCTATAAAATTTAGTAGGGCTTCTATTTTAGCTCTTCAGGCTGTTCAGGTGTGGGCATTTTATAAATAAATATGCACTAATGTTGTTACTATTATTGCTGTCCCATAAATTTAACAGTGCATGCAGGAAGCTCCAGGTGTGTGGGGCACCTGCATTACAGTTGCTTAGGGAACCACATCCACTGTGCCCCGGCCCCATCTACCTGAGTGATGTGTCTCTATGGCTCCTATTGAAGAAATAATCCATGCCCTTCCATCCTAGCACAAGGAGCCGAGTGCTCCTGGGGGTGCGGTAGGGAGCATTTTCACAGATATACAAGGATGTGTGAGTTGGAAACACCATTGCTGGCCAGCCCCTCGTCTAGGAGGAGCCATAACCGTTCACGGGATCCAGGGTACCGCTGACTATAAGTAGAGCAGCCAACAGTCCCTGAGTGCTCAGGACATGCCAGGCAATGGGCTGTGGGCTTGAAATGCATAAAGAGACACCAAGAAATGAAGGCGCTTACCCAGGCATATTAGCTAACAATTTCCAAGCCTTTCTTACCATCCACCACTGTGCTGGATACTTGTTGCTTTAGCTCAAGTAATCTTGTGAAGTAGGTATTTTAATTATTCTTGTTTTATAACTGGCAGCCCCGAGACTTAGAAAGATCAGATTACTTGGACCAGCATCTCAAATAGGAATGGGTAGTGCTGGCGCTGGATCCCAGCTCTGTGCGGTGCTAAGGGCTATGCTCCTAACTCTTTCTTTTTATTAACTACGTGAGCTCACAGTGTTAAGAAATGACTGAGCTGGGTTTCACGCTCCTTCTGTCTGATTGCAGAGCTCAGAAGCCTTCCATACCACACCAACTTCACTTCTGGGATTATGTGCGAATGTAGGATCTCCCAGAGAGAAATGCCATACTGGAGATAAAGGGGACTACTTCCTCTGGGAAGCCAGACCTGGTTTTGTCAAGCACACTTGGTGTCTCCTTCCTCTCAGCCCTCACCATGTGGGAAGTCTTCATTGAAGCAACCTGGCAGGTTTCC
This sequence comes from Lontra canadensis, assembly GCF_010015895.1. Taxonomy (NCBI): domain Eukaryota; kingdom Metazoa; phylum Chordata; class Mammalia; order Carnivora; family Mustelidae; genus Lontra; species Lontra canadensis. Next base: position 4,434,289 of record NW_022631024.1, on the reverse strand, counting down.
TGGGACAGTGCAATTACATCTCCTCCGGACCTTCTTGTCTTCCTGACTGTGGTCCCTCCAGGTCTGGGCTGGGCCTGCCTCCTCAGTGAGTCCTACTGCTTGCCCAGATCATAGCACACACTTGGTGCACAGGGAACCGTTCTGTCAATGAAAGGGGGGTCTCTTCTAAACTTGAAAGTCCCTGAGTCTCCTTCTGGGGATGAGGTCTTTTCAGTCTTTCTCATGGATTCATTTAAGTGGGTCCCAGTTTCTAGTTATCTACTGCTGTGTCACAAATGGTCCCCAAATTTGCAGATTAAGACAAGAAACACACATTATGTATTTATTATCTCAACAAACATAGGTTTATTAACATTTCTTACTTTAGCAGACGTTTATTTTGTGAGGCAGAGACCCAGGTACCGTGTAACTGTTCCTGTACGCTAAGGTTTCTTCTCTCTCTCTCTTTTTTTTTTTTTTTGAAGATTTTATTTATTTATTTGACAGAGAGAGAGAGAGAGCATGAACAGGGGGAGGGACAGAGGAAAAGGGAGAAGCAGGTTTCCCGCAGGACCCCGAGATCAAGACCTGAGCCGAAGGCAGGCGCTTCCCTGGCTGAGCGACCCTAGCGCCCGCCCTCAGCCTAGGGTTTCTCGTGAGACTTCAAGTCAGGTTGTCAGCCAGAGCTGTGGTCCCCTCTCAAGGCTTGACCGGGGAAGCATCTGCTTCCCAGCCCCATCAAGTGGTGGCAGGATTCCTTTCCACAGGGGCTGTAAGCCAGAGGCCACCCTCACATCCTTGTCCTGGGGACCTCTCTGTCTGGTAGCTTGACAACACAGCATCTGACTTCACCAGAGCAAGAAAGTGAGAAGAGCAGAGAGTGTGTGAGCAAGACAGGAGTCACAGCCTTCTGTGACCCTGTCACGGAACTGATATCCCACACTTGCCCTGTATTCCATGTGACAGAAGGAGTTGCTAGCAGAGGGCATCGTATGAGGATGTGAACACGAGGATGCCAGGACCATCAGGAGCCATTTTAGAAGCAGCCGACCTTGGTCCCCTGCCCTCTTTCCTTTTCTTCAAACCAGATCTCTCTTTCATTTCGGGTGACTCATGCTTTTTCATGTCTGTAGACTTGCAGAATGATTGATCGCCAAGCTTCAGGTTCTCGTGTTCTTTCCAGAATGTTCTTCAGCCTCCTGGTGTGAACAGCCTCTGATTTCCTTATAGACTGTCTTGGCAGAAAAAGATTTCTGCCTCTAACCCAAGCACCTCTCCTTGTTTTCCGCCCCAGAGGTACACTTGTCGGGTTTTCCTTTGTCACGAGGTCTTCGGACCCCACTCCTTGGGATGATGACGTCCCTGAAGGGTCCTCAGCTCTCGACACCGTGTCTGGTGCTTAGGGATACTTACCACATCTTTGCTGACAAGGCGAATGAGTGAGGGTGCGTCTGAGCTTTGCACGGTGCCAGGAGGGCCGGCCTGAAAAGACATGAAGTACCATGTAGGAGAAAGCCCGCTGTCTTTGCAGTGGGCCACCATTTCCTTCCGAAGCTCTTCAGAAGCCTCTCTGGCCTCCTCTGCCGGCCTTGTGCTGTGTGTGCCTGCTGCCCCCCTGCCCCGACTCCAGTTCACAGACGGTGTTCTTCACACATCTCCTGGATCACGGGTCTGTTTTTCCACTCAGCTAACTCTCATCTTACCAGCCTCAGCTCTCAGGACGCCCAAACCTGGATTAGGGGTTCCCCTCTTCTGCACTGACCTCTGCCACCGTGGCAGTCTCCTTGCATTACATTCTCTGTTTCCAGCCTCCTACCCGACTGGACACTGAGACCCTTAGGGGCTCTCATCTCTGTATCCCCAGGTCAGTGCAGAATGGGCCCTCAAGACATCTCTGTAGAACGCATGGATTTCCTCCTGTTACAGACGAGGAGACTGATGTCCAGAGAGGGGAGGGGCTTTGCTGAAGGTTGTGTGGTGACCCGTGGCTGAGCAGTATTCAGGTTTACTCTCTAGTCCCCTCAAAACAGCGCTTTTGACACCGGCCCCAGGCACTCCCTTTTGCCACTGAAGGACAGACCTTAGCATGTCCCTTGGGCTAAGACCACTGTTGTTCTTTTGTGGTGATACACTCTAACCAGCAAGCTTGAAAGGTTTAGGCCCAGAGTATCAGCCTGAAATGGGTAGAGGCCTCTGTATGGAAATGGGCTTGGGCAGAAATGCTGCATAGGACTATTTCCTCGCTCTCATTTTTTTCCTTCTTTTGTTCTCCTTTATATTCCCTCCTCAAAGGTCTAAAGGCAAAGCTGTTTATCTCCAAATGGCTGTTTAAACACAATGCAAATGTACTTTTGCTGAAATGTTAGTGGTCTGAAGAAGAGGCAATGGATTGGAAAACCCAGGGAAAAATGTCCCTCCAGTTAAAGGGCTGGAAGCAGGTGTGTTTATTCTAATCAACCTCCCAGGTGCTTAGCAGCCAAACTCCTCCATCCAGAAAAGCACAGAGTCCTCTATCCTCTGCAGGGCCCCAGTGCCTTCCTTGGTAAGGGTGAGGGTTTGGATGCCGAGAAGACACTAGGTCTTATAATATGCTTCTCAGGCCAAAGTTCCATCTGGTTCCCTAGATCTAAAGGGAGATGGTAAGGGAGCCCCAGTGTGATGGTAAGGGAGCCCCAGTGTGATGTGAGATGAACGCAGATGTTGCCAGGGTCATGCAGACCTAGTTGGAATCTAGGTTGTTTGTGCAACTTGGGACAAGAGTATGATCTCCTTGTGCTCTGTTTTCCTCATTTTGTAAAATGGAGATCATGGTGCTGAACCCAGAAGGTTGTTTCAAGGACTAGGTGCAACCAGGCAAGTCAAGCACCTAGACCAGGGCCTTGGTTCTCAAAGTTGCTCTTGTAGACTATCTATTTACTTTTCTTTTTTCTATGTTTGGGTGTCTTCTGTGACATCTCCCTCAACAGGCCCCTCTGCCTGAGTCTTCTTTGCGTCGAGGCTAAATGTCTCATGTCTTTTATCTACTGTCCTCTTCTGACGTCACCTCTAGCCTGACCCTGGTTACTCTTCTTAGAACATGGACTACTTGTCTATGTTCTGTTTCCAGCATCACATAGACCCCAGTTACATGACCAGCTCTGCAGCTTGTGAGGTGAGTATCCTTGAGCAAAACACTTCTTTTCTCTGAGCTTCACTTCTCTGATCCACACAATGGGAACCTGAGGAGTGGGTCAAGAGAAAACTGAATAATGGATACAAAGGGTTCCTGTGGAGGTTTAATGATGTAGCAGGCACTCTGCGTACATGGGAAACTTCTCATGCTGAAACTTCACTATCCTTCCAGCCATGTGGTCTTTCTTCCACTTCTGAGCTATCCTGAATTTATGCAGATAGTTTTCTGGGTGTAAGGGTCAGGCTGTGTATTTACTGGTCCTACCTTTGATGATGATGATGACAATGATGATGATGATGATGATGATGAAGGCTTCTATTCATCGAGCATCTACTATGCAATGTATGCTTTCCCATTTTATCTTTCTAGCAATGCTGTGGAGTAGATGTCCTTCACATTTTGCCAGTTAGGATAATGAGACTTGCCAAAGGTCAATCAAAAAAATAACAGGACTGGGACGTGAACCCAAGTTTCTCTAACTCCGAAGTCCGTGTTCTTCCCATTACCTTAGTCTACTAAGCTATAGACTCACACCAGTCTGTTCAGGTTGTTGGTGGGAGTATTTGGGTATGGTTCATTTTGTTTGTATGTTTGACCAAAGTACCCTAGTTGAGCCCACCTGATTTACAGTCATTTATGTGACCCTATGGCTAGTTTCATATGGACAGAGAGTGCAGAATGCACTGTCTATTCCAGGAGATTCTGGTTAAGGTACGAATATTTGTTAGCAAGTGACAAATACCCCAGGTGGTGAACTGAGAAACATTGCTGTGGGAACTGGGACCAGTGGGATCTAGGTTTGGCTCTGAACATGAGGACTCTGGACAGAGCTCTTCTCCTAGCCTCTTTCTAACCTTTAGCATGATGGATTGGGCTCACTAATCTAAAGGCACTCCTCCAGCTCTCTTTTCTGGCTCCATGATTATTTACTGCTAGTGGGAGTCAAGGAACAGAAGATGTGTTTGAGGTGAAAGGATATGGGAAATCTACTTTCCAATCTCAAACCAAAGGGCTACCTGAGAGAGAGGAATGGAGACAAGACTATGGAATCTTTTTTTTTTTTTTCTTAAGATTTTATTGAGTTATTTGACAGAGAGAGATAGCGAGAGAGAGAGAGAGAACACAAGTAGGGGTGTGGGAGAGGGGGAAGCAGGCTTCCCATTGAGCAGGGAGCCTGACACAGGGCTCAATCCTAGGATCCAAGGGTCATGACCTGAGCCTAACGACAGAGCCACCCGGGTGCCCCAAGACTATGGAATCTTAAGGACAGGAACATGTCTAGCTGCTTATAGTTCTGGGAGTCAACTTTCATTTTACACATAGTCCACATTCGGAAGGTTAAGAGTGAAGGGAGATTTCCTAGTACATTGTTAAGAGCTTTGGAATCTACATCTGGATTTGAATCCTGGCTTTGCTGCTCAGTAGCCTTCCCACCTTGGGCTAGACTCAGTTTCCTTATTTGAAAAAATGAAGTGCTAACAAAAATTTATGATTGATCAAACAAAGGAATATCTAAAATATTTAGTGTAACATGTTATATGTATTAAATGCTCCAAAAATAAAAGATTACCATCATCACCACCACCACCACCACCACCATCATCATCAACAACAATGAAATGGGTCTTCTTTTGAGCTAACAAGCTCCCAGTTTAGGTGATGTTCCAACACAGGTTGGATGACCATGGGATGGAGCATTGTAGGGAGCTACCTGTATTGTGTAACCTGTTAGGGTGAAAGCCTGTTTCGTTTCCAATTAATCTGAGATTCTGTGACTCCCATTAGAACATGTGATACAGGGGCACCTGGGTGGCTCAGTGGGTTAAAGCCTCTGCCTTTGGCTCAGGTCATGATCTCAGGGTCCTGGGATCAAGCCCCGCATCGGGCTCTCTGCTCCGTGGACAGCCTGCTTCCTCCTCTCTCTCTGCCTGCCTCTCTGCCTACTTGTGATCTCTGTCTGTCAAATAAATAAATAAAATCTTTAAAAAAAAAAAAAAGAACATTTGATACATGGGACAGGACTTAAGAGGGGTCTGGGGTTTCTGTGAGTTAGGGTAGCTTCTTAGAGATAGGAATTCTCTGGCCTTAACAAGTAGGTCTGCCTTAGACATGTTGATAAAAGTAGGAAGAGCACTGCACGGCCATGAGGAATACGTGCAGCTTGTCACAAGGAAAGGTACAGGCAAATTGAAGTGTATTCAAGGGGTTATGGACCATCAGACAAAACCTTGTTTCCCATTATTTCTCAAGTGCCCTCTGAGAATCAGGACAAAGATGGGAGGAGGAAGGAGCACAGAGATTTGATGGAACCCCCTTCTTTTAGAGGCAGTGTGATACAATGGAAGAAACATTGAGAATGGAGGTCAACAGATTGGTTTAGAGTCCCTGTCTGCTCTTACTTGTTATGAGTGTTTGGGGAAGTGAATTAAACTCTCAGTTTCCATTTCCTCCAGTATCAAAAATAGCAGCATTGCCTAGAGTTTACATTGGACATGTGGAACAGAGGAGATTCTGTAGATAAAAGATAACACAGCTGACCCAGTACATATTAAATGCACCATGAGCATTGTTCATTTCCTCCTGCTTTCACAGACCTTGGGCCAATGTCCAGTGACATCTTCTCAGAGAACAGAATGGTGACTTTTTTGTCAAGCTCTGAGAAAAAGCAGCTAAAATGTCCCTTTCATGGAAATGGGAAACTATTGGTCTGATGTTCCTTGGTAGCCATGGGAACGTGTGGCTGCTCTTTGCTCTGTCCCTCTGCACCCAGTACTTTGTCCCCAAGTCTTCTCTGCCACTCCCCATTCCATCAAGGGTGTGGGCTGAACACGATGGTACTGTTCAACAGCCTGTAGTGTAAGAGAGTGAACACAGGGGTCAAGCACCAGTGTCTTAAAAACATTTTTATTTTGTAAGTCATTACCAGCTGATGATCACCTGTGGCTCTGAAAATCAAGGGCCACCTTTCCTTCCTGCCTTCTTTCCTATTTATTTCTGAGTCATTCTAGAGCTTTAGCTCTCAGAATTGTCACCGTGGTTTCTTCTGCACACTGTAGTTTCATGTTCTAAGGACAGCATGTTTTTCTTTCTCCTAATGCACTCCATCAGACTGATAAATACCAGTTGAATAATCTTTAACCTTTCAAGCTGACCCCTTGTACCTGCTCTTTTCCTTCTTTGCATGTATTTTTCTGTGACTCTAAAATTCCATTTTCTGTAAACAATCTTTTTCCAATTGAGATATAATTGACATACATCGCTGTATAGGGTTCAGGTGCACAGTGCACATTGGTTTGGTGTACACATTTTGTGAAGTGATTATTGCCATAAATATATTCAGCACCCATCATCTCATATAAATGCAATGAATAGAAAAAGCAAAAAAAAAAAAAGGAAGGAAAAAATGCTTTCATTGTGATGAGAACCCTTAGGATTGGCTCTCTTAATAGCGTTCATATATGCCATACAGCAGTGTTAGCTATAGTCATAAAGTTGTCTGTTGCACTGCTAATACTTACTTACCTTATAACTGCAAGTTTGTACATTTTGACCACCTTCCTCCTTTTCCTCTTCCTCCCCACCCTCCCCCTCTGCTAAGCACAAAGCTGATCTCTTCTACAGGAGTCTGTTTTCATTTCTGTTCTCTTTTAGATCCCACATATAAGTAAGATCATACAGCATTTGCCTTTCTCTGACTATGTCTTCAGGGTCCATCCATCTTGTCACAAATGGCAGTTTTTTTTTTCATTTTTACGGCTGAATAATATTCCATTGTATGTAGGCATGTATGTAGGTATATGTGCACACACACGATGGATAGAGAGGTTGTTTCATGTCTTGGCTGGCATAAATATGCTGTTTTAAGCATAGGGGTACAGATATCTTTTGAGGTTATGATGAAATTCCATTTTCTTTTTATGCATGGGAACCGGAAGCATATAGACATTGGAGTCAGACAAGACTGACCATGAGATTTTCCTCTGTCATTTCTTGGCGTTTCCATTTTTAGCTAGAGGTAATAGCCTCTGCCTTATGAGGCTGTTGAGAAGCTTACAGGCAAATGTAACTAGAATCTTTAACGCAGGGCCTGGCATAGGGGAAACAGTTAATCATTGGGAACTGCTGACATGATTAATATTAACTTTTGTGTACTTTTTTAAAGTAGCTCATTATTTTTTCCTACTTTGTTTCATGGGATAATGGCTCTGTAATATATTAATACTTTTGGGAAACATCAGGTTAGATTTTGCTAAAGAGAATCCAATGCAGGCCTTTTCAGAGATTTTAATACCTGATACATAAATACAGAAACTCTGGTACTTTAAGAGGTGAATATAGAATGTAGCATGTCCCAGAATTCTTTGAAAATGGAAATTTTGTGCTCAAGATACATTTTGTTTGATGGGAAATACTTCCATGGCTCTTTGGAACATTCCAGATACCTTTGTGTGGTCAGTGGGTCCATAGATGGGGCACAGATTCTCATCTTACCTTCATATCTTGCCATCGAGGCCTGGGTATAGTGTCATGAAAAGGGCACTCGGCTGTGGCTCAGAAAATGTGGCTCTGGGCCCAGTTATTCCTCTGCTGTCTAGATAAGAGTGCACCATGAAGTCTCAGGCTTCTTTGTACACTGAAGATAGTAGCAATGCTTATGACAGAATTTTGGTGAAAAGTGAATGAGATATTTGAGAATGATTTGTAAACTAATAAGAAGTGAAAAAATGTGGTGCCATCTTTGTCACCAACATCATTGTTACATCTCCACTGTCATCAGCTGAAAGTGACATTCATACGTCCAGGCTCCGCCATCTGCAGCTGTCATAGAGAAATCCACAGATCGGCTATCTCGAGTCCCATGCCATGTCTGCCACCAGGGGCTTTATCTTCAATAAAGTGCCACCATCCAACATTTGTCTATGGAGCAGAGCCAGCCAGTGTTGCTCCCCAGTGGCCCCAGTAGGACACTGAACTAGTTGAGGCCAGGTTGTATTTTCTGGAGCTCAGAAAGAAAGAGAAAGAGCCATCTAGTTCACCTCTCTCACCATCTGCTCTCCTTGTAAGGTCCCCTCTGGTGATGTGGGTTGTTCCCTTGAAGGGGTGTGCCCTTGAAGACCTGTGGTCAGTGTCAGGTGGGATGATGAGACCACTGTGAATTCCACTGTAGTTGCCACAGGGCTCTAGGGCAAGCTGAGGTCTGTAAGCAGCTTGCCAGTTGGGCTGATTATTCTCTGCTCAGGCCATATCTGGCATGTTGATAGAGAAGTTATGGAGGGTGGTGGCTGAGAACTTGGACTCTGAAGTCAAATGGTTTTATAAGCTTTGAGCTGCATGACCCTTGGGGAGTGGTGAGTTCAATTTCCTCCTGTGTAAAATATGAGTGATAATAGAGAACATCTCATGAAGTTTCTGTGAAGATTAAGTGAGATACTACATGAAAAATGTTTATATTATATGGCACATAGATGTTTTCATAAATAGTAGTGATGATGATGCTGATATTATGATGGTGATGGTGGTAATGTGATATTCTTTGCTAGGAAAGTCATTGTAAAAAAAAAAGGAAAGGAAAATCCATACAAAGTATAATAAAGAACCTCAAAATATGATTTGAGATAGAAAGTCAGGCTAGCAACCTTTGGTTTGGAGGACAGAAGGCTCAAGAAAACCTAACTGCCACCTTTCACTCACTGTAGAGCTGCCCCCAAAGAGGAGGTATTAGGTGTAGCTTATTTGACTTGGAAAGCAGAAGATGGCTTGTAGAGAGAGCACCCAGCATCTTGAGAACAACTGTCTGAGAGGAGAATTGGGGCTTCATCGGGGTTGAATTTGCTGTCTCTGGAGGTATGCCTAGCCTGGATGAACCCTTGCACAGACATATAAAGGAAGGCCCTATGGAAGACTGGGAAAACTACAAATGATTTAAAGGATACCAGATGTGAAAGTTTCAAGGTCAGAGAGCCAAAGAACGCAAGAAACTGGTTCACGCCAAAGATAGAAGGAGATGAGGAGAGGCTTGGCCCCAGGTGGGCAGAGTAGGAGCTGAGGGGAGGAGAAGAATGCCCCCTCTTGAGCCATCACACTGAAGTAGTGTGTGCACAGTCCAGCTATGAAGCAGCCCGAGGATAGGGGGCCACCTTCCGTAGAGTTCTGAGAAAGTCACAATGTTAAGTATTCATTCCTCCTGCCTCCAACGTGACACTTGCACTTGTCAGACGATGTGCCCTAATTTTAGCTTCCAGAAATACACAAAGAAGTGCAGAGGTGCTAGAGCCCAGATGTGGCATGGATTGCATGAGGCATTCAATGAGGTTTGTGGTAGGAACCTCATGTGGTGTGCGAGAGGCTTAGCAGCCTTCAGTTAGGTTTTTGTATGGTTTCTTCCCGGAGAGGTGCGAGGGTGGGGGTTGGGGGGACTAATCTTTACCAAAGAGAGTAAATGAATACATTTGACTAGAAAAGAACCAGTAGCAATATTTCAGTGCTGACAACCTCTTGGTAGAATGGAGAACAATATTTAAGCATTCATTCATTCATTCATTCATTCATTCAACTGATACTTATTGAGCACCTAATTTACTCAGACACACAGACCCTGGAAATACTAGGAGGGCACAAAATATGAGGTCTATCGTGTAACAGACTCACGATAAGTAACTAGTTATTGAATGAATTAATTCTCAGATAAGGTCATTGAGGCTTAGAGGAGTAAGGTGACTTGCCCATGGGGGCCAGCAGATAAGTACAATGGCCAGAATTCCAGCTTGAGCCGAAGAGTCATATGTCCTGCTGGTATCTGCAGGCAGCGGGGATTTGAAGAACTGAGAAGAATGGAAAGATAAAGTACATGTGCCTTGCATTACAAATACACTCTCCCATTTCATCGAAATAGCTTGTCCGCTAGTTATGGGCTATAATTGCCATTTCATAGATCAGAACACTGAGGCTCTGAGAGCATAGGTAACTTGCCACAAGTTAGCTATTAATTGGAAGAGTCTGGATTTCAATCTCTATGTTTAAAACCCAAACCCAGCCTCTTCCTCCTTTCCCAAGTGGCTTTTTTACCTGTTGGGCTCCTCTATCCTAATATCCTGGGCTCCTAGAATCCTTGTCCCTCACCCCAACCCCATATGTCATTTGAAGAAAGAAATGACTTCACAGCCGGGGACCTAGTCTCTTGTCCCCCAGAGATATCAGGAGGAAGGAATCAATGGAACTATGGCTGCTTTAAGTTTTCGGAACACAGTGGCCTGATGGGGTTAGATCTGTTTTTTTGTTTTTTTTTTCATTGTAAAATGTGATTGATTCAATTCCAAATTTAGCCTAGATTTGATTGTCTTCTCTCAACCTGGCATCTCCAAACTGAGAATCAATCAAACCCCAAATTATAGGCAGCATGTGGCTCAACAATGCCGAGTGATTTCCGGTCGAATTTCTCAAGCAATGCATTTTATGCCATTCTCTGTTGCCATGAGAGAAGTTGAGGGGTAAGAGGGAGGGGAAATGAAAGGGAAATTAGATTATTAACTTTCTCCAGTTCCAGCAATCAATACGCCCTGGTGTAATTCTATTCCTACAGCACGGCTCTCTCTCTCTCTCTCTCTTTCTCTCTCTCTTTTTCTTGCAAGTGACAGGGAGAAAACTATGAACCAGGATGCAATATAGAAACAACTATGACCCTAGCCATCTGACAATGCTCACGTTATGACCTGGAGATATCATTTATGGATCTGGAGCTCTCATTTATTGATTTTTTTTTTTTTTGGCCAATTGCATGTGTTATCTTTTATCCTCCAGTCAACTCTGAAAGAAGAGCACTCTTTCCATTTTTCAGGTGGGGATATTTTGTTTTATTAGTGTTAGATCAACTGGCAAGCATCCCGTGGAGATGTTTGTAGTAACGCCAGGACCTAAACACAGCATGTCTAGCTTCAGAGGTCATGCTCTTTCTGCAACTACATGATGCCATTGTGGGACCTTTGTTCTGGAGTAAGGTGGAAGGTAGTATGATATGGGGGAGAGGATGGAAAGAACTGGTTCTAATCTCTCCTCTGCCACATACAAGTTGAGTGACCTTGACCTTAGAAAGTCATTTGATTGCTCTGTCCCTTTGTTCATGTGTAAAATGGGAATAGTGGTGATAGTTCCTTTAAATAATTAAATGAGGTAATTCTCCACTAAAATGTAAGCCTTGGGGACCTTGGCTTTGTTCACTGTCATTTCCTCTTTGCCTAGAACAATGTGAAGAAAAGGTGATGTTCAATCAAAATTGGTTGAATGGATGGATGGATGGATGGATGGATGGATGGATGGATGGATGGATAGATGTGAGTGCTAGGCGTAGTGCCAGGATCATAGTAAGCATTTCTCAAAGGTTGGTTCTCCTCCCTGTGTCTGCTTCCTACAATACAATACAGAACCTGGATGAGAAGAAGGTGGGTTTTTTGGGAGAGATAGTTTCTACCTTGCTGCTGTCTACAGCTTCTACTCAGAGCTAAATGCTGATGATCAGTTCGCTGGGCCAGGAACTCATAAGAAGTCACCTCTGTTTGAGTTCCACTGCGAAGTTTCTGCCAGATCTAGTTGCCATGGAAACTCCCCAAGCCCCATGGGCAGCTCCACAGGCATCTGGCCTAAGTGTAGACTTGACCTGCGTGCTTTTTTCTTCCTGAACTTCAGAGACAACTGTGCTGATTTCAGGTTTTCACTGAGTGAATGGCTACCCCAGGACACTGTTCATTCACGTTCTCCCTTCCACTTCCTCCCTCTTGCTCTGACTTGCCCTTACTATCCACTCTTTGTGTCTTCAGTTCCTTAAAGAGTACTTCAGTTCCTAATATGTTCTGATAATGTGTTGGACGAAGAAGTAAATGAGTCCTGGTTTCTGCCATTGATGATTAAATACTGATACTTGGCTTGGAAGTGATTATTTACCAAGGGCCTACCATGTGCTAAAAACTATGCTAGGCATTTGACATTTGCTCTCCCATTTAGCTCTTACCACACTCTTAAAGGATGCATCGTCTTATTCCCATTTTCCAGATGAGAAAACTGAGAGGCAATATACTAAACTGACTTCACCCCCAGCCCCCACTGACTCTTAATAGGCTGTGGTTGACTGTGAAGATTTAAATGACATAGGACGTAGGACAGCTAGGACAGCGTGAGTCCAGGGAGATAATGTGAGCAATCCCACACCTGCCCCTCAGCCCTCTTCTCCCAACCAGAAACCAGCCCTGTGGGGCCTGGATGGGATTTCTGGTAGTTGGTTAGTTAGTGAAAGGAATGTCTTGGTCACTTCCATCTCTGCTGCTGTGTGGGCCACATCTGAGAGATGCCTTCCCAGAGCCCCATGGCGTGCTAGTGTCCATCCGTGGCACCCGTCTTCCCAATGCCAGGAGCATTCCACATCTCACTCTCTGGGTCACCTTGCCAAGAATGTGTTCATGCTGGAATCATCCTTATATGTTTGTCCCCTCAGAACAGACTCCACAGAATCTTGAGTGGAAACTCAGTGCTCTCACTGACTGCTCTTTGAGGGTTTTGTTAAGGATGTAGGCATGGGATAATATGTTGACTTTTAAAGGAGAGACTTACTCAAAGTACCAACTCCTAGTCCATACCCTTTCTAGGAGAAAACACCGATGTTAGCTTGCATATGTTATTTGGTACTAAACTGTTTATATTTCAGAGTTTGAAACAGTTTTTTGTGGTTCCTAGGGGAGAGAGAAAATGTGTTCCCCTTTTTTGGGTGGTCATTTTAGGCTTAGAGATTTCCTATCCACCTGACACCAGGATCAACTCTTTAAATTTTATATTTGCTATGCCATTTAACAAATAGTCAACAAATACGGTAACCACAAATAGAGGAATAGTCCATACCATAAGCTCTGCCTTGTCCTAGGACTAGCAATGAAGATCGGGATGCTATTCTTAAAGTAAGGAATTTCTAGGTGCCAGCCACTGAGCTTAGTGTGAGAAAAGTAAAGATGGTGAAGATGGGATTCCTTTCTTCAGGAAGCTCACTGTTTTGGGGACGCCTGGGTGGCTTAGTCATTTGAGCATCTGCCTTCAGCTCAGGTCATGATCCCTGGGATGGAGTCCTGCATCGGGCTCCTTGCTCAGTGGGAAGTCTGCTTCTCCCTTGCCTGCTACTCTCCCTGCTTGTGTCCTCTCCCTCTCTCTCTGACAAATAAATAAATAAAATCTTACTTAAAAAAAAAAAACTCACTGTTTATTAAGAAAAAGACATATCCATAGAAAAAATCTAAATTTAGCTGTCCATGGGGTTCTTGTTCCATTAGAATTCACCAGCCTGGCAATGTTGCTTGTTTGTGATTGGCCTGCTTTTTGATCGGTCAGCCCCTGTGTCTGTTTACTAATATTTTACTATCATCCCTGGGAGTTTGCATGCATTTGCTGAGATTCTAACATGTCCCAGACCCTGTGCTAGACATTGGGATACAATGGTAAGCAAAGAGCATGGCACCTGCCATCAAGAAGTTACCATCTAGTTACTAGAATCTAGTGTTTGAATGAGATACTTGGAGAAACACAGCAAATGTAGGCTGTCCATTTGTCCAAATGTAGGGAGAGGAATCTACGTTTGTGGTTAATTTCAATGTGTGATAAGGAACACGGAAACAAGTGGATTTCTACTCAAAGGAAATAATACCTATGCTCATGTTAGCATGATGAAGTGTTGACTGGGGTGGCACTGTGGTAAGGCAGCTCTGCCCCCACCTGGGCCAGGAAGTGGAGAGCACCAGGAGGTGTGAGTGCCGAGACCCACCATGAAAGGCCTTGGACGCCAGGCTGATGAGCATGGATGGCATCCTGTGCCCAGATACTATAAAACATCTCAAGGGGTTCCAGCGGGGAACAAGATGGGAAGATGTGTCCATACCTTGCTCATTCCACATGCAATCAGATGATAGAGGAGAGGAGAGGAAAGAGGTGTAAATGCTAAGCCGCAGAGTAAATAGGAACTATAAAGGTAGAAAACAGAAGTGTGATGGACATCTAGGTGAATGATGGCATTTTCAATAAGTTGGGGAGCCTGCGAGGAGGAGGTAGAGGGGGAAGCACAGGTTTAAAGAGAAAATAACATGTGCAGTTTCGAATATGTTTATCCCTTGGGACTTCCATAGGAAGATGTCTGGGGAGGTTTGGGCAGAATGATTTCTCATAAGAGCCTTGTGGGTGATAGAAATGTGGGAGCCGTTGCTCTAAAAATAGCAAATGAAACCTTGAAAGTCGATGTGAATAACAAGGCCTAAAGAATGAGACCAGTGGATCCCAGGGGCCTGGGATCGAGCCCCGAGTCTGGCTCTCTGCTCAGCAGGGAGCCTGCTTCCTCCTCTCTCTCTGCCTGCCTCTCTGCCTACTTGTGACCTCTGTCTGTCAAATAAGTAAATAAAATCTAAAAGAAAAAAAAGAAGAGTGAGACCAGTGGGGGCTTAGGACACAGTCCACAGAATTTCTTTGCTGGCCCAGCACTCTGCTGGCCATGCACATCCAATCTACTCATTCTACTGCACCCATTAAATTGTCTCTCATTTTCCCAGATAAAACTCTCCTCCCCATCCTGTGCCCTCTCTATTAGTTTCTACCACAACTTGCCTTGGATTCTAACTAGCTGTGGGTACCCTTGCCTTTGCTCCCTAGCCTCCAAGTTCCTGAAGATCAGAAACTATTCTGCTCCTGCTCTATGTGTGTCTACATAATAGGTGCTCAGTAAAAGCCTGTGAAATTAATTTGAACTGATTAGCTTACACCATTCTGTGAAAGCCAGTTAGGTGACGGACATTGTGTATACACTATACCATGTCATCACAACCTGTGAGCTATTTCCTACTACCCTCATCATACATGTATGAAAACTGAGGTTCACAGAAGGAAACAGTCACACAACCAACGAGGGCTAAAGCCCAAAGTTGAACCCATGGATGTCGAACTCCAAAGCCCATGCTCATTCCTCGAGGCTCAATGAATTCAACACTTCTTTTTTCTTCCTACTTGCTTCTAAGGCCAGTAGAGAGTTTAATCCCATCCAAATAATTATCAGGAATGACCAGCCTAATTGAGAGGGTGGGAGGGAGAATTGCCACAGTTTCCATGGAGCTTGTTTCTTTCATCTACATCAGAGGGCATAAGAAGTCCATTTGCTAGAGAGTTAAGTTGAGACCCAACAAGGGCTGCTGAGATGTCGTGGTGGGCACAGAAGTTAGAAAGTACAGTTTCTTTTCCAGTTTCTCATTTGGAAAAGAGCAGGGTTCCCAAATTCCATGCTATGCCTGTTTTCTCACCCCATGGACTTACGTATCTCTGTGTGTATTTTTGTTACCAGGTTTGCTAAAAAGCCCAGTGAACAAGACAGCCTTGACGCTGATTGCTGTGAGCTCCTGCATCCTGGCGATGGTGTGCGGCAGTCAGATGTCCTGTCCACTTACCGTGAAGGTGACTCTGCATGTGCCTGAGCACTTCATTGCAGACGGTAAGAAGCAAGCATAAAAGATAACCCCGTACATGTTCATCACCTTGCAGCCCCCGCTGGTCAAATGTCCTCCATGCACGGCCCAACCTCACAATTAGTTGTTTTTTTTTTTTTTTTTAAAGAGCATTCAAATCCAAAGGCCTTAAAGAGGCCCTTATGATTTGGAATCCTGTATTATTTGAATGGAATTACACTGATTTTTGCCATGGGCAAGGATGAGATTTGTTAAATAAAGGAAGAATTCAAACATGAGTGTAGAAAGATTGAGCTACTTCAGAGAACCTACTGTTTCTTTCTTTTTTTTTTTTTAAAGATTTTATTTATTTATTTGACAGAGAGCGATCACAAGTAGGCAGAGAGGCAGGCAGAGAGAGAGAGAGGGAAGCAGGCTCCCCACTGAGCAGAGAGCCCGATGTGGGACTCGATCCCAGGACCCTGAGATCATGACCTGAGCCGAAGGCAGCGGCTTAACCCACTGAGCCACCCAGGCGCCCGAACCTACTGTTTCTTATTATGCTTCTGAATCCTATTCCTAACTAAAAATATTCTCCCAAAATACTATTCGCTAATTTAAAAATATGACAGACAAGATCGTATGAGCTTTGTTGGTATTTCCTGAATATCCTGGAGAATAGTCACATTTCATTCCCTGTAAATGTACTTTATAAATATGTTATATCCTACTCTTCACCCAATTAATTTGAGTTAATGAGACACTGTAGTCACTATAATCATTTGCAAAGCATGGCCCAAGAAACTGATTAAGGTGCTTGAGATCTATTGTTAAAGTGCCCTCCAGAAAGTCGTTCCACTTTACATACTCCAGCGGGATATGATGGCACCCGTTTTCCCAAATGCTTGCCCAAGTGCTTGGCATTCCTGTTCATAAGTGTATTGAAGGCTTTCAGCAATACAATGAAGGAGACATATTAAGTGTGCAGCTTAATGAATTTTTACAGAAGAGTCCGCTCAGATTAAACCACACAACATTCCCAGTACCTTCAGCTTCCTTATACTCCCTCCTGTTAATGCCCTCCCAGAGGTGACCACCCTCTGACTTCTGGCACCATATTAGCACCACTTTTTGTTTAGAACTTTTTCCAGTTGGATGTGTATTGAACGTTTTTGACATCCTTACTCGATATTTGTCCACCTTATCTCAATGTAATTCACTTTTATCTTTAAATTTTTAAGTTCCTATTCAGAACTTAGCACCAATCCCTTCAGTATGTCTTCTCCAAAGTGAACCTTTTATCTCCTTTTTCTGAAACACTCAGACTTCTATTAATGCATTCTGTGATTGCTCCCACTTCACCGTGTGATCTAGCCTCTGCTTGTTTTTCGCCTGAACTGCTAGTAAGTTCAGTATTTCTGAATAACTGATTTTCTGACCTAAGCACAATACTTTTGGTTCATTCCTATCAAATCGTGAATGCACATGAAACAGGCAAAACTGTGAGTGTGAGATAACCAAAGGGGTAGCGAGGGAAGCAGAAGGAACTGAATTTACAGAAGCATTTAGGTCATATATGCTGACGAAAATTCAGATTGGAAGAATTGCAGGAACCTAGGTATGGTTGGCATATTAGAGATGAAAGACTAGGAGTAATAAACACTGAGTTTGGAAAGACCAAAGGGATAAATTTTGACCACTGTTGAAGGCATGCGACCTTATTTAGCTTTACTAGTTCCTACTCTTTAACTGTAGATTGATGAGCCTTAGCAACATTCAAATTTTGAATATTTTCATGCATGTAAATATAGAGCTCCTAAGAGTCTAGGTAACCTGTTCAGAGTCATGGTAAATACCTTAATGGCTAACAGCAGAAACTATAAAATAATACAAACATGGATTCAAATAATTTTTCTGTTAACTGCCATTTCTATAGCTAAGTGAAAGACTTATCTCTCTGGGCCTCAGTCCCTGCATCTATAAAATGGGTATGATAATAATATCTATTTCTTTGGATTATTATAAAGCTTACAGTTCCACATTTACCAGATTTTCAGATAACATGAAGTTGGGAAGTGGCAAAATCAAGGGGTCACTCAAGAAAACTCTAAAACTTGTGATGGCTCAGAAAGATAGACAAAAATGTGGTGAATTAAAAGGTGCCCTTCCCCAGTGGTTCTTATTCTGTCCTCTATCATAAATTTAAAACCTTACAACTTCCTATAGCGTTGTGTATTTCTGACTCTAGAGTTGTGGGAGGAGTTGTGTCTTCTGGTAGAGATATCATCTCCCTGATAACAAGCACACTGCCTGACCCATGGTGGATGCTCAGTAAATATGTGTTGAATGAACGAATTAAACCTAAATTAAAGTAGACTTATAAGTGGTTATTTGGGATTCTTCTAGTAGATCACTATGAAGAAAGGGGAGACTGAGTCAAGGAAAACTAAAGCAGAGAACGCATACAGATCAAGGATAATTGAAAATGACCATGGAGTATACAAGTACTAGAGAGTGCAAACATGGCAGGCAATGCTGGGAGACATAGCCCAAAGACTGAGTCTCAGTCTCAAGGTTTAATGGAACCCCTTTCCTCTAAAACAATGCTGCATTGTTTTGGTTAGGAATGTGTCCTTTGAAATGAGTATGTTTGGTTTCAAATCTCAGTTTCCTTATTTAATTGCTGTGAAATATAGGAGAGTCAGTTAAGTACCCTGAGTCTCAATTTTTCTCATCTGTAAAACGGAGACTATTTTGAAAAGATCAAGTGGCATCATATATATATAAAATACCAGTAAAGTATCTAAAACATGATGATTGCCCAGTAAGTGGTAGTAGTTATTGCTCTTATTCCTAAAATGACCCATAAAGGAAGAGACATCAGAAGCTGGGACATGGCGGAACAAGAAGACATAAGAAACTAAGTAGATGAGATTCTTCTGTTCTAAAACAATCTAGCAGATTCTACTGATTCTTCTGGGGATCAGCAGGAATTCAGAGAGTAATGAATACTTAAGGTTAGGTAGATGGCTGTCTAATAGTTCTCAGCAAGCAGACCTTTCCCAGCCTGATCCCAATGCCTCTAGTGGGTCGATAACCAATGTGTATTTCACCTTCCATTCCCCCACCAGCTCTCCAAAGTGGTATTTATTATTTCCATTTCACGGATAAGAAAACTAGGACTTGAAAAAGGGTGGAATCACTTTTTTTTTTTATAGTGGTAGAGCTGGGCCTAACAAAGAACCGTTTATAGAATTGGACTAGTGGGAGTTCTAGCTTTGATTTAGCTAGATCTGATTTGATCTAGCTGCAGATCCAGGAGTGTTATGCAGGAAGGCAAAAGCGGAAGTGATGCTGGTGTCTATTTTCCTGAACCCTTATTACCATTTTGCATTAATTTTTGTAAATGTATTAATATAGAACATAAATACAGTAAGAAAACAGAATGAAAGTATGTAATTCCATGATTTTATATATATATATCCACATATCATAATATAGGGCCTCACCTAAGACCCCTGGCTGAGTTATAAACAACATCATAATAAGGACTATCAGGATGAAAGCGGCCCCCATCAGATAGGAAGGACTGCATAAGACAAAGCCACCCAAGGACCTTGGCCAAGACAGTGTTCACGTTTCTTATCTTAACCCAGAAACCTTAAGCTGTCAGCCTGCCAGCCCTTAGAGAGCCCGCATCCAACCATGTATGCTGAGCTGTCCATGGTGCTGAAGCATGGGGAGAAGGCGCTGAATAATCAGGCTAGTCTTCAGAAAGAAAATGAATTCTGCACTTGTGTTATACTTGATGCTTACTGCCCATTATAGGTAAAGGTCAGCACAATATAACACTTGTCCAGACACCAGTTGGCACAAGCAATAAATCCTGACAGCCCGCATCCAAACCCTTGGCAAATATCACCCCTTTCTTTGTCTGGGTCTGCTCAGGGCCAGTAGTGGCTTTTTGCCTTGCTAAGTACACAGTGAAGACATAGACTAAGTTTGTGTCCAAACTTACTGAATTTAGCTGTTTTTTCAGCTGTGGCCTGTAAGTCATCTGCATTTGGGTCTTTTGGGTTGATAAGCTTCAGAACTAGTGAATCACATTCTTCAGGGGTGGAGCACAAGTATTAATATTATTAATGAGAACTCTGTGATCAGTTAACAGAAGCTTGAGAGCTGTGTTAATACATTAATATCTCTGTAAATATTACTTTTTTTCCATTCAAACAGATGTAATAACTCCTTGAGACCCCTTGTGTTCCTTTAAGGGGCTTTAGTTTCTTCCATCTTTGATTTTTATCAATGTCATATTAATGGAGCTGCCTCATGCTATAGCTACAGTGGTTGTCCATAGCACCAAATACAATGTGAATGGCCCACTATGAATTTTATAACAAAGCAGCCCTGGTAACATGGGCTTGGGTTTCATGCAAATTGTCCTGTAAGTGGCATTGTGGATGAGTGGTTATTGGTTAATTTTAAAAGTTATCTTATTTGAGATGTTGGTTTGTGTGATCCTTGAGGCTCCCAGTATAAGTCAGGATATATTTACCCAAATACTCTGCCCCTACAGTAAGCCAGTAGAAGAGACAACTTTTTTCAGAGACAGAGAGAGAGAGAGAGAGAGTGAATATCTCACAAAACTGAGGTCATGACCTGAGTCAAAATCAAGAGTTGGATGCTTAACTGACTGAGACACCCAGGTGCCCCAGAAAAGACAACTTTTAAAGGAATAATGTGTTTCAGTTAAGTGGGTGAGATGGTTCTGTTCTAGTGTAGACAAATAACACTATACCTAGAGTTCTCTGTTACATTCTGTTGTGTTCTGGGATTCATGCTTTGAGAAGTTGGGTGATATATTAGAAGTTGTCCAAAAGAGAGGCTTTGTAGTTGAGACTGGAAAATGTTGTGGTTACCCAATGACCTCTTAAGGAAAGGGTAAAGGACAATCATTCTATAAGAAGAGTTGAAAGAACCCAAACGAAAAGTGAGCCTAATATTATTGAGTAAATCTGTTATAAATATGGCAGTGTTTGTATACTTTCATAGAATTATTTACTCATTCAAGTGTCATAGCAAAACTGTGAGGCAGCATTTAGCATCCCTGTTTTGCATACATGGAAGGTAGGTTGTAGAGATGTTAAGTGACTTGGCCAGACTGACACAGAATGAAGCAAGATGTGAGAGCCCAAGCCTGCCTGAACCCCTGGTCCAAGGTCCTTCCATGTTCCACTCTTTGACAAATATGACCATAGTCATTATTATTTATCTTGAAAAGGGGGACAGGCTTGCAAGTCCCCAGGAAGCAAAACTAGAGATAGCCAGGTGATGAGCATGGTCAGAGATGAGATAAAATTTATCTTTAGTCTGAAAATGTCTTTACTTTCTGAGCTTCAACCTCATTATCTATAAAGTGGGGATAATAGCAATACTTATCTCATTGAGTTATTGTGAAGAATAAATGAAATAGTGCTCATAAAGCTTTTAACTCAGTTCTGGAGATCTGGTAATGGCTTAGTAAATCGTATAAATGTTAGTAGTTGTGATCATTTTTGTTTAATATTGGAAGGGGGTCATTTCAAGGTAAGGAGTTCCCCATCACAGGAAATTTCCTGAGAAGAGATGACCACATTTCTGTGAAGCCATAGAAGAAAAGTCAAGTTGACTTGGGTACATGATATTTTGATTCAGAGCCATCTCATCAGATTATAAATTTTTTAAAACACTTAATTTTTTAGGACTTTCAAAGTGTGTTTATTTATTCTTTACTACCTCATCCCAAAGTGTCCCCATCTTTGCCTAGGCTCAGAAATGGAGTAAAACTCAGGAATGAGTGAAGGCTAGGGACATCTCTTGAATACTGTATTTGAATAAACACACACACACAAATGCATGCACGGACACACAGCGGTTTATGTTGTTACGTTCACTGCATCAAAATATTCATGCCAAACTATGTATGTGTTAATATCAAGTTGTTAGCATCACCTTTTGAGATAGGGTAGGTGATACTCTAATCCTCTTTGTTTTCTATGACTGAGGAATTTGAGGAATTACCAGCCTATGAAATCCTGAAGTGGAATTATCCGTCATCAGGTTGGCCTCGTTTATTAATAAGCCATACGTGTAGCTGCTTTTGGACACAAAAATTGTATACAATGAGTCACAGTCTATACTTGCTTCCACCCCTACTTCATGTCTTTCAACCCAAGGGAGTGAGCTAATGTGTGGCTTTGTGCCGTTGATGAAGAATGAGGTTATACCAGACTTAAGAGCTCATTTGCAGGGATTTCAATACATGGAAGGAGCATTTTCAACTCTTAGAAGGAAAAATGATACCACACTGAAGGTGGCTGCTGAGTCACAAAGTGCAAAGAAATTTGTCTAAAGAGTGTAGTTCCTTGGTCCTTCTGCTCCCTGGTGTGATCTGGGGCTGTTTTAAAATATTCCATGTTGATTGCAGACCTTGGAGCACCGTAGAACATATTTGGGTATAAAAGTTCTCTACAGCAGGGTTTCTGCCTTGTTTGTTCTTCATTGCTTTGCACACGTTCCATGCTGTTACGACAGATGGGCTACCTTGTCTTGTATCTTCCTCCCTCTATGCATTTGCTTAAATGTTGCCTGCCACCAGTACCCTTCCTAATTTCCATATACCACAATCCTCCCATCTCTAAGGCCTAACTTAATTTTTTCCTTCCTCCAGAAAACCTTCTTTAGAAAACTCCCAAAACTTTTTAAAGAAAATTCCAGTCAGAAATAATCTCTCCTTCCTTGAAAACCACATAGAACTGTATTTGTACCATTTTAATAACCCCACAGTCTACCTTTCATCACTGTTACTGTTGTGAATGTGTTGTTGGGACAATTGCCACAGTCCTAAGAACTGGCCTCCTGTGTTAAATATGGCTCCCCTCCAGTCTGTCCTCAATAGTACAAATGGAGTGATATTTTAAAATGAACTATCTCAACATATTGCATCTTCCATAAAACTTGTTAAAGTACCTTTTATTATAATTGTTGTAAAGACTGAACTTCATAACCTGCCTTTTAAGTCCCTGTAAGAATCAGGGTCCCTGCCTACCTCTCTATCCAGCTTCAACTTACTTCAACTTACTTCAACTTCCTCATGTCTCTACATGGGTTCCGTAGATAAACGTGGCTGCCTCCTGCCTCAGGGCCTTTGCACAAGTTTTTCCTACTGCTTGAAAAAATCTCTCCCCACTTACTTGGTTTCACCTGGACAAATTTATTTACTCTAAAGTTACTGACTTCCCCTTTTCACATCCCTGCTTCTATGAGGTCCCTTACTAATCATTCTCTACCGGCCCTGCTCTATTCCTTGATTTTTATTTCAGTTGGTAATTATATATTATCCAGTTAATGTTGGGCTTTCCCACTAAGTTGTAAGCTCCATAAGGCTAGAGATGCTATTTGTTTTGCTCATTATATTCAACACCTAGGACAGTGTCCAAAACAGAGTTTGTGTCACCAAAAAGCACTTATGGGATGGAAAAAGGGAAAAGGGGAAAAGAAAGAAGGAAGGAAGGAAAGAAAGAAGAAGAGAGGGTGGGAGGGAGGGAGAGAGGGAGGGAGAGAAGAAGGAAGAAAGCAAAATAAATGAAAAAAAAAATGAAGTGATTTCCATAGCTAGACTTAAATTTCCTCAAGGTCAAGGGCCACAGCTTATTCATGTCCTAGCCTATTGTGAAACCTAGCAGAGGCTTCAGTAGACGTAGAATGAATTGTGTCTGTGAAATGAATGAAGGGAGGGCAGGGAAGCAGGTGGACCCAGATGCCCTCAGAAGATATATCCTGGGGAATGACGGTACACAAAATCTGAGTTTGCCTCTCCTTCTATGATTGACTTTACTCCCCATGGTTTTTGTTCCCATCCCCAAAGATAAGAAACTCCAATCAAAATCCCATTTCTCCCCCAGCACCAAAATGAAGCAAGCTTTATCCAGAAGCCCAGGCAGAGGGGAAAATATAAATTGAGCTGAGATTCAGAACACCCAGAGGGGGAGGTGGCAATGAAATACCAATAAACTATATTAATATGCTGAAATCAAGAAGAATAGGTTGAACTCCAACCCAGATTTAATAACTATACATGAGAGAGTGCAGGGAGAAGGCAAGGCTAGGTTTCAGTCAGAATTAAAATGAGATCTGTAATGAAACTGGTAATATAATTATAAACTGTGAAAACTTTTTTTTTTTTCCCTTCTCCCTCTTCTTGTACTTAATGGGCAGCTCGCTCAGCAATGACCTGGAGCTGGTGCTTGGAGCAGAGCATACCCCCTAGAGTGGAATCTGCTTCCCCTCCCACCATCAAACCTCTTCATTAGAAAATTCTGAATCCACAAAACCATGGAAGGAAAAAAAAAATGCTTCAAGCCATTTCTTCTTTAAATAGTAACTGATCCCCAGGTTAGAAGTGACAAAGGGCTTGAGGGAGAATGAACCCCAGAAAACCGTTTTCAGCTGCTGTACATGTTCAGGCTTTTAAAGATATCACAACAGCCAGTTGGGTTGGGATTTTTAATGACACTCTGTGCTAAGATGTTAGCTTGGCGTCTGACCAGGAGGAATTGTTATTAATTTCCTTTCTTAACAAAAGGGATAACTGAGTTTGACGTCCAAAATTGGAGACTAATTTCTGTGTTTTGATAGCACATTGAGTCCAAAAATACATTCCTAGGAACTGAGGTTGAAAGGGGTAGGGAAATTTAATTTCTTCTCATTAAAATTCCATTCTGCTGCTGTGGGCAGAAGACCACGTTGACTTTGCAACAAGGAGGGGAGAGTGATGGATGGGAGCTTTGATGAGAGGGAGCTTGAGATTATAGTTTGTTGTTCCATCCTTGTTGGCCTGGTGTTTGCAGAGTGGTGTAGGGGTGAGGCAGAGGTGCAGTGCTGGGAGAGAGAAGGTAACATGATGCAGTGGCTAAGTGCATTGATCTATGACCCAAGAGACGTGAGTTCTACTCCCAGATAGTCTGCTTTCTAGGTTGTCTTCCCTATCCCCTGCCTTGGGTATATTAATTCATCCCCCTGAGCCTCAGTTTCCTCATCCAAAAACATTGTTAATACTCCTTGCTTCAAATGAGTGTCAGAGGGCTGATGAATGTGGGCTCACTTGGCCAAGTAGGAGAATAGGTCTGATAATGAGAATGGGGTGTTTTCCCTTTCTGTTGATCATAAGGTTATTATTTATAAAGACAATAAAAGAGTTGGAAAGAGCTCTTGGTGGGTGTGGCCACATCAGTCAAAGGTTAGCTGGGCCAAAGGGAAGAAATTAAATAGTTAAGAATTAGTGCATTACAACACTTCCTTATTCACATACAATACCTGTTTTTTTCCCTCTCTTCCTTCCTCCCTTCCTGTGATCAACAAATATTGCACATCCCCTTCTCCGTGGCATGTGTAGATGTCAGGGGTGCAGACATGAATAGAACAGACTCTCTGACTTCTCCTATAGAGAGAAAGTTGTACTGGATGCTGTGGGGACAGAGAAGAAGGGCAGCCACCTACCCCAAGGAGAGTGCCGCTAAGGGGAGGATGTCTTAAAGGGTGCTACCTGAGCTAGAACTCAGAGCCACTGCTGGTTATCTAGAGCTGGGTGCTAGATGATAGCAGGATTATCAGAGAGGCATGGGCTCTTTCCAGTACATACATCCAGACCCTGCTGGTTAAGCCTTCTGATGATGAGCTACGATCTACACTAATAATTGGTAGCATTTACAGAACACTACTAAGTGCCAGGCCCTTTGCTAAGGACCTTGCATAGGGTCACCTCATTTACTTCTAATACCTCATGAAGGAGATCCAGACATTCTCCTAACTATTGTCAATTTAAGGGAAACTGAAGCCCAGGCAGTTTATGGGACCACCTGAATGTCACAAAGGCAGGAACGGGTTGAGCAAAATTATTTCAAATTAGCAGCTGCAGAATGCGGTAGACAGAGAATTAGATGCCTGCACTTGGGGTGTGGCCCTGCCACGAATTCTCCAGGACTTTGGCAATCTCTGCTTCCCCAGGCCTCAGGATTTTTCCTTGCACAATCTGGGAAGGGAACAAGATGGTACTTAAAATTCCTTCCTGCCCTAACATTCTAAAAGTGGAATGAAAAACCCTGTGATTCAAAATCCCCTTTTACTCATTGCATTGTGTGCATGGCCTCTGGAGTCTTTACGCAACCACCCATTAGCAGCCCTGTCTCTTCTGACTCTTGTCTGGGCCTCTCTGTCAAGGCCTCGCAGCCCCCTGAGCAAGGATCTTGGGAGCAAAGGCAGCTGAGCAAACCTTTCACAGCCCACAAGTTGCCATTTGAAGAAAGCTTAGAAGGATCACAGCCAAGCTTGGGCAGGGACTGTGGGCTCCCAAGGCTGGGATGAAAAAAGAAGGGGTGGGGAGCTGGGCCATGGTGGGAAAGATGCATCCCCATCTCCAGCTCCCAGCTTCAGCTGCCAAGGGACCTTGAGCATCTCGGATGCCAGAAAGAGTCTGGGAGGGAGAGAATGCATCCTATTCACAGGGTAGAGATGAGATGGGAGGAATAATTAAAACCTGTACATCCCTCCTGCCTCCCCGTACTCCCTCCATCAGGCCCCTGGTGCCCAGCAGAGCCTCACTGCTTGACTTCCCTCCCCAGCCACCCTTATGGGTGATCTAAGCCAAATGTGTCTGCAGCTGCACAGCCTGGGTTTGGGGTCAGCCGCTGGCAACTTTCTGAACCTTTGCTAAAGACCTGGACATCTTTACCTGCAGCTTGAATGACCTCCAGAGCCCGGAGCACCCCTGATCTTTCCATGTGTTCCATCTTCTGCTTTAAACCTAACTCGCATTTGGGATTTATCGGTAGATTGAGATACCAAGGCTCTCAGCTGACCCTTGCTAAGAAGTCGCCCCCCTGGGACACAGTCAGTCCTGTTCCTGAGTCAGTCGTGCCCTCACGTCTCAGGGTGAGATGGGGAAAGCACGAGAGATTTAGAATGGGAAAACCACAGGTTCAAGTCTGCAGTTCTCTACTTACAAACTGTGGGTCTTGGGTGAGTCACCTCCCTGTTCTGAGCTGGCAATTTCACTATCTATAAAAGTAAAGCCCTTAGACCCTACTTCACGAGGTGATGGTGAAGATGAAATAGAGAGTGATATGAAAATATCCCACAACAGGTGCTCAGTAAATGCTAATCATATCCTCAAAGGGATCACACCTGTTATTTAAAGTGACAGGGTAACTATAAAGCAGAAGACTACAATAGAAGGTAAATCATAATCTGGACCAGGGAGGGCATAGAGACAGGAGTCAGCAAGGTTGTCAGGGAAACCTGGAGTATTTTCCACATTGCCAGATCTGGGTAAAGCCTTTGGGAGTGAGACTGTTTGTCCCATTGGAAGGAGCTGGATGGGCAGGATGGGGAGTGAGAGGGTGCCCTGTTAGAGATCCAGGAGGGAGAGAGAATGAGAAGGACAGTATTTCAGACCAAGAGGACAAAAGGTGTGGCCAGAACAGAAAACATCCAGAGCGCCCCAGGCTCCAAGGGGCATGATGGGGACTAATGGGAGGTGTTCTGTGGGGCTTTCCTCCTGGAAGTGACTGGAAGGCGTGGAGCCACTGAAGGATGTAAACCAGAGGGTGCCAAGGTCACAGCTGCTCTTACAAAAGGCAATGCAGGGTGGTAAGTTCAGGCTGTGGAGTTAGCTGCATCTGGGTTCAAATGCTGACCCTGTGAATGAGTAGCTAGTTGATATCACAGATATTACTGAACCTTTCTGGCCTGTTTCTTAATCTACAGAGCAGGCATGATGATAATAATAGCTTCCTCTCGGGAAAATTAAATGAGATACTATCCGTCAAGCCTTCAGCAGAATGTTTGGCAATCAGGGGGCACTCACTAATACTCATTTTCACTGGCAGTGCACCCTCCTCATCTAAGTTGGTTCCCCTGTTAAATGTGCACTCAGCACATTTTACAATTGCTTATTTGATGTCTAATTTGGCTAAGAGTCTGAGACGTAGAATCACACTCCTCAGGTTCGATACTTGGCTCTGGTATTTCCTAGCTATGTCGCACTGAACTAGTTATTTAATTCCAAAGCCTCTGTCTGCTCATCTGTGAAATGGGGATAACAGCAGTAAAGCACCTCCAAGAGCAGTCGAGTGACTGAATACGAAGCGGATGGCCAGCATGGCACACAGTCAGTGCTCAGTACACCCCAGCTAATGCCGCCTTCAGCCCCTTAAGGACCCAGAGTGTAGCTCGCTTGTTCCTGTGAATGCTCTGGTAAGTCAGTGGATGTTCAATAAAGACTCGTGGGCGGATGGACCACAGCGAGGAAGGAGGAAGCTGTTAAGGGGCTATTAAACGTTTGTCTGCAGGATGATGTCTAAACTAGGGCATTGGCAGTGACAGAGAAGACAGGGCATTCCTATAAGGCTGGAACCATGGACATTTAGTAATTCACAGCAAGGAGGCACCGAGGAGGGAAAGGAGTCAGAGACGGCTCGGCACCTGCCTCCCAACACCCCTGAGAGCCTGGTGACCCCAGAACATCTTCTGCCACGCCATGAAGTGTGGTGGTTAAGACCACGAATGCCAGCGGCAGAGTACGGGGTTTCAAATCCCAACTCCACCTTTCCCGTGGCCCTGGTTCATCTTCTGAAAAATGGGGATGCCAGTGTGCCAGGAATCAGACCACACTGTAAGGATGAAACGGGTGGTTAAATGCTAGAGCCTGACCATTAGTAAACACTCTTGCGGGCTCGCCGTTATGACTGCTGTGCTCAACTACCAGCTCACCTGTGTGAAGACGAGGAAGCAGATGCCCACTTCTCGGCTACATTTGTAGGGGAAAAAAAAAAAAAAGTCACAAGCAAATGTGAAGAATACAGAATATTTGGACCAGTACAGATCCTGCCTGGATGAAAATTACTAGTAAGAGATGTCACTGTGTTCTGTGAGCAAAATTAATTCACCAGATTTCTGAAGGCTGCCCTCCCAAAGGTCTGATTATGTGAGTGATATTTTAGGTGATGCCTTTGGAATCAGGGGATTCCAAAGACTCAGGCTGGGGCAGAGGCTGGTGTGCGATCATTCTGGGCCCCCACACAGTTGCTGCTGTGCCCTGTAAGCATGAAGACTCTGGGGGTGGCCGTTTCCTACACGGATGCAGATGCCGCATGAATGTGCTGGGCATGGGACCGGCTGCAGAAGCAGAGGCCTGGAGGGAGGCCCAGGGGCCCAGCGGCCCAGCTACTGGAACTGCTGTCACATTTGAAATATGGAATCAATTAAAAATGGCGGCTTCTGCCACGTCAAGAGGGAGAACATGGTACAGAGGTGAGGGCACACCATGGGTCTGTTGCAAGGTAACCAGCATAGCAATTTTCTAAATTGTGAGTGCCCAGAGCTACATCCCAGCCTCTCTTCGCCTGTTTCCCATTTCATATGCATGCCAGCCAGACAAAGTGGCTGTTTCCTGAAGGCCCTAAACATTCTTTTTTGCTGCTTAACAAACAGCCCTTTCTTTTTTTTTTTTTTAATTTTTAAAGATTCTATTTTTTTTAATTTTTTATTTTTTCAGCATAACAGTATTCATTATTTTTGCACCACACCCAGTGCTCCATGTAATCCGTGCCCTCTCCAATACCCACCACCTGGATCCCCCAACCTCCCACCCCCCCGCCCCTTCAAAACCCTCAGATTGTTTTTCAGAGTCCATAGTCTCTCATGGTTCACCTCCCCTTCCAATTTCCCTCAACTCCCTTCTCCTCTCCATCTCCCCTTGTCCTCCATACTATTTGTTATGCTCCACAAATAAGTGAAACCGTATGATAATTGACTCTCTCTGCTTGACTTATTTCTTTTTTCTTTCTTTTTTTTTAAGATTTTATTTATTTATTTGACAGACAGAGATCACAAGTAGGCAAAGAGGCAGGCAGAGAGAGAGAGAGGAGAAAGCAGGCTCCCTGCTGAGCAGAGAGCCCGATGTGGGGCTAGATCCCAGGACCCTGGGATCATGACCTGTGACGAAGGCAGAGGCTTTAACCCACTGAGCCACCCAGGTGCCCCTGCTTGACTTATTTCACTCAGCATAATCTCTTCCAGTCATGTCCATGTTGCTACAAAAGTTGGGTATTCATCCTTTCTGATGGAGGCATAATACTCCATAGTGTCTATGGACCATATCTTCCGTATCCACTCGTCCATTGAAGGGCATCTTGGTTCTTTCCAGTTTGGCGACCGTGGCCATTGCTGCTATGAACATTGGGGTACAGATGGCCCTTCTTTTCACTACATCTGTATCTTTGGGGAGATACCCAGTAGTGTAATGGCAGGGTCATAGGGAAGGTCTATTTTTAATTTCTTGAGGAATCTCCATACTGTTCTCCAAAGTGGCTGCACCAACTTGCATTCCCACCAACAGTGTAAGAGGGTTCCCCTTTCTCCACATCCTCTCCAACATATGTTGTTTCCTGTCTTGCTAATTTGCCAGCATTCTCTTTTCCCTCCATTCCTCCTAGCTGTCACCTTCTGGTGCTTGGGCATTTAGCTCAGGTGTGGCAAGGGGGACCTTCCCGAGGAGGCAGGGCCCCTGCTCTGTGTGCCCAGAGGTTTCTGATTCGGGCTCATCACAATGCCGGTGATGCTCTGTGATATGGATCTGTCTCGTTATAGGCTACTGTCAGGCAGACCCTGTCTCTTCCACTTTCAGGGGCTCCAAATTTTGTCACAGTCTCCAACATAGAGTGGAGCCTCATATTACATCTATTTCCCATTCAAGACATAAAATCAGGGCACATGGTCTGACAATGAGATGGACTTCTGAACACAGGAAATGTAAGCTGTGTGGTTCACAAAGCTCTATCCAGAACAGAATAGAAGATGGAGAAGACAGTTCTCACTGAGACAGATCTCAAAGGATTCTTTTTTTTTTTTTTTAAGATTTTATTTATTTATTTGACAGAGAGAGACAACAAAAGAGGGAACACAAGCCGGGGGAGTGGAAAAGGGAGAAGCAAGCTCCCTGCTTAGCAGGGAGCACGATGCAGGTCTCAATCCCAGGGTCCTGAGATCATGACCCGAGCTGAAGGCAGACATTCAATGACTAAGCCACCCAGGTGGCTTTTTTTTTTTTTTTTTTTGAGAAAGAGAGAGTGTGTGAGTTCACATGAGCAGGTATTGGGGGGAGGGGGAGAGGGAGAGAAAGAATACCAGGCAGGCTCTATGCCCAGTGCAGATCTCATGACCCTGAGACCATGACCTAAGCCAAGACCAAAAATCAGACACTTAACCAGCTGAGCCACCTAGGTGCCCTAGATTTAAAAGATTCCTAGAGAAAGTAGGCATTGAGTTGAGCATCAAGGAAGGTTGATCTTGGAGAGATCCATCTTCCTCCTCAAAGAATTTGTTTGAAGATAGGGTAGAACTGGTTTGGGCAAAAGAGAATGGGTCTCAGCTTCTCCCCTTTCCGTGATGGACCTGCTTCATCAGCCTTCAGCACCACCCCCTCCCCATCCTTGGACACCCCAGTAAGATCCGTATATACAAGGAACACATTCTTGTGTCATATTTGGTGTTCCAGACACAAAATGAGGACAGCAACTTGGAATTTGGAGCCCTCCAGGTGCCTTCTCAGACTTTCCAGCCTTCTGCCCTCCTGGGATCAAACTCACTGTGAGAATCTGAATCAATATAATATTAGATGATTATAAAGGTGTCAGCTAGAAGTTATCATGTGCCTCTGACATGATAGGCAGTGTGCTAGATGTTTGACCAGCAGTGTCTTCTTTAATCTCTACAGAACTTACTCACACATTGAACAAATATTTGTTTCATGTATCCTTATGTGTCCTGGAGTGATAGAGATGCTATCTTAGAAAAGGCATTATGAGTGACCCTGCCTTCATAATGCTTTCATTCTCACAAGAGACAGACACTTGGCTAAGAAAACTAGCAAAATAATGAAATACACCATGGCAGCGAAATGAGTGAGAGCTGCTGGGAAAATAACAGAAATGGTGGAAAACAAAGAGGCACGTTGGGATATCAAGCCCAGATACAGTGGTTAGAGAAGACCTCTCTGAGGAGGTGCCATTTAAGCCGAGACAGGTGGGGTGCGGGGGAGGAAAGTGTGTCCCAGCCTCAGTGCATCCAAAGCCTCTAGAGCAATGGGACGTCTGGAATGAGGTCTGCCCAGTTTCGTGGGGGTGGGGTGAGGGAGAATTGCAGAGGAGACCAGTGACCTGATCTTCTATGGAGGAAGCATTCTTGTTTCCTTTCCCCACTGGCAAGGGAGCTGGTGTTCAGCAAGTCAGGTTCTGATGAGTGTCCTTTGTTCAGGGGCATTTGCTCTATGCCCCAACTTTGTGTGTTTAAATTCAACTGGTCCACCCCACGTCCAACCAGCTGACACCCACAGGAACTCTCAGCATCCTGGCTGTGGTTACTTCTCTCCTGGACTTCCCCCAACCCCCTTGCCTTCTTAATTACCTTCAGTTCATTCCCTGCATCTTCCTGGTTCCTGACAGTGTTTGTGCTTCTTTTCCTCTGCCCATCTCCACGCTGCACTAAGAACCAGGGACAGACTGACCTCTCTCTTGGACCTGCCGCTCTACTCTGTCTCAAACACAGCCTTCCTTCCCACTCTGAATCCATCCGTGATGGTGCCCCAGAAACCAGCATGTTTAATCATCTTGGAACCCAGTCCCCAATTTCCAGCCGATGCTTGTCAGCTCATTGTTTGAGACCCATAATTTGAAGGGGATTGGAGTTTTACTAAGCGACCTGAGTTCTTGAAATTATAAAGGATAGATAAATTGGTAAGGTGGAATGTCAAGCAGTGGGTGATAATTATTTTTTAAAAGGAATTTTGCCCCACCTCCCACTCATTTAAGTCTGGTTTTCAAAATCAGTATCCTTGTCTGTTGCCATAGAAGATGCTACTTGGGGAATTTCAGGGCACTTTCCTGTAATGGAAATGAGAAAGTCAAAAAAGAAACACACCAGCTAATAATATTCCTTTTTGCCCTGGGATACTGTTCATGATTATTTCTCAGAAGTGATCTTTAATTGTTTCATCTAAAGAGTATGCATCTTTTTCCCTCTGACTATCTCTTCATAGAGGTTTGTGAATTGGTTCCAGCTATTAGTCCCACTTACTAATTTCCTCTGAGCCTTGCTGGCTGAAGCACTGGGCTTGGAACAACTTTTAATTTTGTTTTTAATTAAATTTCAGTTGTTTCAAATCACTCACTTTTAATGTCATTTCTTTGCAGCCCCCAGAAGCTGTGTGTTCTTGTTTACGCACACACATAATCTGAAGTGTGTGTGTCTGTGGCATGGCTAAAGACGGACTCCTGGCTGGGGTCCAGAGCAAGAGCGGGCAATTAAGAAAATAGAAATGAGTCAAGAATGAGCTTTTGTTTACACGGTTGCATCCAGAGCTAATATGTTGTTAAAGCAGGAATCTGGGTTATTGTGTTTGTTTTTGCCAAACCATATTTGAACAAGGCAACGTTCCCTTGTATTCCACAAGAGGATCATCAACTTATGTAGGTAGAAATAGCATAAGAATAGCTAACACTTATTAAGCATTTATTACGTACTAGGTACTGTTTTAAATACTTTACGTGTATTAGCTCATTTACATTAAAACTGAGTAATTTGAAACAACATAAATTTAATTTACATGTATTGCCTCCCCCATTCCTATGAGATTATTATCTACCATTTTATAGCTGAGAAACCCAGGCCCATTTAAGTGGATCATTACCACTTGGTTAGTTCCTGGCAGTGCCAGAGCATGAATACTGACCACCTGACTCCATATTCCTGCCCTTAAGCACCGTACGAGACAATGCTGTCTATGAAGAGACAAAAGGCCTTCAGCATCGCAATGAAATTAACAACAAAAAAGTGGAAAATTGACTAGTTCTTGGCCAAAGTCAAAATGATGTTAGTTTTATATGTGGTCTTCTACATGACCTCTGCTAATACCCATTCCTCTTGTGTAAACCATGAGGCTACAGCAAAAGATTTGGTTTGGATTCACAAAAATTGTGCTTTGGGTCTTCAGACTGGGTTCTTTCAGATATTAAGCCCTCCAGAAAGGACAATGAAGTTTGAAGACAAAATCATATCCATATGCCAAAGTCCTCCATATCCCCTGGGCCATCTTGCATCATTTGCTGCTGTTCGTTCCAACTGGGAACAGAACCTCACCAATCTGCGATCTCAGAAACTTCATGTGTCTTATTTTCTTTGTAGGGAACACTATCTTGTGGATATCACCACTTTCCCTCCTCTTCTCCAATACACACACACACACATATGCACAGAGTTGGGTACTCACAACACCCTGTTTCCTAACCCATGGCTCTCCTTTCTTATTTGTAGTCCTGTAAGTGTTGGTGCATTTACCTGTTTAATGCCCATTTCCAGCTCAGTGCTGAGCACTTTTTATGGCCAAGTCCTATGGTGCCATGTCTTTTTCACTCCCTGCTAGATGTCCAGGACTTACGGCTAGGCCCGGGACACATACAGCACTCGATAAACATGGGTTGAATGTACAGATAAATACATTCAGACTTCAGCGAAATAACTAACCTGCTGAGAGGCAAAGTGACAGTAGATAAAGCCCATCCCCCAGAGTCTGGACAGCCAGACTGTAGTCCCAGGTTTGCCATTAAGTATTTGTATGTAACTTGGGCAAGAAACACCTTTCGTACCTTCAGCATCTTTGTTTGTGACGGTGGATGAGGATAATTCATAGAACATATGTGCTTAAACACAGAGTATCATATGATCGAATGCCAACCACTCTAAAAATATTTTCTATTCATTAACTTACTTCATCCTGACAGTGATCCTAGAGGAAGTGACTATTATTTTCCTCTTTCTTTTTTTCAAATGAGGAAAACTGAGTCCCAACGAGGGCAGTAGGTTTATCCAGGCTCGCACAGCTGCCGAGCAAGATGTCTGACCCCAGAAGCCTCCATATTTCTTGCTTGAGGACCGTGTGAGACATTGGTTGTGAAGGTGTCATAGGGCACCTTACATGCTAAACAAAAACTGCCAGCCACTAAGGCTCATTAGTGAGTCTCGAGTGAGATCTGAAGCACCTTTGGAGAGTGGGTGGGGAGAGCTGTGCGGTTTCCCTCTTTTCTTTCCATGTGATAGCCTCTGAGGTCGTGTTCCTCACACTGAAAGCGCCATCTCTCACTTCATCCGTCCATCCCCTTAGAATGTTTCCTGATTGCCCACAAAGTCCCCAACCCTGGGCCAAGGAACAGTAATTTGAAGATGTGTTAGACATGGATTGTCTCTCAGAAAGCTCAGTCTTTTTAAAGGTGGAGGAACCATCCGGCATACCCCAAACCTGGCCACATGGTTGGGGGCGTGGGATACTCAGTAAGCATG
Organism: Lontra canadensis; assembly: GCF_010015895.1. NCBI lineage: Eukaryota > Metazoa > Chordata > Mammalia > Carnivora > Mustelidae > Lontra > Lontra canadensis. Next base: position 4,399,261 of record NW_022631024.1, on the reverse strand, counting down.
CGCAGTAAGCATGCGCATTAGCAGTGACACTGATGTGAGGAGAGAGGTTCAGAAGCCAGGGCATTGGGGACTGAAGGACAGACAGGTCACTTCCTGGTGAGAGGACAAGGGAAGGAAGAGTTTGGCTTTGGCTGGGTGCTGGAAGGGTGGGTATGATAAGGAGGACATCCAGGGTAGCGGAACAGTCTGCACAAAGCCAGGGGTGTGGGCTCGGAAGGGCATGCGTGGGAGGGAGGAACTGCCCCATCCAGTCCTCATCCAGTGCCCCTTCACAGTCCTTAGTTGCCAGGGACAAAGAAAGAAAGAACAAACACATCTTGGCCACCTACTATGTGTTGGACTTGATACTGTAACTTTGTATATATTCTATCCTTTATTCCTCCTGAACCTTCTGAGATAGTTGGTGTTAATACTGGTAGTGGTGGCGACAGTAGTAATAATAGCAGTAGTAGTAATAGGACGAGCAGCAGCAGCATTCTTACTGCAAAAGTAGCAGAGGAATGAATGAGGAAAATACCAAATATGCTCTTTTTCATAGTCTGTGGGGTTGTTGACTCTTTTTTTGTGTATATCCTCCCAGAATTTTTGTGACTCCCAAACACACACACACACACACACACACACACACACACACACTGAATTGCCCTTTGGATGTTTGTTGGAAACTTGAGATAAGGTCTTATATATTCTAGGCCACCTTGCTTTCCTCATCAACCATGGATATCACAATGTCCCTTTATACACAGGAGTTATGTGGTAGGTACTAGTGTCCCCATTTCATACAACAGGAACCCTTAGGCTTACAGGATCAGGTAAGGGACCTAAGTCAGCAGAAAAATGGCAGGATGGGGCTCCGACCCATGCCGGCTGGCTCCAGGACCTGGCTCCCTGAAGCACCTCCATGTCCCTCTGGGAGCAGAATGAAATAACTTATCCTTCACCTGTTCACCTGTCACATACCAGAAATGCCATCAGCCATCCCATGTCCTGCTTGAGCCTCAAGGCCTTCTTTTAGCCCTCAAATAAAGTTTCATCTTTACTCTCCTTATCTTTGCCATAATTCATTGTAGGGTTTGGCTGGCAAAGGGCTCATGGCAGTGAACGTTATGGTGTGGCTAAGCTGCACATCTCCTTTGTTATGTTGCTCTAGGTACCAATATTATATATTTAGGCAGCTGTTCTCATCTGTGCCAGACAGTGAAATCTGTTCCATCAACATGACTGTGGAAGCCTCTGCATTTTGGGAAGCTTTATCCTATGTAGTCCTTTGTAGCCTCATAAAACAATTAGATTTAGGCTTAGCATTAATTTGAGTTATTGTCCAGTTTCCAGAAAATATCTTCTGGAAATGTCATGAGGATGTATTACATGTCTTTGGAGATATTAAGTATTGAATTACAAGACTGTATCACCTTTCCCTGCCATCTCTCTCTCTCGCACACTCAACATGGTCTGATTTATGTTTCAGCCGTCACCATGAGAAGTTGAGTACTCAGAGAAATCACTAGAGATGAATATTGACAGAAGCTGAACACACGCACATGCCCACACCATCACACACACACACACACACACACACTCGCACATCCAGTAATGAGAGGGATAGGAGGCAGCCTGATATTACAGACAGAGCTCGAGCCTCACAGACAGGAAGAGGAGTTCTCCTTGAGAATCATCAACTTCCTAGCCATGCAATTGAAGACAAATCCCTTTAACCTCCTTCAGCTTGAGTTTTCTTATCTATGAAATGGGGATAAAAGGACACCTGCCCTCCAGAGCTATTTCTAGGATCAATTCGATTAGCGACAGTGGCAGCAGTAAAACTTCCCCTTTGATAAGCACGTCCAATAAGTCGGGTTCCCAGGCAGTCACATTTAATATGCATGCGAAGCCTCCGGGGGAAGTAGTATTCATTCCCTCTTTGAGGAGGAAGCTGAGAAAAGAAATATTAAGCATTTACTGAGGTCACTCAAATAATAAGCGGGAAGGGTACTTGTTAATTCCAGCTTTGCCAATCCCAGGGTCTGTGCTTTTCCCACAGAACTGATTTCTAGACAGAAGAGAAGGCCAGAGAACTAGAGCGAGAGGAACACACACACACACACACACACACACACACACACGCACACATGCACACTGACAGCGAGAGACGCGAAAGCAGGCAGGTGCATGGGCCTAATTTGGTCGGTTGGCATCGAACCCACAGTGTAGTAATGAAACAGATCCGGGAGGAATTGCTAATATGGTTATTCTTAGCGCCCGCAGTTGTGAGCCATCTTTGCCAAACCGCCCCTGACGTGTGTGCAGATTCGTTGGGAAAAGCAGAAAGGCATGTATGTCGTAGAAGATGGTGAACCCCAAGAGGGAGAGGCAGGGCAGGTTGAGCGATAAATTTAAGCTGATGGATCTGGAAGGTCTTGGGCTACATCTGTTCATTGGGTCGTGCAGTCAGGCGGGCCTGTCTTAGCCACATACACAGTATGTTCGTTAGGGATTTACTGAACCTAATGTGTGCCAGGCGTTCTTCTCCACCATGTCCCTTCACTTCTGACCTGCATGGTCGAGTTGTATCCCTCATTCCTGTATTCCCCAACTCACCCTGGGATATGGTGAAAATTGGTGGTGCTCCTGGGACAGGCCGTGGCTCAGCATGGGGGAAATGAGCATACTTGCTTGGACAAGCAGGAGGAAGGTGCTTATTATTTTTTTAATGAAATTGTTGTGTGTGTCCCAGGCAGGACCGCCATGGGGGCACAGCTCCAGGAGGCACCATCTGCATACGACACAATTACTCACAGAATTATCTGTGCTTATGTGTATGTACACGCATGTATGCATATATACATGATCGCGTGATTACCAGTTTTATGTACATGTATGAAATACACAAACATGTAGATCTATATGGGTAGACATGCAATTATACGTAGAGTGCACGGTTGGCTATGTCAGTTTTGTACCCCAGAGTAGGACAACACAGAGGCCCTACCCAGGCATGGTCCTGTCCTTAGGCATTTTCTGTAATGGTCATAGAATCTTGATGAAGTAAGTATTTCCATTGTACAGATAAGAAAATGGAGGAGGACTTGCCGAGTTTAAATGATTGGTTCTTGGGTCACACAGAAGGTCAATGCCTAGACTAGGATTTACACCATACCTGTTTAATCCTATAGTCCAGCCCTCTGCCTCCCATGTGAGATCTGAGCTTACTTGGGCAACCGATAGAGAGGGAAATTTTTCAACACAGGAGGCCCCTTGTTGGTGGTTTCACTTATCCTTGGTTTCAGTTGCTCCCAGTCAACCACAGTTCAGAAGCAGATGATTCTCCTCCTGATGTATTGTCAGAAGGTCAAGGGTAGCCTCACATTATCAAAATGCTTGTGTCCTTCATCTCACTTCATCTCATCACATAGGTATTTTATCATCTCACATTATCACAAGATGAAGGGTGATAGAGTAAAGTAAGATAATTAGAGACAACATTCACATAAATTATATTAACTATATTGTTATAGTTCTATTTTATTATTATTAATCTCTTTTTTTAAAAAAGATTTTATTTATTTATTTGACACAGAGAGAGATCACAGGTAGGCAGAGAGGCAGCCAGAGAGAGAGGAGGAAGCAGGCTCCCTGCTGAGCAGAGAGCCCGATGTGGGGCTCGATCCCAGGATCCTGAGATCATGACCTGAGCCGAAGGCAGAGGCTTAACCCACTGAGCCACCCAGGTGACCCTATTATTAATCTCTTACTCTGTCTAATTTATAAATTAAATTTTATCATAGGTAGGTATGTATAGGAAAAAAACATATGTAGCATTTGGCATTACCTGTGGTTTTGTGCATTCATAGTAGGTCTTGGAATGCTTCCCCTGTGCATAATAGGTTACTAATATATTAGCAAATCAGAGCTACAGGACCTTTGGGTTTCCGGGACAACTATCCACCATGTTCATTCAAGAGGCATTGATCTTAGATCAAAAAGAAATCCAACATTGAGATTGGTTTGATGCGTATATTCCCAATGAAGTCATGAAGAAAGTAAAAAAAAAAAAAAAAAAAGAAAAAATCCTAAATTAAAAGCAAATAGTTGCCTTCAATCTTCAGCAATTCTTTAAAAAAGTTAAATAACCTAGAATAAAACAAGAGGCATTTCATGACTTTGTTCTTTTCTTCTCCTGCCCAGCCTGGTACCAAATTGTTACATCCCAGGGGAGAAAAATAATTTTTTGAAATCACAACACTTCAAACCTCTTTCGTCCAGATTCAAACACCCCTAACTCAACTTTGAAGCGAGACTGTGGTGATACATAAAGGCATGCGGAATTTGGTGGCAATCTGTTTTAGCCAGACTTTGATCACAATTTGAAGTGGGGAAGACAGAAAACAGTAGAAACACAATTGCCTGGAGGAAATCAAGGAAACCTCCATTTGGGGAGAGAAAACAAACCTTTGATACAGCTTTGCTGGGAAGTAAGTCTCTAAATACCAGTGACCTGTCCATCTCCATGCTCTTTTTTTTTTTTTAAGATTTTATTTATTTATTTGACAGAGATCACAAGTAAGCAGAGAGGCAGGCAGAGAGAGAGAAGGAAGCAGGCTTCCCGCTGAGCAGAGAGCCTGATGTGGGGCTCGATCCCAGGACCCTGAGATCCCAGGACCATGAGATCATGACCTGAGCCGAAGGCAGAGGCTTTAACCCATTGAGCCACCCAGGTGCCCCACCCATGCTCCTTTTTAAGGGATATTTGATGATGAGTCCTTCCATGTTCTTTGACATGGACCTCTCAAACTTATTACCTACCATTTGACACCCCCTGTGAGGGAGAATTATTAGCCTTGAGACAACTCACTTCCTTGGGATCTATTCTCGATTGTCAGTGTGGAATCCCGGGAAAACTCTGCACACTTGGGTCACCACACTTGGGCTCTGGCCCAGTCCCAACACCTTCGAGCTCTGTTGCCCTGGGGAAGCCAGTCCATCTCCAACCCTTACCTCACTCCCAGCTACTAGTATCTATTCCACTAGACCCAGTGGATCTTAGGCACATCCCTTTCCTTTCTTGACCCTCAGTTTATCTCTAACTAGACCATCCACTCTCAGTGAGGACAAGAATACCTCCAAAGATTTGAAAATTGATTCTGGGGGTGAGGGAACCTCCTTTTGCTCTTTTTTTATGTACACAAAAAACACAGTGTATACACATATACACAACATATCTGTGGATTGGGGATGATTAAGGGATAGATTGTCTAAGCAGGTGATAATGAAAAAAAAAAGAAAAAAGGCTGAGATCCTCTGGAATAAAGGAACTCAAAGTTTTCAAACCTTCTTTAAAATTAAATATATACTTAGCTTCATAAAATTATGATTTATTGTGTGATTGTTCTAAGAAAGTTCTACTTTTAACCAAGTTTCTATCTTCTTCAGAGCTTTAAAAAAATAATATTTGGACAAAAAGAAAGAAGCCGACCCTCTTTAAAATAGCCAGTGGAACTTCTTCTCCGTGTTTTCTTCTCTTTGTCATTTGCATCTCATTCACATGTTTCAACAGGATTGCATATTCATCATAATCTGGCTGCCACTCCCTTGTCCATCCAGTGATGTTCAAGTGTTTGGAACCAGGTCAGGTAGCAGACTGGGCATCTGTGGAATGGATGGAAATAGCTTAGCTCAGACTAGGGTTTTTATCCCTAGTCTTTGGGGATCTTTGGGGAGGCGGGGTGTGGGGAATCCATGGACAGAACTGTGTTTCATCTATTGGTTCCCTTTGTAATAACATGCGTTTGAAAACTCTGTTCTGAAAAGTGATCCATAGGGATCCATGACAAAAATAAAGGTTAATAAACAGGGCAAATGCTGGGATTAAGAAGTCATTGTTGTCAAATAAGACAGAGAGTACATTAGTTCGCAAGGGCTATTGTAGCAAAGTGCCATGACTGTGTAGTTAAACAAGAGAAATCTATTTCCTCCCAGTTCTTGAGGCTAGAAGTCTGTGATCAAGTTGTTGGCAAGGTTGGTTTCTTCTGAGGACCTCTATTCTTTCTTTGTATATGGTCGTCTTCTCCCTGGGTCTTCACATGGTCTTCCTCCTGTGTTTGTATCCTAATCTCCTCTTCTTATAAGGACACCAGTCTTATTGGATTAGGGCCTGAACCTAACAGCCCCATTTAACCCTAATTACCTCTTTAAAGAACCCACCTCCAAAGACAGTCCTACTCAGAGGTACTGGGCATTAGGACTTCCAACATACAAATTTTGGGGAGGGTGCTAATCATGCAAGGACAGGTAGATAGTACAGAGGAATAGGTTGAAGTTGATCCAAGGAAAGGGGGAAGAAAATGGCAGAAGGGATGGGAGCTTTAAGATCAGGAGATGACAACGTAGGGGAAAATGACTGATGAGTCTATCAGAAATAGGTGTAAGAGAGCCTTCCCCCAACACTCACCCCATGACTCTAGATCGCTGCTGTTCTCAGGGAGTGAGAGCTCCCAGCCCTCCAGGTTGTCTCTGCCCTTGCTCACAAACTCTCAGATGGCTCTTTCTAACCTCATGTATTTGGAGTTTGGTCACTTGCTCCGTAAATGGCTTTTAGTCAATGGCAGATGGTAGGATGTATTCAAAGCTCTGTGGATAGGGGAGGAAGGTGGGAGTGGGTACACTCTTGATGGGTCTGTTGAGCTGAAGTTAGGTGAGTTCCTTCATTCTGCTTTGTCTTGGTTTTGTTTTCTATCCTGTGATTCTGAGAAGACCTTTCTCCCAGGTCCAAGCCCCTGACAGATGGGATCATCATGGGGAAACATGATGTAACATTAGGAAATAAACCTTTAATTATTTATCACATATTCCCAAAGAACGGGGCCATGGAAGAGCTGAATTCATTTGGCCAAAAAATTCCGGGATCATCATTTGTGATGACCATCTTTCCACCACACAACCTTTGATTTCCTCTGCTTCTCATTCACCACTGTGACCAGAGCCTTCTTTTGAAATCTTCCATCCATGGTTCTCAGAGGTCTGTCTCATGATTCGAGGTATAATGAAAGGGATTTGCAGCTGCCGTCTGGCTCGCCAGGCAATTTTGTCTGGTGATACCTCCTTCCGTGGTATTTTTAGTTCTCATCTGTAGCTTTCTGTTTCTTTAGGGGCCGATATGCCTCTGGCTTTTCAGAGAACACTATGGAGTGGCCTGAGCTCTGCAGCTCACCTCTGATCTATGCTGCACAATTACAGAAGCAGGCTTATAATCAATGTAATTGAAGATCAGAGTTAATGAGGACCTCCGTGCCCAGGCAATCCCCTGAGCAATGCTGAGCTTCAGATGCTAGATAAGGAAACGATTGGGCTGAACTGAAAATCCATTTGGCTAATTAGATGATGTATATTCCCACAAGCCAGTGGAAGAAAAAAAAAATATATATATATATTGAAAAATAAGGAAACATGACATTTTGAAGTTGAGATTTTGGCAAAGATTCATTTCAGAGTCACTGCTCTCTGGGGAAATTGATTTGAGCACAAAGAGGAGTCTTAGAGCACCCAGAAAATGGGGGTGCTTTCGATCCAAAACCAAGAAAATAAAACAGGGTCCATTGAAAAACTAGAGGTATATGAGACACATGGAATAATGCATTTATATTCCTTTCCTGTGTTTTTATTATCAAAGTAATGCTAGAACTTATCCATAGAGAGCAGCTTGTCACTCTTTGGCCTCACTGAGCTTGTGCTCACTCTCTGTCTCTCCCTCTCCCCTGCTCCATTCTTTGCATGGACACACTCCCCAGTCATCTTCCGAATCTCTACCAAACCCTAAGCACTGTGGTGTTTTCAGAGTTAGATAAGACATAGTCTGCTTTCAAGTAATGTACAACCTAGATGGGAGAATAAGAAAGGAGAAATTAAAAAACTATTCATGACTTGCTTTGGACTTGCTAAATCCGATCTCCCTTCCTGGACAATGGGCACTCAGGGGACAGACACCATATTTTGCTCATCCAGAAGCTGAGACAGGAGCCAGCACATAGCATGCCATTTCATTTGTTAAATGCATGAATCTATGGATGAATGACTAAATGTGTGACATGGCACGTACCGCTGGTAGTTGTGTGCAACACCTTGTAAGTATGAGAGAGACGAAGAGGAGCACAGGCCAGGTCTGAAGGCGAGCCTTAAGGGGCAAATACCACCTTAACTTTTGCCGAGTGTATTGTTCCCCTTTGTCTCCTTCCAGATCTAGCTTAGAAGCCAACTACTCTTCAGCGATTCCTCTCTGACACCCTTTTTCCTTCTGCTTAGATGCAGAGATGCCCGTCCTTGCCATGCGGTGCTCCCAACACTCTAGGGTGTATTGTGTCTATCTGTGCACACATTTGATCTCCCTTGTTAGTCTGTAATTTTCTTGATGGATTCATTAATCATTCTCTGTGCCTGTTTCTTATACAAGGAGGGGCTTAATAAATGTTGGTTAAATGAATATGCGGATTAAGTCTCGGCAATTACATTTTGTGAAGTTGCTTCCTCTCACTATCTGATGTGGTCTCTCCCTGCCACATGTCCTTGCCCCTTCACACTGAGTCCCTTTAATGTCTCTACTTTGGTAATCCACACCGCAAGCCCATGGGCTGAATGAGAGCTCAGGGGCTCTGATTGTCAATTCAAGGTTTGGTTTGGGACTGGGGAGACACTGAAGGGCTAATCTTGGATGCTGGCTCTCGCAGGATAAAAACAAAAAGTCAAAGCAAAGAAACAGAAAACGTTGGGGTCAGTGTGAATGCCTCACGATCCCATGAAGTTAGTTGAAATCCCTTCTAGTCAAGCTCAGATCTCTGATTTCATTAAAACCATTTATGGAAACTAAAGAGAACCAAAACACTTCAGTCCAAAACCTATGGGATCATTAATTTATTCAACAGACATTCTCTAAACTCCTAATATGTGCCGGGCACTTTACTCAGGGCTGGATTGATAAGGACTAATGAATGAGTCATGACCTCTTCCCTGTAGGAAAGTACTATCTATCAGAAAAAGCAAAAAAAAAAACCCACACTAAAGATACACCCTAATGGGGGATGCACAGACTATCAGAAAAGAAGCAATACCACCATGGAGGGCAGTTCTGCCTGATACCCAACCAGAGCCCCAACTCTCAAGACAGCCTGGAATAATGGATAGGTCCCATCTTGGGATGCTGAAAAATCCAGAGTCCGTTTCTACGTTAGCCGCTTACTAGTTGTAAATTTGGTTAATTCAGTTTCTCTCTGAACATCTTGTTGTCCTTTTCTAAAATGGGGGAAACACCTACCCCATAAGGCTATTATAAGAATTAAGCGAACAGGATTTGTAACACATTCATCCCAGGGTCTGGAACAGAGAGGGTGTTCAAGGGATGGTAACTCCCTTCTGCCATTAAACCAACAGTTAGTTTGGTAGAATACTTTTTAAAAGCAGTTGATGATAACCTACTTTTGAGTCACTCCCTTTTATTTTATTTATTTATTTTTAAGATTTTATTTATTTATTTGACAAACAGAGATCACAAGTAGGCAGAGAGAGAGAGGAGGAAGCTGGCTCCCCACTGAGCAGAGAGCCCGATGCAGGCGGGGCTCGATCTCAGGACGCTGGGATCATGACCTGAGTGGAAGACAGAGGCATTAACCCACTGAGCCACCCAGGTGCCCCGAGTCACGCCCTTTAAAAAAATATATTTTATGTATTTCTTTGAGGGGGGCATGTGCATAAGCAGGGGGAGGGACTAAGGGAGATGGGGAGAGAGAAAATCTTAACCAGGCTCTATGTCCAGCGTGGATCCCAACTTGGGGCTCAAACTCACAACTCTGAGACCATGACCTGAGCTGAAATCAAGAGCTGGATGCCTAACCGACTGAGCCACCCAGGTTCCCTGAGTCACTCCGTTTTACAGAGACGCTTTTCTCATGTTTAAGAGAGATCCGTTAACCAGTATTGAATTCAGAGCTCTGTAAGTTTGTAAGAAATCCAAATAATAACTGAAATAGCTCCTGTTAGTTGAGATTTCAAAATATGCTGGTGAACGTCACATACTATAGTGGATGGCATCGTGCTGGGTCTAAATCTCTCATTAGAACATAGGCACTATTCCCCTCCAGCTTCCAGGAATGTTGGTGGTCGACCACTGGCTCTGCATCTTTCTGGGAGAAATGTCCTTCATTGAAAAATACCACCTCACCTAAGCACATGACCCCTCCCCAAGGATAGCCCACAGCCTATGCCTGGTTAATGCGGGGGTGCAAAGGCCTGACACATTGTCTTGATTCAGGACAACTCTGAAGGACCATCCCAGGTCTAGAACTTCCCCTGGGGTCAGCTAAGGGCTTTGCTCAAACTGCATGGTGATTTGCTCATCCTCTGCTCAGTTCCTCTTTGTTCCTTACCAGGCAACCCCCAGCAAACCTCCCACATGCCAATCTCTGCCTTTGAGTGTCATTTCTGGTAAACCTGACTTAAGACATGTGCATCATCTCATTTAATCTTTATATCAGCCCTACGAAGGAAACGTCCATAACCATGTTTTTCACGGGAGATGACTAAGGATTGTCCAGGTTTACAGAGCTTGTGAGTAGCAGAGGGAAGATCTGAACACACGTCTTGCAGACTCTCTTCTCTGCATCACTGCACTGCGTAGCTTTCCTGAAGTAGTGGGATTAGCCAAACTCAGCCCTGGGACACAATTCAATATCCATCCCTCAGTCTTTAGTGAGAATAAATACAAGAATTATCCATTTAAACAGCATGACTGTGCTTTTTAAAAGAAAAATCTGTGGTTGATACTGATGTGCAGTGCCTTGCACAGGGACCCATGTGACATGTTTCTGCTTGGGCTTAGTTCCAGAGGGGAAAATATGGCTTTGCAGATAGATTTGCATATCTTCTCTTGCCAGAAATTTGAAATATGGAATCCAGCAGACTTCTTCTCTTTTCCTTTTTATTTGCTTTAGTTGCCAAAGATTTTAAGGCCAACTTCAAATGTGGTCATTTCCTCATTCCTGAGCTTGATGCTATCAATCCCTTATGCTTTTCACATAGAATCCTCTTTCCTCCTCACCAAAAGTCGTATTGTCCACTGTGCTTCTACTGGGGAACTCTTTCTTTGAAATGATAGATATCACATCATCTGTGTGAGTTAGGGAAGGTAATGTTGCCTGCCTTGCCCTTACGCTTTCTGGGAATCTGAGGTCCTCAGGGCATTCAGGTAGGGTCTGACATGATCCTACCTCCCTGACCATTGCCCATTAGACCACACCTAGTCACCAAGGCCAACAGGAACCCAGCCATTGTGGTCAGCCAGCAAGGTCTCTTGTGACCTGACAGAGAGGTTGCTGTCAAACCCATATGATGCTCTGTAGCTGAGTTCCTCTTAAATTGCATACAAGGAAAGATTTTTATTGGTTGATAGTGAGGTAGATAGAAGCAAATGCAGGGAGAGAAGCTGAGTCATGTTATTTGTGAAACATTTTTTTTTAAGATTTTATTTATTTGACAGAGAGAGAGATCACAACTAGGCGGAAAGGCAGGCAGAGGGAGAGGGGATGATGCAGGCTCCCTGCCAAGCAGAGAGCCTGATGCGGGGCTCGATCCCAGGACCCTGAGACCATGACCTGAGCCAAAGGCAGGGGCTTAACCCACTGAGCCACCCAGGTGCCCCTTTGTGAAACAATTTAAGGTGTCCTGCTGGTGAGGTCTGGAGATCTGCCATAAATCTCGAACTACTCTCCAAGTCCGGCATTGTGGAGCTTGGTCCTAACTGAACTTTTTGTTTTTTCTTTACCCCTGTAAAATTTGACTTTTACTATATTTTATGTACATTTTCTCTGTTTTTATTATTTTTTTCATTTATTAAGTTTTTAAAACTTCAATTTCAGTATAGTTAACATACGCTGTTATATTAGTTTCGGGTGTACAGTATGGTGACTGAACAATTCTGTACGTTTCTTGGTACTCATCATAAGTGTATTTCTAATCCCCTTCATCTGTTTCACCCATCCCCCACCACTTCCCTTCTGGTGTCCATCAGTTTGTTCTCTGTAATTAAGAGTCTGTTTCTTGGTTTCTCTCTCTTTTTTCTTTGATTGTTTGCTTGCTTTCTCAAATTTTACATATGAGTGAAATCGTATGGTGTTTGTCTTTAACTTACTTCGCTTAACTTAATACTCTATAGCTCCATCTATATTGTTGCAAATGGCAAGATTTCATTTTTTTTAAATGGCTAAGATCCCACTGTATGTATGTGTGTGTGTATATATGTATATATACATGTACGTGCATATACATACATACACACACACACCACATCTTCTTAATCCATTCATCCATTGATGGAGACTCGGGCTGCTTCCATAGTTTGGCTATTGTAAATTATGTTGGAATAAATATCAGGTGCACATATCTTTTTAAATTAGAGTTCTTATATTCTTTGGGTAAATACCCAATAGTGAGATTGTTGAATCATAAGATAATTCTAGTTTTACCTTTTTGAGGAACCTCCACTCTGTTTTCCAGAGTGGCTGCACCAGTTTGCATTCCCACCAAGAGTGTAAGAGGGGTAACTTTTCTCCATGTCCTTGCCAACATTTGTTTCTTGTGATTTTGATTCTAGCCATTCTGACAGGTGTGAGGTGGTATCTCATTGTGGTTTTGATTTGCATTTCTCTGATGATGAGTGATGTCGAGCATCTTTTCATGTGCCCATTGGCCATCTGTATGTCTTCTTTGGAAAAATGTCTGTTCCTGTCTTCTGCCTATTTTTCAATTGGATTATTCATTTTTGGGGTATTGAGTTTAATAAATTTTTTATATATTTTAGATACTAACCCTTTATCAGTTATGTCATTTGCCAATATCTTCTCCCGCTTGGTAGGTTGCTTTTTAGTTTTGTTGATTATTTCCTTTGTTGTGAAGAAGCTTTTTATTTTGATATAGTCCCAAAAGTTTATTTTTGCTTTTTTCCGCTAGAAAGAAGTTATAGCCAATATCAGAGAAATTACTACCTGTGATCTCTTCTAGGATTTTTGTGGTTTCAGGTCTCATATTTGGGTCTTCAATCCAACTTGAGTTTAATTTTGTGTATGGTGTAAGAAAGTGGTCCAGTTTCATTCTTTGAATGTAGGTGCCCAGTTTTCCCAACACCATTTAAAGAGACTCACTTTTCCCATTTTATGTTCTTTCCTTCAGCATTGAAGATTAATTGATATATACTTGTGGCTTTATTTATGAGTTTTCTATTCTGTTCTATTGATCCATCTATCTATTTTTATGCCAGTACCATACTGTTTTGATTACTATAGCTTTTTAATATAACTTGAAGTCTGGAATTGTGATGCCTCCAGTTTTGTATTTCTTTTTCAAGATTGCTTTGGCTACTCACAGTCTTTTGTAGTCCCATACAAATTTTAGGATTGTTTGTTCTAGTAGTGTGAAAAATGCTGTTGGTGTTTTGATAGGGATTTCATTAAATCTGTATATTGCTTTGGGTAGTATAGACATTTTAACAACATTTGTTCTTCCAACACATGAGCATGGAGAATCTTTCCATTCCTTTGTATCTTCTTGAATTTCTTTCATCAGTGTTTTATAGTTTTCAGAGTACAGGTCTTTTTTAAAAATTATTTATTTTTTATTTCTTTTCAGTGTTCCAGAATTCATTGTTTATGCACCACACCCAGTGTTCCATGCAATATGTGCCCTCCATAATACCCACCACCAGGCTCACCCAACCCCCCACCCCCCAACCCCTCCAAAACCCTCAGTTTGTTTCTCAGAGTCCACAGTCTCTCATAGTTCATTTCCCCCTCAATTTCCCCCAACTCCCTTCTCCTCTGCATCTCCCCATGTCCTCCATGTTATTCCTTATGCTCCACAAATAAGTGAAACCATATGATAATTGGCTCTCTCTGCTTGACTTATTTCACTCAGCATACTCTCCACCAGTCCCGTCCATGAATACCCAAAGTTGGGTATTCATCCTTTCTGATGGAGGCATAATACTCCATTGTATATATGGACCATATCTTCTTTATCCATTCATCCAGTGAAGGACATCTTGGTTCTTTCCACAGTTTGGTGACTGTGGCCATTGTGCAATTGTAAATGGAATTGTTTTCTTAGTTTCCCTTTCTGCTGCTTCATTATTAATGTATAGGAACGGGACATAGTTCTCTATATTGATTTTGTATCCTGTGACTTTACTGAATTCATTTATCAGTTCTGGTAGTTTTAGTGGCATCTTTCGGATTTTCTATATAGAGCATCACATCATCTGTAAATAGCAGAAGTCTTAACTTCTTTTTTATGTTTGGATACCTTTTATTCCTTTTGTTGTCTAACAGTTGTAGGCTACCGTTGTGTATTACTGCATACACACACTCACCATTCATAGCTAGTATGCAGCCACTCTGCACAGGCTTCTGTTCCTTGCCCTCAAAGAGTGTGTGTGTGTGTGTGTGTGTGTGTGTGTGTGTGTGTGTAATGTAATCCATATATGTATGCATGTGTGTGTTCATGTATGTATATGTGTGTGTAGAAGTGTATTTATGTGTGTACATATATGTGTGTGTTCAGGGGAATATTTTAGAGTGTAGATTGCAAGGTAGGGTCTTTGTTTGACTTACACAAGTTGTTTTTTTTTTTTAATCTCTTTTTTTTTTTTAAGAGACAGGGTGTGTGAGCAAGCAGGGGAAGGGGTAGAGGGAGACTTAGAGAGAGAGAATCCTGAAGCAGATTCCCTGCTGAGCCGAGAGCCTGACACGGGGCTCAATCCCAGGACCCTGAGATCATGACCTGAGCTGAAATCAAGAGTTGGCTGCTTAACCAACTGAGCCACCCAGACGCCCCTGACTTACACAAATTTAAGAACAAATTTAAGTCATTATTTCAAATTGCTTGATTACAATCAAAGTCTGCATTTGCAGCCTCTCTTAAAGAAAACTGACGTTCTTGTACTGCTGGCTTTTAGATCCGTTTGACAAGAGCTGGCTGGAGCCAGCCCACAGCCATTCCTAGTCTGAGAAAACCTGCAGTGCCAAACTCCATCATTCCCAACATTAAGGCATTTTCTATGGCACAAGTGCAGCTTTTTTTCTTAAAGGTGCTATGAATTTCCTTGACTTTCTCTCTAATAGAATAAAAAAACAAAATCTAGGCCAGGAGGCCAAGAAGCTGCTCAGCTATTCTCTCCCATTAATAATCACACATTCGGCCTCTGTGGGCATTAATGATCCCTGTTAGAGATGGCGGTAGCGGCGGGGGGAGGGGGGTATGCCTGGGCGACAGAGATATTAGCACATTTTTTTTCTTTTAAGTTTTAATGTTGAGGGGCACCTGGGTGGCTTAGTTGTTAAGCATCTGCCTTTGGCTCAGGTTGTGATCCCAGGATCCTGGGCTTGAGCCCCACATCAGCTCCCTGCTCAGCGGGAAGCCTGCTCCTCCCTCTCCCACTCCCCCTGCTTGTGTTCCTGCTCTTGCTGTCACTCTGTCAAATAAATAAATAAAATCTTTTAAAAAAATTTCTTTAGGGGCGCCTGGGTGGCTCAGTCATTAGACGTCTGCCCTCGGCTCAGGTCATGATCCCAGAGTCCTGGGATTGAGCCCCTCTCTGGGCTTCTTACTCAGCAGGAAGCCTGCTTTCCCTCTCCCACTCCCCCTGCTTGTGTTCCTGCTCTTGCTGTCACTCTGTCAAATAAATTTTTAAAAAATCTTTAAAAAATTTTTTTTAATGTTTAAGCATTCTTTACTAAAACAAGTCAGGCCTCTGCTAAGCATAACATTTTATCTATATTAATTTATTCCATTTTTACAACAATGAGGTGGGTTCCATTGATATTCCTATTTACAGATGATGTCACCAAGACCCGGAGGTATTGAGTGGCTCACACAGAGTCAATGGCAGATAAGGGTGGATTGTGAATTTGAACCCAAGTCTCTGTCAGTCCTAAGGGCCCAACTTCTTTTTTTTTTTTTTTAATTTTTTATAAACATATAATATATTTTTCCCCCAGGGGTACAGGTCTGTGAATCGCCAGGTTTACACACTTCACAGCACTCACCATAGCACATACCCTCCCCAATGTCCATAATAACCCCACCCCCCCCTCCCAAACCCCTCCCCCCAGCAACCCTCAGTTTGTTTTGTGAGATTAAGAGTCACTTATGGTTTATCTCCCTCCCAATCCCATCTTGCTTCATTTACTCTTCTCCTACCCCATTAACCCCCATGTTACATCTCCTCTCCCTGATATCAGGGAGATCATATGATAGTTGTCTTTCTCCGATTGACTTATTTCGCTAAGCATGATACCCTCTAGTTCCATCCACGTCGTCGCAAATGGCAAGATTTCATTTCTTTTGATGGCTGCATAGTATTCCATTGTGTATATATACCATATCTTCTTTATCCATTCGTCTGTTGATGGACATCTAGGTTCTTTCCATAGTTTGGCTATTGTAGACATTGCTGCTATAAACATTCAGGTGCACGTGCCCCTTCGGATCACTACATTTGTATCTTTAGGCTAAATACCCAGCAGTGCGATTGCTGGGTCATAGGGCAGTTCTATTTTCAACATTTTGAGGAACCTCCATGCTGTTTTCCAGAGTGGCTGCACCAGCTTGCATTCCCACCAACAGTGTAGGAGGGTTCCTAAGGGCCCAACTTCTTTCCACTAGGCTGAACTGTCTCCGTGTATGATTTGTCTCTTTCTCTCCTAGCTGCCAATACCATGACCAGAATATTGTAAAAATGCCTTGTCAGCGTGGGTAGACAAGTGAGAACAGGGGACCTGGGGTGGGGGGATCGCTCGCATGAACCTGCCTGTTTTCCCAGCCTGCACATCAGCAGCAAGATATATTTGCATCCTACAATCGAGGAGAAAGTAGCTGTCTTTCTCTCCGTTCACCCACAGGGAGCAGCTTTGTGGTGAGTGAAGGGAGCTACCTGGATGTCTCAGACTGGTTAAACCCGGCCAAGCTGTCCCTGTATTACCAGATCAACGCCACCTCCCCATGGGTGAGAGACCTCTGCGGACAGAGGACGACAGATGCCTGTGAGCAGCTGTGCGACCCAGAAACTGGTGAGTCATGGGCTAGGCTGAGATAGAGGGAGAGAGGAGGCAGGCTGCAAGATGGCTTGCACACCTTGTACCTGAAGAATCACAGCTTCTGAGCCATGGATGAGGAGTTTTACCTGAAGGCCCATCAGTTCCATTGGCAGTTAAACTCTGTGCTGCCATCACTGGGCCAGGGAGAAAGTTCTACAGAACCACAGGATCCCAGAAGTAGAAAGGACCACAGAGAGCATCCGGTCCAGTTTTAGCAAAGCAAGGTATCTGAACATCATCAGCATCCCTGAGCTCAGATCCTATCCACCTCTTACAAGCTGGATGTCCTTTGGCATTTTTTCCAGCTTTACTGAAATATAAGTGACATAGAGCATTCTGTAAGTTTAAGGTGTGTGTTGTGATGATTTAATACATGTATATACTGTATAATGACTACCATCTTAAGATTTATTGACACCCCCATCATTTCATATACCATTTTTTTTTATGGTGAGAACATTTAAGTTCTACCCTCTTAACAACTTTCAAGCACATGAAACAGAATTAATTGTTCACTGTGTTGTACATAAGATCCCCAGGACTTACTCCCCTTGAATGGGAGGTGTTGGTCATAGGGTACACACTAACTGGGTGTTCTTCAGAAAGACACTTCCTGTGAGTACCAGAGAATGAAAATAGCATCTAATTCACAAGGCTGTTATTAGGATTAAGTGAGATAATGTGTGGAAAGCCCCTAGTATATTTATTTACTCACCATTTGCCAGGTATGTATTGAGTAGGCAGACACTTGCCTTGGCATTGAGGATATAGCAGTGGACAAAATAGGCATAATCTATGCCCTGATTAAGTTTGTATTCTAAGGAGACATCCAATCTGCACTGTCTAACAGGGATAGCCAGTAGCCACAGATGGCCATTTAAATTTAAATTAAGTAGAATTAAATGAATTCAGCATTCGCTTCCCCAGTCACATTAGCCATCTATCAAGTGCTGTGACCAATGGCTACCTGCTGGACAACTCAGATGTAGAACATCCCCAGCCCTGCCAAAAGTTCTGTTGGACAGTGCTGCAACAGATGAACGGGGAAGTATATGTACTGTGTCAGGTGATGGTGCAGCATAGGGGATGCTAAGGTGAGAGTGGGAGTGGAGCCATGGTTACATGCAGTGGTCAGGGGAGGTTTCTCTGAGAAGAGGACATTTGAGTCGGGGCACCTCAAGGCTAAGATGGTGGAAGGCATTGTGACTATCCTGGGGGGCGGGATTCTAGGCGGAGGCAATGACAAGGGTCAGCATGTTGAAGCAGGAGTTCAGGAGGGTGCCATTGGTTCAACAGGAGGAAGAGTGTGGTTGGATGGAGGTGAGAGAGGAGAGGAGTGGAGGCAAATATGAAAAGCAGGAGACTGCGTGGGGGTGGCTGCAGGGAGTTATCTAGGATGACAAGAACTTAGGATTCTCTCTGAGTGTGATGGGATGTCATTGGAGGATTCTGAGCTTAAGGAGTGACATCATGTGGCCTGCATTTTAACGGAATTTTAACTCTGGCTGGTGCATGGCAAATTGACTACACATTCAAGGGTGCTATTTTATCCCAGTGTAGGCAGGAGTGGGCAGTGGCTTGACCGACAGAGTTAAGGGGAAAAGATGGTCAAATTCAGGACATGTTCAGAGGGTAGATTTGACAGGGCTTTTATTGGATATGAAAGGTGAGAAGTAGAGAGGGGTCAGAAATGATTCCAGATGATTCATTCTGGAAGTGCATGAATGGATATCTCTTTCATTGAGTCAGAGGATGCTGTAAGAGGGTCAGGATTGAGGTGTGGGAGATCAAGGGTACCATTTGGGATGTAAGTTCAAGATGACAACTAAACATCAAGTAGAGATAGAAAATAGACATTGGGGTCCAAAAGTCCAATTCAAAGAAGTTTTAGCTGGAGATAGAAATGTGTGAGTCAACAGCACAGACTTGGTATTTAAACCCAGAAGACACTGTCTTATTTTTAGTAAATGCTTAGTAAATGGACCATCTCTTCTTCATCCTTGTTGTTCGATAAATGGTGGCTGGCTACTAATGTCTACGAATAGGGAAATAGGAGTTAGAAAAGAGTTGTCAGGATACCAGAACAAGTTAGAAATGAAACTGTTCTTGCTCCCAGTCCTGTGCTCCTCCTTACAACTTATATTGCTATAGGCTCTCTGGAACTTCATCTCTTTCTTCATTGACAAGAGTCTGGCCATCTTGCCTGGAAAATCCATTGCACATTGCCCATGGGGGCTCTCAGTGTCCCAGGTCAAGGCTGTGCTCCGTCTACCCTAGCTCTCCTCCACTTCCCCATGGGGCAACAGTTCAGGAGTGAAGACAGGGCTTCTCCAGGCTAACCCTTGAGTCCCTGCAGAGCTGGGCAAGAATTTGGCTTTCTAACCACCATTTCCTCTTATCTTTTAGTTGGGAGCCTGTTTAGACACATTTCTGCAGCCTTTACGAAGGCCTATTGGGGAAGCCATTTGGAAAAAGCAATGTAGCTCTATTGTACCATTTGACCAGAGAGCTGAATCTTCTTTCTCTTAATTAAAACATTTAAGCTTTAAGGCACTGTCACCCTAAGCAGTACCTCTTTATTCCCAAAACACAGACATAAACACACACACATATACACATGCAAGCGCACACACAAACACACTCTTGATTATCCTCACTCAAGATCGAGGGAAGCCCTTATGGAATTATGTTCCTCTGGATCTGATCTTGTGTATCCTCCTTTTTTCTTTTCCTTTCCTTAAAAAGCAAACAAGATTATTGGTGGGAGGGCTCACCACCTTCTCTGCCCCACACAAAGCGCCCCCCCCCCCAGTAGAGTGGTGAATTCCTGAGGGTCTGACCTTTTGGTTTCCCAGCTGATCTGCCTTCAGGTGCAGCTTCATTGTTTCTGATCTTTTCTGTTAGCTGCAAGCTCGAGGCCACAATTCCAAACAGTGGATCATTCGGGAAGGAGGCATGTGTTAGCCAGTTTTGGAAATGATCAACTCTCCTACCAATCTCCCCTAGAATTACACACCACACACACACACACACACACACACACACACACCCTGCGAAGCTGAAAATGCTACTAGATTACTAGAATCCACTGGGTTGACCTTCTCAACTTTATCACTGGCAATATTGATGCCAGGGAAGAAAAGTGAGAGGATCAAAGTTGCATAGCTAGCAGGTAGAGAGCCAGGATTCCAACTCAAGACCCTGTGCTCTTAACCAATGCTTCCCAAGCCTCTGCAGGTCTAATGTAGGTTTAAGACTGCACATTTCTAAAAAGGTACCAGCTATTGCTGATGCTTCTGGCCAAGCACAACTCTTGATGCACCAAGACTCTGAATAGTCCTTCCTCTTCCTCCCAAATAGTCCTCTCATTTTCCACATGAACAGGAGAAGTCCCAGCTGCCATATTTGTTAGTTTATTTATGTGACAAAGTTGTGCTCATGTCTGTCACTTTATTTTCTACCTCTGTTTGTCCCATGCCTTGGACTCTAAGTACACTGAGACCTGTAATTCCCTGGAGGTACCATACCCTTTCATGACTACATCCCTTTGACGGGCTGTTTCCTCTCTCTTGAAATGTCTTTCTCCACCCTTTCCTGGGAGATCAAGGGTTCTTTTTTTATTTCCATTCCATTCAGCCCAAATCCCTGGCTATACTGAGGAGCCCTCCTCTGTGCTCTCATACCCTCTGTACTTCCCTATGTCATAGTTCTTGTCATTGTTCTTTCCTTGTCTGGATCTGTCATCAGACTGTAAGCTTTGTTAATGGCTGGTAAAAGGGATTCAAAACATGTGTGTTGCTTATCCCTGTATCTTTAAAACTTCACCTATTGCTGGAGCACCTGGGTGGCTCAGTGGGTTAAGCCTCTGCCTTCAGCTCAGGTCGTGATCCCAGAGTCCTGGGATCGAGCCCCACATCGGGCTCTCTGCTTCCGCCTCTCTCTCTGCCTGCCTCTCTGCCTACTTGTGATCTCTCTCTGTCAAATAAATAAATAAAATCTTTAAAAAAATAAAACTTAGCCTATTGCTGACATATAATTACTGCACAGAAAATCATGAAAGGATGAAGGAAGGAAGGAAATTTATATGCTTGAAATAATTTTATTTATTTATTTATTTATTTTGAGATTTTATTCATTTGATAGAGATCACAAGTAGGCAGAGAGGCAGGCAGAGAGAGAGAGTGGGGAAGCAGGCTCCCCGCTGAGCAGAGAGCCCGATGTGGGGCTGGATCCCAGGACCCTGGAATCATGACCCAAGCTGAAGGCAGAGGCTTTAACCCACTGAGCCACCCAGGTGCCCCTTGAAATAATTTTATATACCAGTTTTTCGTTTATTCCTCCATATCCACTTACGTATGGACTCAAATTAAGTATTTCCCAGCTCTAGAGAAATTAGGCCACTAGGAAACATCCAGTAGCCAGACAAGCTAGAAGGCTCTGGCTTCATCCTTGCTTTCAGCCACATCCCTGAGAGCCCTGTCCTTGTGGTCTTCACTCTGCACATCTTCACAATAGTCCTCTCAAACACCCCATACAAAGTTAGACCTTCTGACTAGAGTTCCCTCTTCCTGAAATGTCTCCCATTCTTTAATCATCTACTTTGTAAAATTCTATTCACTGATTACCTCTCCTTTCCTCTTGGTAGAATGGATGACTTCCACAGTATCATCAGAGTACTCTGTTGACCAAAAATCTGATTAAAACTTGAGTTATTGTTTGGAAATCTGCCTATCCTGCTAAAATGTAAGCTCTTTAAAGCAGGGACTGTATCTCATCTACTTTGGAATCCTTCCCACCCCAATGTCCAACAAAGCACCCTACTCTTACAAGTCACTCAAGGCATAAATAGATGGGACTATATACAGGTAAGGAGTAGAAATGGGAACATTAGATCCCTGAATATATTTTCATGGGTCTTGACTCTGACCCATTTTGAAAAATTTATTTCAATTTGTTAGATTCAATTCAAGCAAGATTTTCTTAATTCCACAACTCATAAGTCTTGTGTGTTAAGTGCTATGGGAAATCACAGACAAATTGGACAATGTTCCTGCCTTCATGGATTTCACATTTTCACAGGGATAAAAATAATATGCTCATATATAGCTATTATAAAAGACAAAATGTGGGATAAATCAAGAACAAGCATTAACAAAGTAGCTCATGCCTGGAAAAAAGGGAGAAATGTATTCTGCATGGGGATTTCAGGTGATATATCATGGAGTGCATGACCTTTTAGCTGAACCTGGTAGAATCAGGGGGGAGGATTAGTAGGAGTGGTCCTTTCACAGAGGGTTCTTAATGATCGAAATCAAGAAGAAGAAAGTTTAAAATTATTCCAGGAACCAGAAAGCAGTATATATGGGCTGGCATCTAGAGAATGTCTTACACATGCGGTGGTGGAGGAGAACTAGGGAAGAGACAGGTGATGAAGTTGGAAAGGTAAGATGAAGAGAATTCACAGAGAGATAATGACCAGAAGATTCTGAAAACCAGTAAGGGATTTAGTAAGCCTATATTGGTCATTGGAAAAGGAAAACTACCTTCCATATCTGTCTAACTGGTTGCAGAACATCTAACTGTCCAAGTGATTAGCTCGGCCACCGCTCCATTGCCTCCCACTAGGAATTAGACTATGGGGAAGTCATGGGAAAAATAAGCCCCAAACCTCTCTACACCCTCAGGCCTTAGATCTGTCAAAAGTGACTTTGCAGTAAGCTCCTCCTTCTGCAGGTGGGATTCTTTGGACTGAACAAAGTCATAGAGTCCCAACATTGTTCATCATGTCTTAAAGCTTTAGGGGATGTGTCACTAAGAAATATAATTCCTCTAAACTGACCAAGAAGAAAGAGAGAAGTGGGGATGTAGTGCTGCTGAGGAACATATAATTGCAATGATGCATGGACGAACCTGGCCAAGTTTTCCTGGCCGTGTGCCATAGCCCAGCTCAAGTGTGTTCTTCCAGGGATTTCAACAATTAGTACCACCCACAGGGCTGATTATGGAATTGCATACATGGTGTGCTGGAGCTGGCCTGTATGACAGCTCATGGGACTCATGAGAGTTGAATGTTGTCATCTCTTCCCAACTGTTTGTCTGGTGATGTCATGTACATAACCTGAAAATTGGTTATGATAAAGGTATTTATATCAACAAAATTGGTTAATGTGACAAATCATGACTGATGTTCTTTGGAAAGTGAGTCATTAAATGTTTACCTTCATGGTGGTGAGTGGATTGAAAATAAACTGATTCAGGACCAAGGCAAGGAAAGGCTTCATTGAAGGCTTAGAGAAGGCCTGACAATGTTGCCAGAGGGTGGCTACCATCACACTTCATCTCTGAGGACAGAAGCAAATATTCAAGAACTACTTGCAATGGTCCCATACAATGCAGCACCAGAATGTTGAAATGATCAGACTTTGGTTCTTCAGAATGTCACCATGGGTAAACCTTTGGTATAACAGCTTTACTAAAGCTCTGCACATGTGTGGTATCATGCTAAATTCTGTATATAAAATCTTTCACAGTATGGCTTCAAACAACACAAAGCAAGTAAGGGCAGAACAGTAGTACATTTAGTCACTAATTCATTCATCTCTTTATTCATTCATTCAAGCATTTAGTGAACCAGAGTAAAATTGGAATAACCTTTTGAGTCAGACCAGGTTCAAATCTTTGCTTCTCTATTTACTGGTAGTAGGGCTTTGGGAGGGTCATTTAATATATTCAAACCTTATTTTATATATATAAAATAAGAATAAGTCTTATTTGGCAGGATGCTGAAAAATCACATTTCAAATACACTCAGCACACATAATGTATGGTGGGCACTCAGAACATAGTGTGTGCTATTAATTCTATAATCAGTTATGCAGTCTCTAGGGCCTTCATGTAATTAATTCAATATATTTTTCAATTAAATTGATAAATTTTTCATGAGACACCCCTAACCCAGCATTGTGCACTGGATTAAGTTATTTAAGAAGAAAATAGGATGTTGTCTCTGACCTCTATGAGCTGACCACCTGATAGAGAAACTTAGCATAACATGGACATTCCTGCCTGCTGCCTTTTATTTAGTCCTTGTGTTACTTTTAACTTAGTGCAATGAGAAAAGTCCAGGGTCTCAATCCTGGTGCCAGCTTGGCCACAAATTTGTCACTTGACTTTGAGTATGGCATATGCTCTGAACTTCATCTTCATTCTCTTCAACAAAGAAATCAGTGGAAACAACTTTTAATGCAAGAAAGATCCCTAGTGGTTATCTAGTCTGATCTAATGAGGAGACTGAAGGCCACTGAGGCTAAGCAAGTTGCCCAGTGTTGCTCAGTAAATTAGTGGTGAGATGTGATTTACAACCCTGAATAATTCCTAAGATACTTCTCAGCTCAAAATTCATGTTTCTATGACCTTTTGAGCACTAATAACTTACAGCATAAGTATGATTGAAACAATTTATAAATGGCATTTAAAGCAGATTGAATTTTCTTTTCAAATTGTTATGAACTTCAGTCATGTTCCCCATCATATTCAGTTTATTTTCATGTCTTCAGCGGCCACTTTTCATTTGCAATAAGATATCAAATGAGAATACACTGAGTGTGGTTATGTCATATATATGTCTTACATTTTTTAAAAGATTTTATTTATTTACTTGAGAGAGAGAGAGAGAGAGAGATCACAAGTAGGCAGAGAGGCAGGCAGAGAGAAAGGGGGAAGCAGGCTCCCCGCTGAGCAGAAAGCCCAATGTGGGGCTCGATCCCAGACCCTGAGATCATAGCCTAAGCCAAAGGCAGAGGCTTAACCCACTGAGCCACCCAGGCACCCCGTATGTCTTATATTGTACTAAATATTTCTAATGTTTATAGATTACTACTGTTATTTATGAAGCCTTATATTATTATTATTTTTTAATTTATTTGAGAGAGAAAGAGAGAGAGAACATGAGAGATGAGAGGTCAGCGGGAGAAGTGAACTTCCTGCAGAGCAGGGAGCCCGATGCAGGACTAGATCCCAGGACTCCAGGATCACAACCTGAGCCAAAGGCAGTCGCCTAACCAACTGAGCCACCCCAGTGTCCGTAAGCCTTGTATTATTAAAGTTTAATGGGACACAAGGAGTTTATGAAGTTGTAAATTCGAGAATTTACAGAGATGGAGAATGTCCCTTCCTTGAAGGAGATTGTAGCATGGGTGTTTCCAAGTACCAGAAATGTAGGATTTAAGTAAATTAGTACATAGGTGAGGTTCACAGTTAAATAAATTGAGATTTATCTATAGAGAATCAGATTCCTGGCAGAGAGGAGAGATTTGTTTATGAGAAAAGTCTTATTAAATCTTGTCATATACTCATTGTGCTTATTGCTGTAGCTCAGTCACTGAAACAGTTCCTGGATCAATGCATCTTTTCTTGGATGAGTGAATGAATGAGTGCATGAATGAATGAATGAATGAGAGAAAAGCAAGTTTCATTTGGTGAAATGTCAGGACTTGGTCAATGGGTTTAGTGCATTGTTCTGGTGTCAGGACCATGGATAGCTCTCTAGACTTTGACAGTGATATTTGGTGAAGGGTTTTTGCTAAACTTTTACCTGGTATAGCTCTCTTCTGAAAGTCACCTTCTCCTTTGAGATGGGTACCACTAATCTTTTTTGAACTCAGGTAAAATAAGCTCTATCCTTTATTGGATCCGGATTAGTACAACTATGTTCTAACTCCAGTGGGTCTCAACTCAGAGGGAAGTCAAACCTCCATGAAGTGAGTCACACTTATCCTCAGAATTCATAATGCTCTCTACATTACCATTCCTTGGTCCTGAACTTTAATAGACCCCGAATTAAACAAAACTCATCTAAACTTATTGTCAATTAATGAAGGCTGTGCCTCATTATTCAGACATGTGAGATAATGAAATCAAACTTTAAAAAAATTTTTTTTTCCAACAGAAGCCATTCAAACAACAACAAACTGAGGGTTTTTTTTTTTCTTGTTTAAAGGCCATGAAATGAATGCTTGCCTTAAAATCCCATTTATTTCATCAGATTGATTCATTTGATGTCAGTTATTGCTGATATATTATAGATGGGGGTGTTAGACAATGGCTAGAGATAGCTTACAGTTAAGAGAGGCACGGTGGAGTTTTGGTACGATATCCAGGAGTGCATGAATACTGGGCTAACAGTGACAACATCTGCAATTTATTATACCTTTATGGGGTACCAAGCATAATTGCTGCGGCTTTCTATAACTATCTTGGACTTAATAACAACACATCTATTAGTTATTATTGCTTCCAGTTTCCATACAATAAACTATGTCTTAAAGTTGGTTGAATGAAACTCCCAAGGTCATATATTTGCTAAGTATCACAGCTGGGATTTGGACCCAAACTGGGTAAGAAGCTACTGTTTGAGGAGTCCGTGTTTGAGAAGTTTGCTTAGCACTGAGAAGAGAGAGGCATTCTGGCATTCTTTCCTTGATAGGTATTTGCAGAGAATTCTCAGAGGTAGGCGTGAATCCTTTGGACAAAGAATTTGGAATAAGTTGACTTGAAAAAATAAAAGGACCCAATTGGATTGGGGACAAGGGAGACATGCAGAAGTCAGGGTTGGAACTGTGACAGCATTTATGAGTTGTAGGGAAACCATTTTATATTTCTATTCAGGAGTCTTGCTATATTTGGTCTAGATGTGTTGTAAAATGTTATGTTGTAGAAGAGGGTTGAGGTCTTTTGAAGAAGGACAATCTGTGTCAAAGATGAGGTCATAAAATCTCAGAAAGCCCACAACAGAAAGCAGCGGGACCAACTGTTCACAAATTTGGAAGGACAAGAAGGTTAGAATGGGCTGCAGCAGAGACTGAAAATGTTTTCTAACTGGGAACTTGCCAGCCTCACTGAAAGTCCAAGGTAACCTTTGCTTCTGAACTTGAAAGAAGGAGGTTGTGAGAGATTGCAAGTGTCATCTAGTAAAGTTGCAAATAGGAAAATAACTTGTGGTATCTCTGATTATGAGTGCTAGGATGCATGTGCCAAAAAGAAGGGAAGCTCTCCATTTTTAAGACTAGTTTCATCGTCAAAAATATAATTTACTGGCATTTAAATTAGAGACTATATTTAATTTTATTCAACAAGAATATTACAAAAATAGATCAGTGTCTCTATAAATGGTAGCTGCCCTACTATTTAAAAAAATCAGAAACTTCTAAATATATCTGTAAATGTATACCTTATGACCAGTGAACTATCAAAAATAAAAGTATGGAAAAGGAAGATGATGGTAAAATAGAGGTGGGGGCTGGGAGTGTTCAGAGCCCTGCTGTGAAGTGTTCTGCACAGGGTCGTGGTTGGTCATGTCCAGCAGCCATTTTGGCAGGTCTTTGCAGGTTCTCTTCCCTTTGCATGCAACAGTCTGGTCTCCACCTGCCCTCACTCCTTATAAGCCTTATTCTTCCCTTTCTTCACTCCTTATCCTTCATGGTTGAGCTTAAATGTCTCATCCTCAAGGTTTTTGCTGACCTTCTAGACTTAGTTTTCCCTATGTTTTATGCAATATTAGTATACTTTATTTTCCTTTAAATAATGATAATATAATGATAATGATAGTAACGCTGCCCATTGTACAGTACAAAATATGTCTCTGTGGACTTCGAAAGTATCATTTAATCCCTTTAATACCCCTTGAAGGTAGATACAATCATATTTTAACTGAGCAAGACACAATCAGATACATGTGCCAATATTTTGCATACCGTGAAGAAAAAAACCCATTAAGATATTAATAACGCACAAGTCTTCATTTTAAGGATATGAAAATATGGAAAACCATGGGTCTTAGATTTGGTATAATTGAGGCACCTGGGTGGCTCAATTGTTAAGCGTCTGCCTTTGGCTCAGGTCATGATCCCAGGGTCCTGGGATCAAGCCCTACATCGGGCCTCTTGCTTGGTGGGAAGCCTGCTTATCCCTCCTCCACTTCCCCTGCTTATGTTCCCTCTCTTGCTGTTTTTCTCTCTGTGTCAAACAAATAAAAAATCTTAAAAAAAAAAAAAAAGACTTGGGATAGTACCTTATTATTACCATTTTACAGATGAGGAAACTGAATCACCTTAGTTAATGGATTTTCCCAATGCTACATAACTAGGAAGTGGTAGAGTCTAGATTGGAATCCTAGAACTTGGGCTTGAGAGTGTATCCTCTTAACCCCTGATCTGTGTTATCAGTACAGAATCACAATATCTAATTAATATTTATTTGTATGATTCTGTGTTCAAGTCCTAGCTCTCCAAGAGACCATATGCTTCAATTATCATATGGTTTCACTTATTTGTGGAGCATAACAAATAACATGGAGGACAAGGGGAGTTAGAGAGGAGAAGGAAGTTGGGGGAAATTGGAAGGGGAGATGAACCATGAGAGACTATGGACTCTGAAAAACAATCTGAGGGGTTTGAAGCGGCGGGGGGTGGGATGTTGGGGGAAGCAGGTGGTGGGTATTAGAGAGGGCACGGATTGCATGGAGCACTGGGTGTGGTGCAAAAACAAGGAATACTGTTATGCTGAAAAAAAAAAAAAAAGACAAAGATGGCACCTGCGATGTATACTGCTGAACCCCAAGCCCAGCACATTGTCTAATACACTGTCAATGTTTAATAATGAATGATGGAATGAGTGAATGAAAGAAGAGACATTGGGTTTAGAAACAAATTCCTAGGGCTTCACTACTGGATTTGCAGTTTTGACTAATAGTGTGACCTTTGACATGTCACTTTGTTCTCTGGGCCTCTGTTTCTCTATTTATAATACAAGAGGAAATTACAGTTGACTTTGAACAACACAGGTTTGAACTGTGCAGGTCTGCTTACATGCAGAATTTTTTTTTTTTTGAGAAATGTAATATGGTACTCTAGATGTATTTTCTCTTATGATTTTCTTAATAACATTTTCTTTTCTCTGGTTTATTATAAGAATACAGTATATAATGCATATAACATGCAAAATATGCATTACTTGACTATATTTAATTAGTAAGGTTTCCCACAATTAAGTTTTTGGAGAGTCAAAAATTATACATGGATTTTTCAACTGTGCCTGGGGGCTGGCAACCCTATTCCTCATGTTGTTCAAGGATCAGCTGTACATTGGGTTTTCTCTGAGTGCTCTCCAACTTTGAATGTGTATTGCAACTGTGTATTGAAAGCCAATGCTCTGCCCAGCATTAAACTAGATAAAACATATTAAACACTTAGCAGAATGCCTGGTACACAAAGCTGAATGAACATTAAGTATTGTTATAGCTGTGGTCAAAACATGAATTGAATGAAATGAGAGTTGTGGGATTAAAAAAGCAAAACAAAACAGGACAGTTACTATGAACCTTAGCAGTCAGGTAGGGCTTCCTAGAGGGGCAGGGGCTAGACTTAGATCATGAAACAAAACAATGTTTGTGATGGGGCTGCTGTGTCCAATATGGTACCTACTAACCATATGTGGCTATTTAAATTAACATGTAAATTAATTCACATCACATTTCAAGTGTCCACTAGCCACACATGGCTAGTGGCTGCCATATTGGAGACTGTAGATATAGAACATTTCTAGTAAAGCAAGTTCACTTGGACAGGGCTGTGACAGAGTGAAGAGTAGAACTACATTTCATATATATGTCACTTGAAATTATTTATTGAGTGACAGGACTGTGCTAAGTGTGGTGCTGTGCACTGATGGAGCTTAGTCTAGGGGTCTGCAAAGTACAGTCCACAGGTCAACTGCTGTTTCTCATAAAGTTTTGTTGAAACACAGCCATGCTCATTAGTTTACATATTGCCTATGACTGTTTGCTACAGTAGCAGGGTTGAGAAGTCATGACTCTGTGGCTTGCAAAACCTTAAATATTTACCAAGTGGGCCTTTCTAGGAAAAAATTTGCCAGCTCCTGGTCAGTCTGGTAGATTGATTTAATACATTGACATCTGAGTTAAAGAACTGGTTTTAGTATTCATTCATTCATTCATTCTTCATTCATATGTTTGTTCATTTAACATTCAACTGGTATTTATTTCTCAATCATCTAATTTAAGCAGGATGTAAGCCACTGACAATGAACACAATAGATTAAAAACTGTGGCTATCCTAGAGCTCATGTTCTAGTGAGAGCGGGGAACACACAGATAATTAGAGTAAATGTAATAACAGATAAATCGTATCCTATGTTAGAAGATGATTTTTCTAAATAAAGAGGCTGCAGGAAGAGTGGGCTGTGAATGAGAAGGAGAGGAGTGGTTGTGGATTTAAGTAGGGTGTTCACGGTAGGCATGACTGGGGAAGTGAGGAAGGAAAGCATCCTTTGTGGATATCTGGGGAAAGTGGAGTCCAGGTTGAGGAAATTGCCAGGGCAGAGGCTCCAAGAGCAGATTATGCCTCATACATTTGAGGAAGATCACATAGGAGAAGGTCAGCAGGCTTCACTGGATACTAAGTGACTATTAGGAGCTGGGGTCAGAGAGGAACCGGAGAACCAGAGCCGTGTAGGACATTGTAAGAATATTGGCTTTCAACCTGAGCTCAGTGAGGAGCCACAGGGGCATTTTGACCTGAGGACTGATATAATTTTACTTACTCTTAAAAGGATCTCTCTGGCCATTGCATTGAGAAAAATCTATAGGGAGTAGGCAAGAGTGAGAGCAGAGGGCTGCTTAGGAGACCCATATGATTAGCCAAGCTAGAGATGGTGGTGGCTTGGGCCAGGGTAGTAGCCATGGTGGTGAAAATAAGTTACTGGAATTAAGATACTGCATTTCATTCATTGCAGTGATTTAGTGAGCATCAATTACATGCCAGGCATTGTGCCCAGTGTTGGGGATAATGAGCAAAAGAAGCTGCCATCTCTGTCCCTTGGAGTTTTCTAACAAATTGGTTTCTTACTTTCAACATCAGAAATGAGGAATCCAATGCTATGTCCCCATATGTGTTTGAGATCCAGGACCAGTTTTCACACTGTTTCTAAAGACCCAGGAGAGGATGACACTGTCTTAATCTGCTTGGGCTGTCATAACAAAGTATCACGGACTGGTGACTTGAACAAAAGAATCTTCCAATCTCACAGCTCAGGAGGCTGGGAAGTCCAGCATGGAGATGCCACCAAATTGTTTCCTGGTGAGGGTTCTTCTCCTGCTTGTGGACTTCTTGACTTCTGTCTGTGACCTCACACGACCTTTCTGCAGTGTGTGTGTGCAAAGAGTGCGAGATCTGCCTCTTCTCTGCTTCCTATAATCCCATCACAGGTCCCTGCTTCAGGACCTCATCTAACCCTGATTGCCTCCCAAAGGCCCCACCTCCAATACCATCATGTTGGGTGTTAGGGGCTTCAACATATGAATTTGGGCAGACACAAACATTTGGACGATGACAAACACCAATGACCTGGGATGACAGAAGTGAGCAAGTGACACAGATATGCATCATAAGTGAGGGCTGAGCAGAGGGTTTCTGGGCATTGTGCCAAGCGGCGCTGGGACTCAGGGAGGTGACAGAGGTGGCTCTGGCACAAATGTAAGGAGGCACACATCCGAGGGTGTCAATGCTGCATTGCACAACCCTGAGTGCTCCTTAAACTTGGAGGGGATATTAACTCATGACAGTGGCCTCTCCAACTTTCCTCCTAGGAAGCCTTGAAGATTTTCCTGCAGGAGCCGGTTGGGGAGTCAAAGAGCAAAGAGGTCCAGGCTGGGAAGAACCACGTGGACCATCCAGTGGAACCCCCTCTTTCTATAGTAGATGAGGTTGGGGTACCTAGAGGGTCAGGGATTTGCTCATTCAGGAAGTTCAGGAACTCATTCAGGAAGTTCATGACAGAGTAGAGGTCTCCCGACCACCATGCTTGCTGAAGCTTGATTTCTCCATCTCCTGAGAACAATGTAAGCAGTCAGTCTTTTTTTATCCTTGGAGTGGAGGCCCCCAGCTGAGCCAAGGCCTTCAGGATTCTTTTCCAACATCTGAAGGTGGTATCGGCTTCTGGCAGTGTTGGGGCTTTTGTTTTTGTTTTTGTTTTTGTTTTGTTTTGTTTTTTGTTTTGTTTTTTCAGGTTTTTCTTCCAGGCTTATGATCCTAACCATGCAAAGAAGTGTTTCCATGCAGGCCATCTGGGGCATGGTGAATTCCCTGTCAGCTTCATTAGCGTCTTTCTTTCACAAACCTTGACTGAGACCCAAAGCTGAGTCAGTCACCAGGGAGAGAAGCAAATGAGACACTTGCTACCACCTCCATTTGCTCAAAATCAAGCTGCCCCCAGCGTGGGCTGTATTGTTTTCAGAAAGGCAGTCAGAGGAAAAGCGAAAGCACTAAAGTCAGGCTGACCTGGGTTAAAATCTTGGCTCTGTCTGAAACTACTGGTGCAGTTTTGAGCAAATTGCTTAATTTTCCCCCAAGCTTCAATTTCCTGCTTGGTATTCACCTTTGCTAGGTTATTGTGACGATTGTAATCAGTACAAAGTACCTGCTACATAATATGGCCAATATATGTGTTCAACAAACAGGAATTATTGAATCAGGGGCAAAAAGAACCCCCAGTGTTGACAACACTTAAGCCACAAAAGTCTTAATCATGATGGAATGGAAGGCATGGTGACAGATTTCTGAACAGAAACAGCCTCCACAAAACCATTTAAAGCACAGCACTTAGTAATAGCTCTAGCCTTTTCTGGTTATTTGATGAGAGCCTGCCCATTACACCACTGCCCTTTCTCTCCTCCTAGACTGAAGGCAGCTTCCATGTCAATGCAGGTAATTAAAGGTCTCTGAAAAAGAGAAGGGTGTGTATGTGTGTGTGTGTGCATATATCAGCCCAGCCTTTTGGTTATTTTTTGTTAAATGGTCTTTTAATTAAAATTTCAATAGATGGGTTTCTACCAGACAACAGGGGTCCGGAGGTGTATGGATTTTATGCTGATCACACCAAGACTGTCCCTCAGGACAGGGCATCCAAGAATTTGAGATGCTTCAGGCAAGGCAGGTGAGGTCAGGTGGCCTCACTGTGTAGAGTGCAAATGGTCCACTGCCATCTTTCAAATGCCCCCAAATGGACTTAGTAGTAAAGCCTGACTCCCTAGTGAAGCCTGGTGTGGGCCACTTGGACACACGTTGCTTAATTTTAATGATTCATGATGATTCTCCATCATATACCAGTAAATGTACCGTAAAAACATTTTGTGAAAGAATGTGTGTCTTAGTAATGGGAACCTGTGCCATTCTGTAATTAAATCCTTGCCGGAACGTGGGGGATGCCTGGCATAGGAGGTGAGGGGCAGAGACTGAGTCAGGGATTGAGGGGGTTTCCTGGGGTGGGGGTGGCTGAGGGGGTAGAATGTGGGGGAGGTGAAAGGGGGCAGCCTGGGTAGGGAGGAGGAAGCAGGACCTGGGAGGTGAGGAGGTGGACCCTTGGAGCAGGGTAGAGGGATAGGGCCTGAAGAAGGGTAAAGAGGTGGGTCCTGGGTAGAGGTAAAGGGGGAAGGGGAACTGGGGCAGGATAAGGAGCAGGGCCTGGGGCAGGGGGAGGGGGTGGAGGCTGTGGCATGTGTGCTTGTGTGAGATTGCGACTAAGAGAGCAGAACATGGGAAGTGAAAGGAAAGATGGAGAATAAGAAAAATTTTAAAAAAAGAGGAAGAAAAGTAGGGGGAGTGGAATTAACAGGCTGTGAATGTATTCTTTGATCTAGGCACCTTTGCCTACCATATCTTCTCTAATCATTACATTAACCCTTGAAGTAGACAGACTGTCCTTTTCTGGTCTCTTTCATGGACGATGTGGATGTGGGGATTTAGCCTGTACCTGTCTGACTAAAATTTAAGTTCTTTCCACTGTAGAGGGCTACACAGGAAAGGGGCTTATAGAAAGGTGGCCCGTGAGGACTATAGAGGCACACACAGAGAGAAAGGCAAAGGCGGAAAAGCTGAGACCAAAGAGGGAAACTGAGGCAGGAGTCCATGCACAAAGATGGAGAAATGAAAAGGGAGACAGAGAAGAGGGGAAGAGAGAACCATCAAACTGAGAGAGAGCCAAGAAAGCGGGGGGCGGGGGGGGGAAGCAAGAACATGAACATGAATATAATCAAGAGTGAGATTAGCAAAATGGAAATGAGCTGGGTTCAGCTGAACATACACATTATGTAAAACGGTATAATATTCCAGATGGAAGTACTGGAAATGGCAGTCCTCTAGTTTCCCAGAGAAGCTATAGCTGTGACCCTGACCCTCTGCCTAGAACTGAGGCCAAGGTCACTCTGAGGAAGAGACCCCTCTGAAAAGAGTGCAGAAGTCACAAGCTGCCCACCAGTTCTCTTGTCTTTTTCCCCCAGTTCATCACTAGCCAGAGGCAAAGGTTCCAACCTCGTGGTATCCGGTCCACTTTGCTTTAGGGCGTGGATGGCTGGGGCAGGACACATCCATGTGTGTGGCCCATTGTACTCGGTGCACATCTGGAAAATCATTATTCCTTCTCACTTTAATATTATAAATGAGATTTGATTTTAAACCACGAAGATAGCTGGTGCTTGGGAAAAAAAAAAGAAAACTATCAGTGCGTCTCTTTTGTAGAGTGAAGAACTCTTTTGCAAAATGAATAATTATCCTCTGCTTAATCTATTTTGTATATTTCACTTGGCCGGTTCGGGTTCTGTGCAAATGGGGAACAACTGCATTATTAATCATCATGTGTCCTGAATAGAATAGTGTATATTTTATCCTTCCCGCATCCTTGTGAATGGGATAGGACAGGACTTATGTTTCCCGTCTTCTGGGGAAGAAGGATGAGGCTCAGAGAGATGCAGGATCTTGAACAAGTTCTCCTACCCGCTAGTAGAAACACAGAGCCGAGGGGCCCACGGAATGACAACCACATAGCCTCATCTCATCTACACCCCTGCAAACTGGTAGAGGCGTGGTGGGCAGCCAGGCAGAGCCTCCATAGTGGGTCAGGCCGAGTGACATGCAGGATGGCGCTGAGCTCCTCCTTCCTACCTGGGACAGTGCAGGGGAGCTGTGGCTCCGGAGCGAGGCAGAATGGGATTCGAATCCTGATCCTGTTAATTTCTTGCGGTGCAAACTGGAGGCCGATTGTTTAAACCCTCGGGGCTTCAGTTTCCTCATCTGTAGAGTCAGGGCATATCCCCGTGCTTCACAGAGTGGCTGGATGGATTAAAGTTGAGAAGGTTGTTCAGACACGTCGTGATGCTCTTAGCCTTTCCCTCTTCCCAAATTACAGTTGAGGGGTCCAAGATAAGAGCTATGGGCAAGAGAACGTGAAGGCAGCCAACTGCCTAGTAATAATCATAGCAATAGCAGGCCGTGTTTATGGAGCCCGTACTGGGGATAGAACATTGTGGACGTTGTTCAGTGAGTGGGGGGCGGGGGGGCAGACCTGACCAAGCTTGTTGTAGAACTGAGGAAATAGAGTCTTAGCCAGAGACACAAAATTGTGCAAAGTCTTGGAGCCACTGGGTGACAAATGCAGAGCTCAGAGCCGGTCCTGACTCCATTGCCTGTCTTCTCTGCTTGAAGCGCCCTCTCTCCATGCACAGTGCGTGGAGTCAGCATCTGGAAAGGACTCTATAGAGGGGATGTAGAGTTTTCCAGGAGTTTTTCCACACCTGTGGGATAAGGCAGTGCTCTTCAGGGCCTGCTAAGTACTCTGGCTCTGTTGATCTGAGAAGCAGTAGGGCCCAGGAATCCCCACAGTGCCATGACCTTCCTTTGCCCCCACACTTTCCTCTGTCTGGGAAACCCCTGCACCCCCTTGGGAAAGCGGTGATATAGCCCGGGGCTGGCAGCACTGTCTCTGATTCCAGTCCTGGCCTTGGCAACTTTTCTGTTTGTGACATCAGGCCAGTAACTTGCTTAACCCCTCTGGGCCTCAGTCTCCTCATCTGTATAATGGGGTTGAAACTAGAACCTGCATCTTAGGCTGGTTGTGAGGGTCGCATGAGTCAGCGTAAATGGGGAACTTCCAAAACCACCCAGTAGTTAGGCCTCTGTGTCCCCTCTTGTTATTATTATCTTCTCTCTTCGCTGGCATATCCCCAACCTTGGGGCACAGTTGGATGCTCTTTCCTGTGATCCTCTGGCTCTTTGCACGCACTCCAAGGCCTCCCCAGCCCAGGTAGGGATGTATTTTCTTCCCAGCGACACCCGAGTGTCAGCTGCTTGTGGCAGAGAATCAGATGAATTTGCCTCAGTGCCGCAGTCACACTGGGATTGTATGAAGAATAAGAAATGGTCGGAATAAGTAAGATCTGGACCAGACACGAGGCAAGAACCATGGGGGGAGGAAAAAGGGAGGAAAGGACTGACACAGCAGGAAGCTCAGGGAGGGGCTGCCGCCAAGAGGTGCAAGGTCACCAAGCCAGAGAGGAAGTATGGTGGGGTGCGGGTGCAGCCTTGGCAGTGCCAGCAGTGACCCCAACAGCAATGATAAGGACCCACACTGAATGCCACCTGCAGGGCTAGAGACGTGGTAATCTTTTTTTTTTTTTTTTTTTGCCAGAGGGAGAGAGTGCACATGCGCAGGCAGGGGGCGGGCAGAGGGAGAGAGAGGCTCCCAAGCAGATCCACACTGAGCGCGGAGCCTGACACGGGGGGCTCTGTTTCACGACCCTGAGATCATGACCTGAACCGAAATCAAGAGTCCAAGGCTTAACCGACTGAGCCCACCCAGGCGCCCCGGTAAGCGTGTGTAATATGTTACCTCCAGCCCTTGTGACAATTTTGAAAATGGGGGTTAAGATGTCCATTTCCTGATGAGGAAACCGAGGCCCAGAATAGTGCGGCAGCCTATGGAGGCCGCTTGGTCTGTGTGTGGTAAGCTGAGGGGCCAGCCCCAGATGGCTCTTATTCCCGTGCTGATGCCGGCTTCCCTTCTGCTTGCTACCCTCCCCCTCCCCCAGGCCCTTCCAGGGTGACTTGAGAAGCATGGGTGATGCAGGCTGGGGTGGGCGGCCCTGCTCTTTGCATTCTGGTTAGGAATCCCATGATCCTTCCTGGTGGTGGGGGGCTGTCTGCCTCTGTGTCCACCCCAGGCTGCTGGTGAGACTGCCTCAACCCCCACCATCCACAGTCAGCCTAAGTTTTGAGAGTCTATTACCCATGTGCTTTTCTCCCAGACCCAAATTTATAGATAATCATGCACTCAGGGGTGGATGAGACTAAGGAGAAAGGGGCAGCCTGAAGTGGGAGCCCTGGTGTGGCCCGGCCGCTGGCCTTTCGGAGCCCGGCCTTTCCACGTGGGCTGTTACATGAGCTGAGTCAGAGCCAATTAGCCCCCAGGTGGCCTTGATTAAGGACTCTGATCTCCATCAGGCCTGATCACCAGCCTGTGCCACCAGAACCCGTTGGCCCCTATTTTTTTTTTCTTCTTGCGCTCAGAGGCGTGACGATGAATGGCAATGAGGGACTGGCAGCCATATGCAGGCATCCAGATATCTCTCAAAGGCTTGGGGAAGAACAAGGCTGAAACCTGTCACTTCAGAATGTGAGGAAGAAAGGGACAGCAGAGGCGCCCTTGTGAGGTTGCCTGGATGTCATCCAGATCGACCTTCTCAGTGCACAGAGAGAGAGACTGAGTCCCAGGGTGGTTGGGGACCTGCCCTAGGTCACACAGCACCGTTGGCTGGGCAGACTACTAGAGAAGTCTTCCTCACTTTGTAAAAATCCCCATCATATCCCCTTGTTATTTCACTCCACTCATACTTTTCTGCCTCCCCAGCCTCTGGTCACCCAACTCCCAACCTTCCCTAATGTGCCTCAACTGCCCCCGTAGTCCCTAGGGAAACACTAACCTCAAGAGATAAGACCAGAGCATGTTAGAAGAAGAGTCAAGGCCTAGGATTTGAACAAGGCTTGGAAGGGCGTTTGGGAATCTCTGAGTATTAGCTGGCCATTTTACAGATGGGAAGACTGCAGCCGAGCAAAGCAGAAAGATTTGCTCCAGGTTGCAGAGGCGTCTACATTGTAAAACATATTCCCTGAGGATACTGCTGGCATTCAAAACTGTCCACATGAGCTCATTCCTCTTCTAAATACCATTTTGCCACTTAGTTTTCTCTTCACCTCCTACTCCCTCTCAACCCTGGTTTCGCCTCTGTTGAACATCTCTATCTCCAGTTCTCAGGCTCAAGGAGTGGGATCAGGGCGGACCTACTACAAGAAGCAGACCTTGGTCAGCAGGTGGGTCTCAGCCGGTTATTATCAGTAAACCCAAGATGTTAGGTCAGGAAAGGCCCAAGGGAGGGAGAGCGATTGATAGGGCTGGGACCAATCATGGAGAGCTTTGGATGTTAGACTAGGCCATGTGAACTCTATCGTGAGAGCACCTGGGGGCCACTGAAGTTTTGGGGACAAGCCATGGGTGTAGCTGCTCTTTGAAGAGGTGACTGTCCATCACTCAGATTGACGGGAAGACACTGAAAGCTTGTCATCAGTGATGAGACTTTTTCAGCCGTGCGCGTGGACAGCATTGAGGGCCTTCCCCAGGGCAGGGATGGTGGGAGAGATGGGAAGGGATGGGTCTGAAGGACACCGCGGTGGTAGAACCGGGGAGATTCCGCTGCCATTCAGATGTCGAGGATGAAAGTGAAGTCAGGTTGGAGATGTTTCTAAGGTTTCCGTTTTGAGAAGAAAGTGAGAGCATTATTCATAGAAGGGGCGATGCAGGTTGGAGGTGCATCAGCTTTTGTGATACTAATGGTGCATAAGAGACGACCACGGTGGCTTAGTGTCAGCCACTAGAAGTGTTTTTTCCCTTTATGACATCCAGGTGGACAAGGCTAGCCAAGGCTCAGCTGCGCTTGTCTCTAAGCTCAGGCTGCCTTCAGTTCTGTTCCACATGGCCCTCATCCTCCTTGCACCGGCCACCTACTTAGAGCCTGGTTTTCTCCTGGGGAGAAGCAGGAATGCCAGAGAGCAAGCCCAGCCAAACAGCACATTTCAGATCTTGGTTCACATCATGTCTCCTGTCATCCCGTTGGCCAAAGCAAGTAACAGGCTAAGCCTGAATACAAGGGCCAGGAAAGAAATCTCACCCTTCCCACCATTAGCCATGGCAAGGTTGTGACTGCATACTGCTGTAGGAAATCACTGGACATCAATAATTCGTTCTATTACAGGGTGCATTTACCTTCACCCCAGTCTCCTATTCACATGCTTTTTTTTCAACACTCTCTTTAAAAAAATATTTATTTATTTGAGAGAGAGAAAGAGAGAGTATGAGCAGGGGGAAGGGGGACAAAGGGAGAAGCAGACTCCCCATTGAGCAGGAAGCCCGATGTGGGGCTTTTTCCCAGGACCCTGGGATCATGACCTGAGCCTAACGCAGATGTTTAATTGACTGAGCCACCCAGGCACCCCAATTTCCCACACTCTATTAAAGCACAGCCTCAGAGAGCTATCACAAAGCTTGACAGGTCTCAGAAGGAGCCTGGGCTTAGATGTTCACAGCCCTGGGCAGCTTACTCACCCTCTCCAGACCTCAGCTTCATGGTATTTACAGTGGAACCAACATCATCATCCTGCCAGTATTATCATAGAGACCAAAAGTGATTTGAGTGAGGTCAGCACAGAGTAGGTGCTCAGTTAGAACATATGATGCTTCCCCTGTGGCTCAGCCTTACTAGCAGGAAATCCACCTTCATTACGTAGATATTATGGATTTAGTGTAATCCACACATAAACTATTTACATTTGAACAGGGGTATTTGGAAGAATGATTTCTAATCTTTAGTTATAGTTGGATTTTAGAAATCAGCCTGATGCTAATTTCGGTGTGGGTGAATCAGAGATTCCTCATCTTCCTAATGCTTATTGTCCAGCAACTAAGACTTGTCACACTACAGGCAGCCGTCCTGGCTCTTGTCCTGGTGGTCACGGCTGTTGTTACGATGTTTGGGATGATGTGAGGGAGCGCGAGTTTTGGAGACCTGACTCTGTGACCTTGGATGAATGACAAGTTGAGTCCGAGCTTTTGTTTCCTTATTTTACCATGAAGCTAGTACCTTCCTCCTGGTGCTGGTCATGGGTATGACTTGTGAGATGACCCACAGCGACCTATGGCAGGTACCTTCCACCACTCCGACGTGAAGCAGGCTCCCAGTGACGTTGTGCTCAGCCCATGCCCCTCCCACCACATGCCTGGCCCCGGGTTGAGCTCTAGGGCCAGAGCTGGCAGTGAAGAAGCCCACGGTGGGCCACTCAGAGTCAGAACAAGAACGGATGCCATGCACGCTTATTGCTCCGAGGGCCCAGGGAGATGTCTTTCCAAGCTGCAGTGACAAGAATAAATAGGAAAGTGAACAGCAGCCAGTGTCCCTGGCCTGTGATGATAAGTGATGACTGAGTCGGAAGCAAGTGAAAATGGAATCATAAGAGGATGACAAGGTGGGAGGAGAGGAGCCGGACAGCAGGCAGGCTTGGGAAGAAGGCTTTGCACTTATCTAGCTGTCGTGGGCAGGTGATGAGTTCCTCTGAGCTGTGGGGGATGGGGGGGCGGTTCCCTCTGGCTGATATTCTCGTTCATGCTCCCGTGTCCTTCAGCAGGAGGAGTGAAGACAAAGGTGTCAGGTGTTGGCTGGTTCTGGGAATACCGTAACCAACCTCGGAGACAATTTCATTTAAGCTGCCCCAAATACACAGATCAAGACACTGAGATCCCCTTGGCTTTGCACAGGCCCTGCCTTAAAATCACAATCATCCTTCATCTAGAAAGCACTTTTTCTTTCCACTTAAAACAAGATGTTAACTTGGCCTCTCCTATCCAGGAACGATAATTACAAAAACACAAACATCTATGATGTTTTTGGCGAGAAGAAATGTGCCAGGGACTGTACTGCTGGCTTTTCAAAGACATCACTGATCTTTCTAGCAGATAGGTGATATCAGCGTTGTTACAGATTAGGAAACAGATGCAGACAGGTGAAGCCACAGGATCAAATTCATGCAGAATTTGAAGTGGCAAGATCCAGGATCTGAATCCGAAACAAGATGATTCCAGGGCCCACGCTCTGAACTACTTTCCCGTAATCTTATGTGATTGACATGGAGGCGATGTCCACTGTGAAGCGGTTTTGAAGAGCCCACACAAGCCACACTCAAGATCGCTCGTGATTGAGGGATTTTGTTGTTTTTACCCAAGGGTTTCTGGAGTAAGGATGTATGTAACATAAAATGAGAACTGACTAATGGGACCTAGGAGACATGAAGAGTAAATATTTTAAAACCAGTGCGGCTCATCTGGAGCTGATAATACAGAGTTTTAGGACCTAGCACGATGAAAATCCACCTAACTGAATTCCCTTACGGGAACCACTTTAATGAAGAGATTAAACTCTTTTTAAGGTCTCTATTATCAATCCCATTGAAATGTGTATTTTCAATCTGTTAAGGATGTCTCAGATTCATTATATTAAAAAATAATCCCTGTTTGTAAATGTCATAGATTCTCATTACAGGAAAGTCAGAGATGTCCGAGGGATACAAAGCGGGGGGAAAATCCTTGAAAATATTGCCAGGTGTACTGAAGCATTGAGACCATCCATGCAGTGGGAAGAAGGCCACCGGAATGGCCAGGAGCCCTGGGTTCTAATCCTGGCTGCCCCTGAGGCTGGTCTAGTGATCTGGCCAAACATCTTCACTTTCTGAGCTTGTATTTTCCCTTCTGAACAATGAAGCTGAGAAGATGTGACCTCGATGGCCTTTAAGAGCTGTTTCTGCTCTGATGTGAAATAGAATTCTATTTTAGACATTTCATCAACACTCATGCTTATACTTTCCATTTCCTTGGCAAATACCTATCTTCGTTATAAGAAAGTTTCTTCTACTCTTCAGCAGAACTGTCATTATTCTAAATGAACTCAGCCTGAATTCATGAAAACTACAATGTTTTTATATATTCATTTGTTCGTTCATTCATTCACTCAGCAAATGATTTGTCTACCCTTCATCCAGCATTATACTTATTACTTGCATATGAGGTTGATTACAGAAAGATTTCTGCAATCAGGAAGTTCCCAATTTGGTGGGGAGAATGGGCAAATTAAAAAAAAAAAAAAGGTTTCTTCACCCCATTGGCATAGACATTACTATTGTAAAATATACCCCCTCATTTATTTATGTACCAGACAGCACAGCAGGTACTGTGGCAGTGAGCAAGAAGGGTACAGTCCCCTCATTCAAAGAACTTGTGTAGTGACAGGAGTAAGGGAGCCTGGGTGATCATAGTCAGCACGTGGAAACCATGCAAACTTGTGTCCCCAGAAAGCTATTCTTTGCTAGCCTGGCGGCTCTGGGTATGCAGAGGCAGGGTTGAGGAAAGGACTCCTAGAAGGAAGGGGTTAATCCTCAGGTCTGGCTATCAGAAGTTTGCATCTTGCAAGAAGGAAATGCTTGGTTGCAAATAGTGGTGAGTTAGCTGAGCCAGCAAAATAAGAAATTGGAGTCAATAACGCCAATAGCTATGGCATTGATGGAAATCTTACTGGAGACACCCAGCCCAAGTGCTAAGAGTGATCACAGCTAACTCTCAAACAGTGTCCAGAAAACAGAGTTTAGGGATTTAGAAAGGCAGAATAAATGACTGATTCTCACTGGCACTCAGAATTGATGAACTTCTACTCCCACCATTCCATTTTGCAGATGGGGAAGTTAAAGCCCAGCAAGAAGGAGATTACTCACTCACTGTCTCTAGAGTTGTAGTCCAGCATATATCAGATGGAGTTCTGTCTTGGAACAGAAGGGAAAGAGGAGAAACGTATTGTGGATCTACTCACTGGCTGCCTGAGCCACGAGCCTCACCCTTCAACTCTTCGATTTATTCTCAGAGTCAGCTCTGTGAGGTCGACATTACTAACATTTTCCATTCTGTTAATGAGAAAACTGAGACCCACAAAGATGAAGTGACTTCCCCAAGACCACACGTCCATGGGGAGAGAAAGGGAGGATTGGAACACAGGCCTGTCTTCAACCCACTTTTCCCTCTGCCTCACTTCCTCTTCTCCAGGCAGCCTTGAGGGCCCTCTGGGGTGGACGCTTCTCATTTCCAAAATACATATTTGTTATATAATGAGTGACAGTAATGAATGGTCTGTTCTGAGAGCTGAGAAACCTGCCTGGTAAGCAAAGAAGAAAGAAATGCAGAAGACACCAGCACACTTTCTCTGTATAGATTCCTCATTCTCAGTCTTATTCCCTGAGGAGGGGTAGAGGACAATGGACCTGTGTTCTTTTCTGCAGAGTCACAGATTGGAGAACTAGGAACCCAAGCTGTGCCCTTTCCCTGAAGAGGAAAGCCTCTCCTTTCCCATCCGGTCTTGCCTACTCCAGCCTGACTTCCTGTCCCTGGACCAGAGGCAACCATATACCTCTTCTATTATGAATCACGAGGTCTGCGGTTGTGGCAGATCATAAATCAGCCCTGAGAGCCTCAAGGACAGATGCCAGGACTTTTAATATTTAATATTAGACGTATTTAAAGTGGTGAATATTTCATGATGGGGCTGTCCCATTTTAACACATCATTAGTGACTCCTATCCCCACCCCCTTTTTGGTAAATTATTCTCACCCAAATTTCAAGGATCTCAGCCCTCTTCCTCCATTCTCCTCATCTCCAGCAACAGTCAGCTCACCAGGTTGCACACACTTAAACCACACACTTTTGTTGGAAGACTCGAACTTGTTATAGGAGAG
The DNA here is from genome assembly GCF_010015895.1 of Lontra canadensis. Classification (NCBI taxonomy): domain Eukaryota; kingdom Metazoa; phylum Chordata; class Mammalia; order Carnivora; family Mustelidae; genus Lontra; species Lontra canadensis. The sequence goes on along the minus strand of NW_022631024.1, from coordinate 4,355,414 downwards.
GAGAGTTACAGAGAGCTTTCCTGTCTGAGAGCAGCCCCATCCTCTCAGAGGTGTCCAGAGAAGAGGAAAGGTAGATCCCCCCTCTCTCTCTCCTTCCAGCAATCCTATTCTGAATATTTTCGGTGCTATCTCTGACCCATCCTTCACTCCTTATTCTGCCTTACCACCATTTCAGTTCAACCAACATTTTATCAATCCCAGGCTCTTTGCCAGATACTTGCTGATGCCGGGGTTACAAAGATTAAGCATCATCATAATGTATAAAACAAATTAGAGAGGGTTTTTTTTAACAGTCAGAATGCTTTGTATAAGGTCAAACACATAACATTTTTAGTGAATCAGTGAAAACATTAAGGTTTGTTGATGAATACAAATGTCTTGAAATCAGGAGTTACGGGTAATAGTTCTGTTGCCCTAATATATACTCCCTGCTGTGTTTTGTTTTGGTAACCCAAGATTGAAAAAAAGCCTCAATTTGCAAGATGGGTAGTTATAGAAAACATGGGCTTGCAAGCTCTTTGGCTCCTTTGGCTCCTAGTCTATTGTATCTTCCTCGATGAAACAGAGATGACAAGAGAAGGTGTTTTTGTGGGCTTGCTGGGTGGTGGTGGTTTTAAATGGTTTGCATAAAATGTATTTACCAGGCAACTGGACTGAATGTGATTATGCTCTCCCGTGTCCTGCATTCTAGTATGTAACATCTGAACGTTTAGCCTTCATTTTTTTTTTTTTAATGAGACTTAAAAATTTTTAGGGGGAATTAAAATCTAAAAGTTGTAAATTTCCTAACTCCCACGGAATTATACGTTTCCAGGAAACATGGTTCAAAAACTCTCAGGTAAGGCCAATCAGAATTACTGTAGATTTGAAGAGTTGCAGGTTCATCTGTGTGTGTGTGTGTGTGTGTGTGTGTGTGGGCACGCCCGTGAGTGTATAAGCATGATCACCTGAAGATGAAAAAGAAGGTAACCTGACAGCAATAGTCTAGGAATTTATGAGCCATCACAGATAGTTCATTATTCATTCAACTCACAATATTGAGCATCTACTCAGTTCTAGGCAGTGGGCTAAGGCAGGGCAGTTCCTACCAGCATCTCCTAAGCTGTGGACATGGTCTGTGGTCCATAACAGGTCCATCTTGTAATCTCTTCCACCAGCAAGTGTCCCAAGGTGAAATAGGTTTTGGGAAACCTGTTAGGTATCGCTTTCATGAAGAATCACATACCACTGGCTCTACAAATAGTCTAGTGTTTCTCTCTCTCTCTCTCTCTTTTCTTTTTTAATAGAATCTATGTTTGGTAAGGCATCTGTCAACATTCCACAAATACACCTTAGGAAAAGCCATTAACAAATTGAACCTTATTCATATAAACCTTAAGGAGTGTACAGTGAAGCAGGACTGATCATTGAAGAGGGTAGGACAGAGAGCTTTGGAAAACCCTTCCAGAATTCTAACTCTGAGGATGTACAAGGAAACTAGACATGGGCCGGCCACCTAAAGTGAGCTTGGCCAAAGGGAGAAGACGCTAAAGGCAGTATGGGATACTAGCAAGTATTCATGCAATGAGGCATATGAGATGGCCATAATAAAATGATGCATGGATACATGAATGGATAGATGGATGGATGGACAGATGGATGGACGGATGGATGGAGAAGAAGGGAACAAGAGGGGAAAGGTGGGGGGAAGAGGAAGAATGAAAAACTAACCAAGACATCAATAACAACCAAACAAAATAAAATCTGGAAATGATAGACGAGAACGAACTGTCTAGAAGGGGAAATCAAAGATACCTTGGAGGAGGTGACATTTGATTTGGGGCTTATGGTTGAACATGAATCATTCATTCAAGTGGAGAGAATTCAAATGTCTGATTATACTCTTAGTGCAACTGTACTTTGTGATAATTTAAATGTTTGAATTTAGGACCTCCATTTGCGGCCACCAGGTCACTTCCTGTTCCCCTCATTAACCTGTGAGGCCTGTCAGTGTCCTATCGCTGCATCCTCAGCGTGGGCCCGAGAACCCGGCAAGGGTCCGGACTTGCTGAATGAATCCGTGGCCAGATGAGCAAATGAATGAGCTAGGAACCCCAGTGGTGGGTGGATCAGAACAGGCTCTTTCCCTGGGGCTTTTCTAAAACCAGGCAGCCCACTGAGAAAACAAGGAAGCCCGGGGAGAATGCTGTTTGGGGCAGGTAGTAATTCACACACCCCTTTCTCTTCTTGCCTGCAGGAGAGTGCAGCTGTCATGAAGGCTATGCCCCCGACCCGGTTCACAGACACCTGTGTGTGCGCAGCGACTGGGGACAGAGTGAAGGGTGAGTAGTGAAGGACGTTGCAGCAGGGACAGTGGAGGGCCATCCCCACTCCTCGGCTCTGTGACTCCAGGCCACAAAACTGCTCCAAAAAGAGAACTTTTCTCTACAAGTTGCGTTCTTGTAAGGCTCGATGGATGATGAACCCTATTTCCCACTGAATCACAATTTAGTAGTAAAGGTACACGACCGATGACTGTTGTAGAGAACAAAGTCTCACATTGAACTCCCCCTCCCAGACTGTAACTAATCAATGGACACTTTCTTAACTGGACTGATGCAGAAAGAAAATGGGGTTTTCGTCCATAAACTCCAAAAACAGACAAGTGGTCTTTAAAAGACTGAGTCCTTCTGCGAGATGGAGACATTCTCTTATAAAGAGTTTTGCCCAGTACGTGAGTGTGAACAACATGAGTTTAAACCACACAGGTCCACTTACGTGCAGATTTTTTTTCCCAATAAATACAGTACAGGACTGTAAATGTATTTTCTTTATGATTTTTCATAACATTTTCTCTTACCTAGCCTACTTTATTGTAACAATAAAAAATATAATACATATAACCTATGAAATATGTGTTAATCAACTGATTATGTTATCAGTAAGGCCTCCAGCCAACGGTAGGCTATTAGTGGGGGGCCTGTCTGGCTCAGTTGGTAGAGCACGTGACTCTTGCTCTCAAGGTCATGGGCAAGGGTGTGGAGCTTACTTAACAACAACAACAAAATAAAACAGTAGGCTATTTGTAGTTAGGGTTTGGGGGAATCAAAAGTGATAGGTAGATTTTTGACCCTGTGGGAAGTCAGAGCTCCTAAGCCCAGTGCTGTTTAAGGGTCAAATGCGATTACTTCTGTGAAATTTGGTTGTCTGTAAAGCTACGTTTGAGCAGTCTCCCCCTGTGAATCCCATTTGACTCATATCATCTCCTGTTCCCTTTCCCTTCCATCCTGTTCTTCCCACAGACCTTGGCCTTACACTACACTTGAGAGGGGCTACGACCTAGTAACAGGAGAACAAGCCCCTGAAAAGATTCTCAGGTGAGTTGACAGTCTTGTTGGGACATGCTGCTGGGGAATGGAGGAGGGCCTGGGGAGCCATGGCCATGCACCCTTAGTCAGTGGTGCCTGTGAGCTTTAGGCTGTGCTAAGTGCAGAGGAGCTCTCATTTGGCGTGAATGTACCATCATGGCCCAGGTTGCTATGGGAATCGAATTCCCATTTGTCTGGCATCTAGACTTACGGACTCAGATATTTGAATGGGGGAAGACATGGCTGATTATCCAGTCCAGTTCTTTAAAAATATTCTCCAGCTATGGCTGGAACCTCTTCCCGCCACCTCCACGGAATCGTATGTGAAACCTCAGTACTTCAGCTGATAAAGACATACAGCAGATTAAGTGGCAGAACTGGGAATCAGATTTTGGTTCAAATTGATTGAGAGTCCGTGCTCTTCCCCTTTGTGCAGACTGTGCCGGCTGACTTAGCAGTCATTTATAGAGCCCCTGTTGGCTGTGAGCATTGCTCGGGAAAGCGAAGCTGAAATGGTCCCTGGCTTCACAGATCCCACAGTTTATTGGGAGTTGGGACAGGTGGTCAGGAAAAGAAAACGAGCAATGCAACGCAAAGCATGGGCTGAACGATTAATAGGTTTAAGAGATGACCATCCAGGTGTGGGCAAGTTTGGCCAAAATTGCACCTGAGAAAAGGCAGGGGACTCAGTTGGGTGGGGAGGTCAGAAATTGTCCTAGTAGGGTGGAGGAGGGGCCCCTATTTGCTGTTTTTCTCTCTGCTTCCCAGGGAGTTCCCCAATGGAAACTCTTACATTGCAGGTCTACTTTCAGCTTGGGCCAAGGACTCTGGCTTCCCGTCAGCAAAAGCTTCGTGGTTCCTCCTGTGGAGCTGTCCATCAACCCGCTGGCCAGCTGCAAGACAGATGTGCTCGTCACGGAAGACCCTGCGGATGTCAGGTAGGGAAGTCATCCCCTGTGTCCTATATTGAGGACTCTTGGGCACACTGGAAGCCTCTCTGTTTCAGCATCATGGGGACTCATGCAAAGAAGTGGTCCTCGTATTGTTGAAGTAGGCACCTGCCTAGCAGGTGATGTGAAGAACTGTCCCCTCTAGGTTCACCCTCCAAAAAATGTGCTCCATTGGTGGGCCTCAGTGCCTTATATTTCAACATTATTGCATTCCTTCTTGGCTTATATAAAATACGAGTGAGGCTAACACATTATCTGGCTCCTCCTGGGATTATTAATGATTATGTCTTATAAAAGAACATTACTTAATAGTATACTGGAGAATCATGAAGGTGAAAGATTAGAGAATGAGATGCTTTCTATTATGACTCTGGTACTGGGAGCAGACTTTGGGCTAATCCATAGGTTCTTGATGTCCAGGTCAAATTTATTTGTTCTTTATTCATGAAGGGATGGAGACTACATCTCTTCTTACATGTTTTGCACCTCGTAGTTAACTTCATTATAGACTTATTCTACTGTGTTGTAATTAGTTGCTTACATATCATTCTGTCCCATTATGTGGTGAATCTCTCAAGGTCAAAGCTAATAACTTACTTAGCGTTCTAATCTCCAGTTCCAAGTACATATTGGACAACTACTAGATGTTTATTGATTTAATTAAACCAGTGGTCTTAGATCCGATTCCACCGCTATTCTGGAGCTTTCTAGTGGAGGTGGTTTTGGGTGCCTCACCCCCTCCAGTTTGATTAGGGGAAGCGTTCCAGAAATTTTAATGTTACCAAAAATGGACTCTGATTTTACCTTTTTTTTTTTTTTTTCTTGAGTGAGAAAGAGAGAATGCATAAAGGGAGGTCAGGGTATGTGTAGGGGCAGAGGGAGAGAGAGAATCTTAAGCAGACTCCATGTCCAACATGGAGCCTGATATGGGGCTTGAACTCATGACCCTAAGGTCATGACATGAGCCAAAATCAATAGTCAGACGTTTAACTGACTGAGCCATCCAAGCACCCCTCCAATTTTCCTTTTAAAATTGGCTTATAAATAGCCCCTCATTTGGAACTGAGAATCATGCCTTACCACCCTACTCCTTGTGATTGTGCTCAGTTGGCTTTGGGCCATTCTGAATCAGGATGTTATCAGTATGTCTGTGGCATCTTGATAGGAAGCTGTCAAACCCAACACCTTGGGTTGCGTTTGGGTTGGTCTCTGCTTTGCAATCTGTTTATCCCCACCTTCTCAACTGTTCATGGACAGATGAACCTAGCATGATTTTTCAGGTTGTTGATATTTCCCAAAAGAGGTAGTTTTAAAAAAAGAATAGTTTGTTAAGGGGTAGCGCTTAGGAAATGAAGTGATAATTATTAAGAACTAAGGTGGTTTTACCATACACATTTTCATGGCAAATTACTGTTATTTCTATTTTGGATAGACTCGAAGTCAGTGAGGCTTCAGTAAAGCATGGGCTGTGGTTTATCTGCATTGCATATTTTCAAAGATGGAGCAAAGACCATCTGGTTGAAGAACTACTCTCACGGAGACCCAGTGACCTTGTTTGAGGTCTCCCCTAGCTCTCTTCTGAGTTCTGTACTGTTGACGTTGAATTTGTAGTTTCAGTGAAACTACAAATGTCAGACTGGCTGATGATAACACTCCCTCTGGAGTTGAATGGGTCTGGCTTAGAATTCCATCTCTACCATGTATGGACTGGCCAAATCTAACTTGCTAACTTTCCATTTTCTTAACTACATGTGGATATTAATAGTGCCTTTTTCACATAGTGTAACAATAATAATAACCCCTAGCCATTAATTATTTACTACATGCCAAACATTTTGCTAACATTATCCATGATATTCTTATAACAACCCCTTAGGGTGATGTGATGTGATTATTATTTTAATCCAGATTTTTAAAAAATCTGAGGCATAAGGGCAATGCCTTCACCAGTAAATGATAAAGCCAAGGTTCAACTCCTCACCTCTTCAGCTCTAGAACCCATGTTCTTAACTATTTTATTGAAACATCTCCCAAGAGTTGTAATTATTGAATAACTTAAGATATGTAAGCACTGGTATATAATGTTTTCCCAGTGTTGTATTATGCCAAGGTTCACTGAATTGAATTCCAACTACAGTAGAGTTCAAGTAGAAACTGGTGATGGTGGGGAAGGCAGAATCGGGGAGGTTTATGCTATGGAGGTCTGTAGAGAATGACCATAATCCACAGCATGACTCAGCTGCTTTTTCTGATCCAATCTGAATTATACCGAATGGCAAGCCAGGCAAAATAGGGCCCAGAATATTCATCTATAGTGACTCTAAAACATCTTTGGAAATGTAAAAAAAAAAAAAAAAAAAATTGAAAAAAATTGAAAAAAGTGTTAAGTACTAGCATGCATTTCAGAGAGAATATTTTATGTCTTCAGAAGGAACATAGCAGTAAATTGAAAGAGTTGAGAGCTTCAAGGGGCACGAGCCAGTAACAACGAGATGCTTCTTCTCAACTCCTGCTAAGAACGTTGTGCCTGGTTACATGGAGCACACCCTCGTACCAACTTGGGGCCAGAATAGAGCTGTTCAGGTTGGGAGAGAGGGATGGTGTTTTGCAGCAATGGGTAATCCCTCTCAACCCGTTCTTTACAAACCACTAAGCTTCTCCTTAAAAAAAAGTACACAAATATTTGAAGAATATTTGGTTTGATTAGGGCACTAGATTGTTATCCTGCTTGGGGTGCCTACATGCATTCTTCTGGTCTTAGAGCAAGAGCAGACAGCCCTTTATGTCTTACCTTCATCTTACCTCCCACCAATGCCCATTGGCTTCCCTGCAAGGGAGGATAAAAGATTGTAATCATTACCATTCAAAGAAATCGTGCTATGGAGGTTGAGTTTTCCAAGCTGCACTAATAAAGCTCATTTGACATGACATTGGCCAGGCAAGTGATCATCGGTGTTTAAAGAATTAATAAGTTCCAGTCAGATGATGTGTTAGAAATTAATAAATAATAGACCATAATTATAGATAGCCAATAATAAGCCAGAGAATCACATCCAAGAGATGAGAGGAGAGACTGTCCCAAAGCCAAGTCAGAAAGGAAAAAGATAAGCATATAACATATATAATAAAATTTAAAGATGCTTTGCCTATTGATTTTTGTTCTTGTTATGTTTTAGTTTATGGCAAGTTATTTGAAAAGTACAGAATCTCACACTGTGGAAGGCAGAGCCATTTCGCCATCAAACGTATGGGCTCTGGGAACCCTGGGTGGCTCAGTCAGTTAAGCATCTGCCTTAGGCTCAGGTCATGATCCCAGCGTTCTGGGATGGAGCCTTGCCTCAGGCTCCCTGCTCAGTGGGAGTCTGCTTCCCCCTCCACTCCCCACTGGTGCTCTCTCTATCTCTCTTTCTCTCAAATAAATAAATGAAATTTTAAAAAATATATAGGCTCTTTCCGGTTGGGTGGCTAAATTTAAAACAATAATGATAATAAATGTTTTGTGAGCAGTAGAGCACCTGGAACTCTCAGACGTTTATAGTGGGAATATAAGTCAGTATGACCAGTATGTAATATGGGCAGAATCTCCTGGAGTTGAATGTCCACATATGGTGTAACCTGTCAGTTCCACCTCTAGTAACATACCTAGCAGAAATAGTGTGTATATGTACCACAAGTAATACATTCAAGAATGCTAACAGCAGCATTCATTTATACTGCCAAAAAAGGGTGGAAAAAAAACCCATGAATACCCATCGGTGACAAAACAGAAACTAAGTCACGAAATGGTCATACAATGGAATACTACTAATGATGAGTATTACCCAGAACAACCACCCCACCCATAGCCGTCCCTGAATCTCCCAAACATAATACGGAGTTACGGAAGGCACATAAAAAGCATGTTTGCGTGAAGATCAAGAACAGTAAAAATAAATCTGTGCCGTTAGAAGAAATGATAAGGATTACTTTTGGGTGAGAGAGAGGGCAGTGATTGGTGAGAAGCTTGGCAATTTATGTGATGCTGACAATGTTTGATCTCTTGATCTGGGTGGTGGTTTTATGGGTATTTTCACCGGTAAGCATTCACCAAGCTGTACAGATATGATTTATACGCTTTTTTCTATATATGCTATATTTTGATTAAACATACAGCTTATTATGTGAGGCAGTTTTCTTTTTAAAGCATAGGATACAGGAGCCTAACTGAACTGCCTGAGTCCAAATCCACAGCTACCACTTGCTTAATGGAAGAGGTTTCTGGAGATGTGTTTCTCCTTGTGGATAATGTAGCCAGAAGATTATACCACGCAGGGGTGTGTTGAAAATCAAACGACATGATACATTGTAAACACTGAGTTTGGCACTTGGGGAATTTTCTAGAAGCATTAGTATTATGTTGGTTGTTACCGTAGCATAGTCTAACAGATTTTTGTTCTCTGTCTTTTTAATTCTTTTCTCCTCCTTTTGCTAAAAGGCTACATCAAGTCTTAAAACCCATAGTGTCTTAGTATTGAAAACTCACATTAATTCCTTTGCCATGTTTGAGGAAGATTTAAGGGAACTTCCCAGGTCTGGTATGGTGTGGGAGGTCTGATGGCTTTATGGGTATGGATATGCGTGCAGAAGGAGTGACGGGGCACATGGACAGTACACACAGAGTGCGTGGGGGTGGGTTGGGTTGGAGAAGTAGGAAGCAATTCCTGACCAAAGGAGTTAAGAACATATTTGCAGGAGAGAACATTAGCAATTAACCTTGAATTGTGGAGAGATTTGGGCTATGTAGAATCTAAGGCAAGAGGTAAGGCTTTCACGTCTGAGGAGTTGAAGGGCCAAAGAAGAGAAATGTCCCCAGGGGCACAGCTCCCATGCTCCAGCCTGTCCCAGCGGGAAGCTGCTGGGAATGAGATTTTCAGACACTAATGAGGTTAGCCTCAAAGGTGGACAAGGGAGGGCTAGTTAAATGGCATACAGCCTCCTTTCAATTCTAAAAACCTTGGATGGGCCCCTTCTGTGTGCCAGGCACTGTGCCAGGTACCCTAGGAATACAGAGATAACAAGGCCCACCTCTGCTTTTGGGAATCTCTGTAGCCAGGAGCACAGAACGAGATACTGACTTAAGAGATGAAATAAAAGATCCTCGTGGAGAGAGAAGCATGGCAAACAACACTTATTTCTACACACTGAGCCTTCTTCACAATTTCACCCAGAGCCGATTCTTCTTCTACGGGAGATACAAGAATAGCTATTATAGTTGGAATAATAATCATCCACAAAGTCCAGCTTCCAGAGCCCCTCAGTGATTTTTCTATGATCTCAAATCAATGGAAATGAAACAGTGAACTACTGTTAATTCCTGCACAATTTTGAAAGAATAATGGAATATCAGAATGAACGCTCACGCCGCTCACTTGGTGACGGTTTCCACATTGAATTAGTTCAGAATAAAATTAGGAATGGTTCCTTGTTCCTTTGGCCTTTCAGTTCCAAGCCCTAAGAGCTTACTGAACACCTACTATACACCAGGCTAAGTATTGAAGCTAGAAAAATGTTCTAACAGAGATCCCAGTGCATTCGCTGAGACAAAATTGCAAACAAAAAGATGTCATACTTGGTGACCGTGGAAGAGGATAGAGGGAAAGATCAGGACAGAGGAAGAACACAAGGGTGGAGGGGAGTAAGCTCCCCTGAGAATGAAAAGGAAAGTCGTACAGAGGACAGACCTCTGAGCCACACTGGGAAGTATGGGCAGGAAGTCATGGGGTCACTTGTTCTCAGTGTGTGGTCCCTGGACCAGGGAGCATCCGCATACCTGGAAACTTGTTGGGAAGACACATTTTCTGACTCTAATCTTGGAGACTGATAATGACCCCCAGCGTATCAGCACCAATTCCCAGCACCTGTAAATGCCACCTTATTTGGAAAAAAGGGTCTTTGCAGAAGTGTTTAAGCCCCTTAAGGTAGTCTGATTATCCTGGATTCTGTGGATGGGCCCAAAGTACCATAACATTCACAAGTATCCTTATAAGACGACAATGTTGTAATGCTTTACTGAAACGAGCTCATTGAATTTTTACCCATTATTAGCTCCAGTTAATGCAGCAGGAAGTTAAGGCACAAAGAGGTCACTGACGTAACTTGCCAACTGAAGCAGCAGACTCACGATTCGAATCCAGAGAGTCTGACACCTGACTCCGTGCTGCTCTTCTCCAGGCTGTGATTCCCTGTTTATCCTGTTTGACGGCATCTGGCAGTATTCCGAACCAGTGGCAGAGTGCTCCAAATAGCCAGACCTGGGCCACCGACCCACCCTTGAATCTGGCGAGAGTGCGGGCTCTTTACCACGTGGATCGAGAGTATAGGTTGGATGGTTCCCTAGAGGGAGATCAGGACAGGCAGTGGATGGATGCTGGACAAAACCCCCAGGTGTTCTCTCCATGGACAAAGCATGGGGTATGGGAGAGGCATGCCTTTGGCTTACTGTCTCTGGAGTGTGGTGCCAGGCGGCAGCGAGAAGAGGGGAGGAAACAGAAAAGCTGTGCTATCTTCCTCCTCCTCTCTCCCTCCTCTGTGGGCCACCGGGCTTCGCAGAATCAGCAGAATCCCGAGGGCACTTGAAGAGTGCGCCCCCTGCAGGAGCTCCTGGGTGAATGCTCCAGATCCCAGAATCTGGCTTTTGCTCAGACACCACCCCCAGTCAGATGCAGTGTGCTCTGGCAATGCGGGGTGGGCGTCCTAAGGTGACACCCTCAACAGAAGCACTCCGGATACTTCCGTGTGTGATGGACCCTGTGCTGGTTCTAGAAATAAAAAGATCACAAAGGAAAGAAGCAGTTGGAAAGAGAGCAGGGCTGGAATTCTACAGAGCCGGATGTGAATCTTGGAGCATAATCTGTGACCAGAGTTCTTTGGGTCAAGTAACTTTCCTTCTTCCCTGCAATTTCCATTTCTGAACCTGGAAGATAGACAGGGTTGTGTTTTCCTCACATGGTTGTGAAGATGACAACTAGTATAGGTTATCTAGTACAGCCTCTTATATGCAACCGGTATTCAATGAGTCAAGTGTTTTAGAAGTTTTATAGACATTATATTATAAATAAGGGAGAAACCATACAATGCAGTGGGATCAGGTGACAAAAGACGTAGTTCGTGGTACAGGAGCAGTACAGAAAAGGGAGAGGTGTGCATACTGGATCAGGTAGGCATCAGTGGCCGAGGCTGGGTGGGCAGGAAAGGTTAAGAGTAGCAGGGCATTGGGATATGTATGGTAGGCAGGAGTAAGGCAGGTGACACGTTACAATGGGGCACCTGGAAGGGAAGGCCTGGCAAAGCAGAGTCTGGGTTGGGCGGAGTCCCTTGATGTAGGGTTTATATTGTTCAGAACTCAAGGTGCCTTCCTCCTGTTGCAGGTGGGTCAGACTCAGACTTCTTGCCTTTGCCTTCCTCGTAACCTCAGCAGATTTTATTAATCATGGTGGTGTGTATATATGCATGGTCTTGAAGTGTATCCCAGTGGGGTCATTGAGACAGGAGTGGGCTTCCCCAGCCCTCAGTATGCAGAATCTACCCCATCATGCTTCACCCACTTCCCCTTCTCACCAATTACTCACAGGGTGTCCTTTCCCAAAGGGCAGGACAACTTCAATAGGCAGCCTCCTTCCCCACTTGAAACATAGAAAAGAGGATACTGACCAAAGGGAATAGTGTGGGTTCTGGAGCCAAACTGCCTGAGTTCAAATCCCAGCCCTATTACTCACTAGCTGCCCTTGGGCAAGTGACTTAAACTTCCCCAGTCACGGTTTCCTGCCTATAAATGTAAATGAGAATTGCTAGTATATCTTTGGATGTTTTTGAGAACTGAATAACCATTAAACTCTTAGCCCATGGTCTTCAAGAATAATGCCTAATGTCTTGAACCCTTTGTGCCACGCCCTGTCTAAGCCCTTTTTGTGTGCTAGTTCTGACTTCCCACAACTCAAGGATGGGGTCACTATTATTTACAAAGGAGGAAACTGAGGCACAAAACGTTAATTTCTTTGTCCAAAATATTATGAGTAGTGAGTGGCAAAATCAGGACTTAAGCTATCTGGTGACTGCTCAGAATTATTGATTGGGGGAAATCTCTGTAAGACTGAGAGCTGGGCCCGTTGAATTTTCTGTCTTCATCTTTGTTGACCATTTCTTGCATTGAGATTGTGTGTGTGTGTGTGTGTGTGTGTGTGTGTGTGTGTGTGTGTAGGTCTGCTGTGTACTAGTGAAAAATGAAATATGAAATGGGAAAAGGGGGGTCTGGGGGAGCAGAGGTGAGTCTGTCTAGCACTCACAGCTGGGTTCATGGAATCTTCCATTAGCATTTGCCCTGCACCACCACATCCCTCCCTTCTTCTGGAAGGATGAAGCCCCTCTGAGAAGCATTATTTTAAAGGCCTCCACACTCCCACAAATGGACCTACTCCATCCCCACATCTCTTCACATCCTCGCTGCCTGTCACTCAGCCAGTGAGCCTGGAAACATATATATTTTCCCCCATTTCAGTTTAGCGATCATAATAAAAGTGAAGTCTATTAGGATGAGTTTCTGCCCAGGCTCGGTAAATCTCTTCAAACACCATTCAGCACCAGATTTCTGTTAGTCTTTGCCACTGGGGAGGCTGTAGCTTGCACCAATGGTGAGCTCAGGCAGAGGGCCCACGACATAGCCTCTGCTAAATGAAACTCAAATGGAGACTTTGGAATATAAATATTGAAGTGACCCAGGTTGGATAAAGGGGAACCAGTTAGCTAAGCTCCTCTCTTACATGCAGGAGATGCTAAATTATTAAAACTTTAATAAATGTAATAATAAATATTTGATGTTGAATTATAGAAGGCTTTGCAGATACAGTGAATCTGAGAAACGACTTGTTATATCTGCATTAGAAGTTAAACACTTTTCAAATGGGACTTTGGATGTTGAAAGGGGACTGTGGCTTTTTAGATGAAGAGAGACTGAGAAACATGAAAGTGCAATATTTGGCAAGCTCGCTGCGCTGGGGGTCAGGATACCTGGGTCTGAGTCCTGACTTCACACTAAAGACAGCTTTAAGTGGCATGCCTGCCCAGCCAGAGGCCCTCTGCACAACATCTCATATGTGGTCTTTACAGCCATCTTCCAAGGTCATTGCTCCTTTTGTCCACCCACCCCCCCGCCGCCCATTTCACAGAGGAGGAGTTGACATTCTAAGATCTTAAGCAGCATGGATGGTGAGAAGGGTTGGGATTTGAACACAGCCTCTGATCTCAGGAACCTATGACAGCCATGATGCCTTCCTCGTCTACTGCACTGTGTTGAAACCCTTTCTCCTTACTATCAGTTAGCATGTTTTTTGTTTCAGGAGACAGAATCTCAATTCAAATGAGCTTAATGGCAATGGTATTGGAAGCGTACCATGTGAAGAGAGGGAAATTAGCTGAGGCACAGAGGGAGGGGGGTTGAGGCATTACATGACATGAGGATTCTGTCTTGCTTCTGCCTCATCCTATGATGGCTTCTTTCTTTCCTACTGAACAGCTTCATCCTCCTTACTATCCCTCCCACCACTGGCAGGGGTTATGAGAACCATGAGTCCCCAGACTTTTGTACTCTTACCCCCAACAAGTGAATGCTTCTCTTCTGTGAGTTGCAGTTTGAAAAATCCTAGAGAAGAAACCTTATTGGCCTGGCATGGGTTAGAGCTCCCCTCCAGATGAGCCATCTCTGTTTGGGGAGGGGGGTCACAAAGTACAGACACAGCCATGGAAGCAAGGGGGTGGGGACCATGGACTGACATCTACTCCAGTCCATGTCTTCAGAATCCTCCCTGGGCTTCATCTCCTTTACAGATTGGACTGAATCATAGATGGCAGCTATGGGACATCTCACCTGCTAACTCCAGTTAATGGGCTGGGGCTGCCTACGATATTACAGTAGGAAGATTTTGGAGGGTACAGACCAGACTTAGCTGGGAAGAGGGTCATGATCAGCGTATAACGCCAGCTTTCAGTATTGGATAGGAGTTGTCACATAAGGGTCAGGTGTTTGCCAGCTCTGAACTTGGCAGTGTTTAGAAGTCCTCCCAGTTCTATTTCTGATGACTTGAGGGTTGTGTTCCCCAGTAAAATGAAGAGAGATTTCTGGTTGCTGAGATGCAGGAGTTAGATATGTCATGTGGATGGAGATATTGAGGATGAATTAGAAATGGAGCTTACTGTCTATCTGTTTTTATCCATCTATCTGTTATCTTGGGGGGTATATTTGGATAATTTCATCTTGGTTTCAACAAGTTTCCTGAAATAGATTTCTGGCTTGAGGCAGAGTTGAGGCCTCCATATAGGTGCTTCCTAGATGCTGTCTGGCACTCTCATTGTCACTTGTAATGTATTAAAAATGGAACACTCTAATTTAAGCTGTAAACAAACCACCCACATTACAAGGGTCTCAAACTTCATCTTAGAATTCCAAGGGCATGTTGACATAATTACAAGCTCACCAATGGAAGTGACCTTCTGAGTCATTTTTTTCCATCTCCATGCCCTTGCATGGACGGTTCTAGGTCAACAGAATCCACCCTCTGCCTACACGCGTCTCATGGCCTCCCACTGTGTTGTCTGCCATGTTCTCACAATGGGCTCACAATATTCTCTTTGATATCCTTGCTCTGGTGTCACCTAAATCAGCCAGGCTTTAAATTACTCAGACAGCAACTCAGGGATACTGATCGCCAAGATAAATTAAATTAAGCAATCATTTTGCCTTCTAAGAACCACTCATTGGAGTTGAGTAGGATCACCCATTTCTCTTAGTGCATCTTACTCTGCCAGATAAGTCCCATTTCCCCCTTTTACCCAACATGCACATACATGCACCAATGCAGTCTGGTCTGGAAGATGATTAGGATATTTCTCTAATGAACTGATCTGGATATCAGACTTCTTGATATTAGATTGGATTGGACTTTTCCCCCCCTCACTCACCAAGGAAACCAATATCAAAGAGGGTCCCAGCAAAAGCAGGTGGGTTGCTCAAGGTAGGGAAGGTTTAAAAGGGGGCTATTTACAGAGTTGGGGGGAAGTTCTAGAAAAGCAATAATGGGTATGCAGTAGACTGGCTGGTGTCAGTGGGTTAAGATTGGGGTGAAGTTACCAGAATCTGGAGAAAGAATCGCATGGAAAATCCTGCCTGACAAGAACTATGGCCTTCATTCAAGAGACAGGAGAAAAGCCAGGGGAAGGAATGTCCCAACATCACTCTACCACTTCCCAGTAGACCTTCTTCTGATGTTCCCTGCCCTCAACCCTGCCATTAGCTGACATGATGGGTGCCCAGAGAAGAGAGTGCATTGGGTCTGTCCACCAAAGTCAGCCTCCTAAGGCCTCAGGCAGGGTAAGGATGAGCTGAGGGCTGACGTGGACAAAAAAATGGAAGCAACTCAGGATCAAATGGACGACCTTTCCATTCTGTCTTCAATGTCCTCAAAATGGGTGTCTCTCTATCTTCCCTGACACTCCCAGGCTCAGACCCGCCCAAAGAGTTCCCTGCTTTCAGTCCCCACTGGATCCCCGTACACATGCTCAATTCAACCTCTGCTCAGACTGGCCAGGGCCTATCTCCTGCTAAAATGATTTAGAGCCCCTCAACTTTCCTTCCCACAGTTTCAAGATCAAACCATTTCAACCAGAATCAAAATTCAAACTGTTTCACCAGGCACATAACACTTCAGAATCTGGCCACCATCCCCTTGTGATCTCATGTCCCACCATGTCCCCATTTGCCATTCCCTCAAAATGCCAGACATATTCCTATCTCATTTTATTCACCCATGTTATTCCTCTGCCTAAAATGTCGTCATATCCCTATAGCCCGCCATGTGCATGGCACACTATACCTCATCCACTACAACCTTGCAGAAGTGGCACTTCACTTCTCTGAGCAAGCTTTGCAGAACATGTCCTCCTTCCGTCCACTGGAGTCATGACCCCCTTCTCCCATTGTGCCTGCCAATTATAGGACGGCCCATTGCTTTGCATTATAGTTAACTGTAGGAGAGTACTCCCAGCCTGCCCCTACCTTGTATCTGGTATGTGTTCCTGGAGGTCAGGGCCTGAATCTTAGCCAGTTCTAGGCACAGTCAGTGCCTCGGAGGAAGGATACAGAACATTTTGATGACCTGAGGTTCATGTGGCTACAGTGGCACAGTCAGGGGGATATTTTCACATTACGCATAAACTGCTCAATGATTTTTTGGTCCTGTTTCTGAGCATCACCCAGCCTCCTTACACATAAATATCCTTAGTGTCAAACATCCATCTTGGAACTTCCTGCCTCCCTGTGTTTATTATAAAATCCATCCTGTCTTAGAGGGGTTCCAAATAATACCAGTACTTTGGGGTTAGGAAATGTAACAAAATTTAAAATAAAAAAAAGGAGATTTCTCTAATTTGAAAGTTTTAAGAAATCCTATGATAAGTGAAGTTGCTACATTGATTTCCTTGGCAGAAGCGTTCCTGAGGACATTAAGATGTTAATGAGCATCAAAAGTCTTTAGGAAGCGGGGTCTGCACACAGTCTCCCCAGTGGTTATCTCAGGAGGTGCAGGCTCAGAACCAGAGTTCCTTGGTACTTCGGGTAGTACCACATTGGCCCACTGAGGTTCACAGGCTACACAAATGACACCAAATATCAGAGAAAGGGGTGGGGGGTGAAGGCACACACATTCCTTGGGAAGGGCAGAGCAGAGGAAAGCTGGTCTCTCTCCAGCCAACTGCTGAGTCAGGTCAGCTGCTGCTGAGTTCCACATTCTGTCTCCTTGACCCTGTAGAAGGCACACAGCCCTTCTGTGCAAGGTGCAAGATTGGATAGAAAGGGCATGTTTGGATAATCCAGAGGAGGGACAAATCCTGGGTGAGTAGAGCTATAGGATCCCCTAGAACTGGCAGGGAAAGAAAAGGAAGTAGCAACAAGAAAAGGCAGTGGAAAAGATTTCTTCTGGCTTTCTACCTTCATAGCAATCTAGCTTTTTTGGAACTCTCATTCAGAATAGCCCAGATATTCATGGCCCAGGCTGTACTGCTGGACGCTCTCACTCAAATCCCAGTAGTGCAACCCCATCTGGGTAAGTGTGGGCAGGGTTTTTTGTTTTTGTTTTTGTTTTACCTTGCTCTGCCTGTTTCCACATTTACAAAATAAACTTAGTTGCCCATCCCATCAGATCGCTTTGAGAATCAAGTGAGTCAACATAAGATGAGTTTGGCACAAAAAATCTTGACTATCATAGGGATCCTTCGTGAGGCTTTTTAAGAAAATGTTGCCAATTCAAAAGGGGTTGTGATTCATGCTCTTTCCAAACTCCATTTTCCCTTCTTGGGACTTAGCCTTCAGTAACTACTCAGTAAATGCATGATGATTGAGTCATTGGAATGTAACCCAAAGTTGCTTCAGAAAGGGATCAGAGATTCATATCGTTGTGCACAACAGCTAAGACCTGGAAACAACTTAAGTGTCCATCCATAGTTGAATAGATAAACAAAAGTGGTACATGCATAGAATGGGCTATTATTCAGCCTTAAAAAAGAAAAGAATTCTGACACCTGCTATAACATGGCTGAACCCTGAGGATATACTAAGTGAAATAAGCCTATCACAAAAGGACAACTACTATACAGTCCCACTTCTACTAGGTACTTAGAGTAGCCAAAAATCCTAGAGAGGGAAGGAGAATGATGGCTGCCAAGGGCTGAATGGAGAGGGGAGTGAGGAGTGGGGGGGTGTTGAAGAGATTTAGAGCTTCCGTTTCCATGATGAAGAAGTTCTGGAGGTGGATGGCAGGGACCGTATCACAGCGAGTATACTGCATGTCACGGAGCTGTGTACTCAAAACAGATGAAGACAGTAAATGATAAGTATAGATTACTACAGTGTTGGTTTTTTTTTTTTTAAGATTTTATTTATTCACTTGATAGATAGAGATCTCAGGTAGGCAGAGAGAGAGAGAGAGGAGGAAGCAGGCTCCCTGCTGAGCAGAGAGCCTGATGTGGGGCTCAATCCCAGGACCCTGAGATCATGACCTGAGCCGAAGGCAGAGGCTTTAACCCACTGAGCTACCCAGGCGCCCCTGTTTTTTTTTTTTTTTTTTTTAAGGAAAAGAAGAATAAGGAAATGGGAGAGAATGGTTTTGGGGGGAAGGGAGAAGCATGCACGGCCATCCCAGCCCGTCCTAGCATGCCCTGCCAGACACCTAACATGCCAGGCATCTTAGGTAGAGAGTTCTGGGAGCAGAGTAAGGGTCCCCAGTGTATCTCTCCCACCTTCCTCCTCTCCAGGGCATCTTTTAGCCCTGCCAGCATCCTCCCACAAACAACAAGACTGGGTTAGCCACACTGAAATGGAACAGCCACAGAAGGTGCCTGACATTTGCACACTGGGGTCGCACATGTGCTGTAGGAGGAATGAGTCCGCTGTAAGGGTGTCCAGTCCAGTGGGGTGAATACGGTGTCTGGAAGGCTTGACAGGAGGTGGTAAGGGAATCTTCACATCCCAGAAGGGCCTGGGCTTGGTGGAAAGATTCTGGTTGCCCATGAAAGCTGAGGTACTAGAGGTCAAAAGAGAAAACCTCGCTTCCCTCATCTGCAAAATGGGCTTTAAAGGCATGATTCAGCTCGCAGGGGAGTTTGGCAATCTCTGGGACTATTTTTTTTTTTTTTAAGATTTTATTTATTTGACAGAGATCACAAGTAAGCAGAGAGAGGAGAGGAAGGGAAGCAGGCTCCCTGCTGAGTGGAGAGCCCGATGAGGGGCTTAATCCCAGGACCCTAATATTATGACCTGAGCCAAAGGCTTTAATCCACTGAGTCACCCAGGCGCCCCTGGGACTATTTTTGGTGGCCACAGTTGAAAAGTATTACTGGCATCTAGTGGGTAGAGGCAAGGACATTACTAACCATCCACGATGCACAGTTAACCCCTTCTCATAAGGAATTGCCCAACTCCCAACGTCCATAAAGAATTATCCAAACCTGAATTTCAATAGTGCCAAGATTGGGAAACCATACCTTAGATGAAGTTATATTATCCCCATTGAACAGATGAGAAACTGAGGCTCAGGGGGTAGAATTTCAAATTCATGGTCCTTCCATTGCATCCTTCTAGAGACCCGGTTCCAAAGGGGCAAGGGTTTATACGGTGCAGATTAGGAAGCCCCTATATTAAGCGCAGAGACACACCCACATGCATAGCCTTAGCCCAGGGAGACAGGAGGAAGAACTGGCCTCAAGAATAAGACTTCTGGTCCCCGGATTGAGCATCAGCCCCAGGCTTTTGGAACCCTTCCCGCTGCTCTGAAAGGAGCTCTACAGAGCCCAGCTGGGCTGCAGGGTCCAGGGCCCGGTGCCTGTGGGGCGAGGAGGAGCATCGCAGGCAGGTCTGATAGCAACCTGCTCCTCCAAAGTGAGCCAGACGCATCCCGCCCTCCCCGGCTGTGACGGATTTTGAACATTAAAAAAAAGTTTACAATCCCAGCCGGGCAGGCATAAATCACCATGCCTCTGTGCAGCAGCCGCAGACGTGACTTATGGCCCCATCGCCATGGCAACGGGAGCACAGCCTGCACACACACAAAAGCGCTGCTCCCGCCTGACAGGCCTGTGCGGGGCCCTGATGGAGAGGCAAGTGTTCCGGAGAAAGGATGTATTCTCCGGAACTCACTGCCCATTTGTCTTCATTCCACACCGGAACGAGCCCCTTGCTCTTTCTCTCCTATCCCCATCCCCAGCCAACAGGTTGTTTTCCTCCCTCTCCTCGGCGTGGGAAGGTGTTTTCTTCTTTTTAACCTGTGCTCCCAAAGGCTTGCAGGAAAGACCCCAATTAGAGCCTGCAAAGACCCCAATGGGTCTGCCTGGCCAGCCTTGCCCCTCCTGCCCCACCCCCCACCCAGAACCCGGAGCTGTCAGGATAGCTCCCACGTGTCGAGCACCAGGCCCTATGGGCACCTTGCAAGCATTTCCTCTGCAACACTGGCAAATAGGTCTCTTAGATTTTCTTCCCACCTCCCTAAGCCTGCCCTCTGAGTCAGTCGTCCTCTGCATGCAGCTGGAGTGGATTCCTTGGGATTACAAACCTGCTTCAGACCCTCCCCTTGTTCCCCTTGCCTGTTGTCAGGAAGGTAGAGCTCAAACTTCTCAGTGTGACCCACAGCCTTGGGCATCTGGCCCTGCTTCTGTCTCCAGCCACATCCCCAAGGTCCCTTCTCCAGGCCCAGCCTTCTAGAGTGTTTTCGGTTCCCCATGCTTCTTGTTCTTCCTGCCTAGAACACAGGCATCACCTGCCCCTTCATCTGGCTGTCTTGTACTCATCCAACAGAACTGGTGTAGGCCACCTCCTCCAGGAAGCCTTTTCTGATCCTGCAAGCCCTTTTTCCATGCATGTCCATAGCACCTGACATCTCCCCCATGTCACACTCAACTTCATACAGTGCCACTGCTGTTCAGTGAGCCCTACTCCATTGTCCAGTCACCATTTCCTTCTCTGGGCACTGCTGTCCCTCCTCACATCACTTCTTTCACTCCTAAACTTCTTAGGTTAAGGCTCCACATGGTACCCAAGGGATATATTTTTTTTTCCCCAACACAGAAACCTGGTTATGTCATTCCCTTGATTGAACCCATTCTATGGGCCCCTCATAACCCTTATAAGAAGCCCAAACTCCTTGTCTTCTCTCTGCACCTTCAGCCCACACCCCCACTGTACTCTGTGCCTGGACGCCTGGCTTTGGTTCATTTCTAGGTGTCTTGTATGCACGCTTGTCTCCAGGCCTTTATTGAACCCAGAATATCTGCCCCTCCCCACCAGTTTCCAATGAATACAACTACTTCTACTCATCCCTCAGGCTTTTGTCTATATGGTTCTTATTCCAGAAGGCCATGTGTTAACCTCTTTAGATAAGGGTGAGTGGCTCTCAACACTGACTAATGCAT
The DNA here is from genome assembly GCF_010015895.1 of Lontra canadensis. NCBI lineage: Eukaryota > Metazoa > Chordata > Mammalia > Carnivora > Mustelidae > Lontra > Lontra canadensis. Next base: position 4,334,134 of record NW_022631024.1, on the reverse strand, counting down.
GTAACCTGGTGATTTTTTTTTTAAATCATGGATGCATGCCAGAACTAACTGGTGGAAGAGGAACAGGGTAGGGCACCTGGGTGCTTTAGTCAGTTAAGCATCTGACTTGGTTTTGGCTCAGGTTATGATCTCCCTGGTCATGGGATCGAGCCCCGTGTCCAGCTCTGTGCTCAATGCAGGGTCTACTTCAAATTCTCCCTCCCGTTCCTTTCTACCCACTCACTCACTCTATCTCAAATATTTAAACCTTAAAAAAAAAAAAAAGGACTAGGATATTTGCATAATCTTGAAAATATCTCTCCAGAAGTAAGCTCCTAATACGACACACTGAGAAAACCAGACGTCACTTCTGGAGTATTCCTACCAAAAACACACAACCTGAATGTCATCATGAGGAAACATGAGATAGACCCACATGGAGGGGCATTCCACAAAAGAGCTGTTTTATGTCTTTAAGAATGTATAGGTCACCAAAGACAGAGCTGGCTGTGGAGCTGTTCCAAATTAAGAGAACCCCAAAAGACTGACAACTGAGTGCAGTGTGTGAGCTAGGATTTTCTTTCTCTCTCTCTCTCTCTCTCTTTTTATTCTTTCAGCTTTAATGAGGTATAATCAACAAATAAAATTGTGGTATATTGAAAGTGTACACATAATGAGTTGATACACATTTACATATTGAAAGGATGCCCACCAAGCTGGGATTTTCTTTTGTTATAAAGAACATTAGTGGGGGGTGCCTGGCTGGCTCAGACAGTGGAATATGTGGCTCTTGATCTCGGGGTTTTGAGTTTGAGCCCCATGTTGGGTATAGAGATTACTTAAAAATAAAATCTTCAAAAAAAATCAGTGGAATACTTGAAGAATTGTGTATATTAGGTGATAGTAAGGCATCAAGATAATCTCCTGATGTAAATAGTTGTATTAGAAAAGTTACAGAAGACAGTGTCTTTGGGTTTGGAAAATGCACATTGAAGTATTAAGAGCAAAGGGACATCATGTCTTTGACTTGCTCTCAAACAGTTAAGAAGAAATAATGTATGTCTCTACCATGCAAATATACAGATCACGCATATTCACCCTTGCACACATTCCGTATCCAGAGAGCGAGAGAGAGTGGAAAGAGGAAAAGAGGAGAAAAGTTGGGATATAGGAGTCCTTCAGCTTTGTTCCTCTTTTTCAAGATTGTTTCAATTATTCTAGGTTCCTGATATTTTTGTATGAATTTTGGGGTGAGCTTGTGCATTTCTTAAAAAAAAAATATCTACCGGGATATGATAGGGACTCACTGACTGTAGATGAGTTTGGTGAATGTTGCTACCTTAACAGTATCAAATGTCTTAATCCATGAACATGGGATGTTTTCCCATTTATTTAGACATTCTTTATTTTCTTTCAGCGTTATTTTAGTTTTCAGTGCACAAATGTTTACACTTTTGTGAAGTCTACTTCTAAGTGTTTTATTCTTTCCTGTGCTATGGGAAATGGAATCCTATTCTTAATTTAATTCTCAAAGTTTTTGTTGTTAGTGTATAGAAATACAATTAGCTTTTGGACATTGACTTTGTATCCTGAAACCTTACTGAGCTCATCATTAATTCAAACTCTGTGTATGTGTGTGTGTGTGTGTGTGTGTGTGTGGGAGAGAGAGAATTCCTTAGGATTCTCTATATCTAAAATCATGACATCTATCAAAACAGTTTTATTTTTTCTCCAATCGGGATGCCTTTTATTTCATTTTTTCATGGCTAATTTCTCTGACTACAACCTTCACTACAATGCTAAATGGAAGCGGTGAGAGTTATTCTTAAACTTTTCTGCAGGTCTGATATTATGCTAATGTAAAAAGTTTTAAAAAACATAAATTTTGAAGGCCCTACTTTAGGAATCCTGATGTGTTTGGTCCAGGTTGGCATTCAGGCAACAGTCCCTTTGAAAAGCTTCCAGTTGATAGGAATGTACGGCCAGGATTGAGAAGTTCTGGATCAGCCTCTCGGAAAAGAGGCCTTTGTCCCCCCGCCATAGCATGTGTCCTAGTTGACTGATTACTTATTTAGGCTTCCAATTAAACTGCAAATCCTGTATGAGCAGGGATGGTTTCTTTCTTGCTCACCATTATATCCACAGCAATAATACCTAGTAAAGAACAGACTGGGGGAAGAAATGACAGTTGGTAACCCTCACCTCAACCCCCTGCAAATTATAACACTGGCCCATTTTATAGAAGAAAAAACGAGGCTCAGGAAGGGCAAACAACTTACTGAAAGATCACACCAGTTCAGTCATAGAGCGGAGGTGGGTTCGCGTCTGTGCCCACACAGATCCAAAGCTGTGGCTCATTCCACCTTTATCTAACGGGGTCTCAGTCACACTCCTGGGGGGACACGTGACCTCTCCAAGCTCCCACAGTGGCCAAGTCAAGAACGTCTGACTCTGAGCCCATCTCACAGCCCTCTCTGTGCCGCCAGAATTGCCAGAAATACCTGAGTTTCAGTTTCCCCCATTCAAAACTGAATGACTCACCCCACCTGGTAGTTATGAGGCACAAATGACTGAGGATCAACCACGCAGTGCGGAGAACGCAGCACAGGGCACTCAGGACATCTTAAACAGGACACTGAATGTCTTCGTTAAGAAAGAAAGAGAAATATCCCTATAGGTGGCAGCTCCCCTATAGGACCCTGAGAAGCTTCTCAACATGCCTGTTGGCCAACCACCCAGACTCTAGAATTTGGGCCCTAAGCAGGGCTTGAAAAAGTCTCACTGGAAACTGGGGAAGCAGACATGAGCCCCAAACTCCTCTGGGCCTCCTTGCCTTCCTCTGAGCAGGTACCAGGCCCTCGAAAACCCCTGGGACCACCCGAAATATCGGGAGGTTGGCTTGGTTGGAGTGTCTTAATGGTCTGCTCTCTAGCCAAAATGATTCCTAGCAGGAAAGGCAAGGGTTCTGGCATCGAGCAGGTTTGGATTCAGTTCGGACTCTAATGCAGCCTCTCTATGGCCATGGGCACCTCACTTAACCTTGCTCTGCCTCCTTTTCCTTCATCAGGGAAATGGGATAATGATACCTTCCTTTCAGCTGTAAAAAGTCAATGACCCTGCACACTGATGTCACACAACCGGCGGTTAAAAAATGTTGTTATTTGCCTTGGTGAGCGGAAGGGTTGAAGCCATAAACTGCCCTTCCAGGAGGAGGTATTTGTGGAGGGCCCATGGGGCCAGAAATGGAGGAGATATGATAGACAGATGACTCTGTCCCTTCTCTTCAGAGCAGGGATGCTGAGGGACTGAGATGATGTGGGGCTGGCCCACTGTCATATGGTGGGATAGTGGAACAGGCCACCTGGGTCCCTGTCAAGGGGCCTTTCTCATTGTATGAGGCGGGATCTCCATGGCCCAGGTCAGCAGAGATGTCCTGTTTTCTGGAGTCACCAGAGGCTGAGCAGGAACTGGGCCCTTCATGCGAGGTTGTAATCAAAAGCAGCCTTGAGCCTTGGGGAGGCGGCTGCAAAGACTGGTGCTCCGCCAGCTGAGGCAGAGGCTTGAAGCCAGTATCGGTAGCCCTGGGCTCCTGACAGCAGGTGTGGATGATGAATGGGCAGCTTAACGTGATGGAGCAAATTGATCATTGCATCACCGACCACAACTTATTCATTTCTGCAAAGAGGGCAATTCATTACCCTGCATGTCACACTGCCCATGTCATCGCCAGAGATAAAAGCCCGAGGCCTCACAGCCTGTGCCTCTCAGCACATCTCACCTCTTCTTAATGGGAGGGCAAGGATGCTGAAATAGAGCGTTGGATTCTCAAGGCTGCTCCGAGGTCCTTCTTTGCCTGCCCAGAGCCCCAGGGGCCATTTCTCTTCCACCGGCAAATGAAGAAGAACAAATCTCAGCGGCTTTGGAAGCAAACAACAAGAGCATCTTTAAGGCTAGACTTGGACTTGTTAGAGCATGATGTTGAGAAGGATTCTGAAGCTGCATGTGGGCTCAAAGAAAGTGAAAGCCATAATCGCTGGGTGATGTGTGCAGTGAGTCTAGAATAGGGAGTCAGACATATACCGCGTGTAACCCTCCCTCCAGAGATGGTGGGACTATTGTCATATAACTCTCAAATTCTCTCAGATGCTCCATGGCACTGGGAGTGAACTAGAAGGCAGTTAATAATGGGGAATGCATAATGGACAGTTAATGAGCACTTAACACATTCTTCTATCCAGCTGTGCCACAGCTCTCCCCCACTGTAGCGCAACCCCCGGGTTTGTCCAGATAAATTCCTTGCTAAGTTGCAAGAAATGTACCGCAAATACCAGTCCAGTCGCTGAAGTTGTTCTGGCTTGTAATATTTGAAACTGCATGGTCTCAACCCAGGTTTTAAATAATTTGCAAAAAAAAAAAAAAAAAAGCCCTAATAACAGTCAAATTACTCAAGCTTGAAAATATCTTCTCTCCTAATGGGATTTTTTTTTTTAAAGAATATAGTGTATTCAAAGTTAGAAGTAAAATCCCAGTCCTCACTTGAATTCAGAAGTACTTTCTGGAGTGGAAGAGAGAAAAGTGGGATTGTAGTTCACTTGCTGATGAAAACTTGCACACACAGTTCCCCATTGCCTACGTCTCTGAACCTCTGCCTGTAAATCAACCACTGGGCTTCGTCCGCATCTGCCTCTTTCCCAGTGATCCCCAGGATATGGCCCTTCCTGCCTGCGTTCTGGATCCCATGCCCTCAGGTCTATTGAAGGTCCTTGTCCTATTGATCGTGCCCTCCGTGTCCTTGATCTTTGCAATAGGAGCCAGTCTGGTTTCACAGTCCGTCTACAAGCCAGCCCTTAACAGCTTAACTGTAAATGGGAACCTAGAGGTGCTCATGACTGGAGATGACTGGCAGAGATGGGCTCACATATGGCAGTATCCAGAGAGACAAGGTCTCTCTCTCTCCCTCCCTTTCTTATCTCATCTCCTGTCTCTGTGCTGACCACATATTCCCATGTCCTCCATAAGGTATGGGACATGAGCACCAGGAACTCTGGAGACATATGCTTACACCCGGAACATAAAGGAAACAGAATTTCTTTTCTTATGGCTGCTGTATAAAATCCCAGGGAAGAATTGGTATTGGCCCAGCCAGGTGCATACTCTCTTTTCTGGGATGAGTACTGCTAAAGGGGCTTGGGTGCTCTGATTGGTCCAATCTGGCATATGCTGTGGCCAGGACCATTAGATACTCACATAACTCTTCCCTCCCCTCGCAGCCATGGTGATGTCAGAGGTAATTCTGAAACATTCTCAGCTTAGTGGAAAATAGCTTCCTATATAGAGCCGCGTAGTTCTTAACCAGGGACCGTTTTGTCTCCTTCCCCTGCCCACCCTGCAGGACATTTGGCAATGCCTGGAAATGACTTTGGTGGTCACAACTGGGAGGTGCTCCAGAATCTAATGGATAGAAACCAGGGTCACAGCTAAGCTATCTACAGTACACAGGACAGTCCCTCACAACAAAGAATTAAAAAGCCCAAAGTATTATTGGTGTGGAGACTGAGAATCCTAGGCTCTTCTCTTAGCACTATCTCCCTTATTTCTGATTGCCGTGCATATCCTCTCATAGACCTCCCTGAGAGACTATCCGATCTCTCAACTGGTGCTGAAATAACAACCGTCACCCAAAAAAGAAAAGCCAATTATTGGACATTTACCATATGCCAGGCAATGGGCTAAGTATGTTTCATGCAGCTGCCATGTCTAATCTTCACAAAGGCATTGTAAGATAGGTACTGTCGTTGCACGTAAAGTCACACAGGCAAGCCAAGGATCACATGCAAATCTGATTCCAGTGTCTGTGCCTTTAACCGCTGACCAATAAAGGCTCCATCACTTCTGGAACCACCCCGTAGCTATGAGGGTAAGCTTCATCCTTCCTCCTCCTCCTCACCTTGCCCACTTAGATTTTAACACCTTCCAGAACTGCATGGGCATTGATCCTGCTCCCAGGCCCTCCCACCTACACGGACTCTGGTGTAGTCTCAGCTCATTGGCTTCTCCTCCCCACTCTCCCAGAAGAATGGTGATCTCAGCTTTCTATGAAGCAAGGGTCTGGGATGGGGAAGAGAAGGGAATCAATAGTTCTCTAGGATATTTTCAAACAGTGATAATAAATATGTTAGAACTCAAGTAAAATTTAAAAAAAAATAGTATCAGTTTATATTACTTAGAAGCAACAAATGAGCCCAGCACAGGGACTCCTGTATAAATAGATACTTCATACTCCATAGTGTCTTGGATGGCCACCAAGTGCAGCAGCACACTGTTGTTTGGCAGACTCAGTTGACCTTGGATCCCTCTTTTTCATAGAGTATTTATTAACAGTTTATTGGAATCTATATGAGAAGTGCTGTAATCTAATTAAGGTTGTTATAATATAAAAATAAACCAAAATACTCCTCTTGGTCTCTCTCTCTCTTTGACACAAATACCACATGCATACAAGCATATATAAAACTCCAGCTACTGAAGGTGAAGGGACCTGGGGACAGCAATACCCCTCCCCACACACACACACAACACACAGGATAACACCCCTCCCCCCCACATAACACACAGGATAACACCCCTCCCCCGCAACAACACACAAGATAACACCCCTCCCCCCCCACAACACACAGGATAACACCCCTCCCCCCACACACAACACATAGGATAACACTCCTCCCCCCCCACACACAACACACAGGGTAACACCCCTCTCCCCACATACACACAACACACAGGAGAGTGATGAGCACACCTAGTGTCCTGACCTTGATTTCTAAATACCACTTCCACTAAAAGGAACCTGGAAAAGGAAAACAAAGCATCCTGTGTTAGGAGGCAAGTCAGAAAGTTGGAGGATATGCTCAGAGTCGTAGGAGCCAGCTTCAAGAAGCTTCTACTGGTCAAATCTTGTATAATTTGACCATCAAAATAAATTTAAAAATTATGGTAACATATAACCCAGTCCATAATATAGGAAACCACCATTCAATATGAATATCCATTAATAAATACTTGAAAATTTGATGAGGAAAGACATATTGTTATAGCTTCAAAGTACATCTCCATGAAAGACTTAATAATTACAGAGGGGAAAAGCTTACTTCGGTAGAGAACACAGGCAGACAAATTTTAATGCAATGTATAAAATGAGGATCACCCTAAATGAGACAAATCGAAGTCCTGTGTCACCTGATAAGATGCTCTGACATTGGAATGTGACTTCTCTGATATTCTTATCCAGAGATGTAGCACCTGATCAGGAAGAAGCACCAGACAGAAAGGGGGTGGTATTCAAAAGCTTCAAGATAACAAAGGATAAGAAAAAAATGAGGACACAGTCTGGATTGAAGACTAGAAGACATGGCCCATAAAGATGACACATGATTCTGACCTGTTTCCCTTTCCCCCAAGAGTATTTTTTGGGGGCATTTAGCAAAACTTGAATGGTGCTTGATATTTCTGTGGTAGTGATTTCCATATTAATTTCCCGATTTTGATGATTATGTTGTCGTTATACATAAGACCATTTTCCTTTGTGGAAAGTATGACCTGAGTGTTTGGGGCAATGGAGAACCTGGCCAGCAACTTCCTCTCCAATGGTTCAGAGAAAACGATGCTTTCATCTGACAAGAATGTAAAAGGATTGCCTGAATCAAAATTCTATGACTTGCAAATGAGTCTGATTTTCAGCTGGCCAAATTTGGACCAAAGAAATCTCTTTCTGGATATCTTCAAGAATAACAAAGATGTGGTCTATCTCCCCCTACTCCCTTCTTTGAGCAGGATCTAGAGATATAGATACACAGAGGCAGAGAAGAGAGGGAGTCATTGAAATGGAAAATCAAAGTTGTTTACACGTTAATTACTCAGTGAGATCTGCTCTGTGGTCCCTTTGGGAAGCGGGAAGTATCTTCCCAGAAGAAATAACAACCTCATCAACTTAACTCAGATGTCTCTATGAGACTTCCACATTCATTATCCCATTTGTTCCTCAAACAGCCCATAGAGGCAGAATGCACAGAGAATATGGATCCCATTTTACACAGTAAGAAACTAACTCCCCCCAGAAGTTAAGTGACTTCCCAATACCACACATCTGGCAGATAATGGTTCCAGGGAATCAGACTCAGAACTGTCTGATTCCAAAGACCTTTTAGAGCTCACCTACTGCCTTCCAAGATAATACATCCGATAGTCTCCCTCAAAGAAATTGGTCGGTCTCTACCTACTAGAGAGGCATCATTGCCCTCTTTTTCCCATATCCTGTATTATTAGCTCAATATGAGTTGGAGAGCTTTGTCCCGCTGTGTCCCATCCTGAAATGTAAAGGCAGTGTCATTTTTGTAAAATATATGCCAGCAACTGATCACTCGGTCTAGTTGAATGTTACGTCCCAATTCTAGGAACGGAAGTGGGGAGTGGGATAGGGAAAAGGCTTTGCAGATAAAGGTGATGTGTAATCTTCTGGGTCACTCACTGAGGTACCCCACCGTTCTTGCCTTACATCCTTCCTATCTGGAGATAGATCTGGAGACAAGATCTATCTCCTTTTCTTGAAGGCTCAATTCCCTTGTTGTTCAGTCTCACTGAACAACACTCTGGGAATGGATAGGTTTTGATTGCCTCACACCCATGTTGCCCCTTCCCCTCTTTGCTTCCCCGCTTCTACTTTATTGTCTATATCCTTTGTCCCAGTGCAAACGGTCGAAGATCATTATTAGATTCCAAGAAAGTTTGTGGCTGAGGAATTTATTAATTTTGCCCTTTGGCTACAGAAAACCAATAATCATTACCAGGGAATTTTAAAAGAGGGTGGAAGGAGGAGAGAGGGTTTAGATTGGGGGTAGGGCAAATAAACAGACACTGTGTAGTTCCAAGATGCATTTAATGTCCACAGAATCTCCCCTAGGACATCTTCCCATTTTCTCACACAGGGTTCCACATGATTTGGCAAGCAGCCTCAGGGATGGCAAAAACACTTGATAGGAGAGAGATCACCGGGGCTGGGGTGCTCATAGAAGGCTTCGTGTGGGTGTGTGTTGGGGGGGTTGTGGAGCGATCGCAGGGAAACAAAGACCCTTGATCACGTAAAATGCAGCAAGGACCTGTGTGTGTGTGTGTGTGTGTGTGTGTGTGTGTGTGTGTGTTCGCGCACACGTGCGCGCTGCTCAGGACTGTGATTCCGTCGCTAAGAATAATATTGAACGGAGTATAATAGAAACCTCAGTAGTTGGTGTTCAGTGGAAGGAAACTGGGAAGAAGGAAGGAAGGGAGGAAGGAAGGGAAGAAGGGGAGGGGGAAATGATTGCAGGACTAACTGGTAAAAGACAATGGGAGTATGAATGAAAGACGGCTTCTAAACATCAGTATGGCTGTGCCTTAAGTTGGACTACCCCGCTCTGTACATCCCCACCTTCAGGAAAAAGGCTAAGCTTTTCTCTGAGATATACTGACTGCCTACTTGACATTCAGTGCCCCTTTCTTTGCTCCCAAACCCCCAGGACTCAGGGAAAGGTGAGCCCCATCCCTTTCTAGGACCTAAGTCATGATTTGATTAAACCAATATGGTGAATTCTCCTTGGCAGTGACTGATCAGGTTTGGTAGGTAAACCTTAGTTTTGGCCAGTGAGAAATAAGGGGAAAGTCTTTTGGAAAGTATACCCTTGTCTTTAAGAAAGAGACACTGTAAGCAATGGTTGCTTTCCGATTTTGGACTTGGCTATATCTGGCCAGGAAGACCGAAAATGTTTTGCATTTTGAGACCATGAAGCGAGTCATCCTGAGAGATTAGTCAACAGCCGGCCCACCAGAGAGAAGAGATGGAAAACGGAGATGCCTGATAATACAGCTGAGCCGCTGAATTGAACAACTCTGAAATCTTCACTATCTCCGGACTTTTTGATATAAGCAACAATACATGTGTTTACGGTTTCAATGAATTTCAGTCATGCTTTTCTGCTTCTTGGAGGCAAAGCCATGCTAAGCGATACGGCACCTCAACCTGCCATGGTGCACTTCCTCAGCACGTGCCAATCCCCATCTCCAGCCGGCACTGCCCCCCACCGCTCTACTTGGAGTCCAGCCCCGTCAAGTTGTGCAGATTTCCAGAACATACCCCACCGTATGCATTCATATCTTCGTACCTGCTTTTCATTCCGTCTCCCCTTCAGTGTGTCCATAGGACGGATTACACCTCCTCTCCCAGGACGAACTGAGATGTCACCTCCTCAGAGAGCCTTTCTGCTGCCGATCTCTGTACGTCTATAGTGTAAAGCTTAAGTGTCTGAGCTCAGGAGACGAGATGCCTGGTTTTGAATTCCAGCTTTGCCACTGACTAGCGTCGTGACCTGGAACCTTTTGCTTGACCCTTTCCTGCTTGGGTTCCTTCCTCTGTGAAGTGGAAATAATCGTAGTACCTCCCCTATAGGGTGGTTGTAAAAGATGAGATGAGCCCATACACGTACAAAGTGCTGAGAACAGTGCCTGGCACATAGTAGGCACTATATGACTGTTCACTTTGTCTGTTTTCATATGTGTCTTCACACCGGATAGAGGAGTCCACACACTCCCCTGAGGGCCGAGCGTGTGTTCATTTCCCTCTCCTCCACACCCATCATAGAGCCATGCATTATTAAAGTGAAGGCTTAAACAAAAACACACAGTCCTGTGGGATGGAATGACATGGAATGTGGTGATATGGAAAGTGGGATGCAGTGGAACGGGAGGCAGCCCGCAGACCACGTGGGATGCCAGTCCATCTAGAGCAAAATACACTGTGCAGAGTTAAGCCTTACTGTTGCTAGTGTTTTAAATATCAGGCCAAAGGTATGGATTTTATCTTGAGGAAATTAGGGAAGCATTGATGGCTTGGATCTTGCAGAACGGACACGTATATCCAGAAAAGAAGTCCACCCTTTGGTTTTTAGTGGGTGTTGAGATGTAATTTACATGCCATGATACTCATTTTGAGTGTACATTTCATTGAGTCTTGGTAAGTTTACAGAGTTGTATAGCCATCACCAAAATCCAATTTTGGAACATTTGAATCTGGCTTCTTTAGCAGGGTGGGTTGAACTCTAGATACTCTTCCAGGAGCAGGGCACTTGGGAGCCCAGTCTTGTAGCTGAGTCCAGAAGTGAGGCTTGAGTATCTCTCTTCACTCCCAGCCTTAATCCTGGAAAAATGCGGACCATGACCTCTTCCTGCAGGTATGTCATGAGTTTGGTCTCCTTCAGCCTTCCCCTTTCCCTCTGAGCTCCAGCATTTCTACATAATTCATTACATACCTTTTTTTTTCCATTCGCCTTTCTTCCTAGTCTTCAAACTCCCTGATGTTTAGAGTCAAGGCTAGTTGACTTTTTTCTCCCCAGTTTATTCCTAGTGGCAGCAGGACCTGACACTTGGTAGGTAGAGAGTTACGATGGTTGAACAATGGAAGCACATCGTTAGTTGTAATTTTGGCTTTGACTCCACTGTGGAAATGGGCTGGCATTCCTGTGGTGCACACCCATCCAAGAGAGGGTGTGCAAATGGTACAATGGACAGGAGAGCTCGGAATGTAAACGGTGTAAGTTATTACTGCCCATTTGGCAATTACAGGTCAAGTGCACCGGCTCCCATCTTTTGCAATTCTTGCCTCTGTGTGACGGTCACCTGGCTATTCCCTGAGCCTCTCTGCTTTGTGTTGTGCTAAACTTGGCCTCTCTTTGTTTCAATGTTCTTCACTCTGTGAGGCATCAGGAAGTGATTTCTAAATGTCACGCCACTTGTCTCTGGCTAGCTTCTTCAGTATAGAAAGGAGACCGGCTCAAGAAAAGCCCTCACAAGCTGTCCCTGACAGGTGGAGTGTGTGTGCGCACACACATGCATCTGAGCCATAAATCAGCATGTGCGAGAAGGGCAGGGTGTTCATTGCTGGCGCATATTTCCTAAAATAAAAACGATGATGAGATAAGCAGTTTGAAGCTAGAGGCAGCACGGGGCCAGGAGCCTGAACCCCAGAGGGCTATCTAGGTCTGGTACCCAAGTAGTCCAGGGCAAAGGGCCAAGTCATGAAAACTGGCAGAGAGGGTGGGAAGCCACAGACCCCAATAGGAAGGTGGAGGGCCAGGAGTCAGAGAAGAGGGGTGGATCAGACTGCAACCATGTGAAATGAGAGGCATGAGTTTAAGGGAGTTCAAGGTGAGCCGAGAGGATGCTTAGCTATGGCTGGAGAGGGGCCGAGACTTAGAATGAACTTACCAGCACTGAGAGCTCAGGGCACAAGGGGCAGTCCTCTCACTCCCAAGTTGTCCCTCTCCACTGGATAAGGAGGGGACCTCAGAGCCACTGGACCACATTGGGTTTGTGTGTGCATACATATGTGTATGTGTGTGTGTGTGTGATATTCTCCTCCTTAAATCTCTTCAGACTTTTAGAGATTGAAGGGAGTTGGTTTAGTTTTTTGTTTTTTTTTAAATAAAGAATCAGATACAATTTTCACAATGACGTAGAGCCTTTTAATAGCAAAGCTAGGCTGGGAATCCAAGTATTTAGCCTACAGGACCAGTTTCTTTCAATTCCTCTCTTCATGGTGTATCACTGAACATCTTGCTCTGTGCTGGTAGTGCAGATCCAAGGGTCCTGACTCAAGTGCCTAACAATGATATGATTTAGTGTGCATAAAGGGTGTTCTAATGAAAAGGCAATTGTTGTCCCAATAATGTCTTCAGTTTGTTAATAAGATGGTTTCAGTGTTAATTTCTTAGTTTTGGTATATGTACTGTGGTACATGGTGGTTAATTGTATGTCTCAAATTGTTTGGGCCACAGAGTGCCTGGATATTTGGTCAAACACTATTCTGGGTGCATCTCAGAGTGTGTTTTTGGATGAGATTAGCATTTACATTGATAGACTGAGTAAAGCAGATTGCCTTCTCTAGTGTGGGTGGGCCTCATCCAATCTGTTGATGGTCTGAGTACAACAAAGTCCTGACCCTTCCCCAAGTAAGAGAATTATTCCTACTCAACAGCCCTTGTGCTGAGACATCAGCTTTTTGTGGTCTTAAGGCAACCTGCCAGCCTTGGAATTCAAAGTGGGCCATTGGCTCTGTAGACTTTGGACTTGTCAGCCTCTCTCATCAAGTGAGCCAGTTCTTTATATCTCTTTATGTAGACTATATAAGTCTACTTGTTCTGTTTCTCCAGAGAACCCTAACTGATATGTATGGTTATTTAAGGGATCAAGGATGTCCAGAAGTTTTCTGTGCTGGCTTTGAAACTCCTCTAAATCTAAAATTATTCTACAATACAAGGTTTCCCAAAACACCAGTCAGACCAGAGTCCCAGTATCACTGATTATAATAATTCCCAGTAAAAGGGGCTTCAAAGTCCTAAGCGGGCAAAAGGGTCAAATTCAATGCTAATCAATATGCTATAACCACAACTTCTGGATCCCTGCCCAGTAGCCAGAGTTTTCTTATATGTGCTATAATTTTCCATCGGAATCATCAGGAAGACTAAATGCTGTTTCTTCTTGTTTCTTCCCTTTTCCGTGGCACCTTGAAGCCATAAGCTTTAGGACAGCTAAAGGGACCATGTTTTATTTTTCTCTCTCTAGCACTCAGCACTGGGCCTGCATATAGTAGGGTTGCACTAAAGAATTTTGCTTAACTTAGTCAGTTTGAAAAGAATGACATGAATGATTTCATTTCTGTCTGTATGTCTAAAATAAACTTTTTTTTTAAATCAAGAGTCAAATGTGTAATGAGCTTTTTGCTGTATATGAGAGATGAGGGGGTAACAAAGAAGAAAAGCATGCAATCCTTGTCCTCAAAGGGTTGACTGTGCTATGGAGGGCCAGAGGAGTTGGAAAATAAGACTGAAACCATCATGTTTATTGAGCGTATACTATATGCTAGCTACTATCTAGAATTTTCTATATGCTATCTCATGTCATCCTTCAGTGGGGCATTGATGTTGGTACTGTCACTGTCTTCATTATGCCAGATAAGAAAATCAAGACTGAGATTAAGTGACTGACCCAAGGGTATGACGCCAGTTAAGTTGCCAACTGAGATTTGAACTCTTAATTCACCTGCCAACAGAGCCTGATCTTTTCACCTGACTATACTACACAGTCATTTTGAGTGAATGACTCAAATCACAATCTTTTTTCACACATCTATTTTCTCTTAATACAGTGGGCACCCTAAGAGGGAGGGTCTCAGTTGTATTAATCTTTGTTCTTTCAAATCTTTTTTTTTTTAAGATTTTATTTATTCATTTGACAAACAGAGATCACAAGTAGGCAGAGAAGCAGGCAGAGAGAGGAGGAAGCAGGCAGAGAGAGGAGGAAGCAGGCTCCCCGCTGAGCACACAGCCCAATGTAAGGCTCGAGCCCAGGACCCTGAGGTCACGACCCGAGCTGAAGGCAGAGGCTTCAACCCACCGAGCCACCCAGGCGCCCTGTTCTTTCAAATCTTAATGCAGCTGGGCAACACAGTAAAGAAAAGAAATGCTTGTTGAGTTGAATTAGGAGAAATAAAGCCTTGAAAAACAACGAGAGACAGAGGGAATCCCTTCCTGGGAATAGTATTCTCCTGTTTTAGTATTATTATTATTATTATTTTTAATAGCAAGAAATATCTGAGGGAGATGATCAGTTCTCCTCTGGAATTATCCCCCTATGTATTTAAAGTAATGCTTCACTATCATTCTGAAGAAGACCAAACTGTGATAATATATTGAGACCCAGATGATATGCTGTCGTTTGGGCCAATGTTTTATCCTCAAATGGGACCAAATTCTCCAGGGCCCTGTCCTATTTCAGCCAAATGGGGAGCAATGGAGAAGGGCCTGAAAGCAAACTTAATGTAAGCGCTGCTTGGGGACCAGGGGGTGCTTGGTGAGGACCCCTGGGGCCTGTAAAACTCGAATCATCCATCTCTAGGGCAGTGTCATCCATCTACCCTGAGAAAGAAATGTCGGTGTTTCTGGTGGACAAAAGGAGTCACATGTTTGGGGTTGGAAGGGCATGATTTTGGAGGATGTATGATGAGCCCTTGAACAACAGGGATTTGGAAAGTTGGACGGCCAGGTCCACTTAGGGGCAGATTTCTTTCAATAACTATAAGACAGCAGTGTAAATGTTTTTCCTCTTCCTTATGCCTTTCTTAATAACACTTCCTGTTCTCTAGCCTACTGTATTGTAAGAATATAGTAAAGAATACGGATAACTGGGGTGCCTGAGTGGCTCGGTGGGTTAAAGCCTCTGCCTTCAGCTCAGGTCACGATCCCAGAGTCCTGGGATCGAGCCCCGCATTGGGCTCTCTGCTCAGCGGGGAGCCTGCTTCCTCCTCTCTCTCTGCCTGCCTCTCCTACTTGTGATCTCTGTCAAATAAAAAAATAAAATCTTAAAAAAAAAAAAAAGTGACGTGCAGTTTGCAATGCCGCTTGTGGGTGGGCACCCCAACCCCCTTGTGGTTGTTCAAGGATCAACTATATTTGAAAAGTGGCAAGGAGAAGACCCCTTGGTCAAGAAACATGACTTCTGTTCCTGTTTGCCTTCATGTGTGACTTGGGAGATTGTCACCTAACCTCAGGGTCTCAGCTTTTTTTATCCATAAATTGCAGATTGTCATATCGTCCTTCTCTGCATCACAAGCAGTGCTCTGTGAGACTGAAATGAAGTAATATGTATAAAAAGGATGGCCCATGTACAAAGTGATGTTCAAGTGTATTCACAGAAGAGTGGAGTGTAAATTGAGATAGGACAGCAAAAAGAGCACAGGTGTTGAGTCCCGGTTCATTTCTAGGACTCCATTGCATGAGGGAATAGAGAAAAGGTCCCTCCTTAAACCTCACTGAACTTCAGAACCCTTCCTCATTTGAAAAAACAATTTCAGTGCCTATCTTGTAAGTTGCAGAGAAAATTACAAATGAAATATGTGAAATTTGTGAAAGAGCTTGGTACAGGGTATGTCCTCCAACAGCTGATATGTATTTTGTGAGTTTCACTTGGGTGGCTCCCTCCTCCATCAGACTGTGAGCTGTGTGAGGGCAAAAAGATATATTTATCTTTGCAGCTGAGTCTAGCACATCGCTTGACAATTCAGTAAAAAACTAACAACTATTTATAAAAAGAGTTAGGTATGGTACCAAGATCAACTAGGAATCAAAGAAAAAAAGCAATATCATTTTTAAAATTTCTATTCCATTTGCATCTTTACCTTGTTCCAGACCTTGACTATATTTCTTCTTTTCTGCCCACCTTCCAAAAGGTAAGCTAGTTGTTGGGGCCCCTGGGTGGTTCAGTCAGTTAAGTGTCTGACTCTTGGTTTTAGCTCAGATCATGATCTTGGGGTCATAAGTTCAAGCCCAGTGGTAGGTCCTGTGCTAAGTGAGGAGTCTGCTTGAGATTCTCTCTCTCCCTCTGCACCTCACCCTTCACCCCACCTCACTAAAATAAAATATTTTTTAAGTAAATATTATTTTTTAAGAATATTTTTTTCTTGGGGTGCCTGGGTGGCTCAGTGGCTTAAAGCCTCTGCCTTCGGTTCAGGTCTTGGGATTGGGCCCCGCGTCGGGCTTTCTGCTCAGTAAGGAGCATGCTTCCCCCTCTCTCTCTGCCTATTTGTGATCTCTGTCTGTCAAATAAACAAAATCTTAAAAAAAAAAAAAAAGGAATATTTCTTCTTTTAAGTAAGGTAGTTGTGGGGTACCTGGGTGGCTCGGTTGTTAAGTGTCTGCCTTTGGCTCAGGTCATGATCCCAGGGTCCTAGGATTAAGCCCTGCATCGGGCTCTCTGCTTGATGGGAAACCTGCTTCTCCCTCTCTCTCTGCTTGTGTTCCCTCTTGCTGTGTCTCTCTCTGTCAAATAAATAAATAAATAAAATCTTAAAAAAAATAAAAAAGTAAGGTACTTGTTAATCCTGATAAAGTTCATTTATTTATTCACTCAGCCACTAAATATTTATATAAGGCCTGACCCACCCACTGTATCAGACTCTGAGCCACATGGTACAAAACTATACCCAGTCCCTGGCTGATAAGAGATGATAAATAGTGCCAGCAAATAAGAGATTCAGGGATGGACAGATTCAAACTCTCCTCACTGGCTTCGCAGAGAAAAGTGGAGTCCCAACTGAATTGTGAAGGACAAGGGGGAATAGGGAAAGGATACTTAGCACATGCACAGAAAGGCAAGCTGTTTTTGATGACTGGAGTGGAGACCGATGGTCAGGGGGATGGAGGATGGGGGGAAGACAGGAGGGAGTGGTTGGTGCAGGGATCAACGATGAAGAGCCTGGGAGATTATATTCAGGGGTCCTGTCTTTTCTCCTGAAGGCAATTGGAAGCCACAAAAGGATATTAAGGAGGAGGAATCATTACTGGGTTTCCATTCTAGAACCATTACTCTGGCTCAGTGTGGAAGATGGATAGAGAGGGAAGGCAAGGTCACTATCTTAGAATTGGCTGAGCCCAGTGTTCTCCTGTGAGATACTTGGCCTATGTTTATAAAATTAAACCAAATTAGAAATCTGACACACATGATCCAAACTATGATGGGTTATTCACACCTTTTCTTATAGTCAAGGTCCTGAAAGTCATACGAATGTGTTGTAATCCATCCATTTGTCCAGCTCCTAAAGAGATAGGCAGACTTCTGCCACCCACCTTTGCTGATTTTTCTTCTTCGAAAGACATAAACAAGGTGCCAGGCTTTGGGCAGAGCTGTGCTAAATGAGAGCAAGGAGGAGATGTGTGTGAGTTCATTTGTTATCTGAAACCACCAGATTCACCCTTCAAATTAGACAGGGAGGAAAGAGTGATACCGAAGGACTCATGGGCTGTCAGAAAATGCGATCTTTAAAGTTTGAAAATTCCTGGAAGAGAGAAATGCCTTTTGGAGGATGTCAGTTTTGTGCCCGGTGATGTGCCAGGTATCTTCCCAGTCTCAACAGTCTAATTAAAACGCCGAAGAGCCAGGACTTGGGGCCAGAGGGTCTGAAATCAAGTGTAAGCGCTGACACTTGCTGAGTGACCTTGGGCACGTCACCTAATCCATCGCCATCCTGGTGGCCTGAGAGTACAGTGAAGCTGTGCCTGTGAAGTGCCTCGTACTTAATCAGCACATGATAAATGTGGTTGTCATGGTGGCTACAGTGGCTCTTGTGGTGGCTGTGGCCTTGGCGATGGTAGTGGCCTCACAACACGGTGATTCAGCTCACCAGTCGCAAAGCCAGAATATAGTAGGATCAAATCCCAGGTCTGCCATCCACAAACCACAGGATGCTTGGCAAGTCAATTTCTCACTCAGTTTCCTGTCTGTAAAAGGGGGATAAGAATAGTACTTACATCAAAGGGTTGATATGAAGTTTCCATTGAATGAGTTACATCTATAAAGTGTGAGGCTAGTGCTTGGAACATGGTAGGCATAAATATGAAACACACATGTCAGCTAATGATGGCTCAATGCTACAAGGTTGCAAGTGTAAGCCCCAGAGAAGAAAAGTTGTTCCTTTATCGTGTAGATAAAAGACTGAAAGAGAAAGATAACATAACTTGTCCCTGTCACACAGCACTGTAAAGAACGGAAATGGAATTTGAATCCTGTTCTGCCAAAGACAATATAGGTGCTTTTAGACTGTCTGCCTAGAAGCTTTCATTTTTTTTTCCCAGTTGTGACCCGAAGAGGAACATGCTTCTGGAATAATGAAAATCTCTTTTTAAAAGCTCACATTTATGGAGAATCTTTTGTGAACTAGGTCTATACATTCCATCATTTGATTCTCACGGCAATCTTTTTAGCTTCATAGTATTATTCCCATGTTAAAGATGAAGACAAGTGAGGGTCAGAGAGGTTACGCTACTTGCCCCAGATCACACAGCTGTTATAAATAGCAGGATTAGGATTCAAATTCAGGTCTAGAAAACTTGAAAACCCACGCTCTTGCATACCTGACACTTTCAGCCTTAATCCCCCAAAGGGCAATTGAACAATGAGTTGCACTTCTGGGAACATAATCTGGTCCATCTTGCTTTATTTAACGTGCGAGACGTGAAGTGTATACTCAACCAGAACAGACATGAGCATCGCTAAGAGAATCACTGCCCTTTGGCAGCTTTTATAATTACTCATAACAAGAACCTAGCGGGATATTATTCAACCCCCCACCTTTTCAGAGATGAGCAAAATAAAAACTCAGAGAATTTAAGTGACTTCCCTGAGTTTGTGCAGTTAAAACAGGATAAGACCTGAAACGTGCATGCCTCACAGCCTGACTCCAGAAACCTGAACCTGTTTCTTCAAAAGCTGCCGTATGCGGGAGTGCATATAAACGTCAACAGAAAATAATGGAACAGCCATCATTTGTCTGCACCATGCCTCAGCCTGCGGAGCTAAATGAGTTCAAAACCATTTTTTTCCCAAGGCCATCTCTTAGGTGTTTACCAGCCTGACTAACTTCATTACGCTCTGACGCTTACTTGGCGGTATCGCCTTCCTCGTAAGGTTGTCTTAATGGCACACTTGGCTCTGTTAATTGCGGAGTGTTTTACGTGCTTTAGCTACAGCTGGTGCTGCTCTTGAGGGGTGCTCTAGGGTCCTTTATGGGGCTGGGAAGAAAACTTGGGGAACAGCAGCTCCTTTGCAGCCGTTGACAAATGAAATGGGGCTACTTTGATCCAAGGCATCAAGCCACCTCATTGGAGCAATCACTTCTCATTCATGGAAGCAAGGCTAATATTTAGCAGGTGCACCCTAGGACACTGTTGACGCTGCTGAAATACCGAAGTGCGTTTGGACCAATTCTTAAATAGTTACTTTTTGAGACCCCAAGTAGCTCTAACCATCTCAGCTTCTCTGCTGGGACTCCCCAGATGTCCCTTTGATCCAGGAAATAAAGGAGAAACACTTGACACAACAGAGGACTCCTGGACCCACCGTATTCACACCGGCTGATTGGGGGTGTTAAAATCTTTGACTGTTAACCACTGCCTAAAGACCTTCTATAGCTAGAAGACAGAGCAGTCCCTAACAGTCAGACCATCCATACCATTTCTCCTCAGTATTGTTTTTTGCCTCATCTAACACTTTGTACAGATTCACGTGGATTCCAACATAATTGGTATGTTCTACCTCTTGTGTTTAAATGGTGCTGTGTTAGTCAGTGCTGAATTTTTCTAAGCCTTTTTTTTTTTCCTTTATACAATTCAGGAATGATCTTTGTGATTAAGGAATAGCTTCAAAAGGGTGGCCATCTCCTGCTCTTTCGTTGTGTTTTCATCTGGTTCCTCTCCCACCTTGTGAAATGAATGCTCAGATTTAATCGCTAAAGTGCCCCTATTTCTAATCTAGACTTGTCTTAGCCTGCCTGTCTCAGAAGCATGAGACAGACCCTCCTGACTTGTCCACAGGAACTGAATGCCTCCTGCTGAGCTTTGCTCAAGTTTCTGTCCTGTCTGCCAGAAGGGGGCTTGAAGGGAGTCAAGGAAACGGGAACAAAACCACCTTGAGGTCTCAGAGAGCCAGTCTTACCCATCACTGCAGCCCTGAGCTGGGAGGAGCGGAGGGTGGGTAATGAGAGAGAACTAGAATAGAAGCTCGAGTAAATGGAGGCAATTTGTTCTAAAGGAGGTAGAATTAGTTTCTTATCTCTGAATGCCCATAATGGTTCCCTCCACCCTTTATCAGTACAGGTAACTCTTAGGATTCAGTCGGGCTGCACAAACAGAAACCCAGAATACAATCTGCTTCTGCATGAGGCGGCTGTCCGTTTGTCTCTTGGGTAGAAGAAGTTCAGAGGTAGGAATCCAGGTCTGGAATGGTAGCTCTTGATTCCGGGGGACTCCTGCCGTCTTCCTGCCCCTCCCTCCCTAAGGTCTAGCTCTCACCGGCATGTGCTGAGAGGACATGAGGCCACTGCATCCACATCCGCTGGTGGGATGGAGGCTGAGGGGAAGAGCAGCAGAACCTAAACCCAGCTGTCTCCCAAGGAGGAACCCCAGAGCTGCTGTCATTTACCTCCAAAATCATCTCATGGCCACACCCAGCTTCAAGGAAGATTGGGGAATGTGATAATCCTTCTAGGGAGCTTGAAGCCAAATGCCAATGTCTCTTACTATAGAAGGAGGGAGCAGCCACTGGGATTCAGCATCAGTCTGTGTATCCTTACGTCATATCACGAACTGGGCTGTGTGTCTGCCTCCACCAGTAGACTAAACTCTAAGAAGGCGGTGACTCCTTCCACTGCGCTGTTATACAATCAGCGTCTGGCACTGGGTTTCACCTAGGAGAAGTGCATGAGAGGAATGTTGACCCATTGGTGGCCATCACATCTCTTAAATTCTGCAACTGCTTCCCATTATCCTTGGTGTGGAATCCAAGCTTATCACCATGGCCCTATAAGGTCCCTCCTCTCTAAACTCATATGCACCATATCTCCCACCCTTCATTATTAGGATTCAACCAAACCAGTGTTATTTCTGTTCCTCCAACTTGCCAAACTATGTTCCTGCTCAGGATCATTGTGCATGCTCTTAGCTCTGCCTGGAATGTTCTTCCCTGGCTCCTATTCCTTCACCTGGCTTTTTTTTATGAAGATCTTGGCTCAGATCTGTCTCTTAATATCTTCCTAACATTGCCAACCCTACATATGCCTGTCCTACATCACTGTTGTGTCTCCTTACGCTGAGATGTGTTTTTTGTATTTCTTATCAGTATCTGAAATCCTTATAAGGATGTATGCTCGTTTGTATGTATATATGTATGTACTGATTTACGTGTTGGATGATTGCCTCCCAGATTAGAATATAAGTTCCTGGTGGGCAGAGATCTTGTGTATTTTTTTAAAGATTTTATTTATGTATTTGACAGAGAGAGAGAGATCACAAGTAGGCAGAGAGGCAGGCAGAGAGAGAAAGGAGGAAGCGGGCTCCCTGCCGGGCAGAGAGCCCAATGTGGGGCTCGATCCTGAGATCATGACCTGAGCTGAAGGCAGAGGCTTAACCCACTGAGCCACCCAGGCGCCCCAAGATCTTGCCTATTTTTTGTCCATGATATCCTGGACACCTAAAATGGTGTCTAGTACCACCTTACAAGCTGTTAATAAACATTGGTAACTTTCATTGTTCAGTTAGCAGTGTTGGTGAGATTCTATCTTCAGGAGATAAATTTTATTCTTTTTGTTCATTATATCCCTCCACAAAGTTACCAAGTAAAACCTAAAAGTCAGCCTTAAAACCTAGGTGAATTCACAAAGTTGCCCACAGCCCCTCCCCTGTGAAGAATCTGTCTTCATACCTTTCTGATGAGATGGAAGGAAAGTCTGTTTTGGGGGTCAGCTTCCCACCTGTTGCCAGGGTAGACTTGCCAGGCCAGGCTCCCCCATCCTCTTCTGCAATGCACATTGGTGTCACCATAAAATGAAGAGGATCAGAGGGATAGGCAGATGGATGCATGAGTAAAGATGAGACATCAGTTGGAATGATGCAGCTCGGGAGATGATGCAGCTCGGGAGATGGAAACCAGCATGTGTTGGACAGGTCAGAGCAGGTGGACACCCTGTTTTAGAGAAGCTGAAACAAAAGCTCAGTGTGGAAATAGGGAGCTTGGCTGGTGTATTTAGGGAACAGGGCGAACTGGAGGGCATAGTAAAAGATGGAAGTCGAAGAGGTCACACAGGGAAGGGTGGGAGAGTGAAGATGCAGTCCTGATTATCCTGGGGGCAGTAACCCAGTGATCAGGATCTAGTGGAAAGAGAAATGGGGATGGAGAAGAAAATGAATTCTCAAAGCATTTGTGAAGGAGAATCAGAGCCTCAGGGAACAGTCCAGTGGAGGGAAAGGAGAAGTGGGCAACTGTGAAATAGAAGTAAAAGTCAAGGATGATGCCCCCACAATGTCTGTCCTGGGAGTCTGCACTGGAAACTCAAGTCTTTATCGTGCATACAAAGTGCTCAGTAAATATTTATTAAATCGAGTCCAATTTCTGTCCCTTCTCTGCCCTTCTACTGAGCTTTTGCTTTGTCCCAGACTAAACAGGGTTCTGTGATGTCCAGTCTTGGCTGACATCTCCTCTTTGTCACCCGAAGTCTTGCTAAATGGAATCTGACTCCTCTCCTGACCCACAGCATAGGAATGCCAAAGTCAGGACTAAACCCCAAGATGTCAGCCAGCATGGGAGCCTGAGGTTGGTTCATCATGAGCTCAGATGAGCAGTCTTAAGTTGTATACCTCCTCCTGGGTCCTCGGCAGACACTTCCTCCCACCTGGCAGCCCTCCAAAGTCCAGACATACAGCCTTGTTGGAAAGCTCTCCAGGACTAGGCCAGCAGTGATAAATGCTGACAGTCAACCAGGTGGGCAACCCCAGTGGTACCCACTTGGTGCCATGAAGCTGTTCTGGGCTGTCCTCAGCTCTGCGTTCATTGCCCACCCCTTTCTACACTCATCACAGGTTCCCATTAGCTCAGCCAACAGGAAGTCACCAACCTCGCATGTACAGCCAGTGAACTGGACACCCTCGACCTCCAGCAAGCATCCTTCCCAGTACATCCCATTGGCTTCCATTAATATTCAGGGACTGACAACTAAGATTGACTGCCTCATTAGCAGGCGTCGTGTGGAACTCTGACAATAATTAACAACTCAACAGTCTCATTTGCTGGCCTATCAGAGAAGTATTCAATCAAAAATGTAATTTGCCCGATGCCTCCATTTAGCATGGGAAGACTATTCCTTCTAAGTTTTAAATAGTCTAATTAAAAGGGAAGAAATAGAAGGGGAAAAATTATTAACAGTATAGGTTTAATGTGAAATTGCTGGAGCGAATTAATAATGCAATAACCATTTTTAGCAGCTGTCTATCAGTTTGTGGGCCAGCATAATTCAATTAGTCAGCAAAGGGCTGTTCAGATTAGACAGTGGGGAACAAGTGCCATTTCTCTCCGGAAGGCGCTGTGACTTTATTTCCCAGGGTTTGGAAAAGATCCCTAGCAAACATTCCAAGACCCTGCACAGAGGCGGTGTCCGGGGATCAAGTCAGCCTAATGGTTGGTGTGAGTAGGCTTGCTTTCTCAGGGTCGCCCCCAAAACAGGCTCAGTGCCTCTCCTTGGGGTTTACTTCCTGCACAGTGAGCTCAGCCGTGTCAACACCCTTGATTGAAAGCTAACAGTCTGCCAAAGTCAAGAATTCCAGCTCGCCCTAACAGGATTCTGGTCATGTCGCCTTCTGGCAGCTTCCTGCTGCAGTCACACTGGCCAGTGGCTTCCTCTTTTCTCCGGCGTGTCACTTGCACACCTCCTAGCCTGTGCTTGTGCAGACCATTCTCTCGGGAATGCCTTCCCACACCGCAGTCTCTGTGTGCTGAATCCTTCGGGTCCAGCCCAGGCTCCAGCTAGGTCAAGCCTTCTTTCCCCCATCTTTACCTATAAATGCAATGACACAGCAGGTCCCACTGGATGGTAAGGAGCCTGAGAAATACAGGTGTACAGCAAGCGAGTCTAGCAGGAAGTATACCCGCTTTGGACCCAGACAGGCTGGGACTCTGATTTTTGTTCTGCCACGAAATGTGGCTGTGTGCCCTCACACGATTGCTTCCACCTCTCTCTGTCTTCGTTTATAAAACAGAGACAAGAACTCTGACTGCTTGTTTCTTGTGAGGCCAATAGAGAATATAAGCAAAGTCTATTGCACATAGTAGGTGCGCTAGGGGTGCCTGGGTGACTCAGTCAATTAAGCATCTGACTCTTGACTTCGGCTCAGGTGGTGATCTCAGGGTCATGAGATTGAGCCTTGCCTGGGCCTTGGTCTGGGAGGGGGAGTCTGCTTGAGATTCTTTCCCTCTCCCTCTGCCCCTCCCCTGCTCACTCAAGGACACCATGCACTCTCTCTCTCAAATAAATAAATAAATCTGAAAAAAAAAGGTGCTTTAAAACAGCTCCTCTTTTATTAATGCACTTAATACAGTGCCAAGCTTACAGTCCATGTTAGTGTCTTTACCCTTCCCGACATACTCCTTGGCATTTCAACAGTCTTTGTTTCAATAAGAGCGTTCTAATAGCTCTTTTAATGTGGTTTTCTTCTTCCTTTCTTTCTTCATTCCTCATCGCCCCGTCCCTCTGTCAACTCAGGGAGGGCATGATTTCTATGACATCCAGCCTGCACCCCACACGGTGCCCCGCCTTCCGCTTGCATGGGGGAGGCTGGAGTACCGGTTGCAGAAGCTGCGAGTATGTTGGAGGTTGGAGGAGGAAGAGCTGTTGCTGCGTGATGATTTGTGAGCAGGGGCGCCTGGGTGGCTCAGGCGGTTAAGCCTCTGACTCCTGGTTTCAGCTCAGGTCATGATCTCAAGGTCGTGGGATGGAGCCCTGCAGCACTGGGCTCTGTGCTCAGTGTGGGTGGGCTGGAGACTCTCTCCCTCTGGCCCTCCCCCACCCCTTGCTCACATGCTCTCTCTCGCAAATAAATAGATAAATCTTTTAAAAAAAAAATAAAGAGGCAGAGGCAGTGGGAAACTGGAGGGGAATGCTGTTGGGGAGAGAAGCTGAGGAGGCTATAGAGGGCATGGGGAAGGCTGAATCTCAGCAAGCAGGAAGCAGGGAGGAGAGTCCACGCAGTGTTGCACAAGCATGAAAAGGTGTGTGGAGAGAGCTGTGGCCAGAGCTGGGTTGTTAGAGTGTGTGGGGAAGTCAAACACATGGCAGGGGGCTATCGGCACTGACAGCCAGTTTTCTGTAGCAGTAGAGCAGTACAGTGGCGTTTTCAATCACCCACTCACTTCCTCCGAGAACACTCCCTAAGTGTCCGCTGCAGGCAGCATCCTGGAACGGGGGCTCCGTGGGAAGCAAGCGCCCTGCCCTGAGATATTTACATTCTCAGAGGAGATAACCCTTGGGTAGAGTAGGGGGTAGTGCCTCACAGAGCCCAGGCACCATTCTTGGGAGCCCACAAGTGTCAAAGGGAGGACTCTCTGGTACAGATTTCCTTTGAAACTCTATAGTCACTGTGGCCAAGACAATTCTAATAGAGCCAATCAACCCAAAGCAACGTGCTTTATGAATACTCATGAGTATGTTGTTGCCCAAGTGAGTTCCTGGAGCTGGCTGGAGAAGGAGTCTGAGCACCAGAGGAAGCCAGAAAAACAAAACCCATTAGCTTCCTGTGAGTGACAATGAATATAAAAATGCTACACCCCATGACGGCTACAGCTTAACACAGAGCTACGTGTACCACTGTATGACCACGTGATGGGTTCACGTGGAAGGGCTCCACAGGCATTACCTCCTGAGCAGAAGTGAGCCATCATTGGGGTGTGCGCCCCAGGATGTGGTTCTGAGGAGGGAAGCCGTGGTGACCCGGTCTAAGGACAGGGGAGGTTCTGATGGAAGGCACGAACATCACGCAGTAAATGCTCAAGGTTTTCGGAACCATCCACAGTGAAAATGAGTTTCTTTGGTATTCCTGTTTGGCCCGCTCAAGGATAGGCTACAGGCTGACCTATTTGCTGTATTCCAAATTGATTAGTTTATCCAAACCTTATAAACCACAATTCATTGTTTTCAGACCGCTTGCTCAATCCATTCTCCACCCGCCTCCCCAGCTCTCTTCTGAATCCTATCTTTGCTTTCATTTCTAAATAATGGCCTCGTGGCTGTCTCCCTTCCCAGGAAACTGCATGTAACTACCTACAGATTCTAAGGTTAAACTCTAATTAAAAGAGTTTGGGCTTCCGAGTTAGCCATACCTGGGTTCAAATCCCAGCTCTGTTACTCTGGGTGACCTTGTACAAGTGAGTTGACTTCTGCAAACCTTGGTTTTCTCATCCACAAAATGGGAATACAAAAAGAGTTCCCAGCTCATCGATTCTGCGAGATACTCAAATCAGCCAATGCATATAAAGCTCTTAGGATAGTACCTGGAGCTCAGTAATCATATGCTTTATTCAGCTTCTTATTATCAGCATGCCGGGGGATATTGTTAAGAGAGTTGATCCAACATTTCTTGTAATACCAGTGAAAAATAATAGCAATGCCAAGATACCTACATTTGTTTTATGAAGGCCAATGTTGAAATGGGACCTGATGCTAATAACACAAGGAACAAAAAGAAGACAGAAGGGGGCAGAGAATCCTGCGGGAGAAGACGAAGTTGCCTAAGGCTATAGGACGTGCCAGTGAGAAACGTGCACCAAAAAGAAATCTCTGAGCTGGAGAGTGAGGATGAGGGATGGTAATAGTGCAGACACCTGTGCCACTTGTTGAGATCAATATGTGTTTTGAGGCAATTTTTTGAAAATGGTTTTAAGAGCTCTGATGAGGGAGATCATTTACAGCAGGAATCCTAGGAATATCGTTGCCAGTTTCATTGATGTTGTGGTATGTGAGGTAAGCCTTGGTGATGGAAAAGGGGATGGCATTTCGGACAGGGGGCAAAGGCCAAGAGACCACTTTGGATGCAACATGACAAAGAACGGAGGAAGGAATTTTGGAAAGAAGAATGGGACTTAATTAGAAAGGACCTTATTTCCAGGCTTGGGTGGGAGAAAAGAAGGTGGTTCAGGGAAGGAGAGGTCCTCATGATCCAGGCTAAACATCAGGAAGCTTGGTCTTCCTTAATTATTAATCACGGCCTATAATATATAATATATATATAGACAGAGAGCCAGATTTGAGCCAGATTTGGGCATGTTTGGGAAACTGAAAGAAGTGCTCAGAGACTGTGGATGATTCCAAATGAGAAGCCAGTTCCTGAGCCAGCCGCAAGCTCTCTTTATCAGTGAATCAGGGAGCCTGTATGAGCACATGTGTGTTTGTGTGCACACACATACATCTGCATTTCCTTTTTGGTATAGGAAAAGCAGCGTGACTTTCCTATATGCTCTGAGACAACAAGCCCCAGATGATGAGATCTGGCAAGAAGAAGCTCATCTTCTGCTTCATTAAAAAGCTCTTTGAAAGACAACTGTCGTTTTGGGTGGACATTCCTGTCCTCACTGGGAGCTTCCTTAGCCCTCCTACAAGGTTCTTTAAAAGTACTTAGTAAGTAAGTGTGCAACACTTTGCAGAATGGCTAACACATAGTAGATACTACTGTCATGATGATGGTGGTAGTAGTGGTGATGATGATAATGGTGGTGGTGATGATGGTGGTGTAGATGGTAGTGATGATGGTGGTGATGATGATGGTTGTGGTGGTGGTGGTGGTGGTGATGGTTGCGGTGGTGGTGATGATGATGGTGGTGATGGTAGCGGTGTAGATGGTAGTGATGATGGTGGTGATGATGGTGGTAGTGGTAGTGGTGATGATGGTGGTGTAGATGGTAGTGATGATGGTGGTAATGATGGTTGTGATAGTGATGATGGTGGTGATGATGGTAGTGGTGGTGGTGATTAATCAGGGGCTGTACCTGTCAGCAAAATCTACTTAAAAGATACATCCAGTATTTTGGGAAACGGAGTTAATGGGATGACTCCTTATTTTTTTATATTGAGGAAGTAAACATGGGTATATTCTTTGCTCTGAGGATTAAGACACTTGGATTTCATTAAAACATTCACTCACTGGACCTTTTCTTTCCCATTTGCAAAATAAGGTATAGGTTCTAAGGATTCTAACTACCCTGGGCAACTTTTCCAGAATCTTATACTAGTCAAGGGCAAAGCGTCCAGCACTTTGACCTTGAAATCTTGCCCCTCATCCCATGGGTTGAGGTTTCAAGAGAGGATTGCATGCATGTGCTGCTGGTAGCACCTGTTCACCACTGCAGCATGGTCCTTTGCGAGTGGTGACCTCCCCAGCCCTGGAGCAGTGAATGGCAGCTGCTCTGCGGCTGCTCCAGAGAGCCCCCTACGTGGGTCAGAAGTGGGATTAAGTCACCTCTGCTAAGAGTCTGAGATATAAGGACTCCAGTCTGAATCCTTGCTTCCCAGTCCGGAAGATGTCCCCATGCTCAGTGCAGACCAGCTGGGCATGGGGAGCAAACCCCTTCCCCCGGGGTGGGGGGAAGCTGGTGATGGCTCTGCCCAGCCTCATCGCCAAATGCTGACTCTCATCATAAACCAGCTTCCTACCGTTCCTTCCTGCCCCTCCCCTCTTCTCAAAAAATACAGATGGCACCACTATTCTAAGGGCAGAACCTGAGTTGGCCAGGAAAACTCCCTCTAACCACAAAGGAGTCCAGAGAAGCCACGTGAGTTGCTAGAGACAATTGAGGAGTGAACATACCATTGTGGAAAAGCGGTCAGCCCAGACCTGGCGGCAAAGAAACAAAACACATAGCCCCTACCTTCCAGAGAGCAGAGTGGTGGGTTGAGGGGATAACCTCCAGGTGTGAGAGGCAGTGGAGGGATGTGAGTGCCAGGGAGACTTTCCCAGCGGCTGACCCCCAGTGGGGTGAGCCTGCACACACATAGCTCCACATCTCCATCTGAGAAACACACTGGGATTAGAATCGTAGTGCTGAGCTCCTGGAGAGGACAAGCCTGACATTTAGAGTCTGGACTTCAGTGTCCTTTTCTAGAAAGTGCCATTGCCATTGTTGACCTCACAGGCTCTACTAGGATGTGTCAGTAAGGTATATGTGCAAAAGGCCTCACCCATCTGGGACAGACATACATACTCAATGAACGTAAGCCCCTTCCTGCACCACCTCTGCCCCTTATAGGGTCTCTTCCAAGCCATGCCCTGTGAGTCTATTATTTTAAAGCCCCCAAATTATTTTTTTTAGGGAAGCACTTTCTGAGTCAAAAGGCAGAAGTCTTCGCTCACCAAACTTGCAGCTTACCCCAAAAGCGCCCCCTGCTCAGCAAATTGAAATGCATACTTCCAGAAAGGTTGACATGCATTTACATAGGTAAATTTTAACTCAAATGGGATCACACTGTATAATTCTTCTGAAATTTGCCTTTTCTACTTAGTACAAAATTTTAAAGATGTCTCCATGTCAATGCACACCAATCTACAATGTTCTTTTTCGCAGTTGATTATACTCCATGGTACAAGTCTGTTTAACCACCCACCAACCACGGACCTTTAAGTTATTGTATTGTTTGAAGTTACTGTATTTTTTTAACTGTTAGAAATAATGCTACAGTAATCAGCCCTGTGCATGTGTTTTTGTGGCTACATCTGAGTATTTTTACATTCCTTCAAGTGAAATTATATTTTAAAAAAGGGACGTTACTTCAGATTTTGACAAGCGCTGCCAAACTGCTCTCTGAATCTATGATCCCAAGGGTTAAACTAGTCATTATTGAACAGATATCGACTAAAAACCCACTATGAGTCAGGCATTCTGGAAATATACAAAATTAATCAGACACAGAGATTTCCTTGAAACGCTTATAATTTGTTATGGGCACACACTTAGTAAACATCAGCAATTCCAGGTATAAAGTACTCAGTCACGCACA
This sequence comes from Lontra canadensis, assembly GCF_010015895.1. Classification (NCBI taxonomy): domain Eukaryota; kingdom Metazoa; phylum Chordata; class Mammalia; order Carnivora; family Mustelidae; genus Lontra; species Lontra canadensis. The sequence goes on along the minus strand of NW_022631024.1, from coordinate 4,303,716 downwards.
GCTGAGGGACCATAAAAGGGGCCTTTTGGGGAAAGACAGGAGGGCTGTGGGTTGTGTTATTCCTAGAGGTGATCAAGGAAGTGACCCAGGAGGACTGCCAGAAGGAGATGGTTCTGGAGCACTGAATAGGGAAGTGGAGAGGGGTGGGCATTGGATCTGAAGTAGGGCAGGCTTTGAGCTCAGTTAGACCAGAATCCTGGATCCATGCCCCAACCAGCAGCATGACTCAGGACAAGTAACCGCCATCAGGAACTGCAGTTTATTCATCTGTAAAAGGGAGGTAGTCATCCTCGTGACTCTCACAGAGTGGCCGCTTATTATAGCAACAAAGACTTAATGAGCACACGGAAGGGGTCTTTGTGGTGTTCTAGACAGTGGGGACAGAACAGTGAACACAGCACATAGACCTCCCTCCCCCCCATTCCCTTAGAGCTGACATTTAGTTGAGGGTGAAATGAGGCAGTGTACAGTCAAGAGCTTAACACAGCGCCTAGAACACAATAAAGCTGTTGAAGCAAGAAGGCATCCTGAGCATGAGAGGGGCTTTTGGGAGACAGGTGGGCTGTTGACCCAGGATTTTTTAAGGGATCCTGTTGGTTGTTCCCATTCTTCCCTTTCTTCTTATCTTTCAGTCTGCCTCATTCATGTTCTCCCCTTTAAATTATGCCCTGTTCATCTTGCCTCTTACAGGAGCTGGAGAGTAACTCTCTGGCTTGTATGTCATAAAAATGTCTTAGAATCTCCATACAGAGCAGAGCCACCTGGCCTGGCTCCTCTGAGCTTGCAGATCGACTAAGGGGGCAGGAAGGGGGTGGGGGTGGGGCTGCTTCTGAGATAGAGCTGTGTGATCAGGAAAAAAAAAAAAAACTCTCCATCCACAGAAATGGCTGTCCCAGGAAGAGGACACTGGTGGGGGGGGTGGTTCACAGTCTCTTAGAGAGCCTCAGATGCAAGCCCCAACCCTACTAAACAGATTTGACAGGAATGGGAGGCAGTTGGAAACAAGACTTGTCAATTTTAAGAATCGGATTGCAGGAGAAAGGAGGGGTGTGCTTCCCAGCCACAAAGTAGGGGCCACAACACCCTAGTTCCTCACATATAAAAATGACACTTTTTTTTTCTAACAATTAACACAATCTAAGAAACTCCAAGAATTGTTCCATGGTCAGCAGGGGAGAAGGGGTCTTGTAGCTCATAGGAAGCAAGTAGGGGAGACCTTAACAGAACTGAACCTTTATTCTTAGGTCAGCATCTGGCAGAGAGCTCAGGGACATTTGAAAGAGGTCATGGCATTTGTCTGGTACAATTTTTAGGACCATGGGTTCCAAGGGAGTTGAGATATCGCTTTATAGATATGTGATGACAAATTCTGTCGATCATGGAGGCTGTGTTCCTCTTCGATATTTGGAAAAACCAAAACCCGGACACAAGAAGAGACTTACTACCAAGGTCACACAGTCAGTTAAAAGCAAAATTAACTCAAAGTTCAGGATTTCTGAACATTGACTTCCTGGCTCCATCCTCCATCCCTACCATTTCAAATTTGCCCTGTTCTTTGGTCCACACCTGCACTGAACAGGTAAGCTGGGAACTGATCACCAGCAAGTGATGGTTAAGTAGTATGGGTTTAGCTTTCCCACTCATGCCGAGATCCAGGCTGACTGCTTGATGAACACAGTCTCAAAACAGCCCATGTGGGAAGTACAGTTCTTGGCCCTCTTTTAGATATGAGAAAACCAAGGCTCAGGGATATGAACAAGCTTGCCCAAAATGACATCTTAAATAAATAGCAGCAGTTTTAAAGTTGTGGTATTTATTTATTTTCCTGTTTATGAATGAAATCATTAAAAAGAGGAAAATAGGGAAAGTTTTAATATATTTTAAGACCCCATACACACATAAATATCAGTTGAGGCATTCTAGAGTTTTGCTTTGTTTTTGTTTTTATGTTTTATTATACATAGTGTTTTTATTTTTATAAGACTATGATCATCTATCGGATTTTGCTCCCTGCTTCCGACTGTAACCTAAGCGTGTTCCATGTTATTACACACTCTTTGTAAACATCATTTCTAATAGCTGCATGGTAATATGCTTAATGGATGTGCCAGAGGAAATCTAGGAAGGGAAGTAGGGGGATGGGGGAAGAAAACACAGAGGGAGAGGAAAAGGTGCAGGGTTGACATCGGGAGGCAGAATGTAAATGAGAAAAGAGCAGGGGAGGTCTTGGCCATGAGATTGGCCATTATTTAATTCACAGGGTATTTTTAGGGAGGTTTTGCAGAAAGGTATGTGCGTGCAGGAGAGAGCTGGGTGGAGAGCCAGAGGGAAATCAAGGCCTGCTTGCATTGCTAGTCTGGATTGTGGCAACAACCTCCCGATCCATCCACCAGCCTCAGTTTGGTGATACACAGACAGGAGAGCCCACTGAGCATGAGGCTTCTCGTCTACCTATCACTCCCAGTCACCACCTGCAGGAAGTCCTCCCTAGATGATGAGCACCCCCTTCCCTTAATTCCTTGCCCATCCAAGCAGGTGCGTGAACTCTGTGTTCATGCCAGAGTCCCACGGCCTAACGCAGCACTAGGTAATTTTACTGAATTAATTGGTGAACCAATTAACTGATTCATTAATGTGGGTTACCTGAACCCTCTAGCTTCCTTTCTCCTTTGAAATGCTGATCAATCATTCATTAGGATAGGAATCACTGGTGGACCATGTTAAAATGCAGATTTTGATTCTGATGATTTGGGATAGAACCTGAGATTCTGCATTCCCAATAAGCACCAAGGAGAAAGCTTTGCCTCCTAAAAGCACGTATTAGGAAATATTGTCTTCAGACCCAGGCGGTTTTTTTTTTTGTTCCATGCATTCATTCGGTAAATCTGATTGAGCATCTACTATGTCCCAAGTCCTGTGCTTAGAACTGAGGCCTCAGTCTTGATCAAAGTAGATGTGGTCCCCATCCTCTTAGAACTTATGGTTTATTGGGAGAGGCTGGTATTAAACCAACAACTCTCAATTCATCAATACTTGCAAACTGAGCCAGCTGCTAGAGAGGTAAGAAATGCAATGCTGTGAGAGAGTTAACTGGGACTAGGGGCAGGCTGGGAGCTGGTGGGAGGGGAGGGGGTGTGATCTCACCAGGGGGTTAGGGCAGCTTCTCTGAGAAAATCACAGTTGGTAGGAGATGTAAAAGATAAACAGAGTTAAAGAGAGAAACAGGTAAGGGAAAAGCATTTCAGACAGAGGGAACAGCATTGCAAGGACTCTGTGTAGCAAGAATATAGTGGTTGCCACTGGGGGTTTTGCAATTCACAGAAGCCTACAGAATTTCTAGTCACTTGAACAAAAAACAAAAGTAAAAAATAAATAAAAATAATTTTAAAAGTCTCTCTAGATAAATTAGCACCTTTGCTACCCAAATGGCTTTAATAATGGCATTTCCTAAAGTTACTGAGAAGTCTTTAGATCAATGAGAAGTCTGAAGATAGAGGTGAGAGAGAGAGAACCAAATATATTTTCCTAGTGTAGGAGGACATGAGCAATAGCCAGAAAGGACATAGGTTTTTGATGTCAGAAAGAATAAAGACCAGTATTCAAATCTCTTTTCTATCACTTATCTTGGGAAGATCATTTAAGCCTTTCTGAACTTCATTTTTTCATCTTGTAATATAGGGATAATAATGCAATATCTACCTTCAGGGTCGTTATTAGAGATTTTTTAAAAATATTTTATTTGATAGAGAGCACAAGCAGAGGGAGAGACAGAGGGAGAAGGAAAAGCAGATTCCCCGCTGAGCAGGGAACCCGATGTAGGTCTCGATCCCAGGACCTTGAGATCATGACCTGAGCTGAAGGCAGATGTTTAACTGACTGAGCCATCCAGGTGACCTGTGATTGGACATTTCTGAGCTAACTTGTATAAAGCAGCCGATTTTCCCTGCTCCCTCCCTGCTTTTCAACCTCAGATGCCCCAAAGTGATGTCCAGTGGCCTTCACCAGTACTTGGAATTGGTGGTAGACCATCAGTAGCGGGGGAGGCAGCACTAAGAAACCCCAAAGTAGAGAAATGAGGTGGCCTCTGAAGAGTCAATGGTGAAAAGTCAACTTCTGGAACTTGTATTGATGTGTTCATCTGTTGGTCTGAAACTTTTTCCATAAGGGGATGGGGGAGTCCCAGACATGGGAACTCCTTGGCCTTCTACAAGTGTGAGGCTGCTGCTACATGAATGTTAAGATGTCCGTCCAAGTATCCACCTTGTGACAATGGCATTGATGTGTTTATGTGTTCTTTCCCAGGGCAGGAGAGAACAGTATGGAAGTTTGGCAAAATGGGGCATCCTCATGGGAAGTTTGCAATGAATATCCCATACTTTGAGGGAAGGATGGTGGTGCTTTCCTGAACCTTCTATGAAATTGAACACAGAAATCTCCCAAGGCAGTGTCTGGAGTTTTGGTACTAGGCAGATCTGAGGCTGAAGCCCAGCTACACCCCATGCTGGTGTATTTCTCCTCATAGAAACTTAGCTAACCCATCTATAAAACAGGGATCCCAGGATCTACCCTGAAGGGTCGTCTGTGGACGTTAGGCATCTCCACAGTGTTCTTGGACTTAGGAGAAGCCATTATTGCTGTGACAAGGAGGATAACAAGAAGAGGTCAGCTGTTGAAGGCAGACATGACTCCTGGTCCTACCACCCAGCAAGGGGTGACACAAGCATATACTCTTACCTCTCTAAGCCTTGGATGGGAAGGGTTGATGACTGCTGCATGATGGGCCTCTGATGATGGTGGTCAAGATCGAGGTGTGTCACTCAAGCAGTTCACAGTGTCTGAAACGTGTAGGCCCTCAGGAAAGGGTATTGATATTATTTTATAAATGGTATTTTTTTTATGGTTACTATTAGTATTATTACTAATCAAACAACAGGGGGTGGGATAAGGTTAGTTGAACCTTGACCTGCGTGGCCAGAAGAGAAGAAAGATTCAGGAACCAGATGTATTCTGTGGAAGTTCAGAGCTACCACCCCTTAAGTTACTGAAGGTTTACTTGGACCATGTATTCTAGTTCCATTTTGCAGATGAAGATCCAAGGCCCGGCAAAGAGAAGTGTCTTTCCTGTGTTCACATATCCAGTTAGTAACAACCTGAACTGAGCCTGACTCACAGCCCAGTGCTCTTTCCGCCAGCGGCTCCCATGCCATTCAAGAATATCATCACCGTGACCTGCGTTCTTCTTCTAGCCATATCCCATACACTTTTCCTTAAAAAGACCTCTGCACCCCAGGCTGCGCTATTTACTATTAATTGAAAACACTCTATATCTACCAGCCTTGCCACCTTTGGCCCCTGGTGTTCTCCCTCTCTAGAATGCCCATCCCAAGCTTTACCTAAGGAAACATTTCCACCCATCTGTTCCCTCTTTTGCCTTTGGAGCTAGAGATACACCCACAGAAGTATACCACGAGAGAAAGAATTTTCAGATCTCAGCGAGCCTCGAGCCCCCCATAATTTCCATGAGGAATGGATCTGAAGAACTTGGTCCACGTGGCTCCACTCACCTTCTTTACACGCCCGAGAGTTACGAGCAGTATAGATTATTTTAATGACAGTATTACTTCCAACTGCGTCTCTGCCATCTGTTTGTCCTCAATTACAAATGCAGAAACCCAGCATGTGTCTCCATTCTGGCAGTAGAGAATGAAATATAAGTGCTATAAAAGGGAGTATATTCTTTGAACAATACAGTTGGCACCTGTGAAGCTGGCCTTGTGTTTTAGACTCTCCCGCATCTTCGAGAGGGAGCCAGAGCCTCCTTCAAGAAAATGCCACAGCGTGCCCAAATCATCCCCCCCGCCTTCCCTCAAACCCAGGGCAACCGAGATGTGACAAAGCCAGAGGCAAGGTTTTGTCTGAGAAAGAGCCCAGAGTTCTTGTAGAAATGGACCAAACCAAGATGAAAAGGAAACAGAGTAAATGGAGGGAGGGGAGTTTGTGTGTCCCATCAGATACATGAGTTAGGGGTTGAGGCAGAGAGAGGTTAGATAGAGCAGCCTCCATGGACACTGACAGAGTATAAGGATCCAGAAGCATGTCAGGCGATGTAACCTGAGTGTTATTGCCATTTTTGAACACAAGGAAACAGGCTCAGTGAGATTAGGTTACCAGTATGGACACACACAGCAAGGAAATGGCAGCGTTTCAACCCAGTTCCAGTAAGGAAGTGGATGGTACGTAGACCCTAAAAAGTGAACCCACTCCACGAGCCCCAGCCACAGGGGAACTAACATCCCGTCAGCTCCGCCATACCTCCCGAGCACCACCAAGGCCGGCATCTCTCACCCCGGCTGCAGGGTTGGACCAAACGAGACACGGGAAGCAAAAAGAAAGAGAGGGTAGCCAAGTCCTAGATCTCAGAAAACAAATCATTCTCCCGGAGAAATAGACTTCAGGGAGGGAAGAAATCCCTAAATGTTTTATTACAGGAATTCAACAACTACAAATATTAACAGCAAGGCTATGAATTATTTAAAATTCAACTACCTAAACCAGCCTATAAATTAAACATGAAAGGTTCTTGTCAGAAAGAAGGAGGCTGAGTTCGCTCTCGCTTCCTAGCTCTTAAGAAGAAAGTAGGCTGACCTTGTGTTTACTGAGCACCTACTGTGTACCAAGTGCTGTGTTTTCCCTTGTTTCTGTGTGGAGTCTCGCACGAAGCCGAGGAGAGGCAGAGATTATCGGTTGCATTTCACAGATGCGGGGAACAAACGTTTGAGCTGAGCTGAGCCGTGAGTCTCTACAAACTCATACTTAAGAGAGGAGTCAAGGTTAAAGTGACGTTTGCCTGGATTCAGAGCCGTCCCTGGCCGCTGAGCCAGCCTCCCTCTCAGCTGGAGGACACACGTGGGTGTAAAAATAGAAAACAGCCCTTAGACACATCTTACTGAGTCAGGATAGGGACCTACAGATCCCAGTGCCCCACACGTAGATGCAGAGCTCCCGAAGTCAGAATGCTGGGGAAGTTAGTCACGATGTCATTGTTCCTTCTGGGTAAGCTTTTATTTTGAACTGATTTTAGATTTACCCAAAAAATTGCAGGGATAACACAGAGAGTTGTCATTTGCATGTCATCTGTGTTCCTCTACGGTGCACCTCTCACCTTACAGTGGCCCGTTTGTCACAACTAAGAACCGAGCACTGGTACGTTACTATGAACTAAACGGCAGACTAGTCGTTCACAACTCACCAGTCATTCCAGGAGCAGCCTCTTTTGGCTCCAGAACCCAGTCCAGGAGGCACTTCTGGATTTAGTGATGAGGTCTCCTCTGTCTCTTCTGTCGGGGGATGGGTTCTCGGACTTGATTTGTCCTTCATGACCTTGACAGTCAGGCATTTTGTGGATGGTTCCTCAGGGTGGGTTGTCGTGTTTCTGCCAGCTGTGTGACAGTGGATAGGTGGCTGAGACTTTCTCAGACTCTTTTGTGTTTTTGTGAGTATTCACCGAAGCTAAGGGTGGAAAGCCCCCACCGCGGCCCGTGCTCTCAGCCAGCACCACCATTATTTTACGAGACCGATCCTACTTTCTTGTGCGTGAAGGTGCCGTGGAGTGATTCTGCACCGTATACTCCAGGGCCTAAGGTTGCTTTGCTGTAGAATCACAGAATCGCAGAACAACGAGGACCAGTAGACTCGTTTGGTCATTTGCTTGGATGCCTGTTACAGCGCACATAGCTCTGGTGATAAGACACACACTGCTTTACAAGGCCCCCAGGCCATCCCCCAGACCCTGGGACTGGTCTTTCTGTACCCCACTTCTAATCTATGGTGGGACTTCTAAGAATCCTAGTCTACTCCCTGTCTTACTCTATGGGAGGACTATTTCAGCCCTCCCCTCCCAGCAAAACTCTTGACACTATCTCCTGCTCTCACCTTCCCAACGGATGCCCTTGCTTTTTACAATGCCTAGAAAACCTAAGCGATGAGAAAATTCAAGTCTGTGAGCTCAGTGGCGCCTGCAGCCCATACTCGGCCTTGCCTCTTCTGGGAACGGCTGTTCTTGCTGCCCTTGTCCCAGTACAAGGCCTCAGCTAGAGCAGACATGGATTTATCAGAAGCAGAGGAAGCCCGAGCTTCTGAGTTGTTCACTGGCCTGGCCTCTCTCTGTGCTGATGGCTTCTGGGGCTTGTAGAATGTTTGAGATGGGATTGTAACCAAGAATATTTGCATATAAGCATTTCAAGGAAGTTACCTAGAACATGGTTCTCAAGGAGGTAGTGGGCAAAGTCTAGGGGCATTTTGGGTTGTCACAGTCAAGGGAGATAGGTTGTACTAGCCTCTCATGGGTAGATGCTGGGGATTCTGCAAAACATCCCACAAGGCACAGGACAGTTCCCTACAACAACCATCTGGCCTAAAATGTCAGTCTTGGAGAGACCGAGAAATCCTGGCCCAAGTAGATCTCAAAAAAAAACATATGTGCCTCTTTAAAGCGCTGTTTATCTGTTATGGCATCTTTTCTTGTACTAAGTGATACTCATTTCCATCCCTAATTTTGAATTCATCACCTTGGATTCTTTGGGTCAAAGAGGCTTCTCCGAATTGCATTATTAGTTCAGGCGTCGTGACGTTTGACCATCCTGGCACGCATGCGCTGGGTTCCCATCTTCCCATTATAGGCTTTGCTCATGCGGTGTCTCCCCTCTTCTGGGTCAAGTCGTCCATACACGCAGGATTTAAGATCTCTCGTGTTACAAAACAAAGCAAAATGCTTTCCTTGACCCTCTGGATGAATTGGCCTTTCTCCACTTCTCTGCCCTCCTTTCATAGTGTAATCCTCTAGAGAGTTACCTGGGTGTATCCGCCGCCCCCTCGTGTCCCTGACCTTCCTTCTCTCTTGAATCCACTTCCACCAGAACCTCATCCCCATCCTAGTTGCACACTGAAATCCCTTTGCCAGTGTCCCCAGAAACCTTCATCTTGCCAGATTTCAATGACTAATTCCCCATCTTCATTTGCTGGACCCTTTATCATCTCTAACAGAGCTGGCCCCTCTTCAGGCTAGAAACATTTGCTTTGTTGGGTTTCTAAGATAACGCTTTCTCCTGGTTCTCTGCCTTCATCAGAGGCAGCTCTCACTCACTCTCCCCCAGCTGGATCCTCCCTACTTCCCGACCTCTAAATGTTACCGGGTACCAGGGCTAGCCTTCAGACTGCTCACTCCCACGGCGATTTCCGCTGGCCTGTGGTTTTAAATGCCAAATCACTCCAGCCCCAGCCTCGTAAATGCTTCCCTTTGAATGGCTAATGGACACTCCAGCATCGCATGATGGAAACCAAAATCCTCATTCCCTCAACCTACTCCTCCTATAGTCTGTCCCATCCTGGAAAAGGCACCAGTGTGTGTCCTGTTGCTCAGACTGGAGCATGTGCAGTCATTCCTGACGAGTTCTGCCTCTCAAATCCACGTCAGTTCTGCCTCTCAAATCCACGTCAGCCAATTCTGTGTGCTCCACCTTGAAAATATATCCATTATTCCAAATTTCTCACCCTTAATCGCCCTCCTGGTTCAAGCCAGCACCATCACTCACGTGGGGGATGGCAGTGGCCTCAAGACGGGCTTCACTCCTCCCCATCCCATCCATTCTACACGCAACAGCTGGAATTACGCTTTAAGATAAGAATCAGATCTTGTCACTCCCTGTTCCAGCAGACTTGGAATGAATCCAGTATCCTCTCTACTAACTGGACCCTCTCAGCTCTGGCCCTTGCCCATCTATGCATTACCCTGCCACCCCCTGACACTCCCCTGCCCTCACTCATCCCCCTTTAGGGGGTGCACGTCTCCCAGATGTTTGAGTAGCTCGTTGCCTCGCTTCACCCGGGTCTGTAGAATCTGTGTGTTGTTAATGTATGATATGTATGTTATTATAACATTATTCTGTATTCAGTTCCGTATACCCAGCCCCTAAAACAATATGCCACGGCTGCTTTGCACAGAGAGGAGGTGCCAAACGTGTACTTTTCCCCCTTCCTTCCCCCTATCCTTTTTAAGTGTTGATCCCAGCTTCTCTCTGGGACCACACAGCATAAGGCTCTCTTTCTGCTCTGTGATGGCCTTTAGAGAGACAAAACTTCCAAAAGAAGAAGAGAAGCGTCCTTATCTAGGCTGAGGCTGGTGATGGTGGTGGTGATGCTTTTGGTGGGGAGGAGGAGGGGTATGGTGTTGATAGGCTCTGTCGGTGGGGTCAGTTGTATACCAGGCTCTGTGCTAAGAGTGGAAAAAAGTATTATTCCATTTAATACTCCTAGTAGCCCTACAAAGATCCCCCTTTTACAGATGAGGCTGGCTCTGAGAGGAAGTGCACCTTGCCCAGGTGTACAGAGCCAACCAATGGCAGAGCAGGTGCCCTGGTCCTGATCTGTTGGACCCTAAAGTAAGCTTCTGTCTTCTCCTAGCCCCTCTCCTCTTTCTCTCCCTTTCTGAAAATGTTGAGTCTAAATGAGTGACCTGTAGGATCTTTAGAAGCACTGGGACAAAGGTCCATCTACCCTGTAAACTCTGCCCTTCCCATTACCTGCTCACCACAGACTGCATGCCTTTATGCCTCCATTTTGAGGTTTCATGGCCAGAAGTCCCTGCCTGTCAGAAATGAGGGTGGAGGGCTGATACCATCAGTACTTGGCTAAAGACTCTAGTCTGGGCATTCTCGGAGTCCGAGCCAGTCTTGTCCTGAACTGTGGTTGCCTCCAAATCGTGCCTCCTGCAGAGTACACATGTGAGAGAGTATCTCTGAGGCTCTCAGCTTCTGATTGGTGGCGGGGGGGGGGAGACCTAGGCCCAGGGGAGGGGCCAACTCGGCCAGCCTTCTTCTGAGTCAGTCGGTGGCAGAGTGGGGGCTTGGGACCCAGTCCTGCGCTTCCAGGGACCATGCATTTTCCTGCAGTGCCTTTCTTCTGCATCTCTCTGCGCCACCCCCCCACCCCGTCCTCCCACCCCTCCCATTCTTCACCACCTCCACCACATTCTGTTTTCTAGTTCAAATGGTAATGATCTTGCTCTTACATAGCCCCTTTCTGCCAAAGAGATCCCCGTGCACTGTACAGGTGTTGGTAACGGATATTACCCGCCATCCGTCTTTCTTAATCACACTCTGCTCCTGAAATGCAGCCACTTCTAGGGTGAAATATGGCCCCCATTTAGCAGTGCATAACGCCAATGGGAGAGCCCATGAAGGCAGGCCTGCTTTTCCAGATGATGGTGCGGCACACTCCAAAACAGCAGATGGAAGATTTCCCTGGGCCTGGGATTTGGGCGAGCTGTCACTTCTTGGAGCCTGCTCAGAGACCTTTCTGTGGGCCTGCCGCTCACTCTCTGGTACCCTTCGGGGCCCAGAGTGAAGACTCAGGTGTCTTGGCTCTAAGAAGAGCCTGGAGCACAGGGAGCCCTAACCTCCAGATTTCTAAGCTGAAGTGAGAGAAATCATTACCCAGCTCTGTGACAGGCCAAAGGAAAAGGGGACTGGACCTCCCAAGCACCGAGTCCTTCCCCATACTCTCGGTCAGCAATCAGCAAATGCATGCGGCGGGTTCCCACGCACACGTCATCACTTCATGGCTGAGTGATCCTAGACACATCTTTTAATTTCTCTAAGTTGTCAGTTTTCTCGTTTGTGTAAAGGGAATCATGGTCTGAGCAGAAACAGTGGTTCTGGGTGTTAGATGAGAAAAGTGCAGCAATGCTCTTCATAAAGACTGTGTAATAGTTGCTCAATAAATGCTAGCAATTATTACTACTGCAAGTCAATAAGACGATTAACGGAGAGACGCTAATAGAGAAATGGCATTTAAAAAATACTGAAATAGAGGAATTTTCAAAGCTTATAGATATTTGCTCTATTTATTGATATAATAATAATAATAATATGAGGCTTTCATGTCAAGGTATTTTTAGCTTCCTACTCATCCTTTTTTCTCTCTGGTTTCTGTCTTTCATAGATTTCTTACCACTCTTTTTCTTTGTTTTTCTAAAAAGGATCTCAAGCATCCCACTAACTGAATGATCTTGTATAAGCCCCACCACATCCTGAGTCTGGGCTGGCACTTCTCCTTTGGTCCATTTCAGCTCAATCCCTGAGTAGCCACAGTGTGCCAGACTCCAGGGTATGGAAGGGAACAAGGCTGTATCACCCCAAAGCTGGAAACTCTACAGTAGGGAGGGTACATATCGAATCACTGTCCCTCAAAGTGAAGAGGTTGGACCAGAGCAACAGTACTGAACTTGGGCTGCCCATACCTCTGGCGTTCCATGGGTGGCAGGTCCTCTGCCCATGGGAGAGAGGAGAGAGGGAAGGGGGGGGAGAGGGGGAGCTCCATGCCCTGCTCTAGCCTTCTTCGACCCAAGACAGCAGCCGGGCTTTCTTCAGTTCCATGAGTCCAAATTCCACACAAAGCAACATTTGATGAGAAGATTCTACTGCTCTTTCTTTTTTCTGACATTGAACAAGAACATTCCTGGGATCACTCTCTGGGCTGGCATCCCAGGATTTGCTCCCCAGCTGTGTCTGCTTCACATATCATCCACTTGGATCTCACATGGACCTGGCTGTCCCGTGTCTGCCGTTAGCCTGTGAGCTCTGGGGGGCAGGGTCTGGGCAGCCCCTCCTGTGGTTGTCTTTGGTCTGCAGGACAGAACCTGGCACAGAGGTGTCTCTTGGACTTCAGCTGGTCAGCGGAGAACAGAGATCTCTTTCTTCTGCATGGCTATGAAGGGCAGGAGTCAAAATGTGAAAAGGGTAAAGCTTTAGAGATAAAGATTTGGGATCAAGGGCACGAAGCATTTCCTGTGTCTCCTCATGGGGACATGTGATTCCTAGGCTCTCGAAGAGAAAAAAGAAAAGAAAAGAGGAAAGGGAAAGAAAAGAAACCCGAGGACTTTCTTAGCCCCATACTTCCCATAATCATGCCTCTAGCTGCTCTGGGCACCATAAATATTGGGGGGCGGGGGTGGTCAGCCCAGGCCCCTGTACTCTTCTAAGAAAATCTGAGGAAGCTAAATTTGAGCCTTGCCTTCCAGATTGTTCTGAAAGCATACTCGTCAGTTTAGGAGGATAAAATACAGTTATGGAGTGTCTTGTTATTTTAATGTACTTTAACTTCTTACTGCTCAGTCTCATTACTTGTGGGTTTCTATTTGTGTTCTTGTCCTGGGCACTGTGAATGTTAGGGGCAGGCCCATCTGCCTAGCAAGACAAAGGCAGGTACCTGAGTGGGAAACCCAGAAGGACCTTTCACACCTTTCACGGGCCTTTCACACCTGCATTCATGCAGACATTCTGTCCATGCTGGAGCCGCTGGTGGAGTCGTTCAGAGGATAAAGACTGTTGGGGTATAGTGATGGGCCAGCCTGCATTCAGGGCACGTTGCTTTCCTGGCAGATTCCTTGAGCCCTTAGTCTCCTTTTATATCCCATGCATGTCTTGGTAAAGTGCTAAGTGTTTTGTGCCGTTACAAATGCCCCTTTTGTATCACACCAACTCCTGCTGGTGGCTTCTCACAGTTTACAATAGGCTGCGCATTTATTTCCTCCAGGGCTTTTCAAAAGGAGCACGCGCTCTTCTGAACAGGAAAATCTGCCTCCCCCCCCGCCACCCCTCGGCCCCCTGGAAGTGAAGCCCAAGATTAGTTCCCTGGGTGGTCTTTTCAGTTTCCTGAAATAGCCAAGAAGGATGGAGGTGGTGGTATGAGGCCTCCAGGTGGGGAAAGTTTCCAAAGGCTGGGCTTGTTCTTCCTTCTCTGCAGAAGATAGGACCATAGAGGGGGCTTTGAAGGGCTTTGGGGAGATCTGGAGGCAGGACTGCTGGAGGGCATGTGGCCTGAGCCTCATAGGCACAGACCGCAGATGCCAGCCCTGCCATTACCACCCCTCGAGGCTCTGGAGAATATGGTCCCACAAATTTCCTGGAGAGCTGAAAGATGTTCATCACACAGCCTTGATCTTGAGTTTATTTTTGTTTTTGTTTTTGTTTTGTTTTTTTGCTTTTTGTGTTTTTTTTTTTTTTAATGTTTTTGTAATTCTGTTTGTCATGTGAATTTTTTGAGGAAGGGGAGTGGCCCAGGTCTCTCTGTTCTGGAGCACAGATAACGTTCCTGGTCAGTGGGCGGAGATGCTTAAACTATGTCTAGCGTCTTTCTCAGTGCTGTGCCCTCATGAATTCATTTAATGCCCACGGTCTTAACCCTCTGGGAGAGATGTGTCATTATTCCCATTTTACAGTTGAAGAAACTGAGGCCCGGAAGACTTAAGTATATGGTTGGAGGTCCTTCAGCTGGTGTGGGACACAGTAAAGATCAGAGAGCAGGTGGTCTGATTCCCAGGATGAGGTCTAAGCCAGAGCACTGTTCGGCCTTCTGGATGTAAATAGCCCGATTGGTCTCTTGACCCACTGTAGGAAGTGCATGTGGGATGGGAGATCCTTGGAAAATGTTCTCTATCACAAGTATCTGCTATGTGTTAGGTACCCCTCTAGGTGCTCTGTATACTTCAGAAAATAGAACAAAGACTTCTCCCAGCATGGAGCTTACATTCTAGGGGGAAGACAGTCAGTGACATGATAAATAAATAAATTCTATAGTAAGTCAGAGGTGATAAATGCTATTAAAAAGAGAGAAAGGAAATTAAGGGGGTCTGAAGTCCTGAGGTTATGGCTAAAGTGGCGATTTTGAGTTAGGTGATTGGGGGAGTTTCCCCAAGAATATGGCATTTGAACACAAAAATTGAAGAGGAAACAATGTGTGTATATCTGGGAAAAGAGCATTCTAAAAAAAAAAAAATTAACCTCCAGTGCAAGGGACCTGAGGCACAGAACACCCTCGGGTGTTTGAGGAAAGATGACATCAGTGTCCTTGAGGAGGGAATTAGGATAGTAAGAGGTAGTGTCAAAAAAGCAAATAGTTGGCTAGATGAAAGGAGAGTTTAGGTTTTACCCTGGAAGAAGTGGGAACTCTTGGAGGGTTCCAGTTGAAGTTTCAGAACCCATACTCTGGCAGCTTTGTTGAGAATAGACTGGAAGGGAGCAAGGACAGAGGTCAGGAGGACAGGTAGGAGAGTATTGTGATAACCCAGGTGAGAGGAGGTGATGGTGTGGATCACGATGGTGGCACGGGAGGTGGGGAGAAGGGTTGAGAGTCAGGAAGCATTTTGATGTTCAGATCTCCTTAGAGAGAAAGGTGGGTGTCTGATGTGACCCCGTAGTGCCCCCTCATCCACCCTGTGAAATTGGCTGTCTTTGCAGAGGAAAGAAGTCAAGCTTCTTGTCCTGGCTCACCCTTGGCATCTTCTTAAGAAATGGTTCTTACTTTTTTTTTTTTTTTTTTTTTTTTTTCAGATAATTTCATTAGACTCTTTTTTTCTTTCCCCCTGACTTGTGTCCTATCCATTTCATTTCCTATGGAACAGGAGCCCTGTGCTATGCTCTGGGACTACGGTTTCTATGGTTACCTAAATGGGAAAAATCCTACCTTCATTTTTCTCCTTGTGAATATTTACAATGTGTGCTTGCTCTGAAAAGTCTTGACGTTAAAGACCTTGCTTAACTTAGTTCAACAAAACATTTCTTAAATATTTCTGACTCCAGGAACTTTTGGCACTACCGTCCTTCCTCTGAACAGGTTCAGAAAGGCTGGTCTCATTTCACTCACAGACCATCTTCTCAAGAGGGGGGTCATCAAAACATCTGGGTCTCCGTTACCCGTGTGATTTGGAGCCACCTACCCCAACCCATTTTGAGGAGGCTGCTCTGGCCTTTCTGGACTCCTGCACACCGTCTCCTTGCCTGGGAGGTCCTGCCAATGCTGCCCTTCAGCCGGATGACAGTACTGCATACTCATTGCCCTCTGCCCTGAAATGTGGCGTGAAGGCAGGCTTAGGGGTCAGCGCAGCAAGCTTGGCCCTGGGCATTCCAGCTGTCCTGAGTCACCCACTAGCACTTTCTCTGGGCCTGGCACGACGCTAAGTGAGCTGGAGGACAGAGAGAGGAATTGAAATCGGGTCCTACTCTCAATGTGGCTCCTGTCTCCAGTAGTGGTCATTAAGGGAAGATAAAGCAAAACTTACTCTGAAAATAATGCAACTTTCAACACACAGGCGCACACACACACATACACAGACATACACAGCAGTATCGGTAGCCAGAAGAGGGTTTTGGATTCAGAACTTCCTTCGAATTGCAGCCACAGCCACTGTGTCTGACCTTGGACAAATCTCTTCACACTTCTATCTTGGTTTTCAGGAAATCCAGTTTAAAAAAAAAAAAATCTTTGATGTGGTAAGCAGTTTTACCCCCTGGCAAGCCAGGAGCAAACCTAAGGCAAAGGAGTCTGATGAAAAGAACCAAGCTCCTGGTTCCCTCACAAAGTCAATTGATGGTCTTCTCCCACCTACTTCCTTTTAAGAAGCTGTGAGGGGAGAAGAGAGGGAGGGAAGGAGAGAGGAGAGCTAGAGAGAGGAAGGAAGGAGCAGGTGAGGGCCCACTTAAGCTGGTATCCAGAGACATTACCTACTGGAGATCTCCACCAGGTAGAGAAAGAGCCCCTTGGGACATGAAGATGGTTGCTCCTATGGAAGCTTCTGGAAGCCCCTGCCCATCCCTCTGTGTATAGCTGTGAGGTGTTGCATGGGTAGGCAGATGTCCAGTCTTCCTCCCCATCCATCTTGGAGGGTTCACCAGTGGGAATGGTGAGCCTCTTGTCTTGTCTACTTGTCTACTTCCCAGGTCTCGTGCTATGTTTATACCCGGGGTCTCCTGCTTTGTTTACACCCCTGGTCTCCTATAGTGTCTACACACCCTGGGTCTCCTACCTTGTCCATCCCCAGGCCTCCTGCCTTGTCTTTGCCCTGGGTCTCCTGCTTTGTATATACTCGAGGTCTGAAAAATGGATCTTACTTTAGGTCATTTCATAGGGCCCCTTCTTTCTCTCACACTGGTGTCTTAGCTTTAAAACTTTGTTTCTGAAGGATAAGCCCAAGGAGTCCAGTCCCCAATAAGGAAAACCTTTGAAAAGGATTTCTCTCTATATATAAATCACATTACCCAGAAACCATAGACCCCAGAAAGCCATGAACATGTTAAGGGGGAGAAAGTGTCCAAAGTAAAGCCCTTGGAAATTGGTGATTCCCCCCTCCCCCCCCGCTTCGTTTTCATATTCACTTGGTTTCTTCATCTATAAAATGGGAGCACGAATGCTTGGTTCTCAGGATTGCCCCGTGGAGATTCAGTGAGAACCCAAGTTTGGTCCCTGGAAACTAATGTTGCCTTCTATAGATGACAGCTGTTATCAGCGTCATGATCATGATTATGGCCATTATGATAGGCAGGGGTGCAGAGGGAGATCCATGAAGGCTACATGGAGGAGATGGCATAGACATAGGATGTGGGCATGTGAACCCTGTGGGAGAAGATAGAATTCCAGGTGGAAGACCAGCTTAGTGAGAGCACAGGGTCTCTAAAGCCTAGAGCTCTTGTAGAAGATGCTCCTATGCCCTGAGTTCTTCTGGTTGAGCTTGACCCTAACAGTTCTAACTCAGAGCCATCAAGTAACTCTTTGACTTGTTCCCATCCCCTGGTATGGTCACGGGGGTCGGGGGGATAGGAAGGGTTGGGGAGTGGCCCCTCATTGACACTGATACCCGTGAGGATAATGTGCACTCCAACTCAGCCTGGTTCCAATACTGACTGACACTATGACAATTAAGAAATCAAAACTTCATTCGTTCTGAGTCCATTAAATCAGATTCCTGGTTCCATGGAAATTAGGCAGGAACCTCACATTACAGCTCAATAAAGGAATCACTTCTTTTTCCCCTAAGTGTAAGAAACACAGCAAAACAAAGCAACAAAAAAGAAGGCACTTGTTTTCTAGAGAGCGGGGAGCAAACAGGAGGTGAATGCAAATTTTGCCCTAGAGGGACAACACGACATGCCATGTTATTGGCGTTCAGCTTTATGAAGTCAGTATCTCGTGTCTGTTTTGAAACTGGGGAGTCAGAGACTCTAAGCAGAGGAGCTTTTACGAGGATTTCTAGGACTGATTCCATTTGCTGAACTCTTCCCACATTGCCATGTAGTGTTGTCACACCAGCCTGTGTACTAGACATATCTTCTTTTTCAGCGCACTTAAAAATGCACGAATCAATTTGGCTTTAAAAATTAGGATAATACCACCAAAGCTAAAATCACTCTATCCCGCCCGTATTCATCACTGCGAGTCACATCCCTCTCTTTTCCCAACTTCTCCTCCCTAGAAGTAACCCCTCATGCAAATGTGGTCTGCATCTTTCCAAGTCTTTCCAAAATAACTTTAAATGAGTTTGTGTTGTCCCTTTTCAGTCCTTTAAAAATACTTTTCCATATATGTAACCTACCCAGCAGGAAAGCTGTAACGCGTGCATGCTTTCTTAAACGGTGCCGTACTATATATAACATTCTGCATCTTGCTTTTTCCCTCAGAACCGTCTTTGAGCTCTACCCATGTTGACACATATAGATTCAGTTCATTCCTTTTAACTGCAGAGAACATTCCAGCACATGGATATACCAATTTTATTCTGCTCTGCCCTGGTTGAAGACTATTTAGGTTGTTTCCAAGTTTTTGCTGTTACAAACAATGCCTCAGTCATCGTCTTGTTCATATATATCTCCGTGGGTATATTCAAACGCTCGGAAGGCTCACACTTAAGAGCTAACAAGTGGAATGCTCATTATAGATCATTTTTATCTGTGTGAGAAGTGGTTTCCTCAAGGGCTTCTAATCCTCAAGTCTGTGTTTGACCATCTGGTCTCCAGAGTTACTGACACTCAGTCTCGGAGGGACTGTCTCACTCATCAGAGTTCTGTTTGGATGCTATGAGAAGTGGAGGACTTGACGGTGGTCACCACGCCCAGAGATCCTTCTTGCCGTCCCTTAGCTAGAATGACTCCCTAGCTGCGTCCTTCTCCTCTCCACTTGGATCTCAGTTGTCGTCACCTGCAGTTTCAGGAGAGGGCTATCCCCGAATCTTTCTGCTTAGGGTTAAAAAAATGGGGTGGGGGTGTTAGATAGTACCGTCAACAAATAGTGCAATCCTTAGCAGATGACCTGAATCTTTCTGCCTTTAGGGTTGAAAAAAAAAGAGGGGGGAGGGGGAGGTCAAGATCCTCATCAAATGTCACAAATAGCTCAAACCAATTTGGTGGGAAATCACCCCAGGTTTCTTGCCCCTTGGTGGAAAGATGCTGGGCACATCCTACCTCCTTTCTCCAGTAGGAGAGCCCCTGTGTCCCACATGGTGGCCCATTTGTGAATATACCCTTTTGGCTTTTGAAACTCCCTTTCTTATCTCACTTCTCAGTCTCTCCCTTGCTTCCTGGGATCACCTCCCAAGTCTACTACAGGTCCCCAAATCTTTGACTCAGCTCTGCGTTTCACAGAACTCAGTTAAAGACTCTAGCTGTATGCCAGGGTCTGTGCTAGGCAAAGGGGATACAAAAAAATGTACAGTATATGATTGTGTCCTCTTAACAAGTCACAGGCCAGTGACCGAGGTCTTCTGACTCCCAACGCAGTTCTCCTTCTGCCATATGATATGTGCATTTTAATTCAGCGACGTTCTTTAAAAAAAAAAAAATCAATCAGTCTTCCCAGCAATCAGTCTGACTAAATGAAGTTTTATTGTAATAACTTAATTCCACTGCCTTATGCGTATGTGTGTGAAGACTTGAGTAAAATATTAATCCTTAAACACAGACCTTAACTGGAAACCAAGCAGGAGCCCCGATGCTCTTATTGGCATATCCATTTTTCTGATATACGGTTCTCCTCCCTCTGCTCTTAGTAAATGTTGATGTTCGGTTCACCCTGATCAGTATTTAGCTTTTTGGGTCAATTTATCTTGTTTATTGACCCGAGCAGAAAATCAATATAGTCTTCATTTGCCGTCCTGTTTAATTCGGGCAAATTTGATTCTGTGCAAAGTCTGTCCACATTACTGAGGCCTTGATCGGGCACCACAGACTCCAGAAAGCCTTCTGGGGTCCGGCCGTAATTGACCTCCTGCCACCCCACCTCCGGAAGAATGGAGGCAGCCGCAACTCCATTCCCCATGCTTCGTAAGTATAAATAAATGTATTAAGTTTGCTTCCAGAATGTGCTGGGTCTCTGAGAGCTCTGGCCTCCTCGTTACAGGGCCACTTTCATAAATGCACAGGGAGGTAAAATGCCTCTGCAGTAAATAAGTTAACACTTCTGAAAAGCCAGTTGCTTTCACATTCTAGCAACTGGCGGGTGGCCTCAAGTCTGTACTTGCTGTGGGAGTGTTTGTGTCAAACAGACCTCTGATTCGAATCCCAGTTTCTCTCCTGATTAAATGAGACCTTGGGTGAATTCCCTAACCTCTGACCTTCTGTTTACTCTCCTGTAAAATGAGGATTTGGGATTATTGTTGGAATTACATAATGCAGGGAAAGCTCACAGCAGAGCATGGGCTCTTGTAATTATGGGATGACTACCACTGGGCTTTTTTTTTTTTTTTAAGGTTGTAATGGAACCATTGTGCTTTTAAAAGATTTTATTTATTTATTTGACAGAGTGAGAGAGATCACAAGTAGGCAGAGAGGCAGGCAGAGAAGTGGGGTGGGGAAGCAGGCTCCCTGCTGAGCAGAGACTCCCAATGTGGGACTCCATCCCAGGACCTTGAGATCATGACTCGAGCCGAAGGCGCCACCCAGGCGCCCCCCCCATTGTGCTTTTAAAAAGAACAATTTATAATTACTTTGGGCACCTCCAAATGTCAGTTATCCACCCTATGTTTCTACCGAGGGCTTCCTTTTGAAAAATCAGCTTAAAGTCCAATGTAGCCCCAGGTCTGGGGCTAAAAGGGCTGCGACAGTTTTTTCTTTCTAGAACCTGGAAAGGGAATACCTGCTCTGATATTGGGATTCCTGTCTAGACTGCATCTGAGCTGGGTCAGCCCAGAGGAGGCTCTTGGTCAGTATCTCCTGGAAGGGAGCAAGGAGGGCTGGCTGTTGCTATCCAGGAGTTGCCAGTGAGAAGTGTGATTTCCTGGCAGTGGAGAGTTGCAACATTGGGGACCTGTTTAAAGGGAAGGTTATGCGCTGTTCATCTGAGATCCAAATGTAACTGGGTGTTCTGTATTTTTATTCACTAAATCTGGCAAGCCTAATATTAGGCAGTCACCCAATGACATTGAGCAGGTGACATTTGTGGAGACTATCTGGGGAAAGAGCATTCATGCTTGGATCAAAGATGGTGAAATGACAGTGGTAGCTCTCTCTGGGCAGTGGGATTAGTGGATTTGTTTTTCTCTTTATTTTTCACTGTTGTCTAAATACAACAGCAATGTATGACTTCTCTAATTAAAAAAAAATAGATTAAAAGTCGATGAGCTGGATAGAGGGCTGCTTGGTCTGACTAGGACTGACATTTCTTGATCTGTGTCTTCTCCAGCCCTTCTCAGAGCTTCCAGCAAACCAGGATCCTAGCGTCCCACCCAGTTCGACCAGTCCCCTGCCCTTTGCCTCCTGAACAAAGCAGCCACCCTGTAACCCTAACGGCCTATCCTGTAGATGTACTCCACAAAGCCACCCCTCAGAAAAGAGGCTATCCCCGTGGGTGTGGATTTCTCACACAGGAAGCGTATTTTCTCAGCTAATTTCTTTTAAACAATAACTGCCCAAGAAGATACATTAGGTCAGGAATAATAGGTGAAGAGTTAGACTATAGTAGTTTTTATTCAGCCAAAAGAGTGGGCAAGAGAAGTATTCCTAAATATGTTTATCCTTGTGTGTAATGTGTGATTTTAAATAGGTGTGAGTATTACCAAAGTAATAAATGAAATCCTCTAAGTAGGTCTGTGACTGGTTCACTTACATTTCTAAGCCAAACTTAGGCAGATAGAATAACTGACTCTTAAAATCTCTCCGAGGAGGTGGGAGGGGTTTGCCTTATATTCAGGAATATGTGGGGAAGGGCCTGCTGGACCATTTGAGCACTGCAGGCTGTCCCTCTTAGCTATAGCAATAAATAACAGCTAGCATGCCTTAAATACTTACAGTAGGACCAGTTCTAAATGCTTTGCATTAATTCATTTTATCCTGACAGCAATCCCATGTCCACAATGGTATGGTTATGCCACAGTTAAGACCTCAGGCAGTCTGGCTCCAAAATGTGTACTTTCACCTTTTAAAATTTATTTTTATTTATTTATTTATTTATTTGAGACAGGGAGAGACAGAGAGCACTGCGATAGGGAAGGGCAGAGGCAGAGGGAGAATCTCAAGCAGGCTCCAAGCCCAGTGTGGAGCCAGACGCGGGACTCGATCTCACGATCCCGAGATCATGACCTGAGCCCAAATGAAGAATAAGACACTTGAATGACCATATCCCCAAGCATCCCCAGAGCCTGCCCTCATAAAACAAACAAACAAAAAATACATATTTTATTAGGAAAATGTCAAACATATACAAAAGGAGAAAAAAAATGTGCAGTGGATTCCCCATGTGCCCATCACCCAGCTGTCAGAAGCGCACCTCGTGGCCCGGAGCCCAGCTGTCAATCAGATGACACCACTAGGCTCTTCACAGCCTATCTTAAAATCCCAGGTCCTCCACTCGCACACTGGATGACATTGTACCTGTCCCTTCCTGTGCTTCCCTATGCTTGTCCCCTCGTCTGTAACATGGGAGTACGTGACATGGTGGCTAGTTCACAGATTTGCAGTAATAGAGCCCACGAGAAGTGACACGCTCACTCTTGGACATGTAGGAAACAACATTATTTGGATTAGTGTCGGTCTTCCCCACTCTAGCAGAAGCTGCAAGAGGCACCCAGCACCTGAATGCCATGGAACAATAGGTATTCAGTAAGTGTCTGTGAGTAAATGAGAGCAAAATATCTTATGTCTCAGCCCAAAAGCTCCCCGGCATGTGGCTCATTGTCTTTCAACAGAGAAATTTTCCTGCCATAGTTAATAGTTAGAACTACTCAAAACCTTTTCGAAATATAAACAGTCTTTAAGAGAAATTGTATATTAATGCAAATGTCAGGGTACCTCGGGCTAGGGTTAGCAAAATAAACTCAACAGTGGATACATTAGATAATCAACACCAGGCATTTGGATTCTAAGAATTGGGCTTTGATGACTCAGGAGCTTGAAGAATTATTTCTAGACGGACTGGAAGTGCTCTGTTTATGTGGTTAAAAAAAAACAAAAAACAAAATTCAACTGGGTAAATTTGAAGATCTAATTGGCTTTATTTAATGATTCATGAATAGGTCAGCATCCACCTAGCAAATACAAAGGAGCTCCAGAGAGCTATAGAAGAGGAAAGGTTTTTAAAGGTTGAGAGGGGGTGGGTCAAGGAAGTCATAAATGAGAAAGAAAAAAAAAAAAAGATTATATTGGACAAGGTAACCTTTCTCTCAGTGACAAAATTATCTATTAGGCAGATTACTTCCCTGGCGCTGACCAGAAAATTCTAGAATGACTGGTTAAGATGACAGTCCTAGGGGAGATGGAAACTGCCATTAGCTTAGGTATTAGAGTTGGTTTGGTGACTTGGGCTTAGCACAGGTGACTCCATTTTGGGGCCTGTTATGTCTTTTTGGGACAGTCTGAAGGCCAGCAGAAAGCTCTGCTATCCTCTACCTTTGTTAACCTCGAGGCCACTGACAGCAAATGGAATTTTAGGACTGGCATAGGAGCAAACTCACTAATAACATTAATGATAAATTATCTTTCTGTAAACTGCCGTCTCCAGGAGAGCTGGGTCCCTGTCACAATTCTGGGACTCGTCAGCCTGCCACGGGTGACTTCCTTTGCAAGAGCTGTTGTTTTCTTGTCTGTGAGAGGGGGATGGCCATCACAAGGCTCATTCTGAGAGTTAATGAATGAATATGACGAGTGTCCTTCCCCTTGACAGAGCTTGAACCTGTTCGCTTCTGTTACTTCACGTTCTCTTCATTGACAGTGCCAGGCACAGCATAGCCATCTTTTTCGGGCAAGAACACCAAAGCCCAGAGAGGTCACGTGACTTACTCAGAATCACACAGCTTTTGCAAGAGACGTAATCTCAAGTTCCGTCTGCCAGCAAACGATTTCACAGCTAAATGCCGGGGTATCATTGACTTAAAGGCAGGGAGGCAGGGGCAGGGAATGGAGTCCTCTTTGGTTCTGTATGTGGAATTGAGATCCCAGGGAAAGTGGGCTGTCTTGATTATATCATGCAGAAACTGGAAGATTTCCTCTAACTACCATGTCGAGCTATTGCTTGCAATTTGAAATGTTTATGTGAGTCCCAGGCAGCCGATCATGTGGGTGGCAGGTGCAGTTAGAAACATGGAATAAGAAGGGAGTTTATTTCTAAAGGGCCTGATGAATCCCCAAAATGAACTTGTCAGTCAACCCAAAAAATGTAACTGTGAAGGAACAGGAAATTAATGATTGTCCCCCTTGGCATAGACAGGCACTCCACTACCAGGGGTATGATTTGCTAGCTGTCAGCACGTTTCTCTCTCCCCCAGCCTTGTTGGTAGTTATTTCTGTCAATAGGAACTGAGTTCAATACCTCAGAAATGTGGATCGATAAACTCCCAGCCCTTGTTGGCTGAAATGAGCTTCCGCGTGACCTGGAAAAGGAGGAGGAAGTTGGATTCCTCCTCATCTCTTCCTGCCTCTTTCCCTTCCTCTCTTCCTGCTTTCTTTTCTGTGTTCTGCCCAATGTTGATTACACCAGTCATGTGTCAGACCCTGTGCCCATCACTGAGGATACAGAAATAAATGAGAGCAATGAATTTTGTGAGCAAACAGTGTATGCACGTGCTCTGGGTTGCACCTCCGTGGAGATGGACATGGGATCCAGGAAGGTGGACAGGCAGGCAAACAGAGGTTCAACCCTAGTGGTATGGTGGATGACGGGCTTCTGATTTCATGGAGGCCGAAATAAGTGAGCTGGGCTCTGGAATGGGAATAGGAGTCCTCCAGAGACTGATTGGAGAGGAAGGTCACAGCCACAACCTCAAGGACACAGGGGTGAGAAATGGCATGTCCTTGCTCCTTCCTGCATTATTTCATTCTCATTTTTTTCTTTTGCTGCTTCCTTATTTCTGAGAATGATCTTCTGATAGATTTTTGATAGTGTCATTTATGGAGCAAAAGAGAAAAATATGAACGCTATATTATTCATATAATATAAAGTTAATTGTTCCTATGAGGTGATAATAACATTGAGTATCTACACCATGCCAGTAAGATCATCAGAAGATCCGTAAGGACAAGAAATAGTCACTGTCTGTATGTGCGCTGCTGTACCCAGAAGCCTACACGTAGTAAGCGTGTAATGAATATATTTATTTTAGAGTGAATGGCCAGACACTTTGCATACGTTACCTCTGATCTCATGGTACAACCATCACAGATGAATAAGATGATAGACACTATTACCTGAACAGAATGGTTATCCTTTTCAACCTATAAATCAGATTAGTGCACTCTGCTCAAAACCCTGCAATGCCTTCGCATTTTACCTGTAATAAAACCCAGAGTCCTTCCCATTGCCTTCAGGATGCTTTGTGGTCTGGCCTCTGCTGCTCCTGCAGGGCCAACCCCAGCCCTGCCTCCGGACCTTTGCACCTGCTGTTCTCTCCACTTGCACCATGATGTCCTCAGCCTGCCTCTCTCCAGCACTTCCGTCCTGCTTTTGCTAAAGTTCATCTCCACAGGCCTCAGGTGGCCCTTGCCTCACCCGCTCTCCCCAAACCAACACAGCCTCTCTCCCTCAGTCCTTATCTTCTTTTCCTTTACTCATCCCTCTGGCTTTACACTGTGTGTTTATTGTTTGTGTGAGGCTGCCTCCCCTGAAACATAGCAGGCTCTCAAAAATCACTCATTGAATTTATCATTAAATTTATTTTTATATATTTCCACATTCAATCTATTCAGTGATCCTGTGAAATAGGCATTGATATCTGCATATTCAGAAAAGGGACTTAGAGCATAATTAACAAGAACAATAACAACAGCAATTTATTGAGCACTTGGCTCTGGCCCGGTGCTGTGTTAATCACTCTGCATTCATTATCCCATTTTATGATATTAAGGACCATACCAAGCTTCCCCAACCACCTTCTTGAACCGGGCCAGGATTCCCTCAGCCCTCCCAGCACTGTTGAACCCCCATCTACCTCAATAATTGTTTTACTCTTTAACTCTTGGATTCATCCTTCATTTATCAGACTTTTATGTCCCCCTACTAGAATATAAACGCTGGGAGAGAGGGGACTTTTTTTTTTTTTTTTGGTCTAATATACCACCTCCTTTGTTACACCTAGAACAATGCCTAGCAGGCAGTAGATGCTCAGTAAATACCTTTTGACATTGCTGAAATGTCGGATTCTTTCCTTCATGGGAGAAGGAGCCCAACTTGGAGAAGAAATCAGTCTTAACTCACTGCATATGCACAGTGTGCCCCTGAGTTTTTCACAGACCCAGTAAGGAGCCCGTGAGCACAGTCTCCACCTGCTCCCCTCCCCCACTCTCCTTCTTTCCCAAGCACCCAGCAGGCCCACCCCATAGTGGCCTTGTCTGGAACAAGAAGGGCGAACATGCCTGGGGGCGGATAATTGCATCTTCCTGGTGCTGTGGATCTCTCTTGACAGGACATCTGTGGCCAGAATCAAGCTATTTCTGCCTGTGTGCTCTAACCCTTAAGAGCTGGAAATGAGGGGATGAGTGCAGAAGTGAGGGGTGCACAGCTCTGCCATCTTTTCTGGTTGGCCCCACAGCCTACGCACCCTTCTGATGTAAGGAAAGAACCCATTTTCCTGTGTAAGCTGAGACTGGCAGTAAATGATAGTCGTAGGCACTTGAGAGATGCGTGAAATGAATGAATGAATGAATGAATGAATGGGCATGCTTGTTATGAATAAGTAAACACCCTGTTGACAATAGGACAACTGAGGCTTAGGAAAGGGAGCAACAAAGATCTCTCACATTAGCAGCAAGTGGGCAACTTGAGCCTACTTCTCTCAATTCCGGGCTTACTGGCTTTCTTCCATACCCAAGGCCTCCCAGGCATTGTAGGCCCCCAAGCTTAGCCCTAGATTTGTAAGATATAGTGCTTACAGGGAAGGCCTGCCCATCTGGCTGCCTGGCTGTGAGAGTGACTTTACCAAGGGACTGTATGAACATTGGCCTCAAAGGACACTCTTTGCTTTTTCTCCTTTCCTCCTACTTCCTCAGTGGTCTTGCAGGTGGAGGCAGGAACTTGACAGAGGCCTTCCTTCCCTTGCCTGCTGCCTTCTGTGGCTCTCTCTCTCGGAAGGCACAAGACGGGCATCCCTACTGGTCACGACTGCCTGTATCTTTGTATCCTCTCCCCACACCCTTCAAAAATCCTGAATCTCTGTCTTGATCTTCTGTTGGCAAAACTCAGGGTATAGTAAACTGAATCCAGACACTGTGCACTAAATGCCCCTTAACCACTTGTAGACACAGCTGTGTTTATGTAATTCCCCTGTCCAGAAACTTCCAGTGTTTATGACAACAGTCAGCAAACCAAAGTAGACATGCCCCATGGGGGTACCTAGAAGAACTTCCATAAGGTACAGGAGCATGGATATTTTATAAGCAATTGATTTCCAACCTTTATGATTCTCACCCTTTATGCCATTCGGCTTAAGATTCAGTTTCCAGAGGTCAACATCTAATTGGCCTAGTTCTCAGGTTATTTGCTCACCCAAAGGCCAGAGGACTGCAAGGCACCCTGACCGATGCATCAACGAGACCATATCCAGTCTGTATACATCTGTGGGGAGAGTGGTGAAAATTTTCACAAAACTAACAGGCGTGTTGTTACCATGAGGGAACATCGATACGGTGAACAAATCTAAGGGCTCTCTCCTCCACACTCTTACTCCCACTGCCACACACCCAACCCAATGAAATGTCACCTACTTCTTGATTTTTTTCCCCCAAATATATGAGTATTTACACATATGTCATATTTCCTTGCTTTTTTTTCCTGGAAAAAAATTATTATTATAAAATTTTCCATACTATTCACTGTTCCTAGAAGTCCTGATTTTTTTTTTAATTTTCACATATCCTATGAATGAACCACAATGTTTATCACCATATTGTCACTGTGGAACATTTAGAATATTCCAACTTTCAGCCGTGTATAATGATATGGATAAGAGCATGTTCGTGGACCCATCCTTAAGTGCATTGCTGACTCTCCTTCAAAAAGTACTACTTTGATCGCTAGGTCGGATTGTACAAACATTTCAGGAGTTTTGATATATTTTGCCAAATTGCTTTTCATAAATTTTATACCGGTACAAGTTGAATAGGAAAAAATATTTCACTGTATCCTCGTCAGCACTGACAGTTATCACTTGACAAAAATATTTGACAACTTGGTTGGTGAAAACTAGTAACTTCTTATCAAATAAGTGCAAATTAAGACATACACAAGCTTCTGGAGAAGAGTTGGCATTTAGATTTCATTTGCTCAATCCTGTTTTCTTTGAATCCAGTCTTCTGATTTTTTTTTCTTTATGCCTTCACACTCAAATACAGTGACCTTATTTTCCATCCATAATCTCCCCCCTTCTTCTTCTTTCTCCTTCTCCTTCTCTTTCCCCAGTGTCACCACTGATTTTTTTAATAAGATATTTATCTTTTAATAAACATACACATGCATGGCTCAAAATACCAAGGTTGAAGTCTTGCTTAATTTGCAGACCCAGCTCTCACCTGTTCCCCTAACCCCACATTGGAAGCATCCTCCTTCCTTTCTGACCTCCCACAGACCTCTTTCCCAGGTCTTTTCTGCTCTTCGAGATCGGTGGCTTTGTTGAGGGCAGAGGCCATGGTTTCTCTTGTCTGTATTTCTGACTGCTTCTAGCACAGGGATGGGCATAGCAGGTGCTCATTAATTAAGTAGCTTTGCAATGGACAGATAAATGGAACGATGAGCAGAGGGATGGACGGATGGACAGATGGATGGATAGATAGATGGGTTATTATTTTGTTGCTTCTAAAGAAATTAAGAATCATCCTTTTAGGCTTTGGATACCTAACGGTCTTATCATTATGAATGATCTGTAGGAAATTACCTGCTGATTTTCACCACATAAAAACCCCATTTGTTAAACTGTGCTACAGAGAATCCTGATGCTTCAAAGTAACAAGTTCTTGTTCAACCAGTGAATGAACTATTTAATTACCATTGCTCACTATCCACTGCAACTTTTTCTCCCCCCCCCCCCCATAGCTGATAGACTGGACACAGCCTTTTCCTGCCTGGAATTTCCATTGTATAGATGAAAGTAACATTTGAGTAGATAGCTAGAAGCACCTTGTGTTCTATGTAAGATGGGGTCTCTTGCAATTGTGTTTTCTTCAAATCTGCCGTCACGATGCAAGGACAGCAGCCACCCTGGGTCCTGGCTGAGAGGTGCAGCTGAAAGGGACGTTACGCTGGCTGGACTCTTACTCTGCACCAGGCCACATGTGGGCTGCTTTTGGTGGTTTATGTCATTTCATGTCCCTATCTGTCTTGGGAGGTAGAGGCTATAATATCCATTTGGCATAGGAGGAAGCCAGATCAGAGGGACTGTGTGACTCAAGGTCATGTAGTGAGGTTGCTGGCAGAGCTGGAATTCCAGCTCTGACTTTTCTTCCTGGGGTCCTGAATGCTGTCCAGTCTTCCAAACTGTTCTCTTTAAACATTTCTTTCTTTCCTTTATTCTAACACCACTTGGATTTTGTCTCCTTCCTCCATCTGTATTGTAGAATAGATTCCCCTACGTTATAGAACAGGATTTCATACTCCAGTATTCCTGTCCCTTTGCTGGCACACGGTCCCCTCCATGCCCCATATATACTACCCTAGATGCATGCGTTTTATCCTAAAGCCACACTCAAAACCTCTCAAACCCTCTCTCCTCCAAGCAGCAGCAATACCAGAGAACATGGACACTGCTCAAAATATCAGGGGGTCTGATTTTAATGGACTCAGGGACTTAGTTTGTTCATCTGTAAATTGGAAACAAGACCAGAGAAAACTGTGACAACCTAATAAAGTGATACATCACCTTGAAAATGCATCTAGCTCTGGGTTTGTTTGGCCAAGAAGCATTTTGGAATTACAACGTGCTTCCGGTTCTAGAGGTCCCTGCTACCCTACCTTTCCCTCTGGGCTTCAGTCCACTCCCTTCCTGCAACCTGGCTGAATTTCTCCCTGCACCCCTACCCGCCACATGGAAGCTGGCTATGTCCAGGAGCTGGGAGAGCAAAGGGCCTATGGCCACCTATGGGGTCAGAAGGTAATCAAGGCATGAGGGGTGATATAAGGAAGCCACTTCAAAGGACACATGTAGAGAGAGAATTTCTTGTCTGGAGACCACTCTGTAACTGTGAGGTCTGGGGAACACCATGACCTTGTCAGCGGCTTGGGATTTCAAGGGCTCTTTTTTATTCTTTTCTTTTCTTTTCTTTTCTTTTTTTTTTTTTTTTTTAAGGGAAAGAGTGAGTGCACAAGCCAAGGGAAGGGCAGAGGGCAAGGGAGAGGATTCTAAGCAGGCTACACTCTCAGAATGGAGCCTGATACAGAGCTCAATCTCATGACCCGGAGATCATGATCTGAGCTGAAATCAAGAGCTGGACACTGAACCAGCTGTGCCACTCAGGACCCCGCCAAGGGCAGTTTTTATTTTAATGATTAGCAGCTGGATTGAAATAATTGATATACCAAGAAACAGCACATTTTCAATGTATGCAGTTGGATGCGTTTGGACACGTGCACACACCTGTGAAACCGTTAGCGCCATCAAGGTACTGAACATAGGCTTCACTTCTGGAAGTTTCCTCCTGCCTCTTCCTTCTTTGTTGTTGTTTTCATTAGTCTGTTGGCTTGTTTGTGGTAAGAACACTGAACATGAGATTTACCCTCTTAACAAAATTCTAAACTGCACGACACCATGTTGTCAACACCAGGCAGTGTGCTGTGTGGCGGATCACTGGCTAACAGATGGCTCCCATTTCAAGAGCCCTAGTCAGCAGAGGGGGGCCACAGTGATCTGCATTTTTCTCTCTTCTTCTTCCTAAACCATGACCCTGTAATTCCCACCAGAGAAGCCATTAAGAGTATGGAGCCTAGGGCTCTTGAAAGCTCAAATTCTTTCAAAGACCAGTTTCCCAGGAAATTAGGCTAGTGTATTTGTTCTTTGAGGAACTCCTCAGTGAGTTCTCCTGTTGTCTGTTTACGCATCCATCCATTCATTTAAATATTCAACAAATCTGCACCACTCCCTGTCAAATATCCCTGCTCTGGGCCCTCTAGGAGCAGAGACTCCTGCCTTTAGAAACACACAGTGTGATGGGAACATAAAACCTGCCTCCGCTCCTTCCTTCCTTCGTCTCTCCTGAAGCCCTCCTTGCTTTCCTTCTCGGCTCAGACATTTCCAAGCCAAGCCCTGTGCTGTCTATGGGGTTGTTCCCAGACAGGCTGGGCTGTATACACGCTTCCTTCATGAAATAGGTTGAAAATGATGCTGGGCTGGCATGGAAGTGAAAAATGCCTCCAGCTTTGAAGTCAGACAGAGCTAGGTGTGTACTTGATCATGACCTCTGTCAGGTCTCCGCACTTCCCTTGGACTCAGTTGTGCATCTGTACAGTGGGGTTGCATTGGCCTCTCTGGCAGGGGTGCCATGAGGATTGCAGGAGATGGTGTGGGTGGAGAGCTCAGGCTGTTGGCTTCCACACTGTTATTAATACTAAGAAAACAGACTCAGCATTCAGTGAGGCCACAGAGAAGAAGACAAATCTGGCTTGGCTGAATGAAGGAGAAAGTCTTCAAAGCCAATGAGAGTGAGTCTAAGGAAAACTCATGAGTTGGAAAACAAAGTTGCTGCCTGTTCCTGTCCTCCAGATGCTTTTTAGAAACTTCTCCCCCTGTCTCAGCAATGGCCAACACGCCGATGCCCTAGGGCTTTCTATAGGTATAGGCCCGTGTCCTGGGAGGGAGGCAGGTGCTGGCTCCCTCACACCTGTGCTGGCCCTGGGACCCTCTTGCCAGCACGTGGCAGAGGCAGCTTGGCTGGCACAGTAGCCAGAAGCAGAGGCCCCTGGCAGAGTGGGGATGCAGAGGGCAGACGAGACGCTCCCAGGGTCCACGTAGCCTGGCTGTAGGGGGATAGCTGTCTGGAGATGGCCAGAGTCCCAGCTGTCACCAAACAGTCCCTGTGTTCACCAGCACTCAGGCCTCCCCTGCAGGCTAGTGGCCCAAACTGCCAGGGCCAGAGGAGGCAAAGATGGAGTGTACAAGGCAAGGAAAGGGGGGTGAGGGCTGCCTTTGCGGGAAAGCAGTTCTTCCCCCATCACCAAAGTCCTAGTCCTCAAGCTTTCCGGTTCCTGATTCTGACTTTGGGTGGATTTCCTGAAAGCAGGGTCTTCTACAAGGCGGCATCCAGTGCCACACTCAGGGGAGAGCGTGGACTTCAGAGCTTGGCTGGATTCATCCTTCTGTGGCTCCACTTTTTAGGAACTGTGGGATCGTATATGACTCTACCACTCTGAGCCTTGGCTTTTTTCTCTATAAAATGAGGTCGTAAGAGCTGCCTTCTGGGCTTGAACTGGTGAGTTTCCTTTTCTCCTGCTCACCTCTCTCTTTAATAATGGGCTTTCTGCTTATTTCCTCTGCTTGTTTCATGAACAATCCTCCCTCCCCACTCTCTAACACATTTTAGATGCTCTGCTTTGTGCCATCCTCTAACACCAGTCCTGCCTTTCTTCTCCTCCTTTCTTCTTCCTTCCCTCTTCCTCATCACTGTCTTCATCTTCCTTAAAGAGCCAATCGATTGCTGCCTCCTCCAGAAGCCTTCCTTAAGCAGGGCAGGAAGAATTCATTGCTTCCTCTTGGGGATCTCATGTATTTTTATGCATCTATACTGTAAGTGTTCCCTCCGCTTCCTGTTGTAAATCCTGCTGTCCCTTGCCCCAGCCTATGCACTGCTTGAGGGTGGGGCTCTGTCTGGGCACCTCTGGGTGCTGTGTATCTAGCAGAGGGCCTGGTACTCAGTAGGTGCACAGGAATGCAGAAATGCTTCCCCACCATGGTACCTGGGGCAGCTTTAAGTGCGGGTGGCTGCAGTAAACTTGTCTTACCCTGGGAGGAACAGATGAGCGGCAGAGAGGCGCTCGCATTTGCAGCTTTGCACAGGTGCACTGCCTTGTTTATTTCGCCTGGTCCCGAAGCCACCCTGCAGGAAATACAGCAATGATGCATTTAATGATGCATTTACAGATGAGCAAACAGAAGCTCAGGGAGTAGGCCACTCATGCCAGGACATGCCCTTAAGAGCTTTATAAGATTTTTGTCTGACATCCAAGTCTCTTCTCCCTTCAGCATACCACCTGTACCCCTGCAAGAAGGAATGATGTTGGTGTGATCATAGCTGAGTTTTCATGTCCTGCCTCTTCTTCTCTAGACCCAAGCTTTTTGGTTCTACTCACTCCCCAGCAGATATTCAGGGAGCCATGTTCTCTATCGAAGTGCTGGGCTAGACAGAGGCTCTCAACCTGGGGTACATGCTGGAGGTCCATGAAATCACACGGAAAAATAATACATTTTTACTTTCGCCAACTGGGCTCATTGAAAGTCAGCATTTTCTCCTATTGTAGACACTGACGTGTTAACAGCCCCTATGACTTTGCCGCTAAAAGAAATCACACGCAGCTTTCTATCATCTTTCCTTTGTTGCAGATCTTAACGTCTAGTTTCTGCTCATCACTACTTCCAATTTATGGTCATTATTACATCTGTTACTGGGTCTTTTTATTTAATGTGTCAACAAAGAAGCATATATATTATTTTATTGTAGCTCGCTTTTTATAAAAAACTCTTTTGGTAAGTGGTTTCTTTTGTAATGTTTTCTGCATTTGATTTTTTTTTGCATTTAAAAATGCTATTTTAAGATGTGACCCGTATGTTTTGGCAGGCTGACAAAGGGGTCCTGGGCCCTGAGTTGGGAGCCCCCTGTTCTCTGGTTTGAGTAACTTTCAGGCTGGAGAAAAATCCTGCTATGGTTAGTAACAACACAGCAAGGAAAACGAGTACATGGGTGGAGAAGTGGACAGCAGTTTGCCTTCATTCATTCATTCATTCATTCATTCATGGACTCATTCATCTTTCTGACAACAATCTGGAAGGCTGTCTAGGGTTTTAGGTTCTGGACTACAGTGAGGGCATCAGAACGCTGTCCTCATGGAGCTTTCACCATCTCACGACCTTCCCGGTTACCTAAGAGTTAAGCGCCGTTGCCCATGATTCATGCTTGAGGAAGGTGAGCCTCGGAGAGGAGAAATGAGCTGGGGCAGTTTTCTCTGCCGAGAAGTGGCAGGGCCTGTTTTGAGCCTGTGGCTTCTTCCTGGTAACAAAGGGTAACACTTTCTGATTTCCCTGATTGTATCCACCTCTTGATTTCCTTAGGTGCCAAACAATGTCAATGACAGGTACTGTGGCAGGAATGGGTGTTGTCTCTCCCCGCTACCCCATTCTTACCTTTCCATGCTATCTTTCTTGTTTCAAAGCCACATAATGTAATGAGAAATCTGAGCTGATAAGACTCTTCTAGATCACCTAGTTGTTGTATAGATGTGGAAACTGAGAGGCTCAGAGAGTATGTTAAGTCACCTGGGGACACACAGCAGAGCGAGGCAGAGCTAGACCCTGGTCCCCTGCCTAGAGCCTCCATCTTGTGTCTTCCTGCCAGAGGACACAGTTCCATTGATGCTCTACTGGTGAGCTCTCCTGTTTCTAGGCAGCCCCGTCCGCCATCCCAGGTCACTGTGGCCTTCTGCACTCCCTGGGGAGCCTGCACACTCCCAGCTGGGCTTCTGAACAGCTGCTCCTGAGAACCCTGTGCCCTCCCACCCCTGGGGCCCATCTTAATGAGCTTCTTTCTGGGATGAGAGCTGTAAGGAGCTCTCCATGAGTCCATGTGGGTATTTCATAAATAAATAATCCTCAGTCCTCAGCATTTCTCACGGAACTTTAAAAATAATGGTTCCTTTTAAATATGATGATGGGATTTATGAGGGGCAGGAGAAAGGGGGATGGGGTGAGAAGAATTTCTGTAACAGAGCTGTCAGAATGAGGTAGTAGTTTTTTGCCAGGCAATGATGGTCTCAGAGCTTGGATGGACTCCATAGTCCTCGGGCATGAGGGGGTGAGGGTCACACCTTGTCCCAACACTCCTAGGGAGAGCCCTGGAATGACAAAACTTTACCAGGCTGCTGGCTGGTTTGGCTTCTGGGCCTGATGCTCTTTGAGGAAATCAGCTTCCCCCAGTGTCCCAACTCCCATTGCCCACTCCTTAGGTTAGACTGGCCCTTCTGACCTAGGCTTTCTGACCACTTGTCTTCTTTCAGCATCTGCCAGAGTTTGTAATTACAGATGTAGACACGGACAGAGGCCCAAATTCAGAAGTGGGCATAGACGCGGGGACTCACTGGGTGACTCCGTGCCATCAAGTGAGCTGTGTGTTCCAACGAACAAAGCCTTTGCCCTCTCTGCCCCTCCCTGCTTCCCAAACCTCCAGCCTCCACGGCAAGTGCCGGGGAAATATTCATGAGACGGACAAATGCACTTCTGAAACACGACAGCCCCTTATTGGGAACCCCTGTTTGGGCCAGGTGCCGAGGACTAGCTCTGATGGCTTTCATCTCCTAGAGTCCTGACCTCAGCCCTGTGAGCCGAATGCTGTTGTCCCCATCTCACAGGGGGCAGTGGACACTCACAGTCATTTTCTCTTTGTCCCCAAGACTGTGCAGCTGATGGGCCCCCTTGTCCCTCCTCTTCCTTCACCGGCTGGGCTCATTCACCAAACAGCTGCAGCACACTCAGCCCACGGGGGGCGTGGCAGGGGGTATAGAAGTGAGGGGAATCTCAGCTCACAGGAAGCTCAAGAGCTACTCAAAGGCATAGACACTCACAGGAAGCTCGGAGACCACTCTGCACGGCAGTGTATATCCTTGACCTAAATTAGGGCAAACTGTAATTGCTAGAGGAAGGGAAATGAGAAGTGTCAGCTGAAACACCAGGCCCAGAATCTCCAGCTGGGACGGGATCGGAAGGAGGAAGACAGGACAGTGTTGGCTCGGATTCAGATACCCCAGGGTGGGGCCCTGGCTCCCCCGTGCTGACTTAGTATGTGACACAGGGCCCGCCCCCACCACCGTGAGTGTAGGTTCCTGCACGTGAGGGTGTGGATTTCTTTTTTAATCGACAGAAGGGGCCATGGGAATAGCACCACCCCACAGGACTGTGGCAAGAAGTAACCCGTGAAGTCACGTCACATCAAAGCTTTCAATGTCTTCAGTGTGCAATAGATAGTATCCGTTGTTTTTCCCCATCACGATGGTACTGTACAGCCCTCCCCGGAAGCTGGTCTCTGCCCCACAGCCAGCCCCGAAAATGGCCATCCCTCCTCCGTTTGCATCCCCGCCACGGCTGGCAGCAGCAGGACCTTGCTCATTGGCTCTGATGTTAGAAAAGCCCAAATCTGCCTCCCTGTGGCTTGCACCAGCTCACCTCTGCCCGGAAGCCTTTTAGGATAAAGCAGTTGTTGCGGGCTGGCCACTGCCCTGGGACTGTACCTACATTATCTTTAGTTGGTCTCAAAACAGCCTTCATCCTCAAAATGGTGCCTCAGTTTCTCCTTCTGTAAAATGGAGATATCATAGCATTTACATTATTGTGCTTTTTTGTTTTGGTTTGGTTTGGTTTTTGTTTTTGTTTTTGTTTTTTATGAGGATGAAGTAAGCGGACACAAGCAATGCTTACTACATTATTTCAGGGCATGGGATGAATGCCCAAGAAGCTTTCACTGTTACTGTTGTTTTATTGCCATATGATTTGTAGAAAATACCAATCTATGTTACTAGTCTAAATAAAAGTAGGATCCGCTTTTAGAAGCCTCTGGGGGCTACCCATGGCTCCCAGGGTGAAGTCCAGAATTTCCAAGGCCTGGCACACCAAACCTTGGCAGACCTGTCTGCTTACAGCTGTGCTGCCCCATCCTTTGCCATACCCCACCTCATCCCAGCACTCCCGCTTCCTTGCATTGCTTAATGTTCCATGAACCAAGGCATGTCTCCCCTACCTCTCTGGGACTTAATATATTCTGTACTCTCTGCCTAGAAAACTCTTATCCCATACCACTCTCCTTTATTTAGCCAATTCCTGCTCCTCCTTTATGTCTCAGGTTCAATACTATTCCCTCCAAAAAGCCTTGTCTAACCGCCCCACCCCATCTTCCAAGGTCTGAATGAGGGAGATCTCTTTATGATCCTATGGCCCCAGTTATATTGCAAGGTTAACTTTTGTTTTTCCTTTCTACCTCCCTAACTCATGCTATGTCACATCTATGCTTATGTGCCCCAGGAATCAGGTCAGGGCCCCGAAAGAAATTAGGCATCAATAAAAAATCTGAATGAGTAAACGGACCTTCCCTTCTCCATTATTGAGCTCCTTACATTCTCAAGCCATGGTTCTTGTAACTTTGAGGGACACTAAGGTGGTACTAATCACTACTAGACTTTGGGCACTTTCTTATATATATTGTCTGCATTTATTCTCATGCTGACTCTGCCAGCCACATGCTCATATATCCATTTTTCAGATGAGAAAGTAGAGGCTCAGTGTATAAGGGACTTGTCCAGCATCTCATAATGAGTGAAGCCAGGAGACAAAGCTGCGGCATATGCCCTGGTCTGCACTGTTGCTCATGTTGCTGGGGTGGAAGTGCCTGTCCAAGGTTCCTCCCTCCCCAGGAACTCAGGAGACCAGGCTGCCACTGTTATCAGGGAATGATTAGTCCACATGCGTGGGGCCATGTCAGTGTCTGGGCCCCGAGTCATCTGTTCACACCTCTCTGTGAGTGACACAGACCTCCCCTGGTGTTTATTAAGAGAAGGCCATGTCAGCATCTGTCCCCAGCTGCCCAGCCTCATGTTCATCCTCTGTGGGGCTCTGCTGACTCAGCCAAATGGGACCCAGGTGATGCATTTGTGCTGGAGCAATCAGCTAGGGTGGGGATGGCAGCCTCACTTGGCCTCCTGGGGTCTTGACTCCGTTTTGAAACCAGGATTATCAGAAAGAAAGACTTCAGATGCCAGAGTTGGAGAGATCCTTGGCAGCACCATGGACAGCACCTGGATCCTGCAGGTGCAAGAACAGTGCCTGGAGAGGCCAGAGGGGAACCGGAGTCATGATCAGCTCAGTACCTTGCCTGCAGCAGGTGTCCAAAGGTGTCTTAATGAATGGATGATGAATAGATTTGCATTGGGCTTCTGCACATTGTGTCATTGTGTTTTCACAATGATACTACATGGTTGGGAGCAAGAAACATACTGTTACCACTTTACAGATGGGAAGACTGAGGGGCAGGTGAAACTTTATGCAGGAGCAAGAATGTGGGTTGTAGAGTCAGGCATATCTGGGTGCAGATCTTAACTCCCAACACTGACCTGTGGGTGTTCCCATTAAAACAAACAAACACCAAGAAATAGCAATCCAGCCTGCTGTGTCTATTTGTACACACAATCTTATTGAAACATACCATGCTAACTCATTGTATTTCCATATCATCACAGCATACTCTCTCTGGCTGATTGAGCGTTACAAAGGCAGGATTGAGTCATTGGGTCAGAGGCTGTATGGCTTCCAAAGCCCAAGATATTTACTATGGATTCCTATAAAGAGAAGCTGGCTGACCCCTGTTCTGCCTGGGATGTGTTATGTACTTAATTAAAGTTGGTCTTTTCTCCCCTCAAACGCAGGAGAAGTGGCTTCACCGTGCTCCTTTTTCTAAGACTTTCCAGGCCTATAAATACCATAGTGTAGCGTGCAGGGTCTGGAGCTGGAAGGGCTGGTGTGGTATCAGGAGCACTGGAGTAAGAGCCAAGGACTGGAATGTTCTAATCCTGGCTCTTTCCTACTGTGTGAGCTTGAGGACTTTCCTCTGAGCCATGGATAACTGGGTTGATTCATGGAACTCCAAAATTCATGTCCACCCAGATTCTCAGAATGTGACCTTCTTTGGAAATTGGGTGTTTGCTGAGATAACCAAGATAAGATCATAATGGATTAGGGGCATGCTAAATCCAGTGGATGGTGTCATTGTAAGAAGAGGAAAAACTCACATGCAGGAAGAAGGCCATGTGAGTTTGAGGTAAAGGTTAGAGTGGTTTGCTATAAGCCAAGGGATGCCAAGAGTTGCCAGGAGCCATGGGAAGCAAGGATTCTCCCCTAGAGCCTGCAGAAGAAACATAGCTCTGCTGACACCTTGAGTTTGGACTTCCAACCTTCAGAACTGGGAGGAAATAAGTTTCTCTTGTTTGAAAGCATCCAGTCCAAGGTGCTTGTTATGGCAGCGCTGGGAAATGAGGTTCTTCCTCTTACTCCAGCATGAATCTAGGCTATTACAGCATTTACCCAGGCCAGGAGACAGTGCTGGGAGGAATGCAGATGTTGTCCAGGTTCTGCCCTTCCAGTTCTTCCTCCTCAAAGACACAGAGCGATTGGATGTAGATTTCCACCAGCTGTCCTGTTATGAGAGCTCTGACTTGCCCAGGGCCACAGAGCAAGTTGGCCCAGCTCACCCATTGCACGGAGAAAGCTCAGGACTTGACATCAAGCCAGCCTGGATGCACACCCTGGCCTCTCTGTCTCAAGGACCAGGGTGAGTGACGGAACTCCCCTCCCCCCAAGACCCAGTCTCTCCAGCTTCAGGGTAGGAGCAAAAAGGTATACTTCCTAGGCTAATGGTGAAAGTCAAAGGACAGAGCATAGGGAAGGAACCTGGTACAGTGTCCATGCTGATACAGATGCTCGGGAAATTAGAGCTGATGAAGATGTTGGGGCTGATGGTGATTTCTGGCAAAGCTGTGAGTCACCCAGATCTCTCTGTCAGCCCAGCCCACCTCCACCTGCAGCGCTAGTCCCCTGATCCTTTGTACCCAGCTACTACGGCAGCTTTAAGCTCCAACAGACCCTGAATCCTGAACTCAGCCTGGGATGAGGGATTAAGTCTGGAGTTAAGAAAATGTCAGAGTCTGCCTTGAGCTACTTCTCTGGCTTATGCCTGATGATTCTTCATTTCTCCAGCCTGACACAATCACTGCTAGACTCAGTAACAGCCCCAGTGTCAGGTCTTTGTGTTTGAAATAATGTTCCCCTCATGTAACTGATGTTTATGCAGAATCAATCCTTTTAAAAGCTAACAGCCTCCTTATTTGTATAGCCTGAGCTGTCGCCAGGTTCCACTGCAAGGTGACATTTTTTGCTTGTTTTTCTTTCTTCTTTCTTTGTTTTTCTTTGTCATTCTCTGACTGCTCTCTGTGTCCCTGTGTGTGTTCTCTTCCACTCACTGAGGGTCTTTTTCTTTGCTTTCATTCTCTGTTTCTGAGGCTGTCTCCTTCCCCAGCCCCTATACCCTGCCCCCTCCTCATCCCGTCCCCTTTCCCTGTGCTCCATACAGGACACCCTTGTTCTGTTTACCTTTGTGTTTTCTCCTTTTAAATCTCTGTGTTTCTTACTCCTGTTTTTCCCTATTCTAGCTCATTCCTGTCTCTTTTCACATACTTTATCTGCCTCCATATTCTCCTCTTTTAATCTCTTTCTATATGACACTCCTCTGGATTTGTCTCTCTGTCTCTGTGTTTTTGTCTGTCTGTCTGCCTGTCTATCTATATATCCATTCACTCACCCACCCAACCTCCCACCCACCCACTCACCCAACCATCTGCCCACACATCCATCCATCCATCCATCCATCCATCCATTTCTCTTCTTTCTAGCTATTTCTCTCCATGTTTATTTCTTTATGTGGTCTCACACTTTCTCAACTTGTCTCTCCCTCTGTCTTTATCGCCTCATTTTAATTCTCACTTTTTCTTCTCCCTCTAAGGATATTAATATTTTAATAGCCTTAATGTCTTCTCAGAATCCTCAACTCTTTCCATGATTCAAAAGTGGCAAGCTTCGGGGCGCCTGGATGGCTCAGTGGGTTAAATCCTCTGCCTTCAGCCCAGGTCATGATTCCAGGGTCCTGGGATCCAGCCCTGCATCAGGCTGTCTGCTCAGCAGGGAGCCTGCTTCCCTTCCTCTCTCTCTTTGTGATCTCTGTCTGTCAAATAAATAAATAAATAAATCTTAAAAAAAAAAAAAAAAAGGCAACAAGCTTCCCAAGAGCCTCTGTTCAGGAACTGTTAGTTCTCTTCCCCCATCCACCTGCCACCCTGACCTCATTCTGTGTCAAGTTGAAAAGGGAGGGCCAGTCCGGCAGCTCTCCTGTCATCTTCTCTGTTGTCCTTCTACTACAGACCTGAGCATGAAGGACTTGGGTCAGAAACCTAGAGCTGAGGTTTGGCGGGGGCAGATCCCATTGGAGAGACACTTGGTGAGACCAATGACAGGTGGAGCCTGCCTGCATCCATGCCTTCTGGTGGTGTGTTTCTTCTAGAAAACATTTACTTACCACAGGTTTTTGCCACACTTTGTGCCGGAGGCTAGAGAGGAATGAGTAACTCTTGAAGCATTTGCTCAAAAAGCTGATGGTCTTTCTGAGAAACCATAGAGCTGATGATTAAGATCCGTGGGATCATAGATTTAAACAGTGTGTTTAGAGGGAAAAGAAATTAGTTCTAGTTGGGGGATGGAGACAGGGGTTCCTAAAGGAGGTCATAGCAAGCTCTTTGGAGGTCAGGGCTGTGTCCTATGTCATTTCTGCATCCCCAGTACTTAGAATAGTGCCTGCTACAGGGTAAGCATTCAGTAAGCACTGCAGTATATGAATGAATGGATGGATGGATGAATTTGAGTAGTTTTGAGGGATTCTTGGGATTTTATCAGGGAGAAAAGTTAGAGATGAGCATCCCAGACCCAAAAGCATGATTAAGGCTTCTGAGAAGTGAAGGTACGTGCTGTACTCAGATCCCTTCTTCAGGGCTGACCTGCCCATCCCCTGGATTGTGGCTCATGGCCCATAGATGTGTCCCTCACTGGCTATTGCCTTCAGCCACAGGAAATGGCCTCATCCAAGGACACCACCTTCTGGATGACAGCCCTTGGTCAGTGACCAGCTGGCCGATATAGTGATACAGAGGGTGGGGTCCCTTGTCTTTAATCAGGATATCCTTAAAAGGCCACCCAACTCTAGAGCTCCGCAAGGACAAACTGAAGCTTCAGATCTAAATGCATTAACCACATGGTGACTCAGCTTCTCCCTTGTCCAGTCCTGCCTTGCTCACTTCCTACAACTGTATAAGAGGGATCCTTGAAACACCTGCTCTGTGCAACTCTGTTTCAGAGTCTGTTCTCAGAGAATCTAAATTAAGATTGTGTGTTTAGGGAATGAGAAGAGACCTGTGGCTATGAGGACAGGGTAAAGAAGCTGGACAGGCAGGCGGGGACCAAATTGTGAAGGACCTCAAATGCCAAGGAAACTAATTTGGATTTTCTTCTGTAAGTAATGGGGGGCTATTATTGATGAGTGGTATATCGAATTAGAGCTGGAATGTATGAGGTTCACTGGCAGTCAGTATGAAAGATAATACAGAAGGGGATTATACTAGAGGTAGAAAATAAGCTACAACACCCAAACCTCGAACTCCATGCCTCTGGAGGGAAACAGTGGGAGAAGGATGAAGGATGGTCCAGAGGCAACACCAAGGATGGTCCAAAGGCAAACCAAGAGTACCAGAGTACTCTCTGGCCTCTTCTTGCAACAATCATCTCCCTTCTTTCACAATTCTGGACCCCATGAGTCCTATATCATGGGAGACTGTGTATCACTACTCAGTGCCTGTGGTGTCCCTCTAATATCTCCTACAACTGTGGGTATCACAGATACTCCAGTGGTGGGAATGTCCTTATTTGTGGCCCTTTTGCCAGAAAGCAGGCTCCAAAAACTCCTGTCTATATATCTCATCTCATAAAACCTTGGCAGAACCGTGGATTATGGTACCTAGTCCAGTCTCATCTGGGGGAAGGATGCATTTGTGTAGAATCCTGTGACTGTTCCAACCACTGTTCCTGTCAGTCTGGATGGTGTCACTTTTATGCAATAGTATGAAAAATAAAGCTCTAAGATTCTAGAGTCAGACAGTCCTGTGTTTGTATCTTGGCTCTGCTGTTTATAGGCTTTGTAAATTGGGGAAGTTCCATACCTTTAATAGTTTCAATATAGATTCAAAGTTGGGATAATAGGAATGTGCCCATTTTGCAGAGTTGCTATGAGGAGGTCTAGAATCTGTAAAAACAGACAAATTGTGAGTTAAGAATTGTATAGCAGGAAGCTTTCTCTTTTGGACACAGATGGAGCTTGGCACCAATTTCAGTTCTGCCACATTACAAGCTGGTGGACTTTAGCAAGACCCTTCACCTTTCCGAGTCACGGTTTACTTATTGGTAAAATGGAAATCTCAAGCCTACATTCCCAAATTATGAGGGTTAATGAAATAAAGAACGCCAAGTTCCATCACAAGTAGACAGGAAAGTTGGCACTCTTTATTTCATTATTCCTCATCATCACAAGTAGACACACATCAAGTCATATAATAGCATACCTAGTGGATGTTTTTCTTACTATTTTCTTTTTAAATATGTATTTGTATCATCTTCTTGATTACAGATCTCATAAATGGTGCTCTTAACTGTAATGAATGCATGTTTAATTTCTTTTAATCTAATGATACACATGTCTCTGGGGTTTAACCATCCCCTTTGTGTCTAAGGGAAGAAGCGATGCTGTCCACATACTTCGAAACCATCAACGACCTGCTGTCCTCCTTTGGGCCAGTTCGTGACTGCTCTCGGAACAATGGGGGCTGCACTCGGAACTTTAAGTGCGTGTCTGACCGCCAGGTGGACTCCTCAGGATGTGTGGTAAGTGCCTTTGGCCCATGGTGCTGGCCCAGACACCAAGGCTGCTTGCTAGAGACCCCACCCTTTGCGGGGGGCACTCACTCATAGCTACTACCTCTGTGGCCTTCAGAACACTAGGTTCCCTTGGTTTCTTCATCTGTAAAGTGAGATACATAAACCTATCTTGTGGAATTGTTGGAAGAATGAAATGAGACATCAGAACTTTAGTACCCAATATGCAATAGGTCCTTGAGAGCTTCTGATCTCAAGAGGGTGACTGTCCATTTGGGAGTGAGATAGGGCATGTCTTATCTCTGTGGACCCAGTGGGATCGTGTCAATGAGATGTCCAGAAGAGAAGGTTTCAGTGGAGACCTTAATGTTGGTTGAAGTTGGGCCAGTTGGTTTTTCCTGGCTTCAAAAATGGGTCAATTTACATTAGGGAAAGAGTGGGGATGGCCAAGGGAAGGACATGGAGGGGGATGGCAGGCTTATCTGCCTAAGTCTCCAGAATCGGGGATAGACATAAGGACACAGAGGCTGTTTGAGGATCTTTGTTGCCCATAGAAGAGGCTTTTGGACTGAATGGTTTATGTTGTAGGAATGGCCTACGATGCTTGTTTCAGATGTAGGTTCCAGGATCCCATGCAGTCATATTGATTGCACAGAGGAGGTTAGGTCCCAGGAACCTGAATTTGTAACGGTTTGGTGAGCATTCTATGTATGGGGAGGCAGAGCTCATGGAAGCACACTTGGTAGATATCACCCTGCAAGCTGAACTTCTTCAGCTGGCATTCTGTGCCTTCTTGATTTGGCCCTTTCTAACCTCTCCATCACTTTACTTCCTTCTACAC
The DNA here is from genome assembly GCF_010015895.1 of Lontra canadensis. Lineage (NCBI taxonomy): Eukaryota > Metazoa > Chordata > Mammalia > Carnivora > Mustelidae > Lontra > Lontra canadensis. The sequence goes on along the minus strand of NW_022631024.1, from coordinate 4,258,876 downwards.
TAAAGCCAGTGGAGTGAATTAGATGTGGTTCTCTGAACCTATGTCCCCATGTAATGCCTCAGAGCCTTCGTTCCTACCGTCTATTAGCCTAGAGTGAGTTGCTCCCCACCAGCCTATGTAACCAACAAGTAAACCTCTTTCCCGATTTGTCTTCTTTTCCCTCCTCATCTTGGAAAAGTGACCATCCTCTTCTAAAGATCGTTACTGTTTTCACATGCCTGCTACATACATCTGTTATAGCCCCTGTGATAATTTCTAGCACAAACTGGCTTTTTTCGGGTTTATCCCACCCAGTAAACTGAGGGAGAACCCAGGGAATCCGTGGATTCAACTCAGCACTCCAACAATCTCAGTAAATAAGAAAGAAATAAGGGATGGGGGGGCCTGGGTGGCTCAGTGGGTTAAGCCTCTGCCTTTGGCTCGGGTCATGATCTCAGGGTCCTGGGATTGAGCCCTGCATCAGGCTCTCTGCTTAGCGGGGAGCCTGTTTCCCCTTCTCTCTCTGCCTGCCTCTCTGCCTACTTGTGATCTCTTGTTTGTCAAAGGAATAAATAAAATCTTAAAAAAAAAAAAAGAAAAGAAAAGAAAGAAAGAAGGGACGGGAGGAGGAAAGGGACCAGGGATGTGGGCCAGGGCTATGTCTCTGGGGGAGACCACAGGAAATAGAATACACAGTCAGTTCTTAATGTACCTGATCCAAAGGTAGGGAAATAGACAATGGCTGGGAAAGCAATACGAAGAAGAAAACTTCTAGAGAATGAGATAATGCCATTAAACTGTATTGTAGCAAAGATCAACAGATCTTCAAATGTAGATGGGCAAGTGGAGATGTTTTAATTAGAATTCTTAAGATTATAAGTGGTAGAAACTCAGGACTAGTTTAGGCAAAAAGAAGAAATGTATTATATCGAACAGAAGTCAAGGGACAGTAGGATTAACGGGATCAAACAATGTCATTGGGATCCCTCTTCTCCTCTCTCTGCTTTCCTCAGCACCATGCCATTCTCTGGACAACTCTAGCTTCCCCACTCACTGAGAACATCTTTCTTCCCAGTCCCTCCAGCTAACATCACAGGATTTCAACTCATTGGGCCAGCTTGGGCCTCATGCCCATCACTGTGCCAGTCACTGTGGTGGGAGTGTGGGGGAAGGACTGGGCTCGTCCGAGACCCAGTTGTACAGGGGTCTTGGGCCAGGTGGCACCTGCATGTAAATGCACAGTAGTGAGTTGGGGGGAGGCCCAGACTTTCAAGGAAAAGTCGGTTGCAAGCACCAGAAAACAGGCGTTGTTGTCAGCAGCTGTCTAGGAGTACTGCAACCTAGCCCTCCATTTTGCATGATAGAAAAGTGAGGCCCAGTTAGAGAGGGGAGGATCTGCCCAAGTCTTCAAGCTAGACAGTGGACACACAACTCAAAAAGATGTCCCAGATCAGCAGTGTGGTCCCCAAAACATGAAGCTGGCATTTCTGAAAGACATAAGTTTTCTGCCTCTATTTCCTTTTCCCATCAGTTCCATTTCCTGAACTAATTAAACTCCCTCTCCTCGAAGATAGCTGTCCCAGAAGAAGGAAACCTCAGAATGCAGAGGTATGCATGCACAAGCACTTACCCAGATGGGCTGTGTCTCTTTCTCCCTCTCATCAGTGGAAACTGGCAAAATATAGAGAGAGAGCAAAAGAACATTCCTTCCCTGGAGGTTAAGAGAAAATTCAGCAGTCTGATGAGGTTGTCAGAGAACTTCCTCTCTAGATTAAGGATCTAATGTTAAAACTGCAACTTCAGGGCTCCATGGAGCTCAGGTAAGCTCTTTTCTGCACCTTCAGAGTGGATGGGGAGACACCCACTTCTACTCTGAACTTTAAAATCTCTATTATTTCTCGGTAGACTCTTTGTCATAACTGCAGAGGGGAAACTTTTTCTTACAGCCCCTCTTCTAAGAAACTCCATCTGGCAAAAGAAAAATAAATCATAATAATACCTTCTATTTTTGGAGCCCTTTAGAGTTCTCAAGGTGCGTCTGCATCCAATAACTCACCGTCTCAACAAACCCAGCCGTAGGTCCCTCACCCCTGTGGGAAGCAGAGTGACTTCCCAAAACCACCACAAGGTGGCCAGGTAGAGGTCCAAGGACATGTTTTCAATATTCTTCTTGCCGGAACCATTTTGGCTTGCTTTCCTGTGACCCAGAGAAAAGAGGAGATAGTGGATGAGAAGCTGAGAACGAAGGCTGGGCTGAGTGAACTGGGCTTAAGCTCTGGCTTGGTCATTGGTGAGCTTTCGAATCTACGTGGACTTTATTAGCCTGTTTCCTAGTCGTTCAAAAGGGAGCAGCAGCTCTAGAACTCATAGGTTTTCTGAAAATCAGAGAACGTAATTGCAAATGATTAGGGATTTACGAAACGCCACTTATGTGCAAGTGGATGAGACCACGATTGCAGATGGTTTTATGCAGCGGATAGGATGTTCGGGGCCACAGAGATTCAAGCGTATTTCCTGTAATATTTCTATAACTGAATTTCATTTCTGCCCTGCTCCATCCCTTGGTAGTGGAAACATACTTCTAGTTCCACTCAGGTTTTCTGCTTCCTACCTCTTCCTGAATGTCTAAGTTCAAAGGAGGCCAATGTACATCTAAGCATGGGGGTAAGAGGAGGTTTGGTCCCAGGCCACTGCCTGTGAATTCTAGTGCCTGCTGTCTTGTCTGGCACTTGTCCATCACTCTCTTTCCTTTATGGTATTGTGCCAAGACCTCTCGGTTCCCAGGTGATTTATAGGCATGTGGTGTATCCTGGCTTCTGCTGCCTTGCTCTCTCCATCCCCATCATAAGGTCATTTGAGGCCAGCTGGCTCTATCAGATAGATTTCCTGCCCTACTGAGGCCATCACTCTTCTCTGAGGCCATCAGCTCTTCTCTGTCACACTGAGGGCCTGGGCAACTGAGGGGAGCTAGCTGAAGACCTCTTGATGGGTGGGTAGACCAGGAAGCCACTTGTGGTTGGCTACTGTCATGCTGAGGAAGAGCACCTGATGCTTGCCATCCGACAGATGCTGTCCAGCAGTGAGGCAGAGACACTCTTTCTTTCCAATCCCTCCGACACACCTGATTTTCTCTAGCCTCTCATCGTCTTCAGCCACCCTGTGGACAAGGCTGGTGCGAACAGAGCATAGGATCTCTTTGAAGGACATTCCCTAGCGTTTGCAAGACCATCCTGTTTGATTCCCAACATTCCTCTCTTCCCAAGCTCAACTGATCCTTAGCTCTGGGGCATGGGAGGTGAGGGGTGGAGAAGCCAATTCTCTAACACATCACAGATTTCCCATGACTATTATTATCATTATATTTTATCTTCAATTTAGACCTCAACCACACCTCCAAATTTAAAAGAAAAAAAAAATTGGCTTGGTGTTGGCTTGGTTTTCTGGGTCTTCTGTGGTAAGCTTTCCCCGGGATACTGTGGTCCTCAGGTTTATAGTTGACCAAATTGGGGATGGCCACTGGATGTATGGCGTAGGCAGAATAATAGCTCCCACAAAGAATTCCACATCCTTTTTCTTTTTTAAAGATTTTATTTATTTATTTGACAGACAGAGACACAGTGAGAGAGAGAACACAAGCAGGGTTAGTGGGAGAAGGAGAAGCAGGCTTCTCACTGTGCAGGGAGCCCGATGGGGGCCCAATCCCAGGACCCTGGGATCATGACCTGAGTCGAAGGCTGACGCTTAACAACTGAACCATCCAGGAACCCTGGAGTTCCACATCCTAATGCCTGTGACATGTGAATATTTTACCTTACACGACAAAGGTGGAAACTAAATTTGCATATGGAATTAAGGTTGCTAATAAGCCAATTTTTAAAGACGGAGATTGTCCTGAATTACCAGTGTGAGCCCAGTATAATCACAGGGCCCTTTAATGTGGAAGAAGGAGACAGCAGAGGAATTCAGAGCCTTACAACATTGCTACCGTTGAAGAGGGGAGGAGGGGGGTTACAAGCTAAGGAAATTTTGTAACACTTGGAGGGCAAGCAAATGGATTCACCCCTAAAGCCTCCAGAAAGTAATGAAACCCTGCCAATACCTTGATTTTAGCCAAGTGATAATTTTGCTAGACTTCTAACCTATAGAACCGTAAGCTAATAAATGTGTGTTGTTTTCAACCACCAAATCCGTGGTCATCTGTTACAGCAGCAATAGGAAATTAATGCAAGATGAACAGTAAGAGGGGGAGGGAGGGTGATCCAAGAGATACCATATAAAGAATTACCTTGTTATTTAGATTTTCAGTTATTTCCAGGGAGACCCTCCCCTCCTGGCTGGGGATGGAGGAATTCACAGTGATTGAAGCATCAGAAGGGGGAGGAAGCCTCATGCTCCCCTTCAATGTGCTAAACAGGAAAGATTGTTATCAGAAATGGTATAAATCTGGCAAGCATAACGATGTCAGCAAGGCACGGTTTGAAACGTAAGCTGTGTTTCCATTTATTCTGTGTAGCAGTATAAACATGGCGAAATTTTAATCAAGATAGAGGACAAAACCAAAGAAAACTATAGGTATTTCATTATCATATTGTGTGGAGGACACTTTCGCCATCTCTGTGTCGCTGCTGCCCCCTGAAGCATTCGTCTCATGCTGTTCCTTTGTGTTCCCCCGTGCCCCCCCACCTCTAACTCCGGCTTGGGAAGTGGCCTTTTGATGGAGTCAATCTCGGCTCGGACAATCAGGTGATCAAAATCTGTTCTCAGTCCCTTTTGAAAGAACAATTCACAGCTCACCTTCCTTTTTCCAATGTTTTGCTCACATTTCGTGCGTCGGGAACATGGGAAGGGTTCATTCCGCTGGGTGACTTGTCTCTGATTCACGACAGGTGGGCCATCTGGAGCTAGAAGGTGTCTTTCAAGAGGGTCCCTTCACTTACCCAGAAGGGGCTGGAATGGCTGGGAGTTGACCCTTGGCCGTGCTGCCCCGCAGCTTAGCAGGGGCTCTCAGCTAGAGTGCCTGCCCCTGGCCTCTCCATTTGGCTGGACTTTTCAGGCCACAGAGGCTAGGTTTGCAAAGGGAGCATCCCAGGATCAAGTATTCCAAGAGCACAGGCAGAAGCTGCTAACATCCATAGCACCTAGCCCCAGAAGTCCCAGGATATCATTTCTACCCCTTTCTACTTGTCAGGCAGGTCCTTAAAGTCAGTATGGATTCAAGGAGAGGGACCTGGACTTCAACTGCGGATGAGAAGACTAGCAGAGAAGGCGTGGCCCTCTTTAATCTATCCTTGACCTACAGCAGGGACACTCAGGCTGAGGCTCTTGGAGCAGGAAGGCACCCTAGAGATCTAATCAGGCCAGCACCTCTCCCACTATACAGACAGAAAAGCAAAGGCCTCAAAAGATGCAGAAATGGGTCAAGTGCATGGAGGGAAGCAGTGACAGAATCAAGGTTTGATCCTAAGACTCCCTCCTCCCCCTTATACCTGCTGAGGTACTGGCCTTAGAGCATTGGCTTTGTTATTGCAGTGGTCCAGAGATTTCATTAGCAGCTGTCCTGTGTCCAACTCCGTGAATGGCATAGGGGGTGCCAGAACAAGAGCCGCACTGTGTTTTATAAGGTAGCTCAGAAGACGAGAGGAGCTTTATTTAGTAGGACTGCCGTGTGACCTTGGACAAGTCCCTCCATCCCTGCATGAGAATATTTCACAAGGTAGGTGTGAGAGCAGAGGGAAGGGGACCGGGGTAGGAGAGGGGGATACTCACGAACACCGCACCCCAGGGCATGCATGTTCCTGACAGTCAGTGCCACTAAGTCTTCCCCTAGATGGGCATTGCTGTATCTGTTTGATGAAAGACAAAGCCTAGTACCATAAGAATGGGGGCCCGCACGGTGACCCATGTGAGGACGTGATTCTGAGTGCTGAGCTGGTTTTAAACAATGTAATTCTCTCAGCTGCCCTGTGAGCTAGGTTGTAGGATTATCTTCACTTGACACTTGAGAAAAACCGAATGGCCTGGGATGAATGGGCGGGGGGGCGGGGGATATGTGGAGAAGCACAGAGAAAGGAGGGTGGGGAGGAGGGCAGGTGCCAGACCATCTGGGGCCTTCATAGAAAGTTAGGACTGAGGGAGGTGTGGGGATTTGCACACTGGTGAGATCCTAGTGAGGGGTGGTGTCTTTTAGGATGTGTGTCCACTGTCAGTCTCCAGTCCTCCCTTTAAATTCCAGACCCATCCCACTCTGCCTCACCCCCTAGAAATCACCCAGCCGTATTCTCCTTCTCCCTCTCATGCTTTTTCCATTTTGACCTAAAAAGCCATCTGGTCTCCCAGATATTAGGAAGAGCTGCAGGACCCCTGATGGTCACGAGATGCTGAGTGGCAACCAAAAAATGCTGCTTTTTTTCAGGTCAAGATGAATTAGGATAGGAATGACCACTTATTATAGGCCAGGCACCTTCTTGGCACCACTCAGAAGGAGGCAAAAACTAGAATCATATAGGGAGAGAGAGGTTGCTTCTCTCCATTTCTCATCTTTCTCTCTCCTTTAATGACTCAGTTGGGCTGTGATTAAAAGAAATGAAACTCAAGAAGGGTGGGGAAGGCATGGAGGGAGAATCAGCTGAGTGAGAAATCACTTTGGAGCCCAGCCCAGGCTCTGCTGACCAGGGGAAGCCTGAGCCCGTGTGCTTGGCATTCTGCCCTCCTGGATAGCGGCGAGAAAGGCTGAGCCATGGAGGGGTCTGGCCCCTGGAGAGTGGTTTTTCCTCCCCAAACTAGGAGGTTTGATGTCCAGACTAGCAGGAATGATGCTTGCCACCTTTTCTCTCTTAAAATTTTTTTACAAATATGCAAAGTCAGGGGGCAACATATCTTTATGGGAACTCAGTCTTTTTCAAGGGTAGATTATCTCCTATACCGTGTCCCCATCAAAGTACCCCCGACTCAGAATTCTCTATCTGCCTCTTCATCAGTAATAGTGGTCCTGATAGTATCATTGAAAGCATGACTTGGTTGATGCTATTGATAAATGAATTAGTGCTATCAATAATATCAGTAATATTACTGACAGGGATACATATCAAGAGTTTTTGAGAGCTGATTTCATGCCAGTCCCCAAGATAAATATTTGAAATGCATCATCCCATTGGATCCTTACAGCAAGCTTATGAGGTGAGCCCTGTTGTGACTTCTGCTTTGTCCACGAAGAAACATATTTATTTATTTTTAATTTAGTTTTAAAGATTTTATTTATTTGACAGAGAGCCACAAGCAGGCGGAACAGCAGAGGGAGAAGGAGAAGCAGGCTCTCTGCAGAGCAGGGAGATCCAGGACCCAGAGATCATGACCCAAGCTGAAGGCAGACGCTTAACCGATGGAGCCACCCAGGCGCCCCAACGAGGAAACAGATTTAGAAAGCATGAGAAACTTGCCCAAGTCCAACAAGCGAGATAAAGGCAGAGCAGAAATTCAAACCCAGGTGTATCTAACTCCAAAGCCTGTTCCCTTACCTCCTCAGATGACAACTTCTGGAAACTGAGGATCATTCCCAAAAGCAAAAGTCCTCGATGTCAGGGAGCGTTGAGGAAGGGGACACTTCCTTCTCCCTATCCTTTTTTCAATGTCCAAGATTTCTTCTTCTTCCTCTGTATCCAAGAGAGCTGTAGGAAGATAAAAAAGAATGAGTACTGGCGGAGGGGGTAGGGTAGTCAGAAAAGAAGGAGAATGGAACTGTGCCTGTTGACTCAGAGCCTGCTCAGAAGGATCAAACTTTAGGGTGTGAAAAGGAAGGGAGTTGCCCCTCCCTGGGTCCCTCAACTGGGAGCTGTGCCTTTGCCTCTTTCCTATGTGAACTCCCAGCGGGCCCCTCCTCCCTTCTGAGGGGGTGGGGGTGGGACCTGGGGTTTCCTAGATTATAATGTGTGGCTTTCTCATAAAGCTTCTGCACCTTTTTATGATATTAAATATTTTATTCTTCCGGTGACATTTGAAGCCTTCTCTACTTTTTCCCCCTCATTTTATTTCTTTGGGACTCAGATTTGCTGGGTCTGATGGTATTTCTGGTAAGCTGGTTTTATTGTGTGGAAGTCGTTATCTGTTAAAGTCAGGGAGCAGCCCTTGCCCTTCTAAAGGGATGGGTTTTACCCTTTGATTCCTGGAAGAATGGCTGGGGTGGGAGAGAGGAGAGGAGCCCCAGAGGTAGGGGGCGCGGAGGGGCAGTAGAATGGGAGCTGCAGCCCTGGTTTGGCCACTTGTTAGCTGCAGGAGGGGAGCAAATCTCTTCAGGGAAGGCGGCAGCCATTTGGAGAGACTGTGCCGGAGCCTGAAAGGGAGCTTCAGACCCACCTGCCTGGGGAGGGGCCAATGAAATGCTGAGCTTCCTTTCAATGTCCGAAATCCTGACTTCAGGATATATGTGCTCTGAGGGCAGATTTCTAGCGCTGAAAGCGTCTGAGGGTCGGGAAGGGCGGCTTGGGTTGTAGGGTGAGGCTTAACTCATCGTTTGGTGGGAAAGCAAATATACAGGGGGAACAGTTCTCCATGCTTTTCCTTCCCTTCCCTACGGTGTCCTCGTGAGAGAGTTTACTCCCACCATGACCCCTACCTTCAAGGGGTCAGTAAAGTGTTGAAGAGCACAGTTTCCGGCTTCAGACAGACCCGGGCCCCGAATCCGCTCTGTCTCTCATTAGCCCTGTGACCTGGGGACAATTCAACCTCTGAGTCTCAAGCTTCCGTTGAGTAAAATGGGGCTTATCATACCCGCCACAGCTGCTCTGGGCACTAACTGGGATAATGCGTTCACCGTGGGCCGGCGCCTGGCCCTAAGTAGGCTCAGAGCACAGTTGCTGCTACTATTACTGGATATTTCCTGTGGGGATGACGAGGATGATGAGAGCTGAGATGGTCGGGTGGTCGCTGTGTTCCAGAGTCTCTGATGTGGGTCTCGTTATTACCCCTTTCTTACAGATGGGAGAACTGAGGCAGAGTGAATCCGGGCACCTCACTCAGGTCACACAGCTTCTTAGTTCTAGAACGGGGAGTTGAAGCGAAGCAGCCTGGTGCCAGGACCCTCTGCCCTTAGAGCCCCGTCTTCATTCTTTGCCCTGGTTGCCTAGTATTTCACAGAAAGAATGTTCTATTGCTGACTTCATCTGATTGGTGGGCATTTCGAGTGCTTTCGGCTTTAATCTATTATAAACAGTGTTGCTCCGAGCATCTTGGGGCAGAAGGCTGCTTTGTGTTCCAAGTTACTTCTTCCACATCGATTCCCAGAAGTCTGTGAGGACAGTTTTCAAATTCCATGATTTGGGCGAAGACGTGGGATGGATTAAAATAAACGGGGGGTGGTGTGCCTGGGTGGCTCAGTGGATTAAGCCGCTGCCTTCGGCTCGGGTCATGATCTCAGGGTCCTGGGATCGAGCCCCACATCGGGCTCTCTGCTCAGCAGGGAGACGCTTCCCCTCTCTCTCTCTCTGTCTACTTGTGATCTCTCTCTCTCTCTGTCAAATAAGTAAATAAATAAAATCTTTAATAAATAAATAAATGCATAAATAATAAAATAAAAAATAAAGAGGGGGGGGGGCCTGTGTGGCTCAGTGGGTTAAAGCCTCTGTCTTTGGTTCAGGTTGTGATCTCAGGGTCCTGGGATCGAGCCCCACATCGGGCTCTCTGCTCGGCGGGGAGCCTGCTTCCTCCTCCATCTCTCTCTGCCTGCCTCTCTGCCTACTTGTGATCTCTGTAAGTAAATAAATAAAATTTTTTAATAAAAAAATAAATAAATAAAGAGGGGCAGGACCATCTCTGGTTTTCAGGACTACCACTGATTCAGGGGTGCTGGCTTTCTTTCATGATGCAGTTCACGTAGTTCAAGGGCAGGCTAGGGTGTTGGGCTGAAAGTGTCCCCTTGAGGAGGGGAGTGAGCCAGTAAAAATGAAGCCTCCGGGCCTTGAGCACAATGTGTGCTCTCGATGCATGTGGGAGAGAGCACAAACACAGAGGAGCGGACAGGTAGAAGGAAGTGAGCAGGTGGGACTGGTGTCTCCTTGAGGACACCAGGGGGTGCGGGACTGTGACCACAAAGGTCCCAGTGGCTGTGCCCCACACCTGTGAAAAACCACTCCCTGGCTGTTGGAATGCTGACAATTAAACACGTTTGTCTTAGCTCTGAAATGAAAACCTAGAACAGTTCTGTTCATCTTAATTGTGGTGGTAGACCTGTCTCAATTTATAAGGTCTTCTCCCCATCGGTCTTCAATCTTCTTTTAATTTTTGTTTGTTCTAAATAGCTCAGGCTCTTTGTAAACTAAAATAAAACAAATGGATACTCTGCTGAAATATATAAAGAAAAAACAAAAACCACTGTCCTCTTTCCCGTTCACTTTGGTCCCTCTCTATACATCTTTCTATAGATTTTCCTCCATGCATATGCAAATCTAAATAAGAATTTATATCCGTAAGTTTAAAAATAGAAGCATAAAAAGCATACAGTAGTTGTGTTTCCTTGAGGCAACTTTCTGTGTCAGAACTGCATGTCATTATACAAACTTTTCCCTTTTTTCAAGACAACTGGCTTTTTAACTTGATCTTAACCGTATGTAAACCTCCTTCCTTCTGTCAAAGATGAAGATGAATAAATTGAAGCCAAAAAGCACAGGAACTATGCTTGACTTAACCTAAGTGTCCAAAACCCCAGGCTACAAGTCTGTCTTCCACAGATTTCCACAGACTTCTTTTATTTTTATCATAGGTCTTGGGGTAAGTGAACAAGAAATTATGTCATCAGCATCATTATTATTAATCTGAAAAGTTAGCCTTTTCCCTGGGTTCTCCAACTTCTCCCTGAGCCCTGCCTTATACGTCTTCACCACCGGCCCAGATACTCTTGGAGGCTGTAGAGGCCATCCTGGATGGGAAACAGTCAGCTTGGAACCCAGGCCACCAGCCTCAATCTTGAAGCCTTTTAGCCTTGGGGTAGCAAACAGTAAGAAGTGTTCCTAAAGCCCTCACTAGCCCATTTCTTCTCACTGAGAAGATAGCATCTGAATAGCATTATACACATTCCTAGGACAGTGGGCTGGTTCATCAGAATTCTTCCAGTGCAAAGAGCAGACCTGGCCGTGAGACAGAGTTGGGTTCACATCCCGTCCCTGTCACCGGGAAGCTGTGTGACTGTGGGTAACAGCTAAATGTGCCTGAGTCTCTGTTGCATTGTCCATAAACTGGGAATGAGCCCCATACCTTAGGGTATAGGCCAAGCCCAGTGGGTATAGATGCGCATGAGCTGGACCCAGTTCTGGAACCTTCCTTTCCAGGGCCAGTTCCTATAGGTAGAGAGGAGCTTGGTGAGCTAGGAACAGGGTCCAATGGGTGCTTGCTTTTTGACACCATCTGACAGTTCTCCAGTTCTCAGTGGGCAGTAACTCTGGGGACAATCCAGCTGAACTTGCCCACAGCACACCTAGAGATAGCATCAGATCCCATAAGTCAAAGGGTCAGTCCTACAAGACTGCCCCTCCAACTTCAGAGGCCAATCACAGCTTGCCACCTGTACTTCTTGACTGACCAGGTATAGTTTGGAGGTTTCCATGACCCTCTCTTTGGCTTCTGTGCATTTGCTAGAGTGGCTCGCAGAGCTGAGAGAAACATTGCCTTTTGTTTACCATTTTATTGTAAAGGATAGAGATGAACAACCAGGTGAAGGGGTACATAGGATAAGGTAAAGGGAAAGAAGCATGATATTCTTGAACCTCTATGTGTTCACTACCTGGGAAGTTCTCCCAACTCTATCCCTTCGGGTTTTTATGGAGGCTTTATTTACATAAGCATAATTGATTAAATCATTGGCCATTGACAGATGGTGCAACCTCCAGCCACTATCTTCTTACTGGATCCCAAAGTTTCCAACCCTCTAATCACATGGTTGGTTCTCCTGGCAATGAGCACCCCAACCTTAAGTTTTTTCCAAAAATCACCTCATTAACATAAACTCAGGTATGATTGAAAGGAGTTTCTTATAAATATCAAGAAACCTTATTAGCTCTTATCACTTAAGGAAATTCCAAGGGTTTTAGGAACTCTGTCTAGAAGTAAGAATAAAGATAAAATATCTGTATGTCTTATTATAAATCACAGTATCACTCACAGGATCTTTTTCTGGCTTTCATTGATCTTCAAGAATTTTTCTTACCATCCACATGGGGAAAGGTAATTCTAGAAGCCCACTGTCATGGGGATGATACAGACCTAGGTAATAAAATGACCCTGTTCTTCAACCTGGCTCTGCTCACTGTGTATTCTTACTTAAATCCCTTAAGCCTTCTAAAAACGACAAGTGTTGAACTTGATTTTATCTGGGCTCCTTCTTCCTCTGCAACATCCCACAAGTCAAAGCTCTACTTGGGTCTCAAGAGGGAAGACCCTGAAGATGAGCTTCTATGGCAGGCAATGGGGCTTGTGCTCCCCCCACCCCTGTGTCCCCTGAGAGCTCTTCTTTCATACACAGTAGACATTGGGGAGAAGACGAAGTTCTCCAGATGGTGGGATTTCAGGCAGAAGCATTGTAACCAACCCCCATGATTTTGTTGTTGCCTTGTTTAGATAATGAAGCATTTCAACTGAAAACTGACTTTTCCTTTTTCAATTATAAAGTTATTATATATACACATAAGCATGTTTAGAATGCAGAGAAGGAGGAAGAAAGGAAAATATCACCCAGAGTCATGCCATCTCCAATAACCACCATTTTAAAGTATTGGTATTTTCTTTTAGTAGTTTTCCTGTGTGATATATATTTACCAGTTTTATTGTGGAGTATCAAAAACATGTAGAAAAATGTGTAAAAACATCACAAGCAGTTTCAACAGTAATAAATATGGGATGCCTATCCAATCATCACCCAGGTCAAGAATTAGAATATTGCCTGCATTCCAGAAGCTTTTTCTTAACAGACCCATTGTGACTCTATTTCCCATTTTAGCACTTTCTCCCTTTCCAGAAGTAGCCACAACCTTGACTTTTATGATAATCATGCCCCTTATCTGTTCTATATAGTTTCTCCATGTATATGTACATAGCACAACAATTTTATTTTTGCTTTTTAGTGGCATATTCTCTGACATTCAGCACATTTCATTAAGCTAGCTAAAACCCATCTTCTTAGTTGAAACAAAAACCGGTTATCAGCTGGCCCACAGCTTCATTCAAATCTAAGCTGTATTCACAACACTACACGTGAATTCCTAATGTGGTTGGACCCTCTGTTAGACCCCAAAGTTACAGGAGTGAATGGTGTCATCGCTGACAAAGAGCTTGGTCTATTTACCCAGCCAGAAATTGATACTTCGGGTCCCACCACCCAGAATCACATGTGGATGCCTCTTTTCAGCACATATACAGAGTAAACTCTCCCTTCCAAATGATTCCCTCTGGTGTAGACTCAGGCCTAGGCTGGGCTGCCTCTTCCTGTCCTTTGAGTTTTTGGCACCTACAGGAGCATATTTTTTTTCCCCCCAGCTGGTCCAAACCTTGCAGGCTTTTTCTAAAGCATATTTTTAAATGTTACATCCTGAGTTCATCCTGGGTAAGAGAAAAACCTTTTAGGCAAGGGGTGGGGGTAGAGAGAGAAAGGGAACCAATGTCTCTTGAGCTACAGTGAAGTGTAACTTCGGATCTTGGGATCCACCCAGCACACCAGGCAAATGGTATCGCCATCCCCATTCTGCACATGTAGAAGCCAACCCAGGGAGGGGAGTGGCGTGCCTAGTGCCACTCACATTGGGATTGGCAGCCTTGGGATCAGAACCGCAATTGCAAGGGTTCCAGTAACCTTGATGGAAAGGTTGAGAGCCCCAGTGTGGGGTCAGACCCACGCTGAGCTAGTTGATGACACTGGGCGGTGATGTATTAACCTTCTCGTACGCACAACAGCACCTCAACATGGGGTTGCCTGGAGAGCGAGGTGAGGGGTGTGCACTCAGCCCAGAGTCTGGCTGATACTTAGTACGTAGGACAGAGCAGCTAGGAGAGAGTAGGACAAGATGCTGAGGAGGCCTTGGGGGTGGGGGGGAGGAAGATAAAGCACTATTCCCCGGGGGCTGGATGGTTAGCGCTGGTGGTGGCTGGCAGGGCTGTGAGTCTTAGAGGTGGTCCTTAGTCCGCAGCTCGCGCGTTTCCTCTCACCCACCTCCGTTCCCAAAACACTGCACTCAGAAAACCTCAGGGTCCAGTGTCTATGGCATCTGTCTCCATTCAGGGGTAGATTTTTTTTTTTTTTTCCTTCTTTCTCTTAAATTGCTCTCTGGAACAAAAAAAAAAAAAAAAAAAAATTAAAATATGCAAAACGCCCAAAATTACACTCAACATACGCTGAATAAATATATACCCACAGAAGCATATGTTCAATGGCTGCTGCTCCGTGCTTTTCAAAGCCAACGAGCTTATAAAATCATTTCTCACGCAGAGCCCGGGCGATCGATGAGAAGGTGCAGTGTGAGGACACAGCCACAAGCTACAAATAGAGATTTTAGTTACAAAGAATGGGGAAGGGAAGGAGCCAGCAAGACCTAGCAGGGATCAGAAAGACCATGCCTTCCACCTGTCCTGATAAAAGCCTGGCTCTGACCTCGGAAACCAGTGGCTCACCGCTAGGCACAGCAGTGGGTGACAAGGAGCATTTGGGGATCAGGGTCCGTGGGTTCAAATCCTGGCTCTGCCACTTACTATGTAATACTGAGATAGGTTGCTTTAAACCATTTTGTATCTGAGTCTCTTAGTATCCAAAAAATGGGTACGATAATAGTACCTACTTTACATGATTGTAAGGAGGGGTACCACCAAAGAGTTAAGGAAACCGACTCTGGTTTCAGCTTTCCTGGGTCTGCCATTGACTGGCTGTGTGACGTTGGGCAGGTTAGCGAACCTTGCTGTGCCTCAGATTCCCCATCTGTTAAGTGAGCATAGTAATAATATCCACCACCTCGGGTTCCTTTGAGGAAAGGCCGCGGTGTTTGGGCATTCAGCTCCTAGAATGGGACCTGGCTCCACAGGAAGTGCTCAGATAATGTCAGAAAGCCATTTCTTGGCCAGTGCCATCTTGCACATCAGTCGGTAGCGTGTTTACCTTGTCCAGGAGCTCATGGCTCTGTGCCACTCCCAGAGAGAATAGGACGTGAGGCTTCTTAACACTAAAATCTAAGTTTATCTGTAATGGTGACTTGAAGCAATTCCTGTCCCAAGCCTCAGCTGCCCACTGGCAGGTGGTGAAAATAATAGTGTACCCTTTTCTGAGTAGCTAGGCAGAGGGAAGGATATGCCTGGCACCAGGGCACTGTGCCACCCATGTCCCCTTCCCTCCCAGCACCCTAGCACCACCAAGTGCCTGACCTAGGGAAAGGTGGTACGAATCTGGTCTCCTCAGCAGAGGGCTCCTTCACTGGGGACTGTCTTTAGCCCAGAAGGCACAGCTTAGGAATGGGGCAGGCCTGAGCTGAACCTCAGTTCTAGCCTACAGCTGCTCACTGCATGACCTTGGGAAGGCCCCTCTTCTCTGAGCCTTGGGGTCCTCTTCTTCCACGGGCGAGCTGAGTCTGGCAGTCACAAGAGGCTGGAACAATAGAACGCATGAGGAAGGCCTTTAGAAACCTTGACACACACAGGAAAGGCAGCAGACCATGACCTGATATCCTGGCTCTGCCACGTACTTGCCCTGAAGCCTTGGGACAAGTTACCAAAGCTGCCCGTGCCTCAGTTTCCTCCTCTGAAAAATGAGAACAGTAATGCCTATGCCATCAGGCTGTAGTTAACAGTATGAGTTAATTTTCTCTTTTTTTTTTTTTCTTAAGATTTGTTTATTTATTTGAGAGAGAGAGAAAACGTGAGCAAAGGAGAGGGGCAGAGAGGGAGGGGGAGAGAGAGAGTCCATTGAGCATGGGGCCCAACATGGGACTCGATCCCAGGACCCTGAGATCCTGACCTGAGCGGAAATCAAGAATTGGATGTTTAACGGACTGAGCCACCCAGGCGCACCAATGTTATGAGTTCATGTTCTAATTTTTTTTTTTTTTTTAGATTTTATTTATTTATTTGACAGAAAGAGAGAGATCCCAAGCAGGCAGAGAGGCAGCCGGGGTGGGGGGAGAAGCAGGCTCCCCGCTGAGCAGAGAGCCCGATTCGGGGCTCTGTCCCAGGACCCTGGGATCATGACCTGAACTGAAGGCAGAGGCTTAACCCCCTGAGCCACCCAGGCGCCCCATTATGAGTTAATGTTCTAAACACATTTAGAATAGTGCCTGGCACAGAGTAAACGCTATCGTTAGCTGTTATTATTATTAATGAACTACACAAAGGCTATTTATTATAATCCCTAGACAGTTACCAAAGAGACGTTCGGCAGGATCCTGCAGGATTTCTTGGGAAGGTGTTCGCTGTTTTCCCTTCCCTCAGCTCCCCGTGCTTATTTGTACCATTTTAAAAAACTCCAAGTCGTGTAAGAATATTATTACTTCTTCTTCACCCTATGTTAGACTAGATGCTTTTTGAAGGCTTGGCTAAACCTTCGTGGGCTCAATGGCCTGGAGGACAGTAGGCTTTGAATAGGCACATGCTGAACCGAATCTCTACTCCGTGCGGTGTTCTGGGGAGCTCCAGAGAGAGAGGTGGAAGGCTTCGTGACTCCAGCCAGAAGGAGGGAGGGGGCTGAAGGGGTGGGCTGCGAACAGTAGCCTTAAGCCTCTCCCACAAGAGCAGTCCTTCTCCATGGTTCCCAGCTCAGGTGCCTCTGGCTACCCGAATCCAGCACCTGACCTCCCTCGGAATTTCTGTGAGCCTCCGGCAGAGAATTGTAGGATGCCCGAGCTGTAAGGCCCTTGGAAACCAGCTGCCACCTTGCTCATGTAACAGAGAGGAAGGCTGAGGCAAGAGAAGGGAATAGAAATGCCCCAAACAGAGGCTCCTAACTACCTGTGCTCCTCTAATGGGAAAGGCTGGTGGCCATAACTTCAGACAGTTAGCCGTGATAGACGTGTGTGCCATTGAAGCCAGCCACACCTTTCAACACTGCCGACATTCTTGAGCCTACTACTAGTCCGGAGCATAAGCCATCTTGACCCGTGACTTACCTGCCTCTGGGGGTTTACCCAGTGCCTCCAGTCAGTCTAGATTCTCCTGGAGGTCAGGGACCACCACCTCTTGTACTCCTTTGTGTCTCCATCGGAAAGGAGCTGTGTGGTGCTGAGAGCCTGGGTTTTAAGCCGGACACACCCATGTCTGCCCCCCTGCTCTACTCCTAGAAAGCTGAGTGACAGAGGAAAAGCCCTTCTGGACTTTTCAAAGTCTGTTCCCTCTTTTGCAATGTGGGGCTGGTAACAGCGAGCCCGTAGAATCGTGGGCCTCGAGCAAAGCAGACTGAGGAGAACACCCAGTGGGGTGTCTGGCTTACAGTAGGTGCTCAGAGCGTGCAAGTTTCCTTTCTCATGTCTCTGGGAAGTGTGTGTTGAACACAGCACAGATGACGGGCCCGTGGGGAGAGAGGCCTGTCACTGTTTCACGGGAACTCAAGAAACAACTAAGCACCGTGACCAGACATCTTACGGCATTCCAAAAATATTTTCTGGGTATCAGATATTAAAGTGATAATGATCACAGTGACAACTTTTGTAACACTTGATGTTTTATCATGCCCAGGCACTGCGCTAGGGATATTTGATAGTCTAACGCTTTCCCACCCCCATGGCAGTTCTACTGAGGTGTATGTCCTTAGTCTCAGTTTACGATGAGAGGCTTGAGTCTCAAAGGGTTAATGAAGTGACTGGCTAGTATTACGAGGCTCGTGAGCGGCAGAGCAAGGTGGGAGTCTAGCCAGGACTGGCCCAATGCCAAAGGCCATGCCAGTGTCTCCATCCCCTGTGCTGGGCCCTGGGATGGTGCTGGAAAGAGGAAGCTCTGTGTCTTCTACTCTCTCTCCTCAAATAGCCCACAGACGCCTGGGGAGATAGACTGTGAACCAGAAGCCATGGACTTGCTAGAGTGGTGTTCCTGTTGGAACAATACTTAACATAGGAGAGAAGGAAAAACAGCGCCGGCTGACTCTGGGCATCAGAAGGACGTAGCAACTTTCATACAAGACGGTTCTTTGTCCATCATGGCCCTGAGGGTTCCCAGCAAACCCAGGGGCAGGTAGTTACTATCAGGTCCATTTTAAAATGGGGAACCAAAGATCAGAAACCTATGGTGACTTGCCCAAAGTCATACAGCCAAGAATAATTAGCAGCATCTGGATTAGACTTTTCTTTCTGTCTCTGTCTCTCTCTCTCTGTCTCTTTAGCATCTTTCTGCTTCTGGAGTTGGGAGGGGATCTGCAGAGGGGAGACTGTTTAAGCTGTCACTTCGAAGATATATAGGATTTTTTAGGAAGAGGAGGGTAGGCCTCGCTCGGGGGCAAGGCATGGACAAAGGTACTGAGGTCAGACCCGGCAGGGGCCATTGGCCTCTGGGATAGGTGGAGGGACACATGAAATAGGGTCGTGGTTTGGCCAGTGAGCCTCGGAGCAATCCTGGGGACTCCTTCTCCACTCTGAGGTCTGAGGCCTCCCAGAGCCCCTGCAGCTGCAGTCCTAAATTACCCGCTATTGATCCCTGTAATCTTTTTTTGCATGCCCACCCCCTTCCTCCATGTCGGCATTGGATTGAGCGACGGCTGAATTGGCATGAGTTGATTAAAACTCCCTGTAATTATGGGCTCTCGACTGGCCTGGTTGTCCAAATCAATGTCTCCAGTAATAGGCAGGCTAGCTGGCCTTGTTGACAGATTGAGGCTGAGAGGGGGAGGTGCAGGGGATGGGCAATGGCAGGGTCTTCCCCACACATTCCCTTTCCAGGCTGTACTCCAGAGGCCTCCTGGGACGAGGGCACTCAGGCCCACTCAGCCTCCGATCAAAGGGATGGTCCCTAATGAAGGACTCTGCAGCCCTGCTTTGCTCCCGTGATCCTCCATAACCTCGCCTGAGAAACGAGGGTATCTTAGAAGTGTCCCTGAGTTTTGCTGGGAGAATTTGAGGAGAGGCATAGGAGAAAATGTCTAGCCCATGGTGCATCATTGTTTCCTTTCCTCTGTTTTCTTCTTCCTGGGATGCTGTATCTGATCTGTACATCAAGACACTGCTGCCAACAGCCCCTATGTTCCCCCATAATCCACGTCACGGCCTTCCTGCAAAGGTCTCAGAATTCTTGTGTAGCCCTAGCCAGTCTGAACTGCTTGTGACATCATGGATAGGCCACCTTCGTCGGGATCAGGGAGAAAGAACCCCTTTTTTTTGCCATCAGGGGACCTTCCACCAAAGGCTCCCTCTCACTTGCTGTATGACCTCAGGCAAGTCACTTGGCCTCTCCGGGCTTTAGTTTCCTCATCAGCAAAAGGGGCATGATGATGCCTGTCCTGCTTTAACATTGCTGAAAATAGAGCAAGAACTGCCTGTGGCAATATTCTGCAGGTCTGCAACCCTCTTCCATTGTTTCCTGAATGCATTCCCTATTCTGGGGCAAAGTAACAAGAAATCCAAACAGCAGTTACCATTTTTTGTGTCAGACATCTGTCGGGTGTGTGCTCTGGTTTGGTTCTCTCCTAAGCCCAGGGAGGTAGGAGTGACTCTCTCCAGTGTAGAGACGTGGAAACTGAGGCTCAGAGAAGCAAGGGCCCACGGGGAGGACGTGGCAGACTCCACTCACAGTTGTGGGATCCTCTGTGGCTGGCAGTGTGCTCAGCCTTCCACTCACGAATGATCTCATTGCCTTTACTTTGTCTCCGGTAACCTTTACGACGATGTGATGGGGCAGTGTGATTGGTAGGAGGCAGGACTCTTGCTAGGAGGTAGTACTGTTATTATGCTTCACTGGTGATGAGAGAAATCAGATACTGGCTGAGCCCTGGGAGGAGGACAAGGCTCTGCCTGTAGTTAGGCAGGTGTGGAGTCATCCTGCTGATGTCTTAAAACATGCTCAATCAATTCAAAGGGGATTCTCCACTCACTTCTGAGATAGTTCTCCCCTTCATTGCTTTAACAAAAAACCAAGCAGCTCAGAGCTCAGAGTATCGCCTACCTTCCATTTGTCCAATGACTGCATTTTATAGTATAGCAAACAGACTCAGACAGCAGGACGTGCCTGTCAGAAGCTACCCAGCCAGTTAGAAAGGAGAGGAAGACCCAAAACTCAGCTCTACAGCGATCCATTATTTACATGTTTTTTTTTTTAATTGAGGGTTTGCTAGAATTTGGCTACTTGTCTCCATCAGCCAATTTGCCTGCCACACCCACTGAGACAGGTCTTCCAGATGGGGAAACTGAGGCTCAGAGAAGCATGACTAGCTTTAGGCGATAGCTAAGAAAGGGCTGGATCTGAGGCTGGAGTCCTTTCCATTATCCCACCCTGCCTCTAAGGTCCAAGGTTGTAGAAGAGAAGGAAGGTGCCACACCTGTCATCTCCCAGGGCCCGAGGGAGGGGCAGGGCTCTTCTGTCCTCACCACGCTGGAAATCCCCCAGGATTGCTTGCCATATGAGTCACTCAGGCCCCAGGAAAAGTTATTTTGTCTTGTAAGCTGGTTGTTTTTCCTTCTGCGCAGAACAGCTGGCCCACCTTCTAGACCTGGGGGTGGGGTAGTGGAGCAGCGCAATACAAATTTTGTTCTTGAAGCAATTTGCATTCTATAATTAATGAACATTAAAATGCATAATTACAAATGGAAACAAATGGCTTGGTGATGTTGAAAACGGGGCTTGGGAAGGAGTGGAAGAAGGCTCACGGGATGAGAGAGGGGGCTGGGAGGAGTAAGGCAGGGCCAGTGTGTTGTTGGAGCAGCTGAGACTCCCCTTGGTATCTCTTCCCCACTAAAATCCTCAAGACTTCAAGGCTCAGGGATTCAGGCTCAGGGTCTTCCTGTGGGTCCTCGCCTGAAGCAGAGCAGAGTAGAGGCTGTGAGGCTCTGGAGCTCAGCTGAACTGGGTTTCTCATCCACTTACTGAAAAATTCTGCCAAAGAGCAGCCCTCCAAGGAATGGGGTCATTAGGAGGTGGACCTGCCCCTTTCCTTCTGCCCACTCCTAGCCCCACAGTGCCTGCCTCTCAGGCTTCTTTTTATAAGACCATAAGAAAGTGCTTACAGATAATCAAATTTACTGACTTCAGTAATCTCTTCAAGGGAGCAAACCGAAGCACTTCACAACCTTCAGTGCCTTCCAGTTGTACTTAGAGTGAACTCAAGATGACTTCCCAGGGCTGAAGTCAGGGGTCAACAACTTTTTTGTATAAAGAACCATGTAGTAAATGTTTTAGGCTTTGCAAGTCACATGCATGTGTTGTTGTTGTTGTTATTGTTTATTTCGTAGTCTTCCTTTTTTTTTTTTTTTTAAAGACTTTTATTTATTCATTTGACAGATAGCGATCACAAGTAGGCAGAGAGGCAGGCAGAGAGAGAGGAGGAAGCAAGCTCCCGGCTGAGCAGAGAGCCGGATGCAGGGCTTGATCCGAGGACCCTGGGATCATGACCTGAGCCGAAGGCAGAGGCGTTAACCCACTGAGCCACCCAGGCGCCCCTCATAGTCTTTCTTCTAAAAAAATAAAAAACAGAACTTTAAAAATGTAAACATAAATAGTCCTGTGCAAAACAGTTTATGGGGAAATAGATGTCTTTTTCCCTCTTTTTCCTGCTAAACACAACAAAAATGCTGGAGATTACATATAAAACAAACATAAGTCTGTGAAAGGTGAAGAGAAAAAGGCAGACCAGCTAGGAATTTGGGGGCCCATGGAGATATTGGTGGTCAGTACCTTGGGTTTTCTTTTTGCCTTATATGTTCCAAGCTTGGAACTGAAGGAGCCACCAAGTCAGAAATGCCAATAGGTAAAGACCAAAGAAAACAAAACTAAAACAACCCAAAACCCAAAGCTTACTCTCCTCAGCAAAAGGAAAATGGCAGCCTATAAAGACAGAAAATTTTTAGACAATAATCACTCTAGCCAGACATCATGGTCCAACCCCAACCCATTCTAACAAAGGCCAGGTAGGGAACTAGACTTTCATTTTTTTTTAAAGATTTTTTAATTTATTTTGACAGAGAGAGATCACAAGTAGAGAGAGAGAGGAGGAAGCAGGCTCCCCACCTAGCAGAGAGCCCGATGTGGGACTCGATCCCAGGACCCTGAGATCATGACCTGAGCTGAAGGCAGAGGCTTTTAACCCACTGAGCCACCCAGGCAGCCCTAGACTTTAATTTTTACCAGACTATAATAATATAGTCTGATAATACAGTACCTCCCCCTTTCTTTACTGCAGTGATGTCAGAGAGGGCTAAGTGGGAAACTGGGATTTTACTTCCCCTGACAGTAATGAGCTATGCCTCCACTTTGCCCTACTGGAACAGTGTTGGAAGAATCCAGATAAAATAGAAGGTTTAAATAAGATCCAGAGTTAAAACATAATAATATAACATAATGAGCCAAGTTTATCCAGGTCTCCACCAAATCACTTATTGCACCAAGAGCCTGAAGGA
This sequence comes from Lontra canadensis, assembly GCF_010015895.1. NCBI lineage: Eukaryota > Metazoa > Chordata > Mammalia > Carnivora > Mustelidae > Lontra > Lontra canadensis. Next base: position 4,236,356 of record NW_022631024.1, on the reverse strand, counting down.
TCTCAAACAGAATGCAAACAAACAAACAAAACATTGCCAATAGATGCCATTATGAAGATAACAAAGAATATATATCGGAAGTTAATGACAAATATGTTAAAATAGTCATCATAAAAATGCTTAAACAAGCAATTATAAGCACATATGAGAAAAACAGAAAGTCTTATCAAGGAAGTAGTAGATATAAAGGAGAAACAAATGAAAATTAAAGAACTAAAAAATACAATAATCAAAAAAATGTTTTGAAAACTCAGTGGATTAATTTGACTAACAGGACGGAGAAAATAACCAATGAACTTAAAGATAGAAATAGAAATCACCCACTCAGAACATCAAGAGACAAGACCAATAAAGAAAATAAACACAGTCTCAAGGGCCAGAAGGAGATAAGAAAGAGTGGAACTGAAAAAGTGCTCAAAGAAATAATGGCTGAAAACTTCTTGAATTTGATAAAATACATAAATATACATATTTGAAAAGCTGAGCAAATTCCAGAATAAACACAAAGAAATCCATACCAACAATTATAGTCAAATTTTGGTTTTTCAAGGAAAAAAATCTTGAAAGCAAGTAGAGAGAAATGACATCTTATTTATAGGAGAAACACAACATGAATGATGGTGGAATTCTCATGAGAAATCATGGAGGCCAGGAGGAAGTGGCACAGCATTTTTTAAGTGTTGGATGAAAAATGAAAACAAGAACAAAAACTGTGAACTCAGAATCCTGTGCCCAGTAGACATCTTTTTGGAATGAGGAAGAAATCAAGACATTCTCATATGAAGGAAAACTAAGAGAATTGGTTGCCAGGAGACTTATTCTAAAGACTGGCTAAAGGAAGTTCTTGAAACAGAAAAGGAACAATAGAAGAAGGGATTTTGGAATAGTGGGAAGGAAGAAAGAATGCAACACAAATATGGGTAAATGCAATAGACCTTCCCTTTCTTCTTGAGCTTCCTACATTATGTTAGACAGTTAAAGTAAAAATGCTAGCACTATCTGATGTGGTCCTAAATGTATTTAGAGGAATGTTTTTAAAAAAATATGCCACAGATGGGAGAAGGTAAAGGGACATAAAGGGAGGTCAGGTTTCTATACATCATTTAAATGGGTAAAATGATGGCATAAGTAGACTGTGATAAGTCATGCATATCAAAAGCTAACACTAAAAATTATGCAAGGAGATGTACTTAAAACACTACAGATAAATCAAAATGGAATTTTAAAATGTTGCAAGAGAAAGAAAAATGAAAAATGGAGATCAGGAAACAAAATAAAACATCTAACTTAAGCTCTAAAATACTAGTAATCACATTAAATGTAAATGGTCTAAAAATATAAATTAGAAGACAGAAATTGGCAAATTTGATTTAAAAATATGACCCAGTTATATGCTGTTCACAAGAAATTCACATAACATATAATGATTTAGGCAGATTGAAAGTAAATAGAAAGACGTGCAAATCAAACAAAAGTAGGAGTAGCTATATTCATATCACATAAAGTAAGTCAGAGGGAAATCATATAATAATGAAAGTGTCATCCACCAAGAAGTCATAGCAGTCCCGAATGTTTATGCATCAAACAGCAGAGCTGTAAAATGTGTAAAGCAAAAACCAATAGAACTGAAAGGAAAAATAGAGAAATCCACAATTATGGTTGGATGCACCAACCTTCCTCTCTCAGCAACTGATATAACAGTTAGAAAATTACCAATGCTATAATGTAACTCAATGATGTCATCAACTGAAAGGAACTAGTTAACATTTATAGAACACACTGCCCAGCCACAACAGAATACACATTCTTTTCAAGTGCTTATGGAGCACATACCAAGATAGACCATATCCTGGGCCATGGAAAAATACCTCAATAAATTTAAGAAATTCATCATGCAGAGTGTATTCTCTAAATACAATAGCATGAAACTACAAAACAATAACAAATAACAGAAAAATCTTTAAATACTTGGAACCCTCACAACACATTTCTAAATAAACCGTGGATTAAAGAGGAAGTCTCAAGGGTTATAAAAAACAATATGCTGATCTGAAAGAAATAAAAATAGAGTATATCAGAATTTGTGGGACACAACTAGCATAGTGATCTATCCTTTCCTTGTAATTTCTCTGTGTCTTTATATTTAATGAGGTAGGAAAGTTATTGCCATGAATGTATATATTAGAAAAAAAGTTTCAGTTAATAATCTATAATAAGCTTCCACCTTAAGAGCCTACCAAAAAAAAAAAAAAAAAAAAAAAAAAGAGAGAACAAAATGAACCCAAAGCAAGCAGAAAAAAGGAAAATTACTGATTTTAAAAAAAAAAAAAAAAAAAAATACACAAAGTCAATGAAGTAAAAAACTGATACCTTGAAAACATCAAGCAAATTGGGTGGGGGGGGAACTAGCAAAACTGATAAAAGGGAGAGAAAATACAAGTTGTCAATATTAGGAATGAAACAGGTGATATACAATACCATTTACAATGTCTAAAAAATAATTAAATACTTCGATGTAAATCTAACAAAATATGTGAGTCATGTATGCTGAAAACTATAGAATGTTGATGAAAGATATTTTTTAAATTTTATTTATTTTGTTTTAGAAAGGGAGCATGAATGAGGAGAGGGGCAGAGAGAGAGGGAAAAACAGACTCCCCACAAAGCAGGGAATCCAACATGGGGCTCAATTCCAGGACCCCCGGATCATGACCTGAGCCGAAGGCAGATGCTTAACAGACTGAGCCACCCAGGGTGCCCTCATGAAAGATATTTTTAAAAGATCTAAGTAAATGAAGAGACAAACTGTGTTCATGGATTGGAAGACTCACCATCATAAAGATCTCCTTTCCTTTCAAACTGATGCAAAGCTTTAGGATAATTCCTATCAAAACCTCAGCATGATTATTTTTTTTTATAGATATAGACAAGACTTTCCTAAAATTTATATGGAAGGGCGAAGGAACTAGGAGAAACAAAACTTCTTTTGAAAAAGTAGAATAAAGTAGAAGGAGTCATTCTACCCTATTTCAAGATGTATATGGCTATGGTAATCAAGACTGTGGTGTTAACAGAAGGATAGACCTATAGATCAATAGAATAAAAAAACACAGAAATGACCCACACAGATAAGCTCAATTTGGGTTTTGTTTTGTTTTTTGTGTGTGTTGTTGTTTTGTTGTGGGCTTTTTTGTTTTGTTTTTGTTTTTGTTTTTTACGAAGAGGCAAAAACAATTTAATGGGGAAAAGGGAGTCTTCAACAAAGGGTGCTGGTACAATTGCACATTCACAGGCAAGAAAACAAACCTCAGTGAAGTCTCACACCTCATGCAAAAATTAACTAAAAATGTATCACAGAATTAATTGTGAAGCATAAAGCCATAACACTTCTAGAAAAATACACACACACAAGAGAAAATCTTTGAGATTTGGGCTTGGCAAAATGTTCTTAGATTCTAAAAGTACGATCCATAAAAGAAAAAATGGTAACTTGGATTTCATCAAAATTAAAAACATTTGCTCTGTGAAAGCTCATTTGAAGATGAGAAGACAAGTTACAAACTGGGAGAGAAAATACATTTGCAAGCCATATCTCTGACAAAAGTCTAATGTCTAGAATATATAAAGAACTCTCAAGCCTTACCAGTAAAAAAAACAAAACAAAACAAAACAAAAAAAAAAAACAAATCATTCAATCAGAAAAATGGGCAAAAAACATTAAGAGACCTCTCACTGAAAAGGATAAACAGACAGAAATGGAGCTCAAGAGATACTCAGCACCACTAACTACTAGGGAAATTCAAATTAAAACCACAGTGAGGGTGTGACTACACACAGATCAGGGTGTCCATATGTATATATGGACACCATCAAATGCTGTTGAGAGTGAATCACTCATACATTTACTTGTGGGAATTTAAAATAGGACAACCACTCTTGAAAACAGTTTGGCAGCTTCCTAAAAAAAATATATACAACCTCCCTATGACCCAGGAATTCTATTTCTTGGCATTTTTTTTTGAAGAAGTGAAAATTTATGTTTACACAAAAGCTTGTATGCAGATATTTATAGCAGCTGTTCATTATAGCTAAGAAATAGAAACAACCCTCATGTCCTCCAGGTGAATGGTTAAACACACTATGACCCGTCCATACCATGGACTACTACTATGCCGTGAAAAAGGAACTAAATGTTGCTACATCAGCAATCTGGATGAACACGAGAAGGATGCTGAGTGGAGGGGAAAAAAAGCCAATCCCCAAAGGTCACATACTATATGATTTTGTTGATGTTATTATATTCCTGAAATGACAGAAATTCTGTAATGCTTTCTATTGAATTCTAACCTGTAAAGGAATGGAGACCATGGTGGTTTCTGGGCATAAAGAGAAGGAGTCAGTTGGGAAGTGGGTGGGATTTTAAAAGGGCAACAGGAAGAATTTCTGTAGTGATACAAATGCTCTGTATCTTGGTGATCAATGTATATATCCTGGCTGTGATATTCTTTCTATTGTTTTCCAAGATGTTTCCATTAGGGGAGACTGGGCAAAAGGTACACAAGATTTCTCTATTATCATATTATTTCTTACAACTGCATGCAAATCTACAATTATCTCAAAATTTTTAAAAAATAATTTTTGAAAAAGCAAACTAACAGGGTTCAGACGGGATTTGGCTTGCAGATCATAGTGCACAACTCTGGCTTAAGGGATGTGGTCACTGCCTTCCTCTCACACCTTGCCTTGTGCTAGCTGAACTTGTTTTCTCCTGGCTCACTGAGCTTTGACTGTCTGGCCTTCGTGGTTCCATAGGTCAACACTGTTCCCTTCTTCAGGACTTTCATACTTCGGCTTCTTCTTGGATAACGCCTCCCACTTGTATTCACCCAGAAGACCCCACTCATTATTCAGACTTCCCTCAGAGTTTCCCGGTATGCCTCCTGTACTCCATTCCCTGTTCACTTGGTTCTTTCTTCTTTTTTCACACCGTGAAATAACTGTCTTATTTATTTACTCATCAGTCATTTTCCTCTCTAGAATTTAAACTCCATGAGATCAAGGTGTTGTCTGTTGTGTTTACTGTGACATTTTCAGCACCCAGCACATTTGGCTAGTGCTGTGTAGGTGTCCAATCAATATTTCTTGAGCCGTCCAATGAAAGGCTTGCATAGGTAAGAAAGAAAGAAGCTGATAGTTGCAGTTAGGTTTCCTTTTGAGGGATTGGGTTCATTCATTTACCATTTGTTCATTTCCCCTTCATTTATGAAGTGCTTACTATGTGTTAAGTTCTGAGCCAGGCACTTCCAGTGTGTTTTCTCATGAAGTCTCCAGAAATGCCTCTGAGAGAGGCACTGTTACTCCCATTTTCCAGCTGAGGAACCTGAGGGGCTCTCTGAGATGAAACAGTTGTCGCCATGCCATTCTGGGCTCACAAAGCCTGTGTGGAATCATGCCTGACATCAGTCCCCATGCTCTTGCCTCCAAGCTGTCCCCCTCCATTGAAATAAAGGAAACTGAGGCCCAGCTGGGTTCAAGGACTTGCCCAACACACCAGGCAAGTAAGCAGAAGTGCTTGGGCAAGAGTTCTGATCTTCCTTTTTCCAGGATGGTTGCATGTCTCTCTTTTACTCAGGGACATCTTCTCCTAAGAGGAATACTTCTCTGACCAAGGCATCCCTACTCCAGTAACTGCTGGTCACTCACACTGCCAGGGTTTTGAGTTTCCCTTTCAAATTATACCGCACTTCTTTTTTGTTCTATTACTAGTCCTCTTTCTGACAGACACATAATATTCCTTACCTCTCAAACTAGACTCTAAGCGTCTTCAAATTACCCACGACAGCAGCTGCCCCTCACTGAGCGCTGTGCTGAGCATCTGACGCGTTTAGCTCCCTGTATCGGTTATCTATTGCTGCCTAAAAAGTCATCCCAAAACGGAGCAATGGAAAATGAAAAGATTTTACTGTCTCACATCATCTCTGAGGGTTAGAAATTCAAGAGTGGCTTAGCTGGGCGGGTCTGGCCCCTCTGAGATGCTAGTCAAGGTGTCAGCTGACTGGTGGGAGGGTCTGTTTCCGAGCTTACTCAGGGGCTGTTGGCAGGGGCAGCCATGCTGGCTGTTGACCAGAAGCTTCCGTTCCTTGCCCCACAGAACTCCCTCTAGTGCTGCTTACAACATGGCAGCTTGATTTCACCACAGCCAGTGATCTGAAAGAGACGGAGGGGGAGACGGAGGGAAGCTTCAGTCTTTAATAATCTAATCTTGGAAGGGCTACGCCATCAGTTCCACCATATGCTATTGGTCATGCGCACCAGCCCTGGTGCAGTGTGGGAGGACACTCCACCGGGTGTGAATGCCAGGAGGCAGGAATCATTGGGGACCATCTCCGATGCTGGATACAACTCTGTTTACTCCTTACAGCAATCCTATGAAGATAGATGAGGTTGAGTTACTGGCAAGAGGTTGTGCAGCTTGTAAGAAGCCAAGTTTGGACTCAGACCCAAAGTTAACATACAGACACACCGTACATCCTGTCTGGCACTCAGATGGCTCATTGGAAAAGTAGCAAGTGACTACATTGTTGCCGACGCTATGCTAAGTGTGCCCTGCAGGTGGGGACAAGGCAGGAGGGTCCATTGTGTTATAAACTTTGCATTTTGGTGAGGAAGACAGATAATGAGCTGTCAAGTAATTGAAATAATATGTAAATAATCTCGCACAGTGATACTACTAGATCTAGTCTGCCCTCACCCACCCTCAAGGACTCGGGGCATGACGTCCACGCCGGATGAAGGGATAATCATGTGGGGGTGACCAGAAAACCCACTTCATCTGCTCAGAACACCTCTCCCAATTTTAACGTAAGGAGGTTAAATCAGCTCTAAATCTATCTTTGCTCCAATGTCCTGAGATGGGAAACCCATCAGTCAGTTAGTGACAGGGGAGTGGAATGCATTGCCTGGGAGTTAGCTAAGAGCTACAGAGTCAGAAAGCCTGCAAAGCCCCACCCCTGCCACTCCTCCTCAGTTTCCTGATTTGTAAAATGGGACTCATGATACTTCCCACCTGAACTGGATCCTGTGGGCACTGTACCAATCACCACGAACTCTGTGGCCGAGGATGATGGAAATGTAGTCTCTCTCAGTTCCAGGGGGCAAAAGTCCGAAGTCGTGGTGATCTCAGGGTCGTGTTCCCTCCCAGGGCCTCGCTTGCTTCTTTCCTGCTTCTGGAGGTTACAGGATTGACTGAGTCATGGCCCCATGGCTGACATCTCTGCTCTGCCTTTACCTGGCCTTCTCATCCATGCGTGTCCTCTCTGTGCCTTTATCTTACGAGACATCCATGACCACATTCAGGTCTACCTTGATAATCCAGCTGGTTCGCATAATGCAAGGACTTTAGTTTTATCACATCTGCCAAACTTTACCGTCGAAGGTGACATTCACAGGTTTCAGGGGTTAGGTCAGAAACGTAACTTGGGGAGTCATTATCAGCCCACCACACTACCTCATAGGTTTGCTGTAAGGACCAACTAAGTAAAATAGGTTAAGTGTTTAGATCTTGCCTGGATTACAGAATATACATTTTTAAAGAATAAAAGTGGCAGGGAATCAGCTGGACATGGGGAAGAACTAGGAGTGAATTCCGTGCCCCTATCCCTCCTGTCACCTGATGAGAAGCTCAGACATTTTTTTTTAGCGCTTATCCCTGAGTCTCTGCAGACAGACAGACCCAGCCCCGAGTACCCGAGTACCCGTAAATGGTCCCGTGACCAGGTGCCCTCCTGTCTGACTGTGAGTGTTCTGAGACGAGCAGGGGTTTCCTCGGAGCTTGTATTAATATTTACAGAACTTCACTCACATGGAAAATTGATTTTTCTTCTTAAACACAAAATGTAGCCAGTTTTATAACCTTTCTGCAGCTTGATAAAGGCCATTTGTAACCCACAACAACAAAAGGTCAACCCTCCTGAAAATTAAAGTTTGCCTAAGAAGAATTCATAATTAAAAATGCACAAGAGTTCTTCGAGACATTTGAGACTGGCGCCAGGGAGGGTGACGGAGAAAGTGGGTTACAGTGGTCTTTGTAAATGGCTTTGTGTGTGTGTGTGTTTGCTATTGATGTTCTTCAGGATGTGTCTTGGGGAAGGGACCGGGGGTGGGGGCATGTACTATGGGGCCATTTTAATCGGTGACGTCCAGTGATGGATGAGGAGGGCTGAGCTCTTGGTGTTCATCTCTGTGGACAGGAAATGCCAGCAGAGTGACTGAAATTAAAACCCCGTACCTCATTTTCTGTCCCCAATGCAGGAGACTCAGTGTGCCGGGTGGGAAAAGACGAGCTCAAATAGCCAGTTGTCCTTATGGTATAGGATCTTCCATTTATGGTGTACTTAGCAGATACCAGGCACCCTGATAAGAGCATTTGACTAGGTCACTCAAGATTGGAGTCATTGGGGTTTTTTAGGGACCGGAGGGCTGCTCGTTTGGTGACCTGGAGAGAGGTGCCCATGGCTGGATCTGAGGCACCTGCAAAGGACGTTGCCTATCAGTTTAAGGGAGATTCGAGGTGTTATGGTTGCTGTTGTTGTTGTTGTTGTGGGAAAATGCATTCATTTCTTTAGGCTGGAGAGGGAGGATTTAGAAATAGCATTCTGTTGACCGTCAGGAGGATGGTGTGGAAGAGACCAGGCTGGAGAGTGCCGGCTCTTGCTGGGGGCATGCAGGAGTCCCGTTCAGGACCCCGGAGACAGGGATGGAGACAGAGACAAATTCAAGACAGGAAGGAAGAGAACTCACATGTGACAAGTACCGAATTGTGTCCAGAATTCTGAAGTAAAGTGCACACTCCCAGAATCCAATTTAAGCTTGACAAGAAATCCATACAGGCAGGTTCCATGCCCATTTAACAGACGGAGGCTCAGAGATGGTGAATAACTTACCCCGGTTCAAAGAGCTGGAATGTAAATTAATATCAGTGGGAACTCTAAAATAGACCTGGCTGCTGGCCAGAGGGATTCTTTATCAGTGGCAGACCCTACTGGACCATAATAAGTGCAATAATGATGACGGTTCCAATGTTGTCAACAGGAAAAGCAGCTAACCCTTGCTGTACAGTTGTCGTGTGAGCCGCAGTGTTCTGAGCACTTTGCTGACGGGAACTTATATTCTCACACATCTACCGGGCAGGTACTGACGAAAGTCCCATTTCACAGGTGGGCACACTGAGGGTCAAAGAGGCCATATAGCTATGAATGGGCCAAGCAAGACTCTGATTGAAACTGTCTATGGTCCCTGCCTCATGCCCCTTTTCAGAAGGTGGGAGGAGAGGGCTTGCAGGATCCCACTGCCTCCTCGGCCATGACCGCCCTGTTGCTCTCTCTCCCCCGAGCAGTGCCCCGAGGAGCTGAGGCCCATGAAGGACGGCTCTGGATGCTACGACCACTCGAAAGGCATCGACTGCTCGGACGGCTTCAACGGTGGCTGTGAGCAGCTATGTCTGCAGCAGACGCTCCCTTTACCCTATGACGCCACATCCAGCACCATCTTCATGTTCTGCGGGTGAGTCTTGGTCCCTGTGGCCCAGCCACTCCCCTCACAGCAGCGGGAGATGTGGGGAAAAGGTCAGGAGCTGCAGTCAGGCCAAGCCGGCCTTGACCTTCAACAAAATGCCTTTCTGTGTCTGCTCTTTTAGCCCAAGAAGCAAAAGGCAACAGGATAACCTTCTATTGGGTATTGGGAAGAAGAAAGGAAAAAGCAAAATAAATAATTGATTAATAGCTATACTAAACGGAATCCATGCTCAGGCCGTGTCCTAGGGTCAGGACTGTGTTCTGCTGAAGCCCCCTGCCCCTTCTGCCTCTCCACTACAGTCCCGGCCAGTGTACTCTGGAGACCAGAGCAGGCACTTGGAAAGTGTCACTGTGAAACAAGCAGGTATTCACTTAAGGATACAGGCTTGGGCCAGGCTTTCAACCCTATTTCTGTAGGAATTTAGCATTCCTAATTCTTGATTTGCCCATTCAGGGAAGGCCTCTCTATGCCCTAATGCCCTATCTGCAAGGAGAACCAAGTGGGCGGCAGGGAGGTGGGAAGGAGACCATGCAGCCAATGCCAAGAAGTCAGGGCATTTTAAAATTCTCCTGAGACTGAAAGAAGGGGCACCTTGGGACAAGCTCACTGAGTGGCCCTGGACAAGTCACTTTTCCTCCCCAGCTGTGGTCTGATCACCTGTAAAATGAGAGCTTTTGGACAAGGACACTGACCATTTCTTCCAGTTTACCTTGTTTTCCATGCAGAGGACTGCAGTGGGAGTTAACCTCTGTCCTGCTGTCCCAAATGGCATCCCGCGGAGGGCTTGGTCCTCAGCACTTACTCAGGGGAACGGATGCACCTTTTCTTCTCTGCTTCACTTTCCTCCTGGTGACATCTTCGTCTTTTTAAAAATGTGCTCATCCTCTGACACTCTGGGACTCAGACAAATAACCCCGTGCTTGTGCAAAAATGTCGGTCATTGAAATACGCTCCGTGCTCTACTGAGATAGAGAAACAGAATGAGATTTAACAAGAACATTTTCAGGCCTACATCTTATGCAAAAGAGGATGGGGGAGTGCGTATGAGTTTAATCCCAGTTTAACAGAAAACAAATTTTACCTGCTCGGTTCTAGTCTGTGGCTCCGCTGTTCCTTCTGGGACATATTTCAGGTTCTCCCCCTCTGCCCCAGTTACACTAGGGCTGCAGGTGCCTTTGAGCAGGTGTTGGAGCAGCTTGCTGGAGGCCCTAGATATGTATCAGTAAAATAAATAAGAAATAAATTAGTGTATGCAGACCTGAATTTATAGCTGTCTCTCCTCGGCTTAAGTGACTGCAGGGCAGTGTGGAGTAAATTATGCATGGGCTTAGATCTGAGGCTGGAATACAGAATCAGCCATGCTCTTATCATTATTTTTCTCCCTGTGTACTTGGTGTGTGTGTTGGGGGTGTGGGGGTCCTTCTGTTGCAAATCACATCAGTAACAGCAGCAGGGACAGCAGTAATGGACTTGGGCACAGAAACCGTCAGCACCTTCCTCCATCCACAGCACAGTGCAGAGGTCAAGGGGAGTCAGCAGACTTTGGTTCTTATTCGAGCACTACATTGGGCAAGCCTCTGAGGACCCCTGCTCTTCAGTTTCCTGGTCTCTAAACTTTTAATAATATTTAACTCAATATGAAGATGGTCGGGAAGAATGCAATGTATTTATCCTTTGCTACTCCATTAAGGTTAAGTCATGAGACCTTACGTGACTCACTGCCTTTTTGCTGTGTGACTTTGAGCACGTCACTTAACATCTCTGTGCCTCCCTTTCCTCATCTGTAAAATGGGGATAGTAATAGTTATCTCTTTATGGACCTGTCGTGAGGACTAAAATGCATTACGTCACAACTTATATGAGTATCTGTAAAGTGCTTCTGAAGGGCCTTTCTGAAGTACAGTTGAGAAACAATATAACATCAGTTTCAGATGTATAACACGGGGATTGGACATTTATATACATTATGCAGTGCTCACCACCATAAAGTGCAGTTACCATCTGTTACCATGCAAAGTTATTACACTGCTATTGACTCTATTTGCCATGTCAGGCTTTGCAACCCAGACTTAGTTACGACTGGAAGTTTCTTCCCCTCGATCCCCTTCTCCTATTTCACCTGGCCCTCCACCTCCCGGCCCCTCTGGCAACCACCAGTTTGTCCTCTGTATTCGTGGGTCTGTGTCTGTTTCATTTTGTTTGTTTTGATACTTAGATTCCACAGGTAAGGGAAATCATTTGGTATTTTTCTTTTTCTGTCTGACTTCTTTCACCAAATGTAAGACACTCTAGATCCATCCATGTTGCAAATGGCAAGATTTCGGTTTTTTGATGGCTATTATCCCGTTGCACACGCACCTGTGCACGTGCGCACACACACACACACACACACACACCCTTCTGTATCCATTCATCTGTGGATCAATACCTGGGTTGTTTCCATATCTTGGCTATTGCAAATAATCCTGTAACAAGCATCAGGGTACATGTATCTTTTCAAATTAGTGTTTTCATTTTCTTCAGGTAAATACCAAAAAGTGGAACTGCTGGATCTTAGGGTGCTTCTGTTTTTAATTTTTTTGAGGAACCTCCGCACCGTTTTCCACAGTGGCTGCACCAATTTACATTCCCAACAACAGGGCACTGGGACTCCCTTTCCTCTACTTCCTTGCCAACACCCGCTCTTTCCTGTCTTTTTGATACTAGCCATTCTCACGGGTTTGAGGGGATATCTCACTGTGGTTTTGATGTGCATTTTCTGATATTTAGTGATGTTGAATATCTTTTCATATGTCTATTGGCCACTGGTATGTCTCCTTAGGGAATATGTCTAATTCAGGTCCTCTGGCCATTTTTTATTTGGATTGTTTGTTGTTTTTTTTGGGTGTTGATATATCCAATAAGGGGTTAATATCCAAAATATATGAAGAATTCTGAAAGTCCTAAATAAGCTGGAAAGGGGTGGGGGGAGTTTGCTGTGAGCTGTTGAAACCCATCCAAAGGCTGATAAACAGGACAAAAAAGAAAAGAAAATCTAGGTCTCCTAAAACCAACTGCAGTGTCAATGTGTTTTGGAAATTGCCTATTAAGTATGCAAATGAGAAGTTACCCACACTTGTTAGAAGCACTATAAACAAAACAATGAAAGCCATTAGCAGGTACTTGTGAGAAAGTTGGTGGAGAGGAGTGGCAAGCCCTGAATTAAGCAAGGAAAACAAACCTTTGCTCAAAGAGACCTTCCAAACTTACTCAACTCTGTGACCTCTCTGAATGTCCTGGGTAGGGGCGGGTATAATAAACCTCTCTACAGCCAGGACAGTTCCAGTAGCTAAGTCTTATAAAGTGCCTCCTACAGGCCATGACTGGGAAGTGCTTTGATTACAACAGGCTATTTAATTCTTGTAAGGACTCTACAAGGGAGGTACTGTGATGAGCTCCAGTTACCCTCAAGAAAAGCGGGCACATGGTGGCTCTGTGACTTGCCCAAGGTCACACAGCCGGTAAATGGAGACTTTGAGATTTCCACCCAGGCTGTGTGGCTCTAATCTGTGTCACTGCTGGCTTCTGGACACTTCTTGCACTGTGTGGTTTTAAGCAAGTCACTGAACTTCCCTGAGCATTCCCTTTCAAGTGGAATCAGATAGGACTGTGAGGATAACTGAAATTACGCATGCACAGGGGCTAACACACATAAGCACCCAGGAATTGGTAGTTAGTTAGTCGAAGAGGTATTACGCCATCTAATTTCATCATTCAGTGACTGAACTGAGGTCTTGCTTACCAGCTCTAGCACCTGGAACATAGTAGATGCTCAAGTAATCATTGTGGAATGATGTTCCTCAGTCCATGTGGCCAAAGAATGTGTTCCTGGTCTCACCTTTCTAGCTATAATTCCAGCTGTTTCTCTTTTCCTGAATTAGGGCCCGTGGCTTCAGCTTCTGGAATTTTGACAGTGTTGTCCCTTCTGCTTCTCCTCTCCTCCTCTCCTATACCATCAATCTCTGCCCCCCCCGCCCCCGCCTGTGGGCATTCAGCTTAGACAGCTGTTTCATCCTCCAGACTCAGTGTACGGGGAACCTTCTCCAACGAGTCTTCTCTGAGCACTGAGGGGTGCAGGAAAGAGGTGTGCAGGTACCTCGGAGCTGGACAATAGAATACTTCACCCTTTCAAGGGGATACAAGTTAAATATTGGCTCGGTATTTATCAAGGAGTGTTAGGGAATGCAAAGAAAGGACTTTCTTTTCTTGTTATATTTTGGTTTGTATTTTTTTTCCTTTCTACCCACAAGACCCTCTTCCAAGGGACAGACCCATTTGCATGTAGCCTTGAATTCCAGTTTATCCCAGTGAAACCTGGACACCATTTGCAGACTGGACCTGTAGCCAGCTGCCGTGATCGTCAACCCCTGGTCAGGCCAAGGTCTGCACCACTAAGTAAAGTACCTTTCTCTGGGGTCACAGAGCTAGCCCGCCACTGCTGCTGCCCTGAGCGTCTCTCTGTGGTCACCCCAACTGCTCTTCTGACTTACCTGCTCTCCTGTGTGGTCCTCATCCCACTGTGAGTGCCTCATGGTACGGGACTAGGTCCCCTTCTTGTCACTCCCCACTATTAGACCTGAGAACTTCTTCAACACTGTATTTGTTGAATTAAGGAATTCATCTACCTAGATTTCTTGTGCCTACTCTGTGCCTGGCCCTTTGTGGGACGCTGAGAACACAAAGAGCATTGAGCATGAGTCCTTTCCCACCCAGGGCAGAGGGGACACGGAGGACAGGTGGCTGAGCCTCACGTGGTCCTAGAGGATGTTGATAGAGCACAGGTACCAGTGTGGTGGAGACAGGCAGGTGAATTGGAGAGAGGTGGAGAAGGCCTTGGAAAATCAGCTGAAGCATTTAGAATGAGTCTTAGAGGTGAGGGAGCAGCACCTCCCCCAAAGATCTCGGTAGGTTACCCAGCAACCAAGTTTGTATCCTTTGTATAGTGTGTTTATAATGTATTCTATTCATTCTTCTATGAGAACTTAGTATTATCTGCATAAATCCAACCTATTAAAAAAAAAAAAAAAACAGATAATATAAAGATAGGACTGGCCAGAGCCATTTGTAAGGAGAGAAACAGAAAGGGAGGAAATGGTTTCAGAAGCCTGACATGGGGGTCTTACTCAATGGGAGATAAATTTAGCTCTGTGCTTCTTGGCAACTGAAGTAAACAGGAAAAAAAAAAAAAAAAAGAAAGAAAGAAAGAAAAAGAAAACCATGGTTGATTATATAGTTGTCCTGGTTTGACAAAAGGAATGTTGTAGTTTTGTTGTTTTGTGTGTTTTAACGGGCCAACATCTTTTCTTGATATAATATTCTAAGAGAATGTTCCCTATATATTTGTAAATAAATCGTGATCAAGTCCGTTAATCTTTTTGAAGTTTCAGTTATTTCTCAGATCTTTCAGAACAGGAAACTGAGGCTCGGAAGGATCTCACAGCCACTTAGGAGGTGAAGTTGGGACAGGAGATATCCCATGGTTCTCTCTTCAGAGGTGGATGTATTTAATGTATTTAAATGTAATTTAATTTAAAATGTAATGAAAATGTATTTAAAAACGTGGGCTCAAAGAGCACATCTAGCCTCACATAGTCCTTACCAGAATATCTTTTTTAATGTCATTTTTATGTGATTTTGGAGGGAGAGGAGATAATACATGCGTTTGATACTCACGGTGAACTGGAAACCACTCACTTTCACGGTCAAGGCTTTGCACGCTCTCTAGTAGTGGAAACCACTGACCTCAGGAAGGGAGACGCTGATCTCGATTTTGACCATGAGTAACAAGTTATATATGTGTGGGAGGTTTCAAGGCCTTGTTTCATTGTGGTTCCTGACTTTAGGTTAGGGCCTGCATTCTTCCCTCTCCGAGTTCTGGTTGAAGGAAGAGGATTTTTACCTCCCACAGTTAACACAGAACATCCGCATGCCACGTTCTTGTCAAACATTACAACCTCATGCTCCCAGGAACTTGAAACATTTTGCCAAAGCTCCGGTGTAAAACATATTCATGGACAGTTGATGGAAGCACCCAGAAGTTCATCCATTTGCTCAGAGAGGATTTTTTTTCAATGTGGGCTCTGTGAAACATTATGCAGCTGAAAGGCAGAAAGGGGCAGCTCAGTGGTCAAGCCCACATGAGAAAAAGTCTGTACTCTTGAACTGCCTTAAATGTTCACCATGCACCTGGGGATAGTAAAGGCTCTGACAAGCCCTGTAGTGGTGAAACATCATATGTCACTGGTTCTAAAATGACCACATTTTCCACGTTCAAATCTCTGAAATTAGAATGCATTTTACTATCAATGATTTGACAGAGTTTAAAAAAAATGTTTTTCCTTCTTAGTGTTAGGTAAAATGCTAATGTTTCTTGTAAGTGTTAAGGGTCTTAGGATAGATACATTGTTACATAATTTAACCAGAATTCCCCATGGAATTCTGTTTCCTTTCCTTTCTTTCTCTTATTTCTTCTTTTCTGAGGAATACCCTTGGGTATCCTATATTCAAAATGGATTTTCCAAAAACTAAAATTTTCCCTTGAATGAAACCTTCAGATGGAGACCATCCTGAGAACAATCTTACTCATCTGTATTTTAGTTAATGTTGGGACAAGCCCAAGGGCCTTCATGAGAAAGACCCCCATGACGTTGGTTAGAAGGGTTTGTGTGGTTGAGGATCTTAGCTTCAAGGCCACAGAGAGTCGTGGTCCTGACAGCCCCAGGGTGGGATTTGTCACAGGTGTCAGATTCAGGAAAGCTGGAAAAGCACCTGTTGCTCTCTTGCCTTGCTGTTAGGGAACTCAGATTCACCCTGGCACTGGTCCAAGTCTGTGTAGCGTGCAGTTCTTTGAGCTCTTTTTACCTGAACTTTTCTCTGTTTCTATTTCCCCTCCCCTCCAGGATTTGAATCTTTTTCCTATTAAAAACAAAACAAAATAAAACAAAGCAAAAAAAAAACAAAAAAAAAACCAAAAACAAAAAAATGCTTTCTAGTCTTTGTATTTCAATATATAATTTCTGGTTCCATAAACCACTGAGGAATGAATGAATAACCAAGCAAGTAAATACAGGAATAAACACTCTGCTTTGAGAATCTGTGTAAATGCCTTATCTCTATAAGGTCCTGGTTTCCTCTCTCGAAAGACAAGCAGGTTGGAAATAGTCATTGGCGCTGAAGTAGCATGGGTGCTAGATTTGGAATGGGACAGTCCAGGTCAAGGTACTGTTTTTTTTTAAGTGCTCATGTGATCTTGGAGGAGGAATTTTAAAGTGCCAAGCCTCGGGGTCCTTGGTGGCACTGTTGGAATGAAACTCCCCACCTGTGATGTTGCTCTAAGGATTAAATAAAACATGCTCTTGGCTAAACACGTATAGGTTTTATGGTGCAATCTCTGAAGGCCCATCTATTTCTAGTATTCTCTATAATGTGATAGGTGTGTTAAGGGTAACACGTTCATTGCCTTCAGCTAAAATGCCCAGTTTGTATCTTTGTACTTATTTTATGTTTTTCATTTTGGCATATGTATAAATATAGTTTCATGCAGATCTTGGCTGGTTTCCTGTGAGCCTACACGCTTTAGAATTTCTGCAAGAAATTCTCCCAGACGACAGAATGTTCTAAAGAAACTGTATAATTATGTTGCATGGTAAAAAGAAAAAAAAAAAAAAAAGAATAGAAACCAACAACTAAACAGACCTTTGCATAAATCATCCATCTTGTTCCCTGAGGTGGCTTGTGGGAATGAGTTCCTCATGTTTCAAAACTCAGTGGATCATTTACCTCTGAGTCCCTATGTTTTTATGAGTCCCTGTTTTTTTTTTTCTTCCTCCCTGTATCTCTAAGAGTCTTACTAAGCATACCCCAGGCCTTTTTATCTCCCCTCCTTCCTCTACTGCTGAACCACAATCTTTTCCTACATCCAGACCAAAAAAAAAAAAAAATCACCATGTACCTATAGTTATAATATGGCTAAAATCACGCACACACACACACACACACACACACACGTTTTGAAATATGAACTCCAAGATCTATAACTTAACACCACTAACAGTAAGATACTTCTTCATGGGCAAATCACTTAACTATTCTAAAACAGTTTTCTCATCTGAAAAAGGGAGCCATTCCTCCCTGTTAGGATCTTATATTAGTTTCCTAGTTCTTTGATAATGAATCACCACAAATTTAGTGGTTTAAAATATCATAGATTTATTATTTACAGCTGTGGAGGTCTGAATTCCTAGAATCAAGGCTCCGTAAGACTTTAAGGCCAGAGAACAGCTGGTTTCTATCCCTGTCTCTCTTCTGATTCCACATGGTATCTCCTTCTCTGACACATTTGTCTACTTCTTATGCTCTTACAAGGACCCTTATTACACTGAGCCCAACCCAGATAATCCAGAACAATCGTCCCATTCTCAAAAGTCTTAAATCACATCTGCAAAGTGCCTTTTGCTGTGTATGGTAACATATTCATAGGCTCTGCAGACTACAACACAAACATTTTGAGGGCACCATTATTTTTTTTTTAAGATTTTATTTATTTATTTGACAGCACAAGTAGGCAGAAGAGCAGACAGAAGGAGAGGGAGAAGCAGGCTCCCTGCTGAGCAGGGACCACCCCCCCCCCCCGCCCCATACAGGACTTGATCCCAGGGTCCTGGAATCATGACCTGAGCCTAAGACAGATGCTTAACCAACTGAGCCACCTAGGTGCCCTGGGGCACCATTATTCTACTTATCACAGGTTGTAATAAGGAATAAGTCAGTTCGTCTACAGAAAAAATATTTCACTAGACTGTGGAACTTGATTTTAGGGCTGAACTTTGCATATGTGTGTGTATATGAGTGGTTGTGTATACCTGTATACATATAAATACACATACATGCATATACATATGCATGTGATGTATATGTTTAATTTATATGTAATAATTACATATGTATGCATTCACATATTTAAAATATATGAATGATATATGTATTTCCAATGAATGGCACATCAAAGTTCCCAATTATGTAGTTTGAATAATAAGAATATAATAATAATAACAGAGTCAAAGAAGGGCTACTCTGTTGATTTTAAGAAATCTGGATCTAGAGAGAACTCCACAAGTAGTATTTGAGAAGCACTAGAAATGATTTTATGCTCTGTGGTAAATGCAAATGTGCTAACAGATGAAATAATGGTAGAGTAATACATGACCATAATACCATTAATCTTTGGGAAGCAGCAGTGTTGAAATGGCACCATGTATAACACATTGTCTACTATATGACACATGCGATATTGTCCTTTATGTAAGTTATCTCCATTCTCACATCAGCTCTGTGATCAAGATAACTATTATCCCCATTTACTAGATTGTGACACTGAGGCCTAGAGAAATTAACAGATAGGATCAGGGTCATAAGGCTGGTAGGGGGCATAGCCTCTATTTGAACCCGGGTTTAATGAGATCCAAACCCTGAACTTGACATCTGTGTCTCCCTTAAATAAGGAGGCATGAAATCTCAATAAATTCACCAAAGTAGAAATTATACAAGCTATATTCTGAGACTAGAATGCAATATTAGTATGTATTAATGGCAATCTAGCTAACAGATAAATGTCTCCCCTTGAGAGCTAAAAAACAAAAATAAAAACAAAACGAAGTAACACTTGGGTGGGGAAAAAAATCAAACTCAAATGACCACTTCTTTAAAAATGAGTAAGTGCAGAAAGGCTGCATATCCAATTCTCAGAATATGGGGAAAGCAGTCAGAAGCTCCATGTCATTTATTGAGAAGCAAGACAAATTGAAAATAAACAAATAAAGCATTCAAATCAAGAAGCCAGAAAAAGAATTATAAAGCAAAGTCAGAGAAAGCAGCAGGAAAGAATTAATATAAATGAAAACTGAAATAAATGAAAGAGAAAAAAGAGAGAGAGCCTCATCAATAAAATACAAAAGAGTGTTCAAATGAGAAAGAGCGAGAGAGAGAGAACCCAAATAAACACATTAAGAATGAGCTGGGGACATAACCATGGAAGCACAGAAGATAAAACAAATTTAATGAGAATACTGTGTACAACTTTATACCAATAAATTTGAAAGTCTTGATAAAATGCATTATTTTCTTAGAAAATATAAATTACCGAGTTTGAGTCATGATGGCATAGAAAATCTAAACAGACCGATAACATAAAATAAAATGATCAGAGAGCCAACTATCTGCAATTGAAAAGACATGAGCTAAGGGGATTTATACGCGGGTCCTATCAAATCATTAAGGAATGTATAACCGCTATCTTGTATAAACTGAATCAGAGAAAGAAAATAAATGGGCAGTTTTCTAATTTATTCCAAAATCCTAGTGAAGTCCTAATACCCAAACTTGGCAAATATATACTCATCCATTTAGAAAAATCTGGTAGATGTATGAGAACTGATGAGCTCCTTATGTGGTAGGATGAAAAATCAAGTTACAGAAATCAGTCATAGATTCCCTCAATATCGGCAACAATTAACTGGAAAACATAAGTGAAAAACCGATCCTCTTCCTGATGGGGAAAAGACTGTAATAGTAACAGCTATCACTAACTGTATGTTTGGGTATGCCAAATTCCAGACTTAACTCATTTAATCCTCACAGTAACTCCATGAAGTGGGAACTTCCTTATAGATAAGCAGAGGAGGCACAGAGAGGTTAAGCATTTTGTCCAATGCCACACAGCCAATAGGAGACAGAATCGGGATTTGGCATCTGGTGGTCTGTATCCAAAATGCAAGTCTGTAACCTCTGTAGCCTCCTATGTTGCCTAAATACCTGTGAATAAGCCCTGACACAATACGTGGAAGACCCGAGGTGTAAAACTTCAGTGAAGGTTTTAAAGGAACACCATACACATGGAGATACAAACTATGTAACCGAATTAGCAAACTCACAACTATAAAGATGTTAGTATAAGATAAGCTAGGTTGCCATAACAAATGAAACCTCCCAAGCCAGAAGCATATACACAAAAGTTTATTATAAATTTTTCATGCAAAATCCATGTGACCGAGGCTCCCCTCTTTTATCCTGCAGTATGCATTTGGAACCTGTGGTCTCCAAGCTTGACATAGCAAGAGAAGAGAGGGCTTGAGAATCAATCACACAGGATGTTTTGAAGGGCTGAGTCTAGCAGCAACATATCACATCAGCACAGATTCCATTATTCAGAATCCCGTCACATGGGATCCCACCACTGCAAGGGAAGCCTGGATGCAGAGGCTACCGTGCATATCAAGGAGGAGGACCCAGCGTGGTAAACAGAAGACATCATCTTTGCCACGGCTGGTGGCAGTGCCCAGCACAGAGCTGACTCTCAATATTTATATCTCTTAAATTTTTATCTTCCCCCAAATTGGTCTACCAATACATTGCAATACCACCCAAAATTCCACTTGGGTTTTATATGGAATTTGACAAGTTAACTCCAAAATTCATTTGAAGGGGAAAATAGTTTAGAAGAGTGAGGAGGTTTTGAGATAGAAAATCAGTCTTTACGATGGGGAGGGAACTTACTTTACTATATGCAAACGATGCTATAAAGCTGCAATAATTCAAAGAGTATAGAATTATTGCAGAAATATACAAATAACTAAGTAGGAAAAATTCCAACCCTGTATATATGGTATACATAGTGATTTAGTATATGACAAAAGAGCATTTTATATTAGTTAGTGAACCAGAGGGAACCTTCAGGTGATGGTTACTATTTTAAAAATAACCACTCCCGCCATGTACAAAATTAAATCCATACAGATTAAACAATTGAAGATGAAAAGATTTTTTTGTAATGAGAATAATATAGAGAACTATGTTTTATCATCTCGTGGCTTCCTAAGCATTGCCGCAAATTCAGAAGCAATAAAGGGCCAGGACAGAAAGGTTATAAGGTATCAAAAGTAAGATTAAAAGACAAGTACAGACTAGAAGAAAATTTCAATATATATGGCGGGCAAAGTTTAACTATCCAGAAAATATGCAAAGCATATCCAAGCCAATGAGGAAAAAGACAAGTATGACAATGGAAAAAATGGTCAAAGCACGTGAATGGACAATCTACACAAGAAGAAACAGATAGACCTGTGACACGAAAAGACGGTGAACCTCAGCGCTAATCAGAAAAATGCAAACCGAAACAAAAAATGACTCGGAGCGCCGGGATGCCTCAGTTGGTTGATCATCTGACTCTTGATTTCAGCTCAGGTCATGATCTTAGGGTCCTGGAATCGAGCCCCACATCTGGCTCTGCACTCAGCATGAAGTCAGCTTGGGAATCTCCCTCTCCCTCTGCCTCTGCCCCTCCCCCCACCAAATAAATATAAATAAGTAAATAAATAAAATGTTTTTAAAACGAGTTATTTTTCCCATCCGAGATGATAATAATTACCATGAAAGATACAGGGAAGTGGGCTCTCTCATTTATCAGTGATAGGACTGTGAATTGGTAGAGACTCTACAGATGTCTATTCAGGAGACCTAAAAATTTTTAAATTCATGAAACACTGACCCAGCAATCCCCCTTCTAAGATTTTGTTGTAGAAACACACATGTACACAATGATGTAGGCACAAAGATCTTCATTATGACACCATTTGCAATAATAAACAGCTGTAAACCACCAAAATGTCCATCCATAAAGATCAGCTAAAAATATGATAGTATACTTACACTCTCCAATGCCAAATAACCAGCAGAAAGGTAGATCTATATGAATACTGATTTGAAGAGATCTCTAAGAAATAGTATTAGGTACAAATGCATATCTTACAGCAACGTATGGTGCACTTATGAGTTTATTATGAAAAATTTATGTATAATATATTTTTATATACATGATATTGTATTTCTAAAGGCATTGAAAATACTCTAGAAGAATCTATAATAGTAATGATGAGTACTGAAATAGGAAGTAAGAATATGTATAGAGTGGAAATGAAGAACTTCCACATTTCACTCTATAGACTTTGGTAATGTTTAATCATTTACAACAAAAGTAGTATTCACAGGCATACGTGTGTGTGTGTGAAGAGAGAGAGAAAGCTCTACTTCAGGAAACCATTTCTTATACTTCCTGGGAACCTACTAGGATAAATGGTTGGAATTAGACTTTATTAAGAACTTACCATTTACTCTCCCCATTCATACAACTCGTATTATGTGTACTGCAACTTTATCAAGGGAGAGTTTAATTGCATTTAACAAATGCAAAAAGAAGTGGGGATAGACTTGATGAAGGTACCAGGACAGCCCTTCTTCCAAGAACTTTCCACTGTACTCGGGCAGGAGCATGTCAGCATGAGAAAGACAATTGGTGCTCCTGTGCAACACACTGGAGGTTAGAGAGGAACAAGGGAAGAGTGACAACTTTTCACAAGAGTGATCTAGATCAGCTTTTCAGCCCTGCCTCTTTACTTCCTGCCTTCAGTTGGGTTCCACGTCTCTAACATCAGCTACTGGCTCCTTCAACCCAGGAATATTTTCAACCCAAACCATCTCAAACAGACTCTCCCTTCTTCCAAATGAGTACCTGAGTATCTCTGCAGTCAGATTCAACAGATGTTTCACTCTACCTCCCAGAGAAAAGACAAATAAGAGACTGCCTGCCTTCTACTGCCTCCAGCTGGCACAGCCCAACCAGGGTCAGATCATGCAAAGAGAAACAACTAGAGTTGGAAAAACAAGAGTAGAAAAAGGTACCTTTGTTGCTTAACAGACCTGAATTTGAATGCCACTTTGCCACTCACTGACAGTGTGACATGCTTTATTCTTCTTTGCTCCTCATTTTGATTCTGGGTAAAGCAGGAATGATGATATTACTTGTCTTCTTGGTTACAAAATAAATATAAAAAGTGCCTATGGAAAATATATGCTCAGTAAACAGAAACACCATCACTGCCACTGTTACTATAATTTTTTTGTGTGTGTGAACCACCTTGAGTTTCTGTTTTTTTGCAGCAAATGTATCATAGGACCTTGTAGCTGCCTAGTGAATTAAGATAGGATAAGTGTTTCTACCCCATTTTACAGATGAGGAAACTGAAGATCAAATAAATTAAATGACTTGCTAGGGTTCACATGGGTCCAAAGGAGCAAAGATGACATCTATACAAGTTTTTCCAGTTGAGCAGCCTATTCCCTTGTGTGTGTTATCTATTATGTATACTCTATTCCCAGTGCCTAGCAAAGGAGCATGGGCAGGTAGACACTGGAAGAATTCCAGCTTTTGAACCGATTTTTCAAGGGCCGAGACCTCTGCTTTCTCCCCTCCCCCATGCTTAAGAGATAGCTTTTTTTCACTGCAAACATCCCCAGATTGCAAATGCTATTTCAACACCCCATTTAGATGCCTGTTTGGTCCATAGAGGAGGGTTTGTTTGGTCCCTGCCTCAGAGGCATGTTAAGGATTCTTTAGGATTGGGTAGTTAGAGGCCAACAGAGGCTGCTAACATTGCTAATTGAGCAGAAGCACTGGCTGCAGCTCGGTGAGCTGTCCGTGGTCCTGGACGGATCAGCTCTGCATTACAAGGGCAATAACAACATTGTTTTTGCTACAGTCTTCAACCTTGGTCGACAGATACACTGGGAATAGATTCTGGTTTGAGAAACTAGTTGATAATTCCCTGCGAATTGGTCTGTCATGCTTTTTAAAATCTGTGTGTTCATGGAAAACAGTTTTTAAATTTGCTTTGGGCGTAGATGTGCACTCTGGTTTCCCCCCGACTCCTCCAAAATGTCACAAATGACTTTCCCTGAATTTACCAATTTGCAGGATTAATGTGCTTTTCTCTAGACACCTGGGCCCTAGAGAGATTCCAGACAGAATAGCTGTCTCCATTCCTAAACTCTGACCTGTTTTGCAGGCAAAGGAGGCTTGGTTTTAGGTCACCCACAATGGGGGCATCCAGCATGCGGAGCTAACTCTCGGCTCTGTTTTATCACGCAGTTGTGTGGAGGAGTACAAGCTGGCTCCTGATGGAAAATCCTGCCTAATGCTCTCAGATGTCTGCGAGGGCCCCAAATGCCTCAAACCTGGCTCCAAATTCAACGACACCCTCTTTGGAGAGATGCTGCATGGTTACAACAACCGGACCCAGCATGTGAACCAAGGCCAAGTCTTCCAGATGACCTTTAGGTATGGGGCAGACACTTGCACTTCACTGTTGAATCACTACCCCAAATCTGGGCAGGGGGAGGAAGCCATGGGCACCATGGAGTTGAGTGGTTTTAGACTGGTTAGCATCTCCCCAGGCTCACTGATGCCTATCCAACAGAGTGTTAGAAGTCAGCAAAATTCATTCCATGAGTTTCCTTTTCCACTGACCTACTCCTTATTTATCCTGCTCTTCCATTTTTCTAATTCTAGCCACATTTTTAAAAATCAGTCTTAAATCATCCTGTAAGTACGGTTAATGGAATTTTAAAATGTTTAAATTAATCTTTCAGTCTATTAAAAAATAAGTATCTTTTGTAGGCTATTCAGGCAGTACAAAAATAAAGACATTTAATGAAGTAGAAAATAAAATTCCCATCACCCAGAAATACCCAGAATTAACATTTTCTTGAACATTCTTAAAACGCCTCTCTCCCTCTGTCTATCTACACACACACACACGCACACGCACGTGTGCACACACACAGACACGCCACATCTCAGTAAAGCTGTTTAGAAATTGCTGTTTTTTGCTCAACAGTATGTCGAAGACCTCATTCTCGGTTAATAAATACAGAGGTACCTGCGAAATTAAAAGATAAGGCTACTCTCATATGAGAGCAAACAGAATGGGGACTGGGTTGACCAAATTATATAAACATTAGACATGCAGTCTCATTATGAAACGCTCCCTGGGAGAGTCGGAGGAGCTAGACTTATTCATTCCTCAAAATCTGAAGAACCATAAGATGGTAGACTAAGTAGAATTGTTCCCTGTATAAGAAATGATTATCTTAAAAAAAAAAAGCTGTATGTTTAGACAGTTTTGCATGAAACTGTAAAAGGATATTATTACAAAGCAGGGCTCACCCCAGCATTTGAGATTGTGTCAACAAAAGTCAGAACTGGGAAAGAATATCTTCATTCTAATCATTATCATCCCCATTCCATCATCTAATTAACAATAGTGATGTTTATAGTAGGAGTGGTAATAATGACCGCTATTTATTAGGAATTACTCCATGTCAGACTCTTTACCAAGTATTTTTAGTAATAATGAAATGATGATGATAATGATGACATTAATTCAGCACAAGCTGAGGGCATTCCAAGCACTTGCCATCTACTATTTCAAGTGATCCCCCCAATGGCCCTGGGAAGCACGAGCTATTGTCATCCCCGGTATACAGATGAGAAATGGAAGTGTGAAGTGACTTTTCCACCTCTCCCTTCTAGGAAGTGAGAGAGACACGATAAAAGCATTTTAGCTTCACTATTAAAACCCTTCGAGGCACCGTGGCCTCCATTTTACAGCTGAGAAGTCAACATCAGAGGTAAAGTGACTCTCCCAAGGTCCCCATCCAGTGCGAGGCAAAGAATCAGGTGTCAATCTGGCTGACTCCCAAGCCTTGCTCTTTTTTTTTTTTTTTAAGCCAACATGCCTCATTAATTCCCATTTCATAGAACAAAAATGGAAATGTGAATTCCCTGAAACCATTCGCCTATGTAGTTATCACAGGCTGCTTGAGCACTGACTATGTCCCAGGTGCCATGCTTGCTTACTTGAGATACAATGAAAAGTGAGATAAAAGTAGTCCAAGACCCTGTGGTGCTTTGTAGTGTGTGTGTGTGTGTGTGTGCGCGCGCGCGTGCGTGTGTGTGCACGCTCATGTGTTTGTAAACTTACGGACTTATTTAATTTGTGCTAGGCACTATGAAATAAAGGAACACTATTGTTCCAAAATAACAATTAACAGTGGGGTCTAATTCAGTTGGAGCAGAATAGTAGATGTGCATGTACTGGGTTAGAAAGCAATAAGACTTTGGTGCCTACTTTTCAGATGAAGTGTTATTTAACTAATACCTAGACTTAGGTATTAGGTATGGGACTTAGCTTTGGGAAAGTATCAAGCAGAAACAGATGTTTTAAGAAGAAAAAGAACATGTTCCGCTTTAAGTAATGGAAAAGTCTGGTGTGGTTTTAGTCAAGCAAGTAAGGGAAGAGTGGTGGGAGGTGAAGCTAGAATAGTCCATAATAGCATATCATCATGGGGGTCTTGCAGGTCAGGTCTTTATTCTAGGAGCAAACGGGAGAACTCAAAATGGTTGAAAAACTGGAGTGTGCCATGGCAGCCTTATTATTTTCCAACCTCATGGTGGCTGCAATGGGAAATAAATGGCAATGAGGATTGCCCGGGACAGGGTGGAATGGGGGCTCAGTTGGGGCTTTATTGTGGAAGCCAAGTGAAAGTGTTGGTGGCTTCAACCAGGATGATGGGAACCGTTTGGAGAGAGAGGGGAATTTTGTGAGATAGTCGTGAAGCATGGTTCACAAGGCCAGTGAGCGTGGTAGGCAGAGGGTAAGGTCAAGGGAGGGTTTGAAAGTAATGAGAGCGACTGGTGGCTACACAGCAATTTAGTAGTTAGTAGTTGAGTCCTTCAAATCCCAGTGGAGTTTCCTTTCTGCCACGCAGATGCTCAAAGAGCAGTTGAATGCTACTTGACTGGAAAACTCTGGGAGAAATTTAAGGATAATCCAGATGAACTACTCCATACTGAGAACCACATGCTGACTTTCTCTAGTTTTAATGCTCCATGAAATTCTTTCTTCAGCATCATGATGGCTAACATAATGCTGTGTGGAATTCAAAAGAAAAAAGAGAAAGAAAGAAAGAAAAAGAAAGAAAGAAAGAAAGAAAGAAAGAAAGAAAGAAAGGCCCTTGTTTCTGAGAAGGAAATTTACAGGCTCTTACAATGACATACAATTGCCAAAAATATGTGAAAATTTAATTTCCAAATTGGCATTCCAGTAGTTTTCAAAGAATTTCTGTGTGAAGCCTTTTGAGAAGAATTAGAAGGAATGATAAGGAGTTTCTCAGAAGATGAGGCTTGTGAACTGGAATTGGAAGTGATAGCAAAGAACAGTGTCTCTTGGGAGGGGTAAGAGCTGGAAGGGCATTTTCTTGTCCGGGAAGGAGTCTGTAGATGCGTAGACACAGAGAGGCAGGAGTGGGGAGTCAGCAGACCAGGTCTCCAGCTGGACCTGGCTCCAAATCTGGCCCCACTGGTGACAAGCATATATCTTCTGCTTGTTTATTTTCTTAAAAGATTTTATTTATTTATTTATTTGTTTATTTATTTATTTATTTATTTGACAGAGAGAGAGAGAAGGAGAGAGGGAGAGATCACAAGCAGGCAGAGAGGCATTGCCTCCTGTTTAAAAAGAGGTGTTTTATCAGATTCTGGCCCTCACGGCAGCTTTCAGACTGGCCGGCATATATATGATAAGTGATCAGATGCACTTGTCGTTCTCATTCTCTCATGTGAAGATTAGCTTGGTCCAAAAGAAGGATCCAAACTGCATAGTAAGATGCTAGATTCTGAAGGAGAGTCATGGGATCCCTGATCTCATGTACATATGGGGAAGGGACTTGGCCAAGGTCACAAAAAAAGTCATTGCAGAGCTACCTCATACCCTCAGATCAGATCCCAGCATGCTTCTACTCCCAAAAAACTGGTCATTAAGAGAGAGCATGGTGCTGTAAAGGCTGGCCTGGGAGTCCCCAGGCTCATACAGAATTTTAGCCCCATCAGGAATCCTCATTCTGGCTCAGACACTCTGCTCATTGTTCCCAACCCTTCAATCTTGGGTTGTTTCTAAATAGCCAGGGTCTGTGTCTGCCCTGATTTGCTCATTGAAAAGAGTATAGTGAACAGACCACAATCTCTTTTGACAACAGCCTCAAGATTTAGGGAGCTCCCCAGACTACCATTGTGTTTGAGTGGCCCATTTCACGTAAGCTCTCTTATCCTTGGCTTCAGTTAAACTTTCTTTACAATAATTTCCATCCTTAGACTATGTCACCTCCTGGAGCCACATGCCAAGGCAGTTGACTTCCCATGGTGGGAAGGTGAGTGGCTTCTGATGAATCTAAATTTATCTCTTTCAAGTCTCCCTCACAGAGCCTCAGACCAGGAGGAGGCTGCTGCTCCTTTGTCCTCCAAGTTCCAGAAGGCAGGCCTGCAAATGTTTCAGTATCAAAGGCAGTTGTCATTTCTTGCCTCTCCTTTGTTCCTTTTCTCTCTCTCCTCCAAGTAATCTTCGGTCCAACCCTCCAGAGTAGCCAACAGGCTCCCCACCAGCCGTCTTGCCATATGCCACATTTCCTGACAACTGTCTGGCCTGGGATTTCAAGCTGTACCTACCAGCTAGAGTCTCCTGTGTGACAGCCACCACTCTGCTGTGTTCTCTTCCCTGCCCCCACCTCAAGCCTCCCACCTAGCAACAGGGGGTAGAAGACAGGTGTGCCTTTTCATTTCCTCTTTCCAATCCCCAAAAGAGCAGCCTAGATTTCTATTCTACTAAAGGCCTCCTATTACAAATATCTAAATTGGACTAGCATTTATCAGTCAGCGCAGACATAACCCCTTATTGTACACATGGAGAAACTGAGACCCAGAGAGGGATACAACTTATCCCGTGCTCACCATGATCTGGGGCCCCTCTGAGACTCAAAGTTAGAGTCTGTGACTCTCAAACCGGTGTTCTGTGGTTTCTGGTTCTGTTATAAGGGATGTTTATCACTTCTTCGTCTCCCTTTAACATCATGTGGTCCGCAGAGAGGGAGGACACAGGTGCCATAGGGGGATGACAGGTTCTTAATTAAGGGGGGAGCTTAGGCAAGAGCCACCCCTTGAGTACATGATTATGCAGGAACTTGATGCCATCAGCAATTACCTTCTCATGTGGCCGTGTGTAGGCTGCATTCTGCCCCTGAGAGATGAGCATGGGGTGATGCTTAGGACCCTGGTGGGCCTGGGAGTTATCTGCTGTGTATGAAGATTAAATGTGGTATGCACTGGGAGGCCATACAGAAAGGCAGAGGTAAGATAAGCATGATAAAGACAAGCTGTCAGAGAGGCCAAGCAGAGAGGAAAGGTGGGGGAGATGGGAAGATTTGAAGGAGAGACCCTCACCCTCATGTCACAACAGAAGTTACTTGCAGGATGGGTGGAAGTTGTTTTAAGAACCTGGTGTCTGGAGAGACCCCTTGATTAAGAATCCATTTCCTAATCAGAGGGACATGAGTGGACATAAAACTTTGTGAAACACTCAGGTTCTGTACAAACAAAAAGAGTCAAAGATCTCATTTCAGGGGATACCTGGGTGGCTCAGTTGGTTAAGCGGCTGCCTTCGGCTCAGGTCATGATCCCAGCATCCTGGGATTGAGTCCCACATTGGGCTCCTTGCTCAGCGGGGAGCCTGCTTCTCCCTCTGCCTCTGCCTACCACTGTGTCTGCCTGTTCTCACTCTCTCTCTCTCTAACAAATAAATAAATAAATTTTTTTTTTTTTTTAAAAAAGATCTCATTTCAGAATGACCCCCAAGTCCAGGAAGCAATGTCAAGCCTTCCTGGTTCTAATCCCTTTCTGTGCACTGCATTGGTCTTAAGGACTCACGCAGGGTCACTATTAGAATTCCCTCCTCCTAGCTCTCCATCATTGAGGGGCTTGGTAAAGACCGCCAGAGTGAGATAAACTTATCAAAGTTTGGTGGTATTTGATGTTTTGTTTGTTTTTCATTTCCCTCCCTCCCCCATCCTCATCTATCCTACTTCATTCCTGTAAGAAAGAGAGGTCAACTTTGGTTATAGATTGTGCGGATTTAGATAAACATCAGTCAAGAGCTCTTATTGAGCCCAGAGTCTCAGAAATCACAGTGAGGAGAAGTTGCTTGGGAATGAGGGCTGAGCGAATGATGGTTGTAGATTGTGCAAAAGCCTCATTGAAAGTAAGAATGGTTCTGCCAGTGGCTATTTCCCATAGGCCTTCAAGGATGACCTCCAAAGAGCGTGGGGAGCTCATGGAAGATTTGTTAGAACTAAGGCACTTTCAGTCTAGTCCGTTTATCAGATGTGCATATTGTACAGGGTAAGAGGAGAGTTTGGGGTAAGATGTGGGATTTCAGGATGAGGCACCACCAACCCACGCCTGGTGAGACAGAAGAGTTCTCTTTAAGGATTTGAGAAAAGCTGGCTTTTGTTAGTGGCACCCACTTGTTTCCCAGTAGAGGGTCCTGAGTCACAGCTTATTAAGTGGCCTCCACAGCTATTTTTTTAGTGCCTTTCTGGGTGATGATTAATAATACATGCTGCTTCTGGGTCCTTCCCTTCCCTCCCTTCTCCCTCTTTCTCTTGTCCTCTGCGTTTAGCCATGTGCATTTTTGTTATGTGCCAGGTCCTGTATCGCATACTTTAATTTTCTCATCTAATCTTCCCAATACCTATCACAAAATGGCCCTTAACAACTTAGTTTTCTAAAAAAGGAAAGGAATGTATCAGCCAGAATGCATTTGGTCGTGCCCCTACCAAATGCCCTGCGTGGAATTGCAGGGGTCCCGTTCATTCTGGCATTTGGGAGTCTGAGCTGACAGAAGTATCATCTTCATGTGTTCCCGTGAACACTCTGGTAATGGGAACAAAACCTGGCTCTCATCATTTCCTCCTCCGGATGACATTCTGCTCAGATTCCACTGGTCATGTCCAGTCCTATGGTCACAGCAGCCCTCAAAGTGTTGATCAGGACATGAAACCCTATCAAGTGCTGAAAAGACCCAGAAGTATGTGGGACGCCAATATGATTTACTGCATTGAGGTACAGAGATGTTGAGCCAACTAGCCCAATAGTTGTATAGCTATCATGTGATAAATCTCAAGTCTAATAACAAAGCCCATCTAGCAGTGTACCTTTTGGGATCCTAGCCTTTTTCCATCACCACCTCTGGGAACTGTAGTAATACCTTCTAGTCTCTTCTCTACCATTTCTTTCATTCAACTCCCAAAGAATCATAGACTTTGTAGATGGATGAACCTTGGAGAACAGTTTCTACATCCCCCTTTGGTAGATGAGATGCCTGAGTCTTAACAGTATTTAAATGAATTGCTTAAAATCATATAACTAATAAGTGAATAAGTTTTAACTTATAAATCCCAGTCTGTTGGGCTGCACTATAGCCACTCTGAAGGGTTAGGAACTTATGATCCAACTCCCACACTATACAGTTGGCAACTTTAAGGTCAAGGTTCCATAAAGAATTAATGGTAGAGCCAGGACTGGAACCTGTTTTTCTGCATTTTCAGGTCTGGGTGTTTTGTGATACACCATGATTTTATTATAACAAGAGAAAGCAAATGAGGCCAATGGTGGAGAGATCATTAATTAAAAGTGGAATTAGCTTCTGATTTGCAAGGCGACTCCAAGCCTCTCTCTATGGTGATATCCCAACTCTTCACAAAATCCTCAACTTGCCACCTGGAGATGCAGCTTTATGCTACTTTCTCTGGGGTATCAACTCAGGAGACCTTGGAAGTGTACTGAGGACAGAAATTAGAGGCTAGATCAGAAGAGTTAAGGGGTGATTTTCCCTGGGGCTCTGACTCTTAGGCTGGCTGGAGAAGACTTTCCCTTTGATATCTCCAGTTTTCCAAGGTTTTTGGACATACTCTGAGTAAGTCAAGGCCAGTGTGCCCCATGAACCATAGGTCCTGAAATCCAAAAAGCTGAGTTTCTATTCCTGTTCTGCCTCTTTCTATTGGATCACCCGGGGTCATTCTCTCCTGATTTCTGTTGCCTTTTCTATAAATTAAGGTTAAGGCAGAGCTTGGGTGAAGACTAAGGAATACAGCCTCTTTCTACTAAACCCCTATGGCCATGGGATTAGTGAGTCCATTCCTGTCACCTGATCATAAGACTCACCTGGGCTGCACCGAGACTTACCAATCTTTTTTTCTTTTTTTCCTCCCAGATAAGGGGCCTGGGAAAGTGAGTTGTCTTCATGTTCCCAGGTGACTCTCATTATCTAGAAATTTGAGATATATTGGCCTGGTGTCTAAGATATTAGGCTCTAGAATCTGATCCTAGCTTGCCACCTGTCAACTGTGTGACCTTGGGCACATTCGTGCATTAAGCCTCAGTTTTCTCTTCTCTAAATTGGGAATAATGACCATACCCACTTCTCAATGGTTTTTTGATGATTAAATGAGACTGGCACCGTTTCCATCCCTGTTCTCATCAGAAAAGCAGGACCCAGGTGCCATGGGGGCTGCCAAATCAATAACTGGGAGGAATCTTACTGAAATGGCCAGCCTCCTTATGCATGATTATGCAGGAACTTTATCCAGTTTCTATCTGGGACCCAACACAAGGTGGCAGGCTGCTACCATGTAAAATAATGAGGTCTAAATCCCAAATCTGCCATATTGTAGCTGTGTGGCTTTGGGCAAAGCTCTTAACCTCTACGAACCTCAAGATTTCAACCATAAAGTGGGCTTTTAACCTGAAAATATCCTCAAAGGGCTATCATCATCCTCATAACTTACTCCAACCAACATGTTTTGGTGAATGTATTGCTTCGGTGAAATGCCTAGAGTAGGGTCAGAAACACAGCTCTTCATGCTCTGTGGGTCTATGGGAGGGGGGCAGTTCAGCCAACAGTGTGGAATAGGCAGCAGTTCAAGGTCACCTTCTTTTGGGAAGACATCGTCTTGCTCATGTGTTGTATCATATGTATCCTATATTGTAGCCCCTTTGTTTCTGTGTAAATGACCTATAGGGAAATACATCCAATCAGGAATGTGGGATTTAGATGCTCATGACTGCAGAATTTGATAATGGACCAGGGACTTATGTCCAAAAGTTTTAGAAGTGTGGAACGCATCTGTGTTAATATTAAAAATATGTAACAACTAGCTTAGAAGTGACCCTGACCTGTAGGAAAGGATATCCATCCAAACACAATGAAGATTAACCAGTACGTCCTATGGTCTGCCCATCTGTCTTGCTCAGCAACTACTTTTCCTTCTGGTAAATTTCCCAATATCCTTATGTATGATTGATAGTGTAAAACTATTTTTCTTTCCTTTTCAAAGCCGGACTTTAAGGGGCGTAGGCAGGTATTTCTCCCATGATACATGTGGACAGAGCAGGCTGACTGCCATACTTTTTACACGAGAGAACTGAAACTCGGAGAGGTGACGAATGGCATCCAAGATCATACAGCTAATATGTGACAGAGCCAAGAGTTGAGAGCCACAGCCTGCCCTTGTCTCCACTCTGTAGCCTCTAGATAATGTGTGCAAATGCCTGTACATATGGCTCAAACCATATGAACCTCAAAGAGCAGGAAAGCAAGTAATGGCTCATCATCATTACTCTATACAAAAACCCTATCTAAAGGTAGGACTTTCCCCTATGCCTGCTTATAGCCAGGACACAATATACATGAAATACACTAGTGATTCTCAGTCTCTAATATGCATACAAAGTGCCACAGAATCCTGCTAAAATACAAGCTCTGGTTCAGTGGGTTGCAGATAAGACATGAGACTCTGCTTTTCAAATGAGTTCTTGGGTCTGAAGACCATCTTTGTATAGCAAGGTGTGAAACTAAACTTTTTGTGAGATATGAGCCCAGATGAGGCCTGAAAATGGAGAAGGATTGTTACTTCTCCATTTGCCTGTTGGATTGCGAGAACCAAGTCCAAGGCCAGTGACATTTAAAGGCTATGCAGTCACAGAGGTGTCTCTTTCCAGACCAATCAAGCACAGAGCCTGTATTTTGGATTTGTAGCAGTCAGGGTGACAGTTCTGCCCTGTCATCCAACAGGCCCTTTGGGCATAATATAGCACAATTTATTTTCTCCATCCATCCATCCATCCATCCATTGGCTCTGCTTAAATGATGGTTATGAGATACTCTGAGCATCAGTCCCAGTGGGAGAGGAGGCATTTATCCTGAGTCCAGTGTCCTGAAGCCATGCTTGAGTGCCCTGATCAGAGCCTCCTGTTTGCCACACTGTAATTCCTCCATCATTGGATGCAGCGGAAGGCTGGGCAGCAGTCAGCATCAGGGCACAGGTTGAGACAAACACCCAAAAAAGTAGTGAGAAATCCATTTGGGAAGGGACACTGGCCTGAGTGAAGCTTTATTATTCTTAAGTGCTTGGACAAAAATCTCATACCATCAACACTCATTAGTATAATTAGGGACAGAAAGAAAATAGTAAAATTAAGACCTGGGGAAAGATGCTTTTTACTTTTTGCATGTGGGGAGCAGGGAATTGCAATCCATTTTTCAACAAGGCCTCTCTAATCTCTCTCCCTAATTATAGTAAAAGATTTAATTTAAAAAACAAAATTATTCTCAATGTTCACACTCTAAATATACCAAACGTGGTCATTTTATGAGGAAAACAAATTACACATTGCACATTTTGAGTGTTCTCCAACTAACCTAAAAATGTGTGTCTAGTCTGCAAAAGTTGCTAAAGCAACAGAGCCAACCAGGTTCATTTCACTTCTCCTCTCTCTTCTCCTTCCCCCTTTTTTGTGGTTTGGTTTTTAGTTTTCTGGCTTCAGAATCCCTGACTCTGTCCTTTTTTCCAGGAGGGGGAAGCCTATCGGAACCATCAAGCCATCTTAAAGCAGAGACAATTTTTAAAGAAGCACCATTTCATTATACTCAAATGCAGGCAGTAACTCAGGCTGGTCTAAGTGCTCAGAAGGAAAAGTCCATAGGGAACCTAGGGAACAGATAAGGATAGATTGTAATTAGCACAGTAATTGTAATTAGCAGAGCAATTGTAATTAGCACAGTGATTGTTTGTTCATAATGGGTGCTTCTAAAGTGACTCCAGGCACTTTGTTCTCTTAAGTATCTTCTGCCATTTCCCTGGTGATCTTATTTACACTGCTAATGTACTAACGTGCTTAGCAATCTCTTTTATAAATAAACACTCCAAAGGTACAAGCCAGCCCAGCCCCTGGCCAAGCATTATGCATCCTTAATTAATGGAGTCCACAGTGCTGAAATTTCACTGTATTTGCATTATGCAAAGGCAACAGTAAGTATATTACTCTCCGAAGAAGTCACACCTCCGAAGTCATTTTTTGTTGTTCTTGTCATTTTGTTAATTACAGGAGGGAATAAGGTGGCCGAGGACTGCACTTGAGGGCAGAGATGCCAGTCCTGACTTTACCTCTCCTTCTCATTTGTTACTTAGCAACTTCTTGTCGAGCACCTGTGACACATAAGCTTTGAGGATGAGAAGATGAAGGAGACAGTCCAGGTCTCTACTCTTAGATGGACCACTGGCCCAGTGTTGGCGTGGGTGAGCAGAAGTAGGGAAGGTGTCCTCCAAGCTGCTGGCTGAAACCTGGAGGATATGATTAAGAGTTAGCTAAGTGGGAGAGTAGCCCAGGCAAGTAAGAGCATAGGGCATCTGCAGATGTGAACATCAAGGGGACTGTGAAGAGGGTGAGGGAATGGGATTGTAGAGATAAACCACAGAGAAGCATGGGCATTCAACCAGGAAGGGTTATTTAAGTGCCACGGTAACGGGACCATTACTGGCTATGAGACTTTGCCCGGTCTTCTAAACTTCTGAGGCCGGTGTGCTCACCATTAAATCAGAGAACATGATAATACCATCCTACAGGAGAATTATGGTGGGGAGGGAGAGGTGATGAGAAATGTCAGGTTAAAATGCTCTGTAAAGTGTGAAGACACGTGTAGACGTTAGTGACATTTTCCTAACACAAATCAGAGGATCTGTGAGATGCCACTTACTCTGAAATTTTGTGCTGGAGTGCACATCCTGGCACACTTGAGATCATGTGAGATGCAAATTCACCAGCATTACTTTCTTTGTGTTCCTTCCAGAGAATTGAGAAAGTAAGTCTATTCTAAGTGCACATTAATAAGCCTACGCATGTGTATCAAGAAAATTAATTTTTAGGGAAATATTTCCATTTCAGGGAGATGCCCTGAATAGAAATGTATTTAGTAACAGTTCTAATGAAAGATATGATCACAGTTTATTGGATGGGAATTAATACGAAAAGCTCCAAGGGCAGTGACTGGGGTTTTATGTAACATCACCACTGAATAATTTCTATTAATGATAATCTAGTGAAACACCTCAAAGGTGGCTTTTAAGAGTCCAAAATGAGCATTTATTTTTATGTGTCATAAGATCCTCAGAGGAACCCATTAAGCAGGCAGTTAATTAGCAGGCAAAAGCCAGGAGCCAATACTGCAGGCATTGGGGTAGCCCAGTCCCGCTTTATTCAGTACATTTCTGACCATGTTGCAAGAACCTTCATCCCCAAATCAGCCAGCCACCTCCCCCATTCTCCGTGAGGGTCCTGGCATTTGCTGTGACCTTGAAGATGCTCCAGCTTGTCTGGGGTGCTTTCTAGAGTAGGAAGAAAGACATAGGATAAAGGGATTGGTCTTCCTTGCCCACTCATGGTTCAGAGAACTAAAGTTGCACCAAAGTTGTAACACTCGAGTTACACCTACAAGTTTGTATGAAT
This sequence comes from Lontra canadensis, assembly GCF_010015895.1. NCBI lineage: Eukaryota > Metazoa > Chordata > Mammalia > Carnivora > Mustelidae > Lontra > Lontra canadensis. The sequence goes on along the minus strand of NW_022631024.1, from coordinate 4,199,185 downwards.
CCCCAAAGTACTTCTGAGGAGTTTGTGATGACCTGGCCACTGGGAAAATACAAGTCTATAGGCAATCTCACAGCTGTGTTTGCAAAGGAGGTGGAAACCTAGCTTGAAATTAAACTACATAGCAATTAAATTCTCCTTCAGCTGTGTGATTCAACCAATAAATATACACTGAGTACTTACCATGTGCCAGGTTCTGGAAATAAAGCTGGATAAGATTCACAGAGGCCCATGTTTGTGTAAAGGGCAAAAGGATATAGTTTTTTTTTTTTTTTAATTGGTATTATGTGGGTTTGTGTATCTTAACTCTCTTTTTTCTTTCTCAAAGACCTGGGAGCCATCTCTTTGAAATGTAACCATTGAGCAAAGTAAAATACATTGGCAAATTCAGAATAACCCAATGGGTCATGTATGGGTCAGGACATACCCATCAGCCAACCCCTACCACTCCTTGCCTCGAAGTTCTCCAGACCTTTCCCACCTACTCATCCCAGCCTCAAAAATCTTTCTGCCCCGTATCTCGATGGAATTGTGTTCAGACCGCTTTCCCGTATTGTAGTAACATTGTAGTACTACTTTCTTAGGTATCTGTCCAGTGTTGTTGTTTTTTTTTTTTTATTAAGCAAGTAAGATTAAAAATTACTCCTTCCTCTTCTTTCATAAAAGATACACTAAGTATATCGTCTTCCCCCCACCACTTAGCGATAGCTCTTAAAGGTCTTTCCATAGACAATGAACTTTTAAAAAGTGACGCAGAGACCATTCTAATATAGGAATCCCATTTGTGATACAGGGTGCCGCCATGGTTAAGTAGGGGCACCCGAGAGGTAGAGAGAACTGGGTTTTGGAGACTGTGGTTCTTCCCCTTGGACTGCCATGAGTCACAAAGGTGGTTTCTCCCTTCTCAGCCTCATCCCCTCATCTGCACAATAAGGTTCTTACATCTCCTTGTGTTGTTGTAAGACAATAAGATAAATGCAAGGTGTTCAGTCCAAGGGGCGCCTGGGTGGCTCAGTCAGTTAAGCGTCTGCCTTTGGATCAGGTCATGATCTCGGGGTCCTGGGGTCGAGCCCGTGTCACACTCCCTGCTTAGCAGGGGGTCTGCTTCTCCCTCTCATTCTCCCTCTGTGCTCTATCAATAAATATATAAAATCTTGAAAAAAAAAAAAAGAATTTCAGGGCTATGAGAAAGCAGCTCTCTGAAGCGTTAGCAGGGGCAAACCTACGGTACTTACCCTGCACCGGTCACCACATTTTTTCTCTAACCAAAACATTTACTGAGTACCTGGTTATATGTTGGTCAGTGTTTTGGGAAGCCAGAAGTACAGCAGTGAACAAAACACTTCTAAAATAGCTGCCCTGGTGAGTTCTAGTGTGGGAGACAATCTACAAATTAATACAGACTGTCAAGTGTACACACAATGGAGGAAAGAAGGACAAGAGGTTTAGTGAGCGCTAGACCGGGGCCCCTGTCTAATACAAACTGAGCAGGAAAGACCTCTTCGATAAGGTGACACTGGTGCATGGATCTTAGGTGAGACAGTGAGCCTTGCAGGTATGGAAGGAAGAGTTTGCAGGTGGAGGACACAGCATGTTCACAGACCCTTGGCATGTTCCATGAACAAGAAGGAGCCCAGGGAGGGGCGCCTGGGTGGCTTAGTTGGTTGAGCGCCCAACCCTTGATTTTGGCTCAGGTCACAGTCTCAGGGTGGTGACATCAAGTCCCACGTTAAGGGGGAGTTTTCTGGAGATTCTCTCCCTCTGTCCCTCCCCTCATTCTTTCTCTCTCTCTCTCAAATAACAAATAAATAAATCTTTAAAAAAAAAGGAAAAAAGGAGCCCAAGTAGATGGAACATAGTGAAAGAGGTGGTAAGTAGTAGGAGAAAATGTTCTAAATAAAAAAAATAATGGGTGTTGAGTGGAGCAATGTGGCAATCTGTGTCGAGTTCTATGAGTCACGTAAGTGCAATACTTTGGATTTTATCCTGAGTGAGAAGAGAAAGAAGCCAGTGCATGGTTTGAGCAGCAGAGGGCTATAATCTCACTCGTATTTTTAAAAGACCACTCCATCTGGTGTGTGAAGATAGACTGCACTGGCCAGGATGGAAGCAGGGAAAGCAGTTCCAGAGCTTCTGCAGTGGTTCAGGTGGAATACAATGGAGCACGGTTGGATGAGTTGACACAGTGAGAGGTGGGCAGACTCTGGGTGTATCCTAAAGGCAGGGCGACAGAATTTGCTGATGCAGAAGACAAAGCAGGGGGCAAGGTTGGCTCCCTGTTTTTTGGGTCCCTAAGCCACTGGATAGATGGAAGTCCCACGGATGGAGATAGGAAGAGTAGGCATAAGGGAGGGGAGCACAAACAGAAATTTAGTTTCAGCCATATTAAAAAATGAACTCATTTGTGGAAAATTCCAGTCATTTATAAAAGTGGACAACAGTGCCATCACCCCCAGGTCCTCAGCATCCTGCTTCGGTAGCCCATCGTTGGGCCATGTCTAATCGATTTCTTCACGGAGATGTCGGGAAGCCAGTTGGGTATACCAACCCAGAAAAGAGACCAGACTCAAAATGCAAATTTCAGATGATTTAGCATATGAATAATACAAAAGTAAAAAGAGATATACTTACCTGAGTAGAGAGAGAAGAGAGGAGCCCAGGCCCTGAGCCCCAGGGGGTGGGGGTGGGGGGGTTGCCGTACTTATGGGTCAGATAGATGAAGAGTCACGAGCAAAAGAGGGTGATGAGAGTCGGCTCCCAGTGACCTGAGAGGAGAACCCAAGTTGTAGCTTCACCCATTGACAACCACTCAGCTCTCGCAACAGGGTGATGTCCAGATAGGACACTAATTTTCTCAGCATCATTCAGCTTGGAACTGGTGGAGCCAGGATTGGAATCTAAGTGTGTGTGGCTCCAAGCCCATCCCCAAATATCCGTTCTTCCTCTCTGCTTACACCACACGGTCACACATCCTGCTCCATTCACATCACTGCGCTAGGCTGAGGGACAGGAGGGTGGTGGCAGCTGGGGAGTGGGAGAATGTTATAAAAATATGCCCACGTTCAAAGTTAACCAGCCACACAAATCATGATGTCTGTTATGGGCCACCGAATTACCTTAGTCAATAATTCAGTGCTGCCTAATAATATTAACAATGCTGATAATTGCTATTTACTGAGCACACATGTATGGGTCAGAAACTCTGCAAAGTGCTTCAGAGGCTTCTCTTGTTTCATCCTCACAACAAGCTCATGGAGATGAGCCAACCTTATATCCGTTCTGCATAGACAGACATTGAGGTTAAAAAGCTTAGAAAGTGGTGGTGAGGGATTTGCTGTCTTCCACCAAGGGCTTTATGACCACACTGTCCAGAAGGGAAGGAGGGAAGGAAGGGCAGCACAGGCTTTGCAGTCAAGTAGATACGAGTTCAAATCCTAGCTCTCCGAAATATGATCTTCATTATTAACCCACTCAGCCTGTTTTTTTTATCCATGAAAACAAAGATGAAAAAAAATCCTATCTTGCCTTCTACTATTTTTTCTACTGAAATACTTGTAAAAACCTAAATTAAATTAATATTTGTATGATCATTTATTCAACATCTATCTTCCCTGCTGAGATGAGACCCAGAGCATCTTTGACTGTTTGTCAGTGTAAATCCCCAGGGCCTAGCAAAGTGTCTACACGACGAAGGTTTTGACATATGGTAGCTGTAAGTTTGAAGTTGATTCTTTTTTTAAGCTTATGGATAAAGTGCAGGAGAGCTGTGGGCCAAAGATGCTTTTGTACCCATCTGCAGACTGATGAGCCTTTCTCAGTCATGGTCTTCACACACTGTGCCATTTTCTATTTTAGTTTCCCTCCGCAAAGGTAAGAGTATAGTTTAAAGATGAGACTCCGGCAGACCTGGAATTAAATGCAACCTCTGCCGTTATTAGTTGTATGACCTTGGTCAAGCCCCCTGACCTCTCTGGACTTCATTGTCCTCATTTGCACAAGGCGACTATATTAACTGCCTCATTGGTCGGGTGGCTAAAGGCCAGTGGTTAAATCAGCTGACCCGGGGTAGACACTCAGGATATTCTGATTATTTTTGCTTCTCACCCTCAAGCCAGAAACCATGTTTATTTACATGCCTGGTGATTAGAAAAATAATAATAAACAGAGCTTGACCAATAGAAGGTGACTTACAAGTTGGAAGGCAGGAAGAAAGAAAAGGAAGGAGCAGGGCGGGATGAAGGAGAGAGGGTCAGAGGACAGAAGGAACAAAGAAGGAAGTCGGAAAGGTTCTGTGAGCTTCATAAAAGATCCCATTCACTCATTAAATGAGTACCCTGCTCTCACTAAATTTTACTCAAAGTGATGGAGATACAAAGCATTGCACTATATCCCAGTTATCCTAGAAGTGTTCTAGTTTATGCCATTTGCCCCAAAGTCGTGTCTAGTTTAGCATTTATCCCACATAAAAGTCACCTGGATTAGATGCTAACTTCCATAGTCTCTCTACCTGTCGAGTTCCTAGATCACATGAGAAAGAGGCTTAGTCTAGTGAAATCCAGACTAGTGATCTGGGGGTGTGACATATAGAAGTTTGGGTACTCTAGGAGCAAATGCCAGGGACCCACCTGGAGTTTAGGAATCCAGGTAGCTGCTCTGCAGGAAGTAATGTCTAAGCTGAGATGTGAAGGGTGAGTTAGAGCTCCTTAGGTGAAAGGAGACAAGGCGGGGAGACTGGTGAGCTCCTAAGAGTTGGTACAGAGGACAGATCACGCCAAATATAAAGACTAAGGAGAACTCAACTTGGTGTTCAGAAAGTATGAAATATGTGGGGATCTCTTTCCTGGTCTTCATTCACTCAGTAGGTCCCTAAAGAGGGAAGAAGAATGGAAGTTTATGAAACATGCACCCTTGGATTGGCCTAAAGGGACATGCCACAGAGGTGCCAAAAAAGGCAGAGAGAAGAACACCCACCTCCCCAAAATTAGCTTCTCTTGAAAAGACACAGGGGAAGCTTTTATTCCGACAAAGTTATGTTAATATTGTCAAGTTGGTGCACTGGGCTGCTGAACTGTTACTTGGGGACTGTCACAATATTGATGGGGAGTTTGGCAAGTTAATTTTCAATCTGTCACTTCACTCTTCTGCGACTCTTGCTCCTTAATAAAACTCCACAGTGATTGTGGGCTCAGCTGACAGCTGGAGAGTGATCTCTGAGTCTGAAACTGGCATGAAATGATTCTTTCTACTCTCCCTTTCTCCTCCTGCCCCCTCCTTTTCTCAAAAAGGTTGCCAACCTGAAGTGAGAAACCCTTTCTCTTACAAGAGAGAGATCATCATTGAGGTCTCTGTGGGGCCCTGGAAGGGATTTGGGGTTTGCAGTTAGACCCACTCGGGTATGAATGCCAATTCTGCTACTGGCTAGTTGTGTGGCCTTGTGAAAGCTACTTCAGGTATCTGATTTTCTGGTTCCTCTGGTTGTCGTGATATAAAATAATGCATGTCAAAGCATGTACTGTAATTCACAACTGGCCATTTCCCCTTCTTCCTTTCAACAATATGTGTGGCATGGGCTGCGGGTGTCGGGCCCTGGACTCAAATGGCAAGTGAGTCAGAGACTCTCCCTTCCCATATACCTTTAATAGATCCCATGCTCAGACAGTATCAAGAAACCCATAGAGGAATCAGAAGGAATGTAATTATAACAAATATGCAACACTTTCAAGAGCCCTAGGGAGTTTGTAAGGAGCTTTTTGCACCACAGACTAAGAAAGATCCTGATAAAACCCAATCCACTGGAGCGAAAACCTTCATTTTCTCTGCATCTGTAGGACTTTTCTCTGCTGGGGCTCCTGAACCCATGTAAATTGCTAGGGAATTGTGCAAATATCCAAACATTATATGCGCCTGGCATTTGCTCCCTGGATTTGATTCTGTGGCCAGTCTCCTGTGTGCTCTAAGACAGTCCTACACACTTGTCCGAGTCTCCCACTTGGATCCTGCCCCCTGCGTATGCCTGAATTCAGTTTTACCGTGTGCTTGATTCTACACTTTTCTTATCAACGTTGACTTCGCTTGTATTTCTGGTTATCACAGTCACTCCCTCCATATCACCAGCCTTCTGGCATCCAGTTCCTTCCATTCCTTGCTTAGTGGGCAGCCCTGCTCTGCAAACCTGTTCTTCTCTTCTCTCCAAAATCCAATTCGAGGCCACGTGTGAAGGGACTGTAGAGTATTTGACGTTCACTCCGTAGGCATTGATACGGCAACTGCACTCTGGCAGGCTCTGTGCTAAGTCCTGATATTTATGGAAGTACATCAGACAGCTTACAGTCGTGGTGAGAGTGGCGGGAATGAAGACAACTAAGGGAAGGTGATGGAAGGGACATGCTTGTCTTTACGCATAGGATTCTTCCGATGTCCTGGCTGGGACTCAATCGTCATCTCCTCTTCAGTTACGACCTTTTCTCTCCTCACTTTGAAGGATAAACTCCTTGATGGAAACTTATCGCTTCCACTTCTTCACTTTCCAATTGCTTCTCACACCTTTCTAATTGGATTCCTCCCACATCACTCTCCAGAAATTCGAGTCTCAACTAAGGTCGCCAATGATATTACCAGTGAATATAGCTGAGTGCTTAAGAGGTTTGGGGGGAGCGCAAAGGAAAGGTCTGGGTGCAGATCTCAACTGGGTGGATTGACCGCATAAATTTAGTTTCATCATCTATTAAAAGGAAGGGGGTATTTAAATCAGAAAAGACATAAAATGTACTGGGAGCAGAGTAGGCATGAAATTACTATTTGCTTTCTTTCTTGTTTTTTTTTTTTTAGATTTTATTTATTTATTTGACAGACAGTGATCACAAGTAGGCAGAGAGGCAGGCAGAGAGAGAGGGGGAAGCAGGGTCCCTGCTGAGCAGAGAGCCCAATGCGGGGCTTGACCCCAGGACCCTGGGATCATGACCTGAGCCAAAGGCAGAGGCTTTAACCCACTGAGCCACCCAGGTGCACCGCTATTACTTTTCTTTTCAATGTCTTACCCTCCTCTGCTCTACCCTAGCCACACAGCATTTGCAATTTTGTGTTTGTCTCTCTGTCTTCTTCATTGGTTTGTGAAGTTCTCAAAAGCAACAGCCATTCCTTCTGCAAGTCAGTGTCTAAGTCAGATCCTGACCAAGTGAGCACCCAGCAAGTACCGTGGAGGTTCATTGAATGAATGAGCGAAAGAAAGAACGTATGAATAGAGAACTGATGTGAACAGAAAGTGGAACAGACCGTTCAGTGGATGCACACATGTGTACGTTAATTTATATTAACGTATAATTCCTATACTGATGAGTATATATGAGAAAAAGTACATGAATGAATGAACCCGTGAATGGATTAGTGATGTGCTCACTGAATGGTGCAGTAAATGAAGGAGGGGCTGGGGACAGGAATGTTACTGAAATGAAAAAAGTGACCAGATCAGAAGGAGAATGAATGAATGAAAGAATACATTAATAATTGACCCCAGGTAGACTTAGAAGGAATCTCGTCTTGATGTTGGCCAAGGAGAGCCATAAAAGGTACATGGCTGTGGGGGAAATTCGTGTTAGACTGGGCAAGTCGAAAGAAGAGACTGGGATATAAACCAAAACTAGTGATTTCTTTCCTGGTGTTTTAGGAACATTAAGAAATAAATCAGTGTTTAGAATTTGCAGTTGTGGTAGGCACTGGTCAGGGAATGCTGGAGGAGCCACGACAGGTAGTAAGGAGGGGAGAATGGGAAGGATTCACTGAGGCAGGGAGACTGCACAGAGTGGAGTTCTGTTTGTCACAAGGCCCTCAAATATCGAGTTAAAAGTGTAACTGGTTTTTTAGTGTATAATAATAACAATCAGAACAATAATTAGCCATTCCATCCCTCCTGTCCCTATCCATCTGCAGTAGTTCTTAGATTTCTCTCTCTTGAGCTCAATACATGGCTCAAGAAAAGGGTGGGCAAGAGAAGCCCTCACTCCACCCGTCTGCACTCGCTGCCTCAGTGGTTCTGATGGAGGACCTCTCTGCCCTTCTAAACAACTGCAGACGAGTGGCGATAAATTGCGTACATGTATCAAGATATTTAAAGCAAAGGGGTATATTGTATAATGGAGCGGTTCTAGAACTCTACTAAAATCACTATAGGTGGCTCCAGGGAACGTTTTGGTAATGGGAAGTATACTGGGTCCCGTTTGCCTGTAGAAGGAGGTACAGTCAGTTATGAGGGCAGAGAGAGATGAGTTAGCCCTGCACCCTGAGAATAGTGTAATAGGTGACTGCCCACCCCAGAATGCTGAGCACACCACAGGGTGTGTCTACAGCAATTGTTTGGACAAGCGCACATGTATTTTCTCTACAGACATGTTTATAAATTGACCATCGAACCGAAGTCTTGACATTAAAGAACAAAAATCATTATAAGAAGAATAATGAGTGTTACTTTGAAAACAAGCAAACTGATGCCCAAAGAAGTTAAAGAAATTGCTCTAACCACAAAGGAAATGAAATGAAGGCAAGGCCTCATTTGGAATTCAGATCTTCCAAATTATGTCTTTTCTACAAATCATTTTTCTGTACATTTAAGACCTCTTTCTTCTGCTTTAGGTGCTAGAATAGATTCTTCAGTCTCGATGCTGCTGTTCTAGATTTCTCATTTCCCCATGTCATGGCCTAGGTGCACAGGCATTCGCTGCCCAAGGTGTGCTGTGCCTAACAGCATGGGTACCACCAGGGAGCTTGTTAGAAATGCTGAATCCCCCTTTCTTCAGGAGATCTACTGATGAGGGGGCATATGGGTGGCTCAATTGATTAGGCACCTGACTCTTGATTTCAGCTTAGGTCGTGATCTCAGGGTTGTGAGAGGGAGCCTGGGGTCTGGCTCTGTGCTGGGGCGGGGGGTGTGGAGCCTGCTTAAGATTCTCTCTCCTTCTCCCTCTGCTCTATCTGCATTTTAACAAGATTTCCAGGTCAGTCATTTGCAAATCCAAAAGACCTGGAATAGAGCAGTAGTCCAAGCGTGGTCCTTGGACTAGCAACATCACCATCCCCTGGGAACTTGCTGGAGATTCAAGTCCTCACTCCCCACTCCAGACCTATTGAATCAGAAACTCTGGGAGTGGGGCCAGTAATGTTTAACAAGCCTCCCCCACCCCAGCCTTCCCCAACCCACAGCCCTGGTGATTCTGTTGTATGCAGAGTTGAAAACCTCTGAGGAAAGGATACCAGTCATTAGAACCAGAAACAGGTGCTTTCGGGTCTTATGTATATGGTCAGCCACTCCTTCTTGGACCCTCAGTTCATTAGGAGCTAAAGTAGGATGATGACAATTGATATGATGATAAAGATGACGATGGTAATGACACTTGCCCCATAGAGAGGTTGTGATCATCAAATTATCTCTAAAACACCCTATCCCTCTGGATGCTCCGGGTTCTTTCCCTGTTTTAAAGACGTCTTGCGTGTCTTGCCTGGGATCCCAGTGGCCCTGCTGCCACTCCCTTCCAGACCACAGACAGGGGTGGGAAAGTCTCCGGGCCTGGCCCTTGGAGCAGTACTGTGTATCAGCCCCTGATGGCTTTGTTCTTCCACCAGATGCAATAATAGCGTGAATCTGCCTAACACAGCTTGAATCAGAGGCAATTTGAATTAATTTGGCAAGTTGAACATCACATGTGACACTATTCAATATTTTGCTGGAGCTCAGATTCATAACCTTTACTACATCTCCTTCATCCCCTAATTTTGTAATTTTGTCAGGAAAAGCTATCAAGTTGTCCAGGATGATTTGTTCTACAGGAACCTCCAGTGCTCCTTATCGCTCACTATTCCATTATCTCTCGAAGGCTTGCAGATTTTCTCCGGGCACATTTGTCCAATTATTTTACTAAATATTGACACCAGGCTTACTGGACAGTGATTTTGGGGATTACCTCTCATTAACCTTCTTGGAAGACCAGTTGCACATTTGGTCAGTTTCACTGCCACCACGTGCCGACCTTCTGCCTCCTGCCATACAGACACTCCACTCCTGTCAGGTGATGTTTGCTGCTGTGTGATTTGGATAGCAGTAGGATTTCTTGCCCCCTGCCCCTGAGACTGCAATAGCCAAGGTGATTTTTCATACAGAATCACAGAAAACTAGAGGTGGAAACAGCCTCAAGAAGAAGCACGTTGCCCAGACGTACTCAGGTTGCAAACCCTGCTTCTCTGCTCAACTGTTTTGTGACCTGGGGCAGGTGAGCACAACTCTCTGAGCTTCATTTTTTTTTTTCCATCTATAAGATGGGATTAAATAAACCTCAAGGGATTACTGAAAAGTATTAAATAAAGTGGATGCTTCATCCTCTCAGCACTGTGCCTGCGGGGAATTAGTGTTTTCATGGTAGCCCCCTCTCCTGCACCTTATCTCATGCCCTTCCTTTACAAAGAGGGACTATATCTAGGAAGGGATGTAAAAATGACCACAGAATGTGAACCTCACAGAACACATGTCTCTGAGACCTTGTTCAGTGTCATTCCCTAGACCTACCTATGGCTCCTCCTGTTTCATTATGTAGAGGTAGATGCAACCTGGTGCAAGGTTCCATTGGTCCAGGATAGCATGGACTAGATGGCAGTCTCTACTCACTGCTCCATGGGGCACCCTTGTACAGTGCACAACCTGCACAAGTGTACATAGAGACCCTGCCTCTTCCTCTGTCTCACGAGAGATACCATTTTAAAGCCTTTTTTCCAGCCTGGGATTCTCTGAACTGCTTCTCTGCTCTGGATGTCATAGACAAATATGCCTGAAGTCCTGGCTGTTTTTTTTTTTTTTCCCCCTCCCTTTGCTCTTATGGGCAAAGACAGTGGGTGGAGAAAAGATGAGCAGGTCTATAGGGGTATCTCATACAACTGCTGAAGCAAAACAAACATAAAGAATGGGACCCCATTAAATTAATTTCATTGATTTTTTTTTTCTTCCTCTCCTTTGAAACCTCAGAGTGCGGAGGTTATAATTGTGCCGTTTATTATCCCTTGCTGACGGACCTGCCGGAACCGGTATCTTGGGGACCTGGAGACTCTTGTTTACATATCACCCTTCAGGACGGATAACAGATAGTCCTCCTTTCCGGCCTGAGTCCCATTCCATTCCCTTTTATTATGTGTCCCCGCAATTCTATTACCTGCCTGCGGTCTCCGTGACTCAGCCACAGTGGCTGCAGTAATGATGGCTTTCAGAGCTCAGCTAATGACGCAGGCACTGAGGTGTCTCCAGACCCAACAGCCGGCTGAATCTCAATTTAGCAGGATTTGAGACCGTGGTGCCATGCATTATGCATGAGCGCGTGCCCACACCTGGGTACGCGTGCCTGCGGGTTTGTCAGAGGGAGGGAGGGGGATGCGCATTTATACCCAAGACCTTGCACATAGGTGGTCATGGTGAAGAAAATGAGATGTCTGATCGTACAGAGCGTTTGCTGGGAGATTGGCAGGAGGGGAGGGAAGGATATGTTGGTAAATACCAAGGAGTCTAGCCTTTGCTAGGAAGCCAGTACGGCAGACTGGTTAAGAACTGGGCTTTGGAGCAAGATGGCTTGGGATCAAATCCCACCACAGCCGTTTACTGGCCAGAACACCTAATGCCTAGGAATTAAGACCCAGCTTCCTTATCCCCCTTATCCCTGCTTCCTTATCTGCAGGGATTCAGTGGGATAATGAAGGCAACGCTCTCTGCCCTGCACCTAGCACCATGGGAGACACTCAGTTAAGTTGGTCAGTTATTAATGATTACTCCCCCTGTCAGAAGGAAGTTCCTGTCTCCACAACCCACTCCCACTTTGCCTGCTTGCATAAGCCCCAGAGTACCTTCTCATCCACTGAGATAGATATGAATCAGCCATTGTATAGAAAAGAGAATACTAACAGCATGGATGGAGAGTCCTGCCCCAGGGCTGCCTCAGGGTCATTGGATAACCTTGAGTGAGCCCCTTCCTGACCTTAGTCTGCCTCTTCCATAAATGCGGAGCCAAAGTAGGTCAGACTGCATTTCTTCAAGGGGTATGGGGGTCCTCAGGAGAGCCTCAAGAATCCCTTCCAGTGGGGAATCTAGGGGGGGGCTAGAGAGTCCTCTGCTTGTGCTTCATACATGAGAGTTCCGAGTTCAGATTCTACCGCAAACAAAAGAAATTTGAAAAGTATTGCTTCGGTAGATTCCTAATTTGCTTATGGTTTCAATGGTCCGTGGTTCTATAATTTCCTCATGGAAGGAGCCAGACAAGCAGAAGGGACAGTGATTGCTCACTTCAACTATAAAAGACAGTTATCCTGGGGATTTCTGGCTAGTCTGGGGGAAAGACATGTTTTAAAAGTCTGAGGACGTCCTGAGTCTATTTACCTAGGGGTTTCATTTTCTACGAGGGGGGGAAATGACTTCACAGTGAGACAGAGCTCATTCAGTTCTGGGCTCTTCCCTTGACTTGGTTGGCGATATTGAAGAAGATTCTTAACCTTCTGAACTTGGGTGTTCTCTGTAAAATGGGGGCAATGGCTCCTATTGCTAGGACAGATAGGGCTATTAAATGAGATAATATATCATCTCACAGTGCTTGGTTTGTGGTATATACTTGGTGTGTGTTTTCTCCTCCCCGCCTCTGCACCTGAATTCTGAATCCTGTAATTATCTCTACTCCTCAGAGGCCTGTCTTTGAGTGAGGTACCCCCTCATGAAGGAGACCTGGTTCCTTCTGCCTTCCCCATCCTTAGGGGTCTTCTCTGTGACCCTTCTTCTTCCACATGACATCCCCACTAGCCTACTCTATTTTCTTCTTCAAATCCACAGATCTCTGGGGGCAAAGCCTTCTCAGGAAACTTCTAGAAAGGAAGAAACATGACTGGTGCCCATTGGAAAATCCAGTAGGGGACCCCCTTGGGCAGAAAAAGTAGAAGTTGTCTCAGAGTCAGGGCTCAGAAGTCTGCAGTGGGAGTTAGGAATGTTTCGAAGACGAAAGGCCCCAGATACGGAACGAAAATCTTGGGAGAGCGTTCTGTCTTCTGGAGGGAAAGCATCAAGAATCAAAAGAATGTAGCTTGTTGGGCAGGTTATGAAGACCGTCATTGGGAAAATAGGATAGAGTCCCACTGGATAAAACTGGTTCCTAAAATGAGAGCAAGACCGGGGCACCTGGGTGGCTCAGTCAGTAAAGTGTCTGACTCTCGATTTCAACTCAGGTCAGAGTCTCAGGGTGAGACTGAGATTGAGCTCTGGGGCAGGAGATTGTCTCTCCATCTTCTTGTGTCCCTCACCACCACTGACACTTTCTCTCTCTCTCTCTCTCAAAAAAAAAAAAAAAATCTTAAAAAAACAAATAAGATGAGAGCAAAACCAGAAGCCAGCCTAATCTCTTCTCCTTCCTTTCTTTTCTTTTTTTCTCCTTCCCTTTTTTCTTTCTTCTTCTTTTCTTTCTTTCTTTTTTTTTTTAATCTTACTGCTTCTAGGAAAGCCTCAGGCTAGCAGGAAAGACACATCTGTAAAGAAATAATGACGGTACTACTAGGTACACGCTTAACAGACCTAAGTACCAAGTGCTAATATAAAGCTAAGTCCCCCGAGCTCTGACCTAGAGGTTCATAAATTTCCTTTGACTGGACTCAGGTCCCAGTGACTGCAGCCAAGATGAGGCAGCTGGCCGGAGTCACGTGGCTCTGGTGTAGGGAGAAGACAGCTGGGGGGATGGTGGTCGAGGGGAAGGCAGAGGCTTCTAAGAGACAGCCCCTATGCAAGGCTCAGATTGCTAATTCATTGACTCGACAAGATGGCTAACTAGCCCTTCCCCGACCCGAGCTCTGTCCTTTGCTCTTAGCTTGTGGCCACTTGAAATCTAGTCTTTGGGTTCACAATCCTCTGTGTTCTTCATCACTTTCCCCAGTCCTGCTGGGAACCGAGGATCCCAGTGTTTCAGGGAAAGGGTAATATTTAATATATTTTGTGAATGTGATGGCATGGAGGCCAGTCCATCAAAATGGACCCTGGAGTTATCCTATTGACTATGGAGCCATAAACAAGCAAGGTTTTTTGCATGAATGCCACTGGGTGTTAGCCTCGATGCAGAGCTCCCACCTCTCCATGGGGCTTAGATCTTTTCTTGCCAACTTTCACTGTTGACTGCCTAGCCTTTGGTTTTTACCTCTTCTAAATGGTCATGAGTGAATTCTGGGGGGGATGGCCATCCCACTGCCCATGGTCCTACATGGAGCCTGGTCCTCGACCCATCAGTCTCCCCACCATCCAGTCAATCCTTGGGGAGCTCTCCTTCCTTTCAAATGAAGAAGATACTTCTCATCCCTTATCTTCTCTCAAAACATATGGAAATAAAATAGGTAATTCCAGATAATGGGATTACAGGGACGATACACACTAAGGGCAACTTAGATTCATCTGCTTGTTAATTCATGAGTCTCTATTGTGTGCTACACTGTGAGCAAGGTGCTAGAGATGGAAACATGAATCAGATGCTGTCTCTGGCCTCTTGGTACTCATGGGCTGGTGGGGGGATATAAGCATAAACTAAATATAGTCCTGTTTGACAAGTGTTCCCAGGAAGAGCTGCCATTCATTCTGTGCTGAGCACTGTGCCAAGTGCTTTTGCTTGCTTCTTCACAGCAACCCTTTGGGGTAGGTATATGCTACCCTCACCCTACAGCTGAGAAAATGGGGACATCAGAAGTTTAAGTGACACAAGTAGTAGGTGCCTTCAACCCGGTTTTGTCTAGTCTGACTGAGAACCGCTAAACCAGTCACGTCATCATTGTCCCCTGCCTATCCTGTGTCCTGCTCAAAGAAGCACAAAACCTAGGGGGGACCTGATGTAGGAAGGCCACCTGACAATATTTCTCAAAGGCAATGCCTGAGTTGAATCTTGAAGGGCGAGTGTTTGCTAGGAAAGGGCTAAGGAAAGGATCTTTCAGGCAGAGATCAGTAGGTGAAGAAGCATGAAACTTGGGAAGAAAACGCCTAAGGTCTTTCTGGAGCTTGGGTGTCGGGGTTTGGAGGGGGAGGTAGAGAGGTGAGCAGGGACGTGGAATGCTGGGCGGCTCTACGCCTCTGGCTCCTTGAAGGACACCTTAGTTGGTAGACGGGTTTAGGGAGAAAGGTAGCTAGAAGCATACGCACGTTTCCTTGGGGAAAACCCTCCAGGATCTTCAAGAACTTTTTACGGAGGAGTCTTGGCTTTCCCATAGGGAACTCATTACCACCTTGAAAAAAGCACATGTGTGTACACATGTTCAGGGTCGGGGAAACTCAGAAACTGCAGGGGAAGACGGGAGAGTGAGGGCACTGGAAATGAGGTCCCCAAAGGAAGTGTTCAAAGGTGGAAGTTGTTTATCCTAGCGAAGCAAACGCTTGGGGAAGATAAGAGCCGAAAGTCAAGTCTCAGAGGCTGTGACAAGATACGGGATACGGGGAAGAGCCCGGGCTTTGGAGTCAGGTAGGCTTGGGAAGCGTTGGGAAAATTGCATCACTTCTCTGGGACCCAGTTCCCCTGGGTAGAAGGGAGAATGCTTCGTGGTTTTGTGGTGCTATCCTGAGAATCAGAGATGTAGTCTACAAGGCTCCAGGCACCCAGCCAACACAGCACAAAATGGTAGCTGCTGTTGCCGTAATTATTGTCCGGGAGACACGGGTGAGCGGAGGACCAGTCTTATGTAGACCCTGGCCCTGAATCCACCCAATCGGCTCCCTTCCTTCCAACCTGGGGACAGCCCCTGTGGTTTGTATAAGCCACACCAC
Organism: Lontra canadensis; assembly: GCF_010015895.1. Taxonomy (NCBI): domain Eukaryota; kingdom Metazoa; phylum Chordata; class Mammalia; order Carnivora; family Mustelidae; genus Lontra; species Lontra canadensis. The sequence continues at coordinate 4,183,398 of NW_022631024.1, read as the reverse complement.
AGTGCAGACTGGCACCATGTCTCAGCATCAGTGGGTCCTCGACACAAGCAGGCAGTCCCTTGCTGCTCTCTTCCCTGTCCCTATCCTTGCAGTGGATCCATTGAACCTTCAAAGCCTCCTTGTTGTAGCCTCTAACACACTCAGCGCTACCTTCCTTTCTGTTCGACTATTTTCTTTAAAGGTTTTATTTATTTATTTGACAGACAGAGATCACAAGTAGACAGAGACAGGCAGAAAGAGAGGAGGAAGCAGGCTCCCCTCTGAGCAGAGAGCCCGACGTGGGGCTCAATCCCAGGACCCTGGGATTACGACCTGAGCCGAAGGCAGAGGCTTTAACCCACTGCGCCACCCAGGTGCCCCTCTGTTCGACTATTTTAAAGACAGAACATGAAACCAGAACATAAGGTAGAGCATTACTTCCAAACGTCTTTGCACGTACCTGCACGCACCCCCACTCCTGTCTTAAGGGAAGGGGTGTTCTTCTGCCGTCACATGCGGATGGCATCCCCTCCAATCTTTTAGAAACCTGATGTCATCAGTGAACTCCCTCCCCTTTCCTTAAATGGCTCCCTCCCTCCTGACCCTTTGCCTCAGCCCAAATGTGTTCATCTCTCCCATCTCGTCCCTTCCACACACTTGGAGTCGCCTTCAGCTGCCACCGTATGTCTTCCATTCGCAGCCAGCATTCTAGAAAGAGAAGTCTATGCAAATGGTCTCCGCTTCCTCACTTCCCACTTGCTTCCCCGCCCACCGCAGCCTGGCTTCTGCACCCATCACCCACAGAAACTGCTCTCCTCAAGGCCAGAAGTGCACCCTTTGTGGTCATATACAGAAGACATGCTTCTCTCTCACTCTCACGCCAATGCTTCTCTTTATGTAGCACCACTGTCTACTCTCTCCTGACAATGTCTTCCCTGGCTTTTGTGCACAGCGTGCCCCTGGTTGGCTCCTCTCCTCCACAGCCGCTTCCCAGCCTTCCTGGGGCTTGACCGTTAGCACCTGGGTCTTCTCTCCCCACAGCTCTCCCTGCATGCTCTCTTCCAAAGCCTGGGTTTTTCTTGAGAGCAAAAGGCATGTCTCCCCTGGCTGAGTGGACCTCTCCTTGGTGAGTGAAGATACCTCCGAGTTGAGTTCTAAACCAACTCACTTGTAGTCCCCGGTACATAGATGATTTCAAAAATCACTGTAGGGGATTTTGTCCAGCGAGAGTACAGATAGTGAAGAGACATGGGACAGATTATTTAGGGGTGAGAACAAGAGAAACCAGCCAAGGGGACAGGGACAGAGTGGCCGGGCACATGAGGCAGGAGAGAGAGGAAACAGCAGGCGATGGGATGCCGTGGAGTCCCCAGAACACGCTTCCCGAGGAGAATGCTGCTGTCTGTGGCACATGCCCCTTTGAGGTCACCTAAGATGAGGACGGAGACGGGGGAGTTTGGCAAACTGGAGGTTGTCAGTGATGGTGGAGAGTGGGGGATGGGCATGCATGAATGTGGCAGAAGGCTCTTGGGATGAGTTAAGTGAGGATAAGAGGTGAGAAAATGGAGTGTGCGTGTGTGCATGGGAAGGTGGATAACGCCTTCTTCAAGGAGGGGTTTTACTAGAGAAGGGAGACAGAACGTGGGATTTGAGGAGTTCATACATGTTACAATTGTCTCTTCACCCGTATGGCTTCCCTACTAGAATGCCAAGTGCTTGAAGACAGGGTCCCTGTTCCTCTGCTTGGTTTTGTTTTCATCTTCAATACCGAGGGTCTGATGAAAGTAGGTCATTAGCAAGTTTTGTCCTTTGTAACCAGAACCCTCAACATTTGCAAACATTGTTTATCAAGCTAATGAGCTTTTTACTACAGGTCTACAGTAGGAAACAGAGGAGTTTCTTCCTTCTCCTCTCGCATCCCTCCTTTTCTCCTCCTCTCTACCCCCGACCTCATTTCCTTGCCACAGAGGTCTCTGTACCGCAGGACCCTGTTGTGCCGTGTCCCCACTGTTTTTGACCTCTGGGGCCCTCAAGGACATACCGGACAGTGCGAGCTGCAGGGACCCCTGTCCACAGAGGAGAATCTGAGCACGACTCCCCAGGGGTTTCTGTCCCCTTACTGTGAGGCATGGGGTGCAGAAGATGCCAGAGGAGAGGCCATGCATTGCCAACACGCCTTTGAAGAAGGCTTGTAGTGTCTGTCCTTGGAGCGGCTCAGCACATAGACACGCTCTTTCATTAGTGTCTCCTTGTTACTGGGCTATTAGGAGCTGTCAGCTCCTCCCTTCCTAATGCTCTCCTCCGCTTTGAAATGTTTTGTCAGGCCTACGCACGCCTGGAGAACAGGGGTTCCGAGTTCAGCGGCGTGTCTCTCCCCGTGCATCCTTCGAGCTGTCTCTGGGCATCATGCTTAATTCAGCTCGAACAATCACCCTCGCCTCTCCCAAACTACCCCTCCCTTTCCTTGCAGGGAAATGGGCTCTGGGAGCCAGCAGAGGGCTGCCAGAGTGTGTGCAGTGGGGACACGGGGCACGAGCAGACTGGTGGGCAGGGGGAAGGGTGCCAGCTCCATCGACTCTGCTGGCTTCATCCTCTTGGTCTCCGCTGTGTGTGTGCTTGTAGTTCAGTGTGCGTGAGCATGCCTGTGTGTGCGCGTGTATGTAGGTGTGTGTCTGCATGTGCCCCAAGCATAAGTGTGCAGACCTAGAATCTCTGTGCCCGTCTCTGTGTGCCTTGGTGTATATAAGCGTGAATGTGTGTTGGTGCGCATGTATGAGTACGAGTATGTGTTGGCGTGTGTGCTTATAGGGACATGTGAACACATCTTGGTGTGGGTTATGTGTGAGTGTGGATGTATGCATGTGTGCATTGATGGGAATGGAGATGAATGTGTGTGTGTGTGTGTTGGCGTGTATGTGAGAGTGTGTGTGTGTGTGTGTTTATGTGTGTGTGTGTGAGTGTTGCCCTGTGAGAGCAGAAGAGAGGAAGACTGGCCCATTGGGTGGTCATCTCTGGAACTGCCTCAGGCCATTGATCCGGGATGTCTGCCCCATCCCTGCTTCTTTATAACAACTATGACCAGGGGCCGTTTTTGAAGCTTATCATTTTTAGGCTTTGTGTTAGGCACCTTAGGTACATTTTAACATAATACTGAATAGCCTCATTAATAGGTAATATTAGACCCCTTTCCACAGTGGATTGCAAGGGAAAATTATTCACCCAAGGCCACATAACCTTTATTGCCCACCCCCTTAATAGATATTTCTATAGAAGACCCAAGTAATATTAAAACAACAACAACAACAACAACAACAACAAGTTGAAAATCACCCAAGGTCTCCAGTTTGTATGACCTCCTTCACATTTTAGTGAACCTCCTTTGAATGCTCCCCGTGCTTGTAGTCACATATTATATGTTGAAAAATTGATATGACTGGGATGACACAGTATATGCCTGTTGCATTCTAACATATCCCCTAAACATCTTTCTCCTCTAATTTGTAAAGATCAGCGATATGTTTTTCAATGTCTGTGCAGTATTTCATTGCCCAGGCTTTATATAATTCATTTATTTATTGATAGACATTGAGATGTTTGCCAGCTCCTCACTGTCATAAACTATGTTGTGATGAGCATCTTTGTAAATACAGCTGTGCACATTTGACTGGTTGACTCCTCAGGATAAATCTAGGAAGCAGAACCTCTTGGGCAAGAGGTTTGCACACTGAGCTGTTGATACCCTGTGCCCCACAGCCTTGAGAAAGAGGCAGCCTTTACACTTGACGTTCCGGGTGCAGTAGCTTAGCAGAGCAGTGAGCTAGCCAGAGGCGATACAGCTGGTGTTGTTTGGGGTCCTGATCTAACTCCACACATCGTTGCAGGGAGCGAGCCTTGCATTAGTGCCTGGACCTTGGCATGTCCAGGACTCAGGCCGGAAGCCTCTGGAGGTTCTGCCACAGGATTCCTGGAAGACAAATACAGGGACAGAAGAAGCGGCCTGCTCTGCAAGGAGGGGTATATTAGGTCGCTCTTCCACATCAGGTGCTCCCAGGTAGAAGTTGGCCTCCGCTCAAACGGATCCCTCTTGGGCTGAATTACCCTAATTCCGTCCCATGCTGTCTTGATACTCAAATCTGTCATTAGCAAGCAGGCTGGAAAGGCATCTGCATCTCACGCAGCGGCTCTCAAAGATAAAGAGGATTGTTGCAGAACTAAATGAGGGGGAAAAGGCAGGCAGAGCCAGCGTGGTGGGGCTGAGACTGCAGAGCCCAAAGAAACTGAGGAGCAGGTTGATGTCTGCGCGGGTTGGTTATTATACACAATGCCCTCAACTGCTAATGGGAATAACAGAGGGCAGGTGAGATCCCCAGAGGTCGGAGCTCCCATAAAGGCGGGGAGACCGTGATCTCAGAAACAGGAAATGTAAGTTTATGGTCCTCTAAGCGCCTTGAAGGATCCCAGTTCTCAGGAAGTCCCGTGGACAGCTGAAGACATGAACGGGCGAATGCCCTTCGTTGTGTAGTTATCCGCAGAAAGATGTTCCGCCCAGGACCGCATGGTCCAGGTGTCGGCTCCATCACTTGCTAGCTGTCCTTGCACGTGGGTTTGCTAAGGAAGCAGAATCTGGGTTCAGTGTGCGTACAAGGGCGTGGCCTGGGATTGACATGTGGGGCAACTGGATGAGGCAGGAGTTGGGCTGTCTGTCCTGCAGGTGTCCGCAGCTTCGGCTGACCCTGGGGGCAATGCTGGGCTGGGCTGGCCCTGTGGTATCGGCCCCCAGTGGGCCGAGATTTCTAGAGTTTTACAGCCCTGCAGTGAGCAGCTGTGGGTACAGGCCACCCCAGGTAGGGCTGGAGCTTGGCCGAGGCAGCTCTCTGCGGCCAAAACAGCCCTGGAAGGGGCTGACCACTGAAGGCTGCTTACTAACAGCATGTCCAGAGTTGGGACAGGACCTTCGCTAAAGGGGAACCTGTGAGGAACCTCACAGGGCCTGATACACTAACCATATGGCCCTGGGCAGTCACATTATTTCTCTGATCAGTTTTCCTATCCACAACACAGAGGGAATGCTCCTTCCATACTGGGGACCCTGGGAGCCTGAAGAGGTTCTATAAGAGGAGATTTGGCCCCAGGGCTACTCAGTAAAAGTCACATTCTTGTTTCTCTTCCTCCAGGCTCCCTCTTACCTTGCCTGGAGCTGCTGTAAACTGGTTGTTTTTCTCCCTATCTCCATCCCACGCCCCCGCTCCCCAGGGCTGGTGCAGAGCTTTGCATGTTGTAGGAAGGGGAACTGCGGGGCTGTAGAGCTCACAGAGTGTCCGGGCTGCGAGGCACTTTCTCTGCCTACTCTTTCCTGACCAGTCCTCTCTATGACCCAGACAGCCACATTTTCCTTGCAAGGAAACCGAATCTCAGGAAGGCAAGGAAATCTTGCCCGAGGTCACGTGCAAATCATTGGGAGGCAGGGAGAAACCAGGTCCCGCTGATGGACACCACGTCCCCAAACACAGTCAGTGTTTCCTCTCCGTGCGCTACCCTTGATGGGTGTTTTCTTGGGCCTGTTCCCAGGAAGTCCAAATGGGGAGGGTTGCCTGGAGAAGGAGGAGTTGGGGATATTCAAAGATGGCCATCAGGGGCCCTCAGCCGCCTTGCAGCTGGAGGAAGAGGTAGGCTGGTATTGATACAGAAGGAGTTTGCCATGAAGCAGTGGGCACTCATGCCTGGGCTCCTTTCGAGAAAGTGAACAGAGTGTGCAAACGTCTCCAACTCGCTGCACTTGGGGGCAGATTTATACTCACTGCCAAACAAGAAAGGAGAAAAGGAATGTATCTTACAAACGAACTGTGAGCGCTGGGGTAAGTGGCATGTGCTGAAACAGAAGGGACACCCCCGGCCACGTGTTGCAGAGTAGCAGGAGTCCTGTGTGTGTAGAGTAGCAAGAGTTCTTCACAAGCGTCTTCTGTGTGTCAGGCACTGGGGTGGACATCGCCTGGCGTGGGATACAAGGCAGCCTTAGTCTTTACCCTCAGTGAGTTCAGACCCCATGATTCCTGGGTGTCTTGAGAGAAGGAGGGGGTTTGACCCCTTACGGGAGAAGAATCAGGATGGTGCCAAAAGAGAATGGGCTCTGAAATGAAGTAGTCATGGAACGGAGGCAGTTTTCATTCTATGTCTCTTTGGACAAGTGATTTGGTTTTTTGGGGCCTCTGTTTCCCCATCTGTAAGTGGAGAGGACACAACCCCTGTCTCGTAGGGTTGCAACAACCAGCAATGCTCAAGTTAGTGCACCTAAAGAGGGGGTCAAAAAACTTTTTGGGTAAAGGGCCAGATAGTGAATATTCTATTCTTTTTTTTTTTTAAGATTTTATTTATTTATTTGACAGAGATCACAAGTAGGCAGAGAGGCAGGCAGAGAGAGAGGGGGAAGCAGGCTCCCTGCCAAGCAGAGAGTGCCATGCAGGGCTCCATCCCAGGACCCTGAGATCATGACCTGAGCTGAAGGCAGAGGCTTTAACCACTGAACCCCCCAGGCGCCCTGTGAATATTCTATACTTTATCTAGACTCTATTCTGTTCACCATTCACTCTTGTATTTATCTCTGCGGCTGGGTGGTCGCTGGTCAGATAACCAGCTCTGCGACTGCAGTGGGGAAAACAGCCCCAGACGTCATACGAACGAGTGCATCCCGGCACCTGTCTGCTTCGTGTGTCGTGAGTGTGTTCCTGTGACACTCTGTTTATGGACGCTTAATTTTGAAGGTCATAGAATTTTGTCACACAATGTCACACAAGATATTATTCTCTCTTTTTTTCCCACAGCCATTTGAGAATTAAAAAACATGTTTAGCCTGGGCCCCTGGGTGGTACAGTCGGTTAATCATCCGACTCTTGGTTTCTGCTCAGGGTCCTGAGATCAAGCCCCCGCATTGGGTTCTGAGGTCAATGCGATGTCTGCTAAGGTTTCTCTCTCCTTCTCCCTCATCCTGTCCCCGCAATTCCTCTTTTTCTCTCTCTCTCCGAAATAAATATTAAAAGAAAAACAAAAACAACAAAACATCACAGCTTGTATGAAAACCAGGCAGAGGGCTCGATTTGACCTGCACACCAAACCACGAACCTACAATGTGGGGCCCAGGGGGTGCTCACTGGATAGGGGTTCACACTCCCTTTCTACTCACATTGCTAAACTCACGTTTGTCAGACTGGAGTGTCAGCCGTCCTGAGTTCTGAAGAACAGGTACAGAGAAGAATATTATTCCCAGTTCAGAGATGCAGAAGCTGAAGCAGGGAGCTTCAGGGGACCTTCCGAGTCCACGGCCAGTGAGGGGCCACCCTGGAGCCGGGAGGCTTCAATGTTGCTCTACTGTTTGCATCTGGGTATTAGTGATGGGAATGAGAGAAAAAAGGAGGAAGTAATGATCAGACCCAATAGGACGGCTCTAGTTAAATAACCAATAACTCATATGTCAGCAGCGCTTTGGGCCTTGTCGGTCACCGTGACATACAGGATCTCCCTTGTCCTTCAGTAGAACTCTGAGAAGGGGGCATGATCAGGAACTCCGGGTGCACGGAGTCAGAGCCAGCTCCCCCGTGCAGGCAAGTATCTGCTCCCGCTGTGCCTTCCGCCCCGGGAGAACACGCCCCTGCGAATATTGCATAAGGGCCAGGCTGCCTGCAAAATCCTCAACAACCCCCTGACAGCCCTCCCACGCCTCCTTCTGAATCCGTTCTCCATGCAGCAGGCGGGATCTTCCCCAAATGCAACATCTGATCCTGTGACTCCTCTGCTCAAAGCTTGCCCGCAGTTTGGCGTTATGCCGGGATAAGATCCGGCTCCTTTGCATGGCGGCCAGGTTCCCCATAGATGGGCTCAAGCCTGCCTCTCCTGTCTCATAGCTTCTGGTCCTTGCCTTGTTTGGTGTCATATGTTTCTTCTGAGCTGCCTGTGGCTCCCTGAGTTCCCTGGGGTTCCTCTTGCTTCCCTGATTTTGCACATGCTGTTCCCTGTACCTGGAATGCTCTTCCACTTTCTCTGCCTCAAATACTCTAGTTTGTTCTTGATTTGCCCCAGAGGGGTGTCACCTCCTTCAGTCTTCCTTGAACACCACTCCTCCGGAAGATTTAAGTGATCTTTCTTTGCTGTCTGCTCTGTCAGAGCCCTCCTTCAATGGGGGGACGTGTTCCCATGTCTGTCTCTCCAGCTAGGTTGGTAGAACGGATGAGCTTCTTGAGAGCAAGGTATGTCTTATTTACCTCTATCGCCTAGAGCCTAGGTTCCTGCATGGCACACGGTAGGAGCCGGTAAATGTTTGTCGAATAGCTGTGTGGACAGGGAGGGGGGATGGCTGCAGGTGCTGGAGGAGAGATGGACAGGGGATGGAAAGGCCACAGAGGAGCAGGCACCATCCCCGAGAGGGCAGCAGGAATAGGATGTAGTGGACAGTTGACCTATTTCTTGCTGTGCCATGCGCAGTTGGCACCAGCCAGGGCTCCTCGTTCCCAGCCACCCTTCCAGCATCTCCACACATCTCCTCTTCCCTAAAACTGCTGAGAAGCTGGTTTCCCCACCTCCGCGTCCTCCCCTCCTCCCCCCACCCCTGAGAGTAGGTTTGGTGTTCCTACAGATGTTTGTATTCTCTGCAGCTGATGAAAATATTCATTATCTTGTTAGCTGCGGCGGGGAAGGAAGTGCAGATTTGCATTTTCCCAGCTAATCAGGGTGGCACAAGTGGTGCCTGTCACCCAGGCCCGTTCCCCGCCGCCCCCACTCCCTCCTGCATGTGTGAAAGGGGGATTCCCACCCTGCAAACTCTACCTCTCTCCCCTCCCCACCTCTGAAGGCACGCTATAGAAGGGAAAAAGGAACCCGGAGGCCCAGCCTGGCTGCACACGTGCCCGGATTTGCTCCCCAGAGATGATTTCGTAGTGTGGCTCTCTCCACCCTGCTCCAAATCCTCCCATGGCTCCCAGCTGTCAATCAACTCCGAACTGCCCAGCCCTGCTTTCTCCCCCTGCATCTGTGTTCAGCTTCACACTTCACAAAGTGCTTTCATGCCATCCTCGCAGGCGCTCTCTAAGATGCGTGTTAGCATTACATCGGTTTTGTGTAAGAGGCAATAAGGCAAAATGATGTTCGTGACATCATTGCCACCAAATGGTGCTGTCAAAAAAACCGTCCCCTGCTTGCCTGTCCAAAACCAGCTCTAATGGTACTTTGCACAGACTTGTCTTAGGGAAGGTCCTTGTCTGGGGCATGGCAAAGGCTGGCGCTCTGAGGTTGGGCTGTGCGTCCCAGCCCTCAAAAGGTGGGGAGCCTTTGGCAGGGACCTGGGCTCTTAATGCTTGGACGGGGCAAAAGGCCTGTGTCTACAACATGTGCCCACAGGAGCTTAATAATAATAACAACAACAACAACAACAACAACATCTTCTATTTTGGCAAGTTTGTGAACTTATCCCAATGGCCCTTTTTAGACATTCAGGGAGGTGTCACGTCTAGTATCTGTATCTTGCCTGACTGATGAAGAAGCCAGCGCCAGAGAATGAGAAAGAAAGAGAACGCCAGACGCTAAATGGACATTTAAATAACAGACCTGAGGCTCTCCAACCACCCTTCCAGGCAATTTCATAAATACATGTCAGGCACTTTTCTGTGTCAGGCGCTGGTTCTGGATATTGGTAAAACAGCAGTTAACAAGACAGAGAAGGTCTTTGCCCTCCTAGAGCTAACCTTCTGGGAAAGGTTGGGGAGGTGAAGGCAGCCAAGAGAAAGGTAAACATGCATTTTTGGTGGTAGTCAGGGATAAGAAGAAGAATAAAGCAGGGTAAGGATCTGGAAAGTTTTACTGTATCCAAGTCATGGCAGGCTTCTCGGAGGAGGTGAGGTGAAGCACAGATCTGAATGAAGTGAAAGGGTGAGCCAGTGGAGGGAAATAGTGTAGCAGACAGAGCGAGTGGTAGGTCTCCTGATACCTCACTCATCACCTTCAAGGCCCCAGAGAGGAGAGCCTGGTGGTTTAAAAAAAACGGCACTGGTGGCCTGTGAGTGAGTCAATGAATGAATCCGTTTACCTGGCGCCCCCAAGAGGACAAAGAGGGCGTGCAGACCAGGCTTGGAAAGAAATACAAGTGGAGTTTGCTGCTGGGGGTAGGGGTGTGGGGGGAGGGGAGGGGATCGCATCCCCTAGGTGCTGCCCTCATACCACCCCTCACTCACTGGTTCATCCCTTCGTCCCTGCAACATTTGTGCACAAGTGATGCTGTGAGGGGCCCCAGCCCCCGGCAGGGAAGGGGAGGCTGGGGCACAGAGTCAGACACAGGCCCCGTGGTCTATTAGGTCTGGGTTGGGCCAGAGGGAGAGAGATCCCGAAGCCTAGGGGAAAGAGCAGTGGGGGCGGGAAAGTTCCAGAACCCGCACAGAAATGGAGGCAGTAAAATGCCACTTACAGTGTCAGTGCTGCTCCTTGGCAGCGATGTGACCACCGGCAAGTCCCTCGGCCTCTTTGAGTCTCTGTGCTCTTGCTTGTCCATGCTCGCCGTCATTGTACCCTCCTGTGAGGCCCCTGTGGGACTTGGAGGAATGATGCACATAGTGCTCAGTGTACTACACCTGGACGGAGTCGCTGCTCAATAAATTAGCAGCTATTACTCTAGAGTGCTGCCAAGCTCAGGAAGTCGGCGTTCTCCCCACGCACGCTTCTTCCCCTGCTTCTTCAGTCATGCATTTATGCCCTGAGCTCATAGCACCCAGTAGCCTCTACAACTGATGGTAGGGATACGTATGGTTCATTGATTCAACAGCTATGTGCTTCAGCGTCCCCGAGTCCGGTCACCGTACGGGCACTAGGCGTAGAAACGTGAGTCAGAAAGACGCTAGTCCTGCTCTTCTGAACCTCTGTCCCCTGTTCTGAGGCTTCCCATTCTCTAGCCCCCAAGTTCTCCATTGACCCCACAGAAAGCTCCAAGGCCACAGTTGCCAATCAGAAGAAAAAGAGCCTTCTCGGGGCAGACACACGCCTGTGTGGACACCGAGTGTGGCTTGCCGAGCAGGGTTGGATGTTACTCTCTATTTGCCCTCTTAGCATTGAATGGCACGGTCTGCGAAACCATATGCAGGAGCCCCAATAGTCCCCAGGAAGGGCCAGGCTTTTCTGTCAATATTGGTCAGATTGTCCCTGGGCCCCGACTTCCTTCCTAGTCTGAGTGTCCCCCAAAGGGGCAGGGGTGCGGTTCTGTCTCCCTCCTTAGACCAGTGACCCCTAAGAGATGGTACCTGTTGGTCATTTGAGCTCTGGCACTCTGAGCATGGCGCTGGCCCATCCTGCTCAGAAACCGCAGCTCAGGCGGAGAGGGAGAGCCCTGCATTATAGTCCAGGTGTACCCTAGACCACTGTCGCTTGGGCAAAGTCCTCTCCCTGCCAGCGGCAAGCTTCCCCATTTAATTATCATTCCCAACCCCAGGAGCAGGGTTTCCTGATCTGGTCCCATTCCAGGCACCCTTCTAAAAAGTCTGCATATCATTATATATTTTACTCCTCAAGTAACCTAATCAGTGGGGTGATTCTGTTGTCCCTATTCTTCAGATAAGGCTACTGAGGCACAGTGGAAGGACTGGACTGGGTTTGGATCCCTCGGCTTCTTCCAATGCTGACATTGAGGGCCTTTTTGATTCTGCCATCCATTCATTCACTCAGTGAGTCATTGCTGACTACCCATCGTTATGTTAGGGACTGGGCTACCTACTGCATGTCTGATTTTGAACATTTTTTTAAAAGATTTTATTTATTTATTGGACAGAGAGAGAGATCACAAGTAGGCAGAGAGGCAGGGGGAAGCAGGCTCCCCGCTGAGCAGAGAGCCCCATGTAGGGCCCAATCCCAGGACCCTGAGATCATGACCCGAGTCGAAGGCAGAGGCTTAACCACCCAGGCGCCCCTGCATGTCTGATTTTATTTCGTCCTAGTAGGATGCTAGAATAGGACTTCTATGATCCATTCTACAGATGAGGAAACAAAGGCTCAGAAGGGCACATTCATTTATTAGACTGATCAGCCTTCTTTCTCGGATCCTTCTCCCATGTTCTGGGGAGACAGATGTTCTGTGGAGTGACTGAGGATAGAACTGAAGGACAGTAGGTGACCAGAGAATGAACTCTGTGTTCCACTGTGTAAGGAGGCTGGCCTTTTTTCGAGGATGCTTGCCAGCCTACACAGATGGGGCCTTGTGACATTGTGTCCCAGCCTCATTGCAGCCACATAAGAACCTCATCCTCAGGGGGGATCAAGTGGCCCTTTCTGTTCCTCGTTCCTCAGGCCCTCAACCACCCACACATCCCGTCCCTGAGCCATGGGCATTCTCTGTGACCCTCGTGCCCACCACACTCCCAGTGGGCTAGGAGCTTCCCATGGCTTCAGTAATTAAGTTCACACATGCCAAAAAGAGAAATAGCATCACAGATGCGGTCGCAAATTTTAGCTAATTAACCATATGGTCTGGATTGCTGACAGAGCGGGAAGGCACTCTGGGTAAGTGCTGGTTTCCTGGTTTCCTGTGGGGAGGGAGGACTATTAGGTGTGTCACCACATTCTCCCTAAACAAGGACACAGAGCCTCAGGGCTTCCCACCACCTGCCTGGAGTCTTCGCAGCTGTCTCCTTACTAGGAGCTGCTTTGGGGGAGGAAGTCCCTGGAAGACAGAAGGAGGGAGTCTGGCCTTATGAACAGGAAACACCCACCCCCAGTTCAGGAGATATTGTAGGGGGCAGCCCTGTGTTTTGGGGTTTAGAATTTGGAGACAGAGGTCTAGCAGATGAGATGCAGTATAACATAGCAGATAGCTCTTTGGAAACCTGGACTTAAATCCCAGTGTGATCATTCATTAGCTGTGTGACCTTGGACTTGTTGCTCAGCCTCTCTGAAGGGAAGCCACTCAACCTCCCTTAAGTGCCAAAAGGCAGAACCGAGTCATTGATGACCATGCTTTTTTGATTCTAAGCATTAAAACAGATAGTCAGGGAGACCCATGAATGAGAGAGGAAGTTGCTGATACAAACTCATGGGGTTGGTACCTGAGCTCAGCCCCAAACCATGGTCTATAATGTCCCTTATGAGCTTTGAGAAGAGGAAATCAGGTAGACTCCGAATTCATGGAGAGTCCAACAGTTAATGATAGCAACCATCACAGTAACTTATTGGGGACATTGACAGCCTATATTATTCCAGGTCATTTTAACTACTGTCATTTAAAATATTCACAACCCCCCAGGAGGGCTGATAGGTTGTTCTCCATTCACTGACTGAAATCGAGGTTTCAGTGGGCTAAGTACTATGCCCAAGACCACGTAGACTAACCCTTTGTGGGGTGGGGATTCAAACACAATGCTGGCTAATGCCAAAGCCTGAGCCCCTCAGAGCTCCTAGAAATACTAATTCTCTGAACATGCTGCATTCCTTGAAGAAGGAATTGGTGAAGCAGTTCTCCAGCTCCTGCTGAAGAGCTGAGTGGTCCTGGAGAAAGAGGGGTCTGGAAACCAAGCTAGATCAAAAATGGTATTTATCTGAGAAAGTACAGGTATTAGTTTCACACAGCTGCTATAACAAATTACCACAAACTTTGTAGTTCAAACAACATACATTTCTTCTGCCACTCTTCTGGAGGCCAGAACTCCTACCTGAGTCCGTTGAAACTGAAGTCAAGGTATTGAGCAGTAGTTCCTTCTAGAAGCTTCTGGGGAGAATCGGGTGCTTTCTTTTCCATATGCAGGCATTCCTTGGCCTGTGGTCACATCACTGCAGTACCTTCTCCCATCTTCAAATCACTTTCTGTGCCTCCTGTGGGCATATCCCTGCTTCCTTCCTCCAGGGACATGTGTGATGACAGGAGCGTCCACCCGGATCGTCCAGGATAACCTCCTCATTTTAGGGTCCCTAATTTAATGTAGACGGGCAGGTTAGATTAGGAGCTGTTGCTCTGAAAAGTTCCTTTTGCCATAGGAGGTGACGTTACACAATACCAGAGAATGGGTGGCTTAAATAGTAGATATTTACCTCCTCACAGTTGGTTCTGGAAGCTGGAAGTCAAAGACTAAGGTGTTGGCAAGTTTGGTTTCTTTTTAGGCCTCTCTTCTTGGCTTGTAGACAGCCGCCTTCTCACTGTGTCCTCACATGCTCTTCCTCACGCATCTTTGGTGTCTCCATGTGTCCAAAAATTCCCTTCTTGAAATTAGAACACCGGACAGATTGTATTATGACCCACCCCGATAGCCCCATTTTAACTTAATCACTGCTTTCAAGATCCTATCTCCACATGCAGACATACTCTGAGGTGCTAGGAGATACTGTGAAGCTTTTAAATTATGAATTTTGTAGAGAGACACAGTTCAGCCCATAGCATTAGGTAACATTCACAGATTCCAGGAATTAAGACCTGAATATTGCTGGGGGCCATCATTTTGCCACAGTGGAACCTTGAACAACGTGGGTTTCAACTGCGTGGATCACTTATATGAGGTGTTTTTTTTTTTTTCTTTCTTTCCGATAAATACAATACAGCACTATAAGTGTATTTTCTCTTCCTTATGATTTTCTTAGGAATATTTCGTTTCCTCTAGCTTACTTTTTTTTAAAAAAGATTTTATTTATTTATTTGACAGACAGAGATCACAGGCAGAGAAGCAGGTAGAGAGAGGGGAGGAAGAAGGCCCCCTGCTGTGCAGAGAGCCCAATGTGGGGCTTCATCCCAGGACCCCAGGATCATGACCTGAGCCAAAGGCAGAGGCTTTAACCCACTGAGCCACCCAGGCACCCCTCCTCTAGCTTACTTGATTGTAAGAATACAGTATATAGTGCAGATTACATACAAAATATGTGTTCACTGACTATGTTATGGGTAAGCCAACAGTAGTCAATGGAAGCTATTGGCAACATTTTGCGGGAGTCAAAAGTTATATGTAGATTTTTGACTGTGCAGAGGATTGCTGCCTTCCTCTGCTACCTGTTCAAGGGTCAACTTAACTTTTCCATTTAAATGGAGCAAACGGAACCAGGGCCATAGCTGGGGCACCTCGTTCTCATGTTGAAACTAAAAATCAGAAGCAGGGTCTGGGAGTATGGGGAAAAACAGAAACACCAATAGCCAGGAAGTACAGGAGGAGGCTGAGACTGGGTCAAAGTCTGGTTCCGAAAGAGGGCTGAGAGCGATGTGTGGATGCCCCAGGGCTACTCTGACGTCCTATTTCTAGATCAGAAAGAGTGGGCTTGGTGAATCAGAGGAATAGTAGAGAGAGGAAAAGAGGCTTGTTTCTAAATGCCAAGATCAATGGGCAGAGGTTCACACCAGCTGGAGAGGCTAGACTAGGCAACTATTCCTCCTGGGATGATATTATGGTAGTAAGGATTCCAGAATTTATTAGGTAATTGAACTGAACTACTTCTCAGTGCACTTCTCTGTCTAACAGTCTATACTCTAAACACGAGTCAGCAAAATTTTCTCTGAAGGGTCAGAGAGCCAGTATTTTCAGCTTTGTGAGCCATACACACTTTTACCATGGCTACTCCACTGGGCCATTCTAATAGGAAAGCAACCATAGACAATATATAAATATACGGATGTAACTTTGTTCCAGTTAAACGTTATCTACAAAAATACGTGGAAGCCACCAGACCAATAAAAGTTAATGCCACAGCTCTCTTGCCTATGCATATTATTATTATTTTAATTAGCAGAATTTCTAGAGCAGTTTTAGATTTGCAGAAGACTTAAGGACAACGTAGAGAATTGCCATTACCCTCAGTACTCCTCTACCTACCATACGGTCCCTCCTATCATTAATATCTTGCAATGGTGGCATATATTTGTTACAATTGAAGGACCAATATTGATACAATATTCAGTAAAGTACATAGTGTACTTTGTGTTATACATTCTGTGGGTTTTGACAAAGGCATAATGTCATGCAGGTACCATTACAGTATCATACAAAATAGTTTTACCTCTGGTGCTGCCTACTCATCCCTCCATCTCTCTTCCCAGAGTCCTGGCAGTCACCGATCTCTTCCCTGCTTTCCTAACTTTACCTTTTCCAAAATGCGGTGTACTTGGAATCATACAGCGTGTGGCCATTTTAGACCTGCTCTTTACATGGGGCGAGATGCATTTTAAGTTCTTCTCGATCTTTCTGTGGCTCCATAGCTCATGTCTGGTTGTTGCTACAAACGATCACATTTATGGATGCACTCTGGTTTGTTGATTCAATCCATTACTGAAGGATAACTTGGCTGCTCCCCAGTTTTGGCTGGTATGAATGGGGTTGCTATAAGCATTCATATGCGGGGTTTTGTGTAGACATGTTTGCCACTCAGCTGGGTAAGTGGTTGCTGAATTGTGTGGTAAGGGTATGTTTGGCTTTGCAAGAAACCAGATTACCTGCCGGAGTGGCTGTACCATTTGGCATCCCTACCCGCCATGAACTCTTCCTTTTGGTCCATATCCTTACCGACATTTGGTGGTGTTAGTGCTTTAGACTGTAGCCTTTCCAACAGTTATGGAGTGGTATCTCATTGTCATTTGATTTGCAATTATGGAATGACATGTGCTGTGCATGAATTCATAAGCTTCTCCGCTATCTCTAGATCTACTTTGGTGCTACGTCTGCTCAGCTCTTTTGCCCCTTTTTAAATCTGGTTGTTTGTTTTCTTATTGTGGAATTTTAAGTGTTCTCTGTATAATTCAGATGCAAGTCTTTTATCAGCTATGTGTTTTGCAAATATTTTCTCCCAATCTGTGCCTTGTCTTTTCGTTTTCTTAACGTGTCTTTCACAGAGCAGAAGTTTTTAATTTTAATAAAGCCCAACATATCCTCTCTTGTTCTTTAATGGATTGTGCTTTTTGGCATTATATCTGAAATATCTGTTGGTATCCACCAACCCAAGATCACCACGATTTTCTTTGATGTTGTCTTCTAGAAGTTTTATACTGTTGTGCTTTATGTTTAGTTCTATGATTCATTTGGGGTCAAGTTTCTTGTGAAAGGTGTAGGTTCTGTGTCTAGATTTTTTTTGTTCCTGGCATGTGTAATTCTGCCATATTCACTTGTTAGTTTCAAGAATGTTTGTTGCCGCTGGCATGTGGATGTCTGTTTGTTCCAGTACCATTTTTTTTTAAACTGTCCTTTCTCCATTAAATTGCTTCTGCTCCTTTATCAAAGATTAGGTGACTAGATTTGTATGGGTCTATTTCTGGCTCTTTGTTCTATTCCTTAATTTATTTGTCTATGATTTCACCAATACCATACTGTCTTAATAACTGTAGCTTTATAATAAGTCCTAAAGTTGGATAATATCAGTTCTCTAACTCTTTCTTGTTCTAATTTTATATTGGGCATTTTGGGTCTTTGAGCTTTCCATATAAACTTTAGAATTAGTTTGTTGATCTCTATAGAATAACTTAGTGGGAATTTGATTGGGATTGTGTTGAATCTGTAGATCAATTTGGCAGGAACTGACATTTTAACAACACAAGAATGAACATGGACTATCTTTCCATTCAATTAGATTTTTTATCACTTATATCAGTTTTGAAGCTTTCCTCATATAGACCTTGTATGTATTTTGTTAGACTTATACCGATTTCATTTTTTTGGATGCCACTGCAAATGGTATCGTATTTTTAATTTCAAATCCAATTGTTCATGGCTGTCATATAGGGAAGAATTTGACTTTCATATATTAACCTTGTATTCTGTAATTCTGCCATATTCACTTGTTAGTTTCAAGAATGTTTGTTGCCGCTGTCATTGATTCTTTGGGATTTAATACTGTAGAATATTCTTTTAAGATTTATTTATTTTTTTGAGAGAGAGAGAGAGAGAGAGCATGCCAGTTGTGGGGGGGAGGTGCAGAGGAAGAAGGAGATAGAGGATCTCCAGCAGACTCCCTGCTGAGCAAGGAGCCTGATGTGGGGCTCAATCTCGCAACCCTGAGATCATGACCTGAACCGAAGTCAAGAGTTGGACGCTTAACTGACTGAGCCACCCAGGTGCCCCCACTGTATATTATTTTTAAAAAACCTACATCACGTTCCTATTATCAATAATAATGGTAATTAACATTATGGAATACATAGTATGATATGGCAGGTGTCATTCTGTATTTGTCATCTCATTTAATTCCACGACAACTGAGATCCACCAGCACCGTTTTTTAGTCCTACTACAGATGAGGAAACTGAAGTTTATTCAGTGACAGAGGCATGTCTATCCGAAAGGCAGAGGCAAGACTTTGCCCCGTCCTTCTTCTTTTTTTTTTTAAGATTTTATTCATTTATTTGACAGACAGAGATCACAAGTAGGCAGAGAGACAGGCAGAGAGAGAGGGGGAAGCAGGCTCCACGCTGACCAGAGACCGCCCCCCCCCCCGGACGCAAGGCTCTATCCCAGGACCCTGAGATCATGACCTGAGCCGAAGGCAGAGGCTTTAACCCACTGAGCCACCCAGGTGCCCCTGCCCCATCCTTCTTACTGGGAAATAAATAGAAACTAGCACATAGTTACATATCTAGCAAGCTGTTCAGATGCCTTGCCCCTTCTGATTCTCGTAACTGTGTCTATAAGAGTAGATAATATTCTGATATTCATTTTACAAATGAGGGAACTGAGGGTCCTGAAATGAAATAACTCATTCGGGATCATGCACCCGGTAAGAGGTAGGGTTTAATACCCATTCTCACTGCGGGCGGGTAGAATTATTACAGACAAGCCCGGGGCTCAGCGTGGCCCTGTCATACAGCCATATGACAACCTAATCTGTAACAAGCAAGGCTGGAAGCTAAAGCTAGGGTCTTGGGAACTGAATCGAATTATATTTTGGCATCACATTTTGAAAAGATCCCAAATTGTGTTATTTAGATTCTTGTTTTGCTAGGCTCTTTTTAAGTCTTGACATCCATTAGTTTTAAGGAGCACTTAAACCCATTTCCAGTTGTCCTATCACAGAACCCACACTTCACTTCGGTTATGATGTAAACTAGCTAATGTCCACACTGGCTGGGGTCTGGATTTGGCTGCAACTGCTGTCAGATCTATTGAAATTGAAAAAGAAGGGCTGTGAGAGATGGTCAGGTCTCCTCATTAGCTCAGTGTTGCAGAGCACGTGCACATATTGCTGCTTTTCTACTGCCTTTGGGTGTTTTCTTTCTCCATTGCTAATGACTAATAAAAAAAGAGAGGGAAAGAGGAGAGGAAGCAAACAAGAAAGCAATTGCTATTAGATTTTCTTCTACTGCAGCAGGTTTCTCATTTTGCAAAGCTCATTAGAGGTGGCTATATGGAAAGACTTGCAAGGTGCCCCAGGGAGAAGGGGAAAGACAAAGGGGAAGAAGAAACTTTTCAGAGATATGACCCCTGCCACAAATTCACACAAGAAACAGCTCTTCCTAGGCCATGTGTTCTGATTCTAAAAAGCACCTCATGGCTTCGTTTGAAATGTTAACAGGGAAGGAAAGTAGGGAGGAAGGGGAGGGGAGGGGAGGAGAAGGAAGGGGAGGGAGGAAGGGAAGAAAGAAGGGAGGTAGGAAAGGGAACGAGAAAGATAAGAAAAGTTTCTAACTACTAACAGGAGTGAAGTTATAAATGCATGGATGCTGTGTGGTTAGTTAAAATGTGGCTTTTTTTTTTATTTGTTGTTTTAAGTTAGGAGTTTTGAAATTTTTTAATCTAATTTGGAGTCCAACCTACTGGACGTTCAATTTCACAAACATTTTTGAGAGTCTCTTATGTACCTAATGTGCTTTTGGGAACTGGAGGAGAGAGAAAACACAGTCTCTGCCCGCAGTGTGTGTGGGGGGGTGGAAGACATACCCACAACAATTCTGGTGTATACTGTGATAGGAAAAGAGATGTTCAACATACCATGCTGGGAACATTGCCTTTAGCATTAATAACTCTCCTAGATGTCAGGGATATGGTATGAGGTAAGGAAAAAAATTAAATCCACCAGCCAAAAAAAAAAAAAAAAAAAAAAAACCCCCACCAAAAAAAAAAAAAAAAAAAAAAGAATCCCAGGATAGAAAGAAAAGAACTCCAAATTAGTAGCCACCTGTCCTGGGTTCTCATTATAGTCCTATCATGTGACTTGGACAAGCTGTGTCTGCTGCCTGGAAAGAAGGAAAAGAAAAGAATTTGAGGTCCATCCCAGCTCTAAAATTTGCATCTCCCTTACTCCTAATCAAGACGGGCTTTCCAGAATGTTAAATGAAACTGTGCTCCACAGCAACGATAACTACCTTTTATCGAGGGCCTGTTCTTGCCAGGCCTTCTGCTAAGCAGTTTGGATTATGGGCTCTTCTAATCTTCACAACAAGTATGTAAGGCTGTGATGATTATTATTCCCATTTTTCCAATGAGCAAACAGAGGCCCCGAAAATGTCCAATGTTCTGTCCAACCAGAGCCACGTAGGGGATTGGAGTTGGAACTACAACATAAATTCAGGTGTGCCTGGCTGGGAGACCGCTTCCGAGGTGAGAAAGGAGACCCAGAGTGCCCATGGGAACAGGGCTCCCCTTCTCCGGGACTCCTCCTTAGCCCTCTGTGCTAGAGCCGTTTGGGGACACATGTTTTCAGCAAAGAAATGACCCAGGACTTCAAAGACCCCCAGAGATGGGAAGGGACTTGCACAGCCTCACAAAACCGGCTTCCTGTCCAGTGTAGGACTAGGGGTACATAAAGAATGGTGAGGATACATGACAGGATTCAGACAGAGTCCCTGGTCGACCTTTGGACCCATTCAGTAAGGGGTTTAGCTCACCTCTTCTGTGTCTGTTGCTAAGCTAGACCCTTGAGACAGACGTGAATGGAGGGAGGTATGGGGGTTGGGGTGCCCTGAGAACAGAGAAGGCCGTGAACACCAAAAATTGAAGATCCTAAATGCAATGGAAATGGTTTTAAAGGCACAGGGATATTGGCTTCTGTCTTTGACTGTGATCGCGTAAGCAGCTAGACCCTTCTGGAACGGAGGGGGGGAACCTCAGCGTGCAGTAGGGGCCAGCCATCTTGGCTCTGAGGCTCAGCCGCCCCCTCAGACCAAGGGACTCTTCACTCAGACCCTACAGATCTGGGTTCCAAGGCAGCCTTTAGGTCCAAATCTCTGGAGGATCTGCGGCACGACTATTTCTCCTCTTCAGATCTCATTATAGCATCTGGAAAGCAAAGATGGGGCTTGGTGGTG
The DNA here is from genome assembly GCF_010015895.1 of Lontra canadensis. Lineage (NCBI taxonomy): Eukaryota > Metazoa > Chordata > Mammalia > Carnivora > Mustelidae > Lontra > Lontra canadensis. Next base: position 4,162,202 of record NW_022631024.1, on the reverse strand, counting down.
TCTCAGGGCCTTTGATTCCTCCCCTGGAGAACTGGAGGGAGAAATTCGGCAAACAGCTCCAGAGGCCCCGGGGACAGCAGTCCGGTGTTAGGACACAATGAGGAATCCCTGTGCTGACACACCGGCAAGGAGATGGAGGGCGAAGGGGATGAAGAGAAGATAATGTTTCTCTAGCCTGCAATTTCTTTCAATTTCAGGGATTGCAATTACCAGGACGGGAGTTAGTAGCGGCCATGCCTGGAATGCTTAAGTGAGTTTGGTACCACTGGTGGAAATGGTTTTGCATTTAGAGATGGAGGCCTGTGCAAGTTGTAAGCCAGGCTTCACATTGTGTGTGTGTGTGTGTGTGTGTGTGTGTGTGTGTGTGTTCACACACACCTGCAGACGCATGAGGGTGGGGCAGGAGAAAGCGTGTTCCTGGTTAGGGAGGGGGGTACAGGAGTGGCATCGATGCCCTCGTTGCATGTGAGCCTAGGAAAGTGACCTCACCCCACTGAGATCCAGCTTCCTCACCTCCAATATTGAGATCATAATAATGACTTTGCAAGATATTAGAAATGTCTCTGTCTGTTGGCGCTGCTTTAACAAAATAACCATTGATTGCATGGCTCAAACCACAAACGTTTTACTTCTTCAAGCTCTGGCGGCTGGGAAGCTCATGTTCTAGGCACTGCCAGATTCAATGTTGCCTAGGATCTGTTTCCTGGTTCATAGATGGCTCCTTTCCTCACTTGGTGGAGAGGACAAGGAGCTCTCTGGGGCCTTTCATAAGGGCACTCATCCCATTCACGAAGAGCCCACCCTTATGACCTAGTCACCTCCCAAAGGCCCCACCGCCAGATACCATCACATTGGGCATTAAGTTTGAACATATGGATTTGGGGGGTGGGACACAGACATTCAGTCTATAGGAAAAAAAAAAAAAAAGGCGAGAAAGGCATCCTGCAGAGCTCTTAACACATGGCAGGCATTCAATAAAGAGCAGTTACATTATTAACGCGGGCATCCATCTGGCACATTCAGCTAGCGCTGGTATTTTCAGTGAGTCAACTTTTACTTTCCATCATTGTGTTGAGGGGCAAAATTAAACATTACTAGCATCTTCTTGCCTTGTCTTTAAGAACATGGAGTTTAATTGTTCAAAGTCCAGCTGAGTAGTTCTGTGCACTTATTAATCTCTTTATTCTTCTGGTCCCTTATTTAAAACAAACAAACAAACAAAGCCCTTAGAACAAGAGTACTTAGCCCCCAGGGTGGCTGTGTGAAAGGAGATGTGTGTAAAACCCTTAGATTGATGCCTAGGACATTGTAAACAATCAGTAGATGTTAGCTTAAAAGTGATGCTTATTATTTTGATACTGGATAACGAGGGAAGAAAAGATAATGAGGAAGAAAAAAAAAAAAAAAGATAGGGAAGGAGACCTGAATAAGGCTCTGACTCAGGCCCCACAGAAAGGAGATTGTAGTATCACAGCTGGATGGGGTATCTCCCCTTCATAGCCATTCAGATAGGAGTCATTCATTCATTCATTCATTCACTGAATAAGTGCTTCCAGAACCCCTTGTGTGTGTTTCAGCCACCGTGTCAAGGCTGGATGTACAGCAGTAAATAAGACAGACATGGTCCTTGCTTTCAAGTGCCCTTGGTCCACAAGGGAACCAGTGAGTGACTGGGACCAACAGTCCAGAGTGAAGATGCCAAAATAGGGGAGGGATGGGTGCAGTAGAAACCCAGAGAAGGGGCATCAAACCCCCAAATGAAGGGAGAGGCATCAGCAAAGCTCTCCTGGGGTGGGGGGTTGGAGTGTGGTAGACAGAATAATGCCGCTCAGATGTCCATGTTTTAATCCCTGGAACCTGTGAATAAAATATATTCCATGGCAAAGGTGGTTAAGGGTATAGGTAGAAATGAAGTTGCTGATATTGAGATAAAGAGATTATCACCTAGATTTTTCAGGTGGACCTAATGTAATCCTAAGGGTCCTTAAAGTGGAAGGGGGAGGTAAGATAAGAGAGGAGGCCGGAGAGGGAAGTGATCGCAGAAGGACTTGACTTGCTTTGGCTCCCTCTGATGGTGGCAGAGCCTAGGGACCTAGAGCCAAGGAATGTGGGCCGTCTCAAAAGCTGAAAAGGCGGGGCGCCTGGGTGGCTTAGTGGGTTAAAGCCTCTGCCTTTGGCTCAGGTCATGATCCCAGGGTCCTGGGATCGAGCCCCGCATTGGGCTCTCTGTTTGGCCAGGAGCCTGCTTCCCTTCCTCTCTCTCTGCCTGTCTCTCTGCCTACTTGTGATCTCTGTCTGTCAAATAAATAAATAAAAATTAAAAAAAAAAAAAAGCTGAAAAGGCAAGGGAGTGGTTTCCCCTCTGGAGCCTCCAGGAAGCATGCATCCCTGCTGACACCTGACTGTAACCCTGAAACCCATGTCAGACATCCGACCTTCAGAAACATAACAAGTGTTAAGTTGGTGGAAGTTGGTGGAAGCCATGAAATCGGTGGTGATTTGTTAGAGCAGCCAGAACACTAATACCCAGAGCCAATGATACACAGGAGTCAGGACCGTCAGTTTAGAAAAACATTCTGGCCACAGGATGGTGAATGACTTGGACGGATAAGGCTGAATGCAGACCACATAGTTAGCAGGTTGTTGTGCAGCCCCAGGAAGCAAGGTGTGTAGATGAGGAAGGCTCAGAGGGTAATCGGCCCGATAGATCCCGACAGCTGAGAACTACAGAGCTTGGAATGGGAAACAGATAGGCAGAGAAGAACCACGCCTTCTGGAAGCTGCGGTCAGGACCAAATCAGGTACTGTGGAAGTAGGACCTCACTTCCAAAGAAGGGGCTCGGGGATACCTTCCAGAGAAGATGACACCATGAAGTCTCTCTCTGGGGCCCTCCAGAGGGCTCAGAGGAGGTTACAAAAAAGAATTAAATGCAGCCCCGGCTTTGCAGGAGCCCACAGGTCAGACAGAAGGGGGCAGGCAGGTTAACGTAGCCGTTCTTACTGACCCGCCAGGACATGCCAGGTGGAAGCAGCTCTGGGCTGGAAATCAAGAATATGGATGTGTAGCCTGTTCTGGTCTTGCAAACCCGGGAGCCTTTACCTAAGTCACTTCTCTGCCCCCTGCCTTTGTCTCCTCGCTCTTCATTGTTGGGAGACTCAGCTGAGATAACAGTGGCCTGGGGTGCCTGGGCCTCTGCAGAGCCAGGGATGCGACTTTGCACCCATGATCCGAGAAACAGCATGGAGGGTGGGGTCATGAACTTCATCCTGCCCAGCAGGGGATGGCAGCCCTGGGAGCCTCCCCCTGGAGATGGTCGAGCTTGCTCGAAATGCTGGGGATTTTAGGGAGATCTGGCAGTCTTCCTGTGAGTCTCACATGTAGCAGCTGAGCTGAGATGGGCTGTCAGCTGGCAGGCTCAGGAGGAAGGCAAGAGCATCCTGATGGGCCAAGACACAGCAGTCTGCTCTCCGGCCATGGCAGGTGAAAACGGGGGTGTCTGGAGAGCTCTGGGGGTTTCACTGTAAGGGGAGGTGGGCCCCGGAGTCAGTCCTGCTGGCATAACTTATGTCGGCCTCCACTCCCACTGCACACAGTGGGTGATGGGGAGCAGGGTACATGCAGGGCCTCCTCGCTGGGTCTCTCTCAAATCTGTGTCTCTTCTCGATAATTCTGTCACACCGCTCCTCCACCATGCTGGTCTGGGTGGCTGCAAAACCCTGTAACTGGTCACCCTCCCTCCAGCCTTGTTCCTTTTTTGGCTTGCTCTCCAGGCTGTGTCCAGGCTCAAAATCTCTGGTCAGATAGTATTGCTGTTCCGCCAAAACCCCTGCCGGGGAGGGTGTCCTCGCCCTCAGAAGAAAGCCTGTGTTCCATAGCATCACTTTGAAGACTTGCAAGATCTGAGCTCTCTATCTGCCCCTCTCCAGCCCATCTTTGCTTTTTTACTCAATGCTTTTACATCCTGAATCTAAGCTTCTTTCAATTTCAAGAATGTGGCATTTGAGTGTTCCATCTCTCTCTCTCTCTCTCTTCGTCTCCCGTCTCCCATAGACACACACACACACACACACACACACACACACACATGCAGCACTTTGGACTTTTGCACATGCTGTTCTTTCTGCCTGGACCCCACTCCCACCTTCTTTTCTTGCTCTTTCCCTGGATAACCCCTCCCAAACAGTCAAGGCTCACCACCTCCAGGCAGCCTTCCTCCCCTACCCCATCTGTATTAGGTACCCCTCCTCTTTACTCCCTTAGTCTCTGTACCTCCCCTATGAAACTTAAACTTTTTTGAGTCTTAAATTTTATCACTCTAACCTCTAACCATCTCCTTCAACAGTTAAAGATTCAAACTTTTTTTTTCACCACTACAACTCAGTTATGCAAGAACACTGTAGTCTTCTGATTTTTCTACCACTGATACAACCTTTTCCTCAACTTTCCATTCTGTGGATAACAAAAAAGTATTTCAAATTGCCAATTAAGGATACAGAATATCCTCTTTAGGGAAACTATTTAGTGTATTGGAAGTTGAGCTCCTTACGGACTCACCCTGTCTTTTCCTCCCCCAGCAGGCTCCCCCACCTCCACTCCGCCTCAGGGCACAGGGGCTGCAGATAGCAGAAGGACGTTGGTATAAACTTAGCCCTCTGGATCCTTGCTGGAGTCACTCTATGATTTCTTACTTGAGCTTGGCTCCGAGCCCCTTTGCTCTAGCAACCCATTAGGATGTGGATGGTCTTGGGTTGTCTTTTGAGAAGAATCCACTGCCAAAGTCCAAATTAATGAGGTCCCCACACTCTGAATTCCCCTTGTTCTAATCTCAGGGAGCCTTCCCCATCCCTGCCTCCTTGGGAGCATGGAGGGTGTACTAGGGTCATGTCTACTTTCTTCTCGCTACCCTGTGGGTGCAGGAATTGGAGGCTGACTTCTGCCAGCCTCTAGCTCACCTCCTGCTTCCCTCTCACGGGAGTTTCCATTGGCTTATTGGATAAAGGGGCTCCCCACCTCCTCAGACTAATCCCTGATCTGGGGCGACAGCCCCCCATGTTCCCCCTTACCTGCCCTGGGCCATTTCCCAAACCCTTGTTAGTATCTTAAGCATTTGTAGATGCTGCCCTCAAGGCTAGGGTGGGTGGGGAGGGCGTGCTGACTTCTGATAGTCCAGAAAGAGGTTGTCTACCTTTGAATCTGAGCTCTTGGCCCCCTAGCCTTCTCTCCTCAGCAATCCCTCCCAGCACTGGTATCAGAAAGAAGGGTTTTCTCCTTCCTTTTCCTGTCTGGTGGGAACTCCCCTGAGGTCATAGCCTGAACCATCTTGCATTAAAAGAAGACACTATGATCTGAGTCAGCCAGGCCTGGCTTTGATACAGAAGGGGACCTTCACTTCCGGCACAGGCTGGCTTTCCAAACTCTTGTCTAGCTCAAGACACTACAAAGTCAGCTTTGAGATGCAAAGCTGGGCAGTAACCCCCTTTCTTCTCTAGATGGTATTTGTCCTTCTACCTAAGGGATGAATGCTTTTGATTTAGTAGGTCGGGTATTAGAGACAAATATGATTTATGGGGAATGAAAAATGTTTCATTTTAACCTTTTCAAAACCATTATTCACCTTGCACACATTTACACATGTGTGTAGAAGCATTTGTACACATGTATCTCCTACTAGGCGTGGGGAGCTTAAGGGCAGAGGATATCTATTTTGTCATTGTATTCCCAAGGCCTGGTACATAATATAAAGATTTATTGGATATTTGAATGATTGAATGAATGAATGAATGAATGCAAGAATGACTAAGTCTAGCACTTGAGCAGGGAATGTAAACAAAGACCCATAATTAAAAAGCAGCTCCCAGGAGAACCAAGTTTCTGACGGCTCCTAGAGAAGAGCAGGGCATGAAGGTAGCCATGGACAGACATCAGCCTCATTTTAAACACCAGGCTCTGTGGCTCCAGCACCGACGGAATGGCTATAGGATCGAGCCCAACACCTCTCAAACTGGGGCTCAGAGAAACCCAAATATTTTGTACCAGCTCTTCACCCCTCCCAGTCCCAGAGGTGGGGAGTGGCTTCCCCAGCCCTCCACAGTGAGACAGTGACAGAGCCAAGATGAGACCAGGTGTCCCCACTCATTGACCACAGAGGAAACCACATCTCAGCCAAAGACGCTGCTCTCACTTGGCGGAAAGACTCAGTCTAGTTGTAGGTGAGGGATGGGGCACAGTTTAAACCGGGAGAGATGTCCTCATTGGCATTGGGAGCTTAAGGCCACCGTTGGAGGAGGCTTTGGGCAGCCTAGGGAGAGCCAGGAACCATAGACCACTCCCTGCAGACTCAAGAGCTTGCAGCCCGCAGCTCCCAGCCCTCCTTCCCCTAAAAAAGGCTGCAGACAGTGCTGGCTGGCTCTGGGATGATTTACTTCCCTGAAATACCTCAATTTAAATGCTAATTTCCCCAGAACTGAGGGGTGATCCAGCTCCTGCTTGCTGGTGGCTGTGTATTAATGTATCCAAAACACTCACACATATTCTTAAATTGGGGCAGGAGGGAGGGAAGACCTGGGGGGGGCGGGTGGAGGAGACCAGCTTCCCTGGCTTGTCATTCTTGTCAGCATGGCTGATGGGCACGAAGCTGGACAGGGTGCATCCTCGGTGGAAATGCTCCGTAGGCTTGAGTCACTCGGAGGTTAGGTGCAGATGGCATGGAGGGAGAGGAGGCCTGATACTTAGGGGGCTTCTACAGAGTAGGCACTGTCTTGAGTTCTCTGAGGCTCACAAAGAGATTCAGGATCTGGTGTGGGATTCGGGAAATGGAACCCTCACTCAAGAGAACTTTGTGCAAATCTTCCTCCCAACCCCTTCAAGTCCCAAACTCATTACTTTTGCAGGTGAGGTCCCTAAGTTTCCTAAAATGGAACTGAATTCCCCAAAGCCAGACGGCATTTGTTTCCATGTCTGAAGGACTTCTGAACCTTTGCCTTTTCCTCCACCGGACCCCAAGGCCAGTTCTGGGATCTAATCACGGGCAAGATGCGTGAGGATAAAGTGACAGGAAGGTTTTATTCCAACAGGGGAAGTCAAGATGATGACATGGAAGAGGAGGCGGTTTTTTAACTGGACCTCTTGCTTCCTGCTGGCGCTCCTCGCCCCAGCCCACCCCCTGCTTCTCCGCCTCAGTGCAAATGCACACATGGACACCATGCTCTTTCAGAGTGCGAGGTCTGACCAACCCCTGCTTCGAGAGATCACCTTTTCCCTTCTGGTCCCTGCCACCTCAGGGCGGCTGGGGCCCCTGGCTCCTAGCCAACCTCTGTAGGAGCCGGGCTGCCTGTGTACTTGGGAAGAGAAAGAAAGTAGAGTTTGAAGCTCCATGTGGAAGAGCTGAAAATTTAGACCCAAATTCCCAATATCCCTTAGATCCAAGAGTTCTTTGAGCCTCACTCTGTATGCAGATGGCACTGTGCTAGGCCCTGGCGAGGAGGCATAAAGGAGACAGGCATGGTCTTGGCCCCCGTGGAGCTCCCAGTTTAGTGGGCCACACGCCTATCATATAGGGTCCCCACAAGCACAGCTACCATTAGGAGCTGGGAAGCTCTTCATGGAAGAAAAGAGCCAGATGCTATGGGAGAGCATAGTGGGAGAACTGGCTCCGGGCAGATTTCTCAAAGGCAGGGAAGTAACATGTGGTCTGAATCATGAGTAGGTGATGGCCAGGTACAGGGGGCAGGGGTGAGGGCTTTCCGGAGAGAGAGGGCAAATCCCCAGTGCACCCTTTGTACGAAGCAAGTATGTCCCACGAGGGCAGTCAGTGTAGCTGGACAACCAGGGGACAGGGGCTCAAAACATGCGGCGGGAGGAGTGGGCAGTGGCCAGATCTTGAAGGCCTTGCAGACCTTGCTACATTGCTTGCCTTCTACCCTGGTCCTCGTGAATGGGTGAATGGGATACCTCCCCGTCCCCTGCCGGAGCCCCTGGGATGCAAAGCAAACCCTGCCCAATGGGAGACCCAAAGCAGTGTCCGTGGAATGAATGAGTCCTCATACTCCCAGAGTTCTCCCGAGTCCCCGGAGCCCCGGATCTGCTCTTTTTAAAATGTGATGAATCTTTTCATAGACTATCAACCGAGCTCGAACTCTTTTTCGTGGATATTTTGGGGGAGAAGTTTGTCTACAGAAACAGGGCCCTGTCACTGTTTGAAACATGGCATGCTCTTATGTACACACACAGACCCCTCATGGGCACGAGAGCGAGAGCGAATGCACTCTGGGCTTGAACAGCAGCACGGCCCGGTCTCGGGTTACGCCAGTGACCAGGAGCACGGACTTGGGATTGGTCCCTTGAACGTGTGCTGACAGTGCAGGGCAGTAAGCGCGGAGCCCCTAACTGTGGGCTCCTAACTGACTTCCTAACTGTGGACCTCAGCTGGACAAGTTCCCTAACCCCTCTGAGTGCTCTTTTCTTTATTTACAAAATGGGAATCGTAACGGTAGCTGTCTGCTCGAGTTCCATGGAGTTAAAATCGCACACACGCACACACACATCCTGTCTAGGATGCAGCTGATGATGAACAAGATGATCGATACATAAATATTACTCATTCTTCTTCCTGTCTTCCTATTATTAGGATTAGTTGCCTATCGTTTTTTCTTTTTTTTTCCTTTTTTTGCCTTATAGTATTTTCTACACACACGTACACACAGGCTCTGAGAATCTGAATCCGCTTTCTGCCGTCTGCATTTAGCCAGCCTCCCGCGTCCCTTTCCCAGGTTGGTGGATTCTGAGGCTGCTGTCTGGGTTCTATCTGAGGTTCTGGGCCCAGTGGAACTTCTCTGGCGGTCGCCACTCCCCTCCGTGTTGTTACCTCCCCAGAGAGCCGGTGGATTCGAAGGCCCTGGGCGCCCTCTGCTGGCAGCGGCCGTGCAGGACTCATGACCATCCCCAAGCGGCCGCAAAGGGACCACGTCCTGAGGGACCATCCTCCGACTTCGCTCTTCCTGCCTTGCCATCATCCCCAGCTTCGTGACTGCCTCCCTCCCTCCCAGCCTTCGCACTGGCTTGTGAACTCCCACTTCCTCAGGATCCTTCCTGCTCCCTGAAAGCTCCGGGGGGGGGAATCCTTCTCCCAAGAAGACCGGCATCATGAGCCAGCCCGAGGTTGCCCATTGTGCTGTTTCCCATTGTCCTGTGGGGTCAGATTTACCCACGGAGTGAAGCCTGGCTTAACCAGAAGACGGGGGGGGGGAGGGGTGAAAAGGGGGGCTCTCTCTTTAAATGCAGTGCCAGAGAAGGTGTGAAATGGAGCCGCCCAGATGGCAAAATGGAAAACATAAGCTTGCTTTCAGATCCCTCTTCCCAGATGCACTCTGTGCCAGTCCCAGAAGGCATTGCTCCCCTCAGAGTCTCCACTTCCCTGTTGGCTGAGGGAGGGCACCCAGCTCCAGGGACACCGAGCACCTCGTGTGGTCATGTCCGAACGGGCAGCAAGCTCCTTCTGTCAGCTGCGATCTGTCTGGGCTCAGGGCCCCCATGCATGCTCCTGCTCTTATGCATTGACAGTGCCCTGCACCTGAGCCGTGGTGAGGAATGGGAACTGCGGGGCCAGACCAGCTGGGATCTCCAGCTGTGTTGTGCTGGGCAACCTCTAACCCGAGGGTCTTAATGGCATCAGCTTCACAGGGTTGGGAGGAGACCAACGTACAGTGCCTGGAACGGTGCTCAGTGCATAGTATCTGCTCAACAAACGGCTATTCTTATCATCATGGTAATGGTATTTCATTAAGGCAGACTGAACAGCTTTTATGATCCTCCTCTTACCTATGAGAAAATTGAGGTTTGAGTGGTCTACTCCAGGCTGTACAGCTGGGGTGTGCTGTGGGCAGAACTGGGGCCCAGTCTTCAGAGACGTTGGCATCTTCTCATGCCTGACCTTAACTGCCCATGAAACAATTCATGGGTCTCATGGGGAAGGGTCCCAGAAGCATCCAGCCCTTGGTATTTCTGATAGCTGGGTCCCACTGGCTGTTATGCTTGGCTCCATTGTTGTCTCCCCCAGTTGGCTGAGAAGATCTAGAGAACCAGGGAAGAATCCAGTCTCTCTGAATCCCTAGATCCAGCTCAGGGCTCCACACAGAACATGTATTTAGCTGATGAGTGCAGAGGGACACCCTCTCCCAGGCCATATCCTTGTGGGAGGATCTGTATCCTCACAGGCCAACCTCAGAAAGGAAATAGGAGGAAACGTAGTCCCTCAAACCCTGGCGAGTGTTACATGGTCCTTTAAGGGCACGCCCCCTTTCCAGAAGGCTCTCTCTTTCTGTTCACATTGCTGTTCCACGCACCCAGGCTTGCAAACAGATCATACACTAAGCACAGACACCTAGGAGAAGCCGTGATCACAGACACACACACATAGGCATAAACACGTACAGCTTGCCAGACAGACAGTGGTCCTCCCACACAGGCACATTAGACAGCATGCCTCAGTGTCCCCCATGTGGACCCAGAAACTCACAGTCATGCACACGCATGCCCAGCCGACACTCCCCAGCCGAGCTGCCTACGTTACCGAGTGGGCAATCAGCAGACCTCCAGGCACATCCCAATATTCACCTCCTCTTAACCCTGTACCACATGTTTTATCATCTTTAAAAAGGATATAATCTACAGCTCTCTTGCTGTAAAGATTAAATGATACAGTGTATGCAAAGTGCTTAGCCAGACCCAGTAAATGATAAGGATCCGGAACTTTGTAAGAGATGATGGTGATGGGGAAGATGGGGATAATGGCTCTTCCCCCCGACTCCAAGGTGCTCAGGGGTCAAGACGTGGGGGGCTGACTGTTCACTAAATGAATGAATCCATGGGACACTTCATGGGTACCTGGGGGAGGTGCGCACCGTGGGGACATGGAGTACAGACAGGAAGTGCTCCAGGCCCCCATGACGTATGCACAGCTGCTTCTGTTGGACCCGAGATCCAGGCTCCAAAGGCATTGTTTTGGCATTCCTTGTTTTTGTTTTCCTCTTTCCGATTTTCATTTCAAGGTTGCCCATTCCAAGGGGTACGATGAAGTGACAAATCTCTTCCTCCCTTTATTCTTCTCCTCCCCCTCCTCCTCCTCTCCAGACTGTAATTACTGTCTCAAAATCTGAGGGTCCCTGAGCATGAAAAGACCTCAAAAGTCAGATGTTAACACGGCAATGCCTCCAATACCTGCATACCAAGTAGCTGTCCGTTTCCCTCCTTGCACTCTTTCAGGAACGGGATGCTCACCACCTCTCCTGGCAGGCTGTTCTATTTGGAGGCGGGTCTGTTGTGTCAAAGATTAAAGCCTGCCTCCATATGATGCCCCATTACTACCCCGCCTGCCCTAAAGACTACCTCTGTTCAGGGTTCAGTTCCGTGAGGTCACCCCAAGGACTGTCTTGGAAACAGAGTTTCTTGGGATGGCATTATAAGGAAGGATTAGAGCAGGAGAAAGAGCACTAGCCTGGGATGGGGGAGAGGTTCTGGGAGCAGGTCATTCCTTTTCTCTAGGCCTCAGTTTCCCTATCTGTAAAAGAGGAGTCTGATCCAAAAGATCCCTTAGGACCTTTCCACTTGAAGACCCACCTGTTCTTTCAAGCCTTCCTGCCCCTTTCTCTGTGTGCACTCCATGCTCTTCTCGGTTCCCTCACATTCTGGCTCACCATTGTCACTGCTTACGCAAGGGGATGTTTAGCAGCCAAATACACAGTTTGTAGAGCATCAGACTGTGTCTTAAGCAATTGGCAGCTTTATCCCATTAAGTGTTTTACAACTACCCTGAGATCTCACTTTATAGCAAGGAGATCAAGGTTCTGAGGAGCCGGAGTTTGCTCCAGACTGCATGGCCAGTACACGGCGGGCCAGGATTTTGAGCCCTAGCCTGCCAGATTCTAGAGCCTGTTGTTAGCACCCTGTTCTCTGAGGCGGGACTCGGGGAGCCGGATGCACGGCAGCAAGGATGCACACCCTCTTCTGAGTGTCTCCATGCTGATGCCAAGTTCACTGCCCTCCTACCCTGCAGCCCCCAGCGGCCTCCACGCCCTCATTTGGCGGTCTCTGTGCTCCTCTCCACAGGGAGAACAACTTCATCAAGGACTTCCCTCAGCTGGCCGATGGGCTGCTGGTGATCCCGCTGCCGGTGGAGGAGCAGTGTCGGGGCGTCCTCTCTGAGCCCCTCCCGGACCTCCAGCTGCTCACTGGTAAGACACACCTGCTGGACCTCCCCCAGCCTCTCTCACTGCACACCTGTCCTCTCCAGGTGCCTCGACACATCCCAGACAGGCCTGTGCAGGCCTCCTCCTTCCTGAGGGACAGAAGGGCGAAGGGACCTGCTATTGGCCAGGGGTGGGCCTCCTGGTATGGGCTGTGCAGAGCTGGGGGGGCTTCTCTGAGATTCCAGAATCGGAGCTGGGCCAGATTGACTTTCAGCAGATTTCCGGGACTTTGACTGCAGTCACCGTGCTGTGCCTCAGCCCCACAGAACTTCTGCACCCCACATCACTGGACCTTTGGACCCTGTGACCCGCACCTCCCCACATCCCCAGCTTTTCTACTCTCTGCTCTTATGAGTCCAACCTCTTGATTGTACATAAAAGTACGATCATGCGGTATTTGTCTTTCTCTGTCTGGCTTATTTCACTAGGTTTATTTTTACATCGTTCTAAAGCAAAATCACTGGACCCCTCCACCGGGAGTCCGTCTTACTTGAAAGTGTTTGTTACACAGCTTGATTTTGAACATGGGCGCTGAGCCGTCTTGGGGGGTGATATTGTTTTCCCCATTTTAGAGATGAGGAATCTAGACTCAGAGAGGGGACAGGAGCCGCGCAAGACCCCGCAGTCGGCCAGGACAAGAACCAGGTGCCACGGCTCCAGGTCTTCTTCCCTTTCCATTGGCTCTGCAGCTCCCACCCCTACCCCCTCTCTCCTCGCCTGCCCCCTCACAGGGAAGCTATCTTCTGCAGACTCTCCTGGGGCTCCCTGTCTTCTGTTCCACCCAGGATGCCCTTCTGCTCCCCCTTACCTTCTCGCTGTTCCTCTTCTGTCTTTTGTGGAGGGATTTTCCTAAGATGTGAGGGCCCTGGCTCTGCTTTGGTGATACAGTACTTGGGTATCTCAACCGTGGCCCAGGGAGAATGGCCCCCCTGGCGAATGACCGAGGTCTTACCGAGAGGGAAACTGACCCCCAGGGAAGACCCTTCTGCTGCTTGCTAGCACTTGGAAGCTCCACGAGCCTTCCCTGTAAAGAGGCAGAGACAGGGCAGAAGGACCCACATCTCCTAGGAGCCACGCACCCTGCGTGTCTGAATCCACGTAACCCTGTAAGGGTTATTGTCCCCCTTGAAATGGATTAAAGAAATCATTCAATTCGTCTAAGTTCACATCACTAGTCTGTCGTTGAGTCAGGATTTAAGCCCACTGGGTCTTGACTCCAAAGCTGATGCCGTATCCATGACCCTCCACCCCCTTCTTGACCTGTCCTCCTTCAAAAAGGGCCCAGATGTAGATCAAATGAAATCACAGAAATAAAAATGCTTCGTAAAATCTGCCAAAACCTGCTGTGCCTTCCTTAATTTTCATAAGATCGCAGAATTTCAGAGCTGACAGGGACTGTAAAGGGTGTCTAGTCTAATCCTCCTTAGCAATGGAGAAATCAGGTCCGTAATAGCCCTACTGAATAATGGTTCTTCTAGGATACACCCAGTCACAGGGAGCTCACCCCTTAAAGCAGATAGCACCATGGTCCATGGGGAGGTGCTGTGCTTCAATGAGAAAGACCCTGGATTTGTCACCATTCTTTGTGTGTCCTTGAGCTCTTTCTCCTCTGAGCTTCCATTTCTTCTTCTGAAATAGGGGATTTCAGTTCTTTGTCAGCAGTAGGCAACTACTGGAGACTGCAGGTATAAAATGCTCAGTGCATTGTGGTTCTATATTAGTAGTACAAATTGTTAGGTTTATTTGTTTTGGTTTAAGGATCTTTGGAGGCATCCTAATAAAGACACTGTTGGATTTCTAAAATTAAAAAATAATAATAATTACCAGGAAAAATACCTCCCTCATGTTATCCCTCATCTTTGGCAGAGATCTAGGATAGGGTCAGGTAAGGTGAGGGTCGAGGATGAATAAGGGCTAGGGATGGGCCTAGGATGGGGATGAGGATACAGGTAAGTAGGTGAGCCAGCAAATCGGCATTTGTTCGGAGCCTATTACTATGTACCAGGCTCTGTTCCAGGCTCTGCAGGAGTGAGAATAATAAAGACCATGGCCTCAGCCTCAGGAAGCTGGCATTCCACTGGAGGAGCTTATAGTCCAGGCTGGAATCCAGGAAGGACCAGGGATGGAGAGAAGTGAAGGGTGCAGTGACAACCAGTTCTGGGGGGTGAGGGGCAGAGATGATGGCTTTATACATGTCTTGGTAATCAAAAGGGGTAGCCTGTTTTTTTTCATTTGGACATAATACCACCCAGTGAATGAATGGTACCCACAGCCTCCATCAGACTGTTCTGCTGCCCTCTCTGAGGGTGGGTCCCAGTTGCCAATACCCACACCAAGCCTGCCGTGAATCAGGACCAGCAAAAAAGATGGGGCAGAGGCTGCTGAGCCACGAGCATTCGGCCATCCTGTGCAATCTGGTTTCTCCTCCCTGACTCAAAACATGGCCTGTCCTTCCTCTCCCACCCTTCCCAGCCTTTCTAGGGGAAGGATGGGACAGGCAGAGCAGATAAACAGAGAGGACATATTTATGACAAAACAACCTCGCTGCAGTAGACATGTATATGGAGATCATGAATATTTTACTTTAAAATGAAAGCTTCTAAAAAAAATTACGTTATTCCTGAAAAGGCTAAGGAGGGAAAAAATAAAAAAAAGTTGACAGTAATGGACAACTTTAATACTGCAGTAATGTCCAGGAAGAAATCATTTGTTACAATGAGATTCTCATTTTCATCTTGGTATCAAATATCTCTTTAAGTGCCTCCTCACCAGGGGACAAGAGAAAAGGACAGAAAATGTGCCTGCCATTTGCAGAGGATACAAAACAACATTAACTGCTGATGTGACTAGCATTTCCTTTTCATGTATTTCTTCCTGATTGTAAACAAAGAGAGTTTTCAATGCTTAGAGCAAAAAAATTTAGAAAATGCTGATGAATATAAATCCATAAACAAGAATCGTTAATACCCCCACCACCCAGAGTTAACTGCTTGCTAACACTGTGTTGTTTTGTCTTTGTTTATTCTTTGTCTATACCTGTGTTTCCCAAAATACTTTCCATGGAACATGCGTTCCAGTGAACCCTCTTGAAAAACGGGATTCCTCAGTTGAAAAAGTTTGCAAAACGCTCCTTGCCACTACCTTCATAGAGCTTTAGAATGCATAATAATCTAGATAAGGTGCTTAGAAATTATACAGATTTTTTAAGATCTTGTTTCGCTTTAACTCGGTCTTACTTGAAATGTGAGCTTTCCTATATGAGCACATGCATCTCAGGAGATCCCTATGTGCATCCCATGTTTCCATGTTAGGAAACAGTGGTCCCCACAGGGGTCAGCAAACACAAAGGACCAGATCCTAAATGCACTAGGCTCTGCACACAGACGCTCATGTCGGCTGTCATCGAGAGGCAGTACGTGGAGGACGGGCTGTGGTTTGCTGACCCCCATTCTGCATGCTGCAAGACTTCCACTTCTGTGGTCTTATTTGAGTCTCACAATGCACCTGTGAAGTAATGTCAGCACAGGTAGCCATAGTATCCGAAGGGGAAACTGAGGCACAGAGTCATCTAATGACCCATGGCGAGTTGCCTGCAGGGGTAAGCGGAATCATAAATCTACTCGGCTTGCTTGCAAGCTGTTGGGAAGAGAAAAAGCAGGATGGGGGCTGAGATCAGAGGCTGGGAAGAAGCCTGGAGGCAGGTCCAGGTAAAGCTGTTGGTTCCAGTGAGAGCCTGCATGTGAAGGCTGAGCGCCCGCCTGTTTAGAAGCCGTGGCCGTTCTGCAGAGCCCAGTTTTGGTGAGTGTTCTGTAAATGCTGGCCTCCCGTGACCTTCTCTTTCTGCCCTGCAGGAGACGTCAGGTATGACGAGGCAATGGGTTACCCTATGGTGCAGCAGTGGCGGGTCCGAAGCAACCTTTACCGTGTGAAGCTCAACACCATCACCCTGTCCGCAGGTGAGGACCCCCTCCCGGGCAGCCAGGGGGCTGGCACTAATCCAGCACTTGTTCCTGAGGACTTGCACTGTGCCAGGCCCTGGGCTGGGGATGCTGAGGGAATGAGGCCCGGCCTTCCCTGCCATGAAGGAGCTCACGGGGAGGGTGGATGGACAAGCAGACAGGGACATCCTCATACTGCGGTAGGGTCTACACAATAGCGGGACAGTGGAACCCCAGAGCGGGGAGCTGTCCTGAGGAGTCAAGAGGGGCTTCCTGGAGGAATGGGTACCATAGCAGTATGGGGAAGAGTGAATGGGAGAGGGGTAAATGACAATCTAAGTCACATTTATGTTCTAAATATTTCAGGCTATGGATTGTAAGTTCTCCTGGTCTCTTCTGGATGATTTCCTTTCCTACCCATCTCCTATACAGCAGTAACATACACCCCTCCAAGACGCAGACACACACATGGCCCCTACTCCACCTGCCCACACCCTGTGTGTCAGCTGATGAGCACAATTTGTAATTCTTAGAATGGGACGTGTTTTTTCATGCTTCTGTGACTTTGCACATGCTCTTCCCTCTGCCTGGATCTCCTTGCCCAGGGAATGCTGGGATAGTCCTGCAATACTGAGAGACCCGTGCTGCATTCTCCACTCCCCCCAGAATAACTCAAGGAAGTCTGTGCAAGCAACCACCTGTATGAATGCACCAGTGGGCTTGATTCACGTCTAAGCCCTATATGTTCCCCCACTGACCCAAGAATCGTGGGTCATTTCCATATCCCTGTAGCCTGTATTCCTATTGTCTCTGTAACAGAGAATCAACACAGGGTAGGTAGTCTTGTTTGGTAAAGGAATAAAAAAAAATGAAAACTGAAAAATTCGGAATGAGTGAAGGACTCTGGAAAGATGGGGTGTTTTACCCTGGCTCTTCCTCATAACCCTGCCACTGGATTATTGTCCAGGGACTTCCTCTGTATTTGTGAGCACGTTACTTATCTTCTCTTTTTCAGTTTCATTTGGTTTGTGAGCAACACGAAACTCTCTTAGCCCAGGAATCAGAGGACTCTCCCATATGGGAAGTGCAAATAGTAATTACTGTGGACGTTGGCGAAGCACTTTATAATGTTTCATATCTTAGGACATCCATTGGTCCTACAAGGAAGACATCGTTTATCCCATACTTTTTTCAGATAAGGAAACAAGGTCAGAGAGGTTAAGTAACTTCCCCAAGGTCACACAGCTAGTAAGTGGCCAAACAGGAGGAGAGCAGGGATTTTTTTTTTTTTTTAAGATTTTACGTACTTGAGAGAGAGAGAGAGAGAGAAAGCGAGAGAGAGCATGGGAAGGGGGAGGGTCAGAGGGAGAAGCAGACTCCCTGCCACGCAGGGAGCCCGATGCGGAACTCGATCCTGGGACTCCAGGATCATGACCTGAGCGAAAGGCAGTCGCTTAACCAACTGAGCCACCCACGTGCCCAGAGAGCAGAGATTCGAATGCAGTTTTATCTGCCTGGAGAAAGAGCCACAGGTCATCTCCATGGTGTTGTCATTTACTAGTTAAGAGAAACAGTCTCATCATTAACCCTGCTGTATTAATTACCTAGTTGCGCACATTAACGGATTGGCGGAGAGGGGCTGTCTTAAACACCCATGCTTTGAGGCATGTTTCTGTTTTGCCCACCACCCACACACTCGCGCCTCACTTGCAAATCAGACTGCGATGTATCTGTTAGAATTACAAAGGTGTATCAGCTTTAATTAATCTATGATGATGCTCTTGAGAACCCCCTTGTAAATCAAATGTTGGCAAATTGGAGTTCATGTTTAATGTTGAAGGAGAGCGTGCTTGCTCTCTTACAGTTTACTTTGATGTGACACAGAATCCACTGCTCATGTGATAATGGTGGTTGGTGTTTCTGCCGTGTCCCGAGTGTCCCCCCTGTGCTCTTGTACCTGGTTAGGGCGGGGGTAGGGAAGGGTGCATGTGCACAGTCAAAGACCAGCGGAATCGAGCTTCTGCTTTCAAGGTAGTGTCCACTGAAGGTGCAAAGCATAGGTGCCCCTGGCAAGGATTGTGTGAACAGCTTCTTGGGAAGGTGAGGACAGCTTTCCGGAGCCTTAGAGCATACGAATGACTTAGCGAAGAGTTGGAGAGGCCATTTCTGGTGAACGGGGGTGTGTATGTGTGTGCAGGCTGCAGTTTGGGGACTGTGAATGAAGAAGGGACGGTGGAAATCTCAGGTCATATTTAGGAGACCTAAAAAAGCTGATTTGGCTGGATGTAAAGCCTGATGAAGGAGGCTCACTGGAGATGCCCTTGGAGGCCTGGAACACCAGGTAAGGTCATTGGTAGGCTGGTCGTTGGTAGCAGGAAGGAGCTCAGGCAGGTCTTAAGGCTCTTGGTAGAACAGCTTGGTGACCTACCTGTTGGAGGAAGGAGTGAGGGAGGGAGCTGTGGTTATAGAATGAAGGCTTTGCGGGTCCCATGCTAGGCCCTGATGACCTAGGTCTTCTTGGCACAGGACTAAGGAAAATACAGCAGCAGGGAGGCCCTTGACAAAGTCAGAAGCCAGAACACATACCACTGTTCCAGGGAGGCAGAGGCAGAAAGGGAAGTAGTGTTCTCGGAAGCCAAGGCAGGGATCCGATCCCAGGACGTCGGGCTATCTGCTGATCTGGGGTCAGGGAAGCCCCGGGGCTCCCAATGAGGCAGTTCACACCCTGGGTGATTGGGTGCTGTGGACAATGCATTTATTTTGGAGTGAGAACAGAAGGGGATCGTAGACTGAGCTTGTAGACTGATTGTAGACAGAGCCAGGACACCGAGGAAACCATTCAGAGTCTGAGCTTTGACTTGCTCATCCACAGTGGGGGTTGCAGCACTGGGGCTGAGGCTAAATTGGAACCAATGGGGGAAACCGCAGGCGATGTGCTCGGTGCCCATTAGTTGCTAGGGACAGACGTCAGCTTTGATTTCCTGATGGCGACTTTCAGGTCCCGTGGCCTCGGTTGCCAAGCTTGAGGCCTTCCTCTGCTGTTGGTTCCCTCTTGGTTGTAGTGTCTTGTGCATCTACCAGGGAGAACAACCTTTGCTCTGCGAGCGAGGGGAGGTTGCTGTGCCCGTTCAGGTGCCAGCCACCGGGCTGATTGTGGGGTGACACCAGCTCCAGTCTGGAGAGAGCCCCTGGCCTCCTATAATTCGCCCGCCACCGGCCTCCCAGATCTGACCACCTCCACGTCCTCCTCCTCCGTGCAGGCTTCACCAACGTCCTCAAGATCCTGACCAGGGAGAGCAGTCGGGAGGAGCTGCTGTCCTTCATCCAGCACTACGGCTCCCACTACATCGCAGAGGCCCTCTACGGCTCCGAGCTCACCTGCATCATTCACTTCCCAAGCAAGAAGGTCCAGCAACAGCTGTGGCTCCAGTACCAGAAAGGTAAGGCTCTGACAAGCTAGATCCTGGCTCGGCCATGCCGAAGCTGTGTGGCCTTCGGCACTCCCTACCCCTCTCTGGGCTTCAGTTTCCCCACGGACAGGACGAGGGGCTGTGTGATGATATCTCAGGATTCTTTCAGTTCAGGCATTTTCTGAGACCCTAAGGTAGTGGGCTGGACTCCCAACACTCCTGCCTCGTACAGCAGGTTCCTTGTTTCCAGCTCTGTCCTCTGAAACCACCATGCGGGAAGAGTTGGAGGGATGGGAGTGGTGTCTCCTTGACACCTCCTTCTCTCCAGGCTTCTAGGAAGAGCCCAAGAGGAGCTCCGGCCGTTCTGGTAGGGCTCACTTTGGGTCTGAGGGGACAGTTTCCTGTCTCTCCCATGGAGAAGCTTCTATCCTCAGGGAGGGTCACCAGATCGTATGTCCCTGGGAGCCTCAGCTTGTATCAGAATTGGCATTCCTCGGGCTAGATGGGGGAGACCAGTCCCTGCCACTCACCTTGGGAGTGCCATTCCCTTCCCACCTCAGTTTTTCCCTTCTGTGAAATGGGCGCTTAAGTTGCCATTCCTGTCCACCTTCCACCCAGAAGGGAAGCAGTTAACTATCACAGCATTTTGAGAAAGACAGAAATATTCCATCCCTGCATTGTGTATTTTAACAGGCCAGTGTATTCACATCCCCATTTCACAGGGGAGAAGGTGAGTCTCAGCCACGCTAAGCCGAGTGCCCATAGATACACAGCTAGTAAGTAGCAGGGTGCGGATGGCTTCCTGTTACCGTTATTGTTATCCATTAATTGAGAAAGGAGAGCTCTCGATGGACGGAAAGGGTGGGAACAGTGTTAAAAATGTGCTTCCCACCTTCTTCACATGGCCCAGCCCCCCAATCTAAGGAACCAAATCAACTTAAACCACAGACTGTGGGAGCCACAAGAGACCTTATGAGTCTCCCTGGACTTAGCACCCCAAGTTTGCAGTTGGGAAAATTAAGGCCCAGAGAGAGGAGGAAGCTTGCTGAGTGTCACCGAGCTCCACTGTGGGGGGGTCCAAGACAAAGTGGGGTGCTGCTCCACGCTCCGCATCCAGGGCTTTTCATGCTGAACCCAGTGCGGCTGCCTTTGCCATCTCCAGAACCTTTCCTCTTGTGCCCGGGGGCTTGTACCCCGCACCGTGGTCTCACCCCTCCCTGCCTCCTGTGTGCAACTGTGTGGGGCACAGGGTGGTTTATAGACGCGGAGAACATAATTGAGTTGTCTGGGAATAGCTCTGTTTTTTATGGCTGCGACAATGACGGTCTTTAAGGAAGTGCATTAAATCAATAGAGGTCTCGTTGTCCTACCCTATAAATAACGTGACACATCATTAAGCAGGGCAATAAGCTTCAGGACTTTGAAGTAATACAATTAGGTTATGTTTATAAAAACCTTCGCTCACTGTGGCCATTGAACTAACCCGCCTCGCCCAGCACTTGGGGCCAGGGACACCACTGTCATGCTAAATACCACGTCATCTCCATCCTCAACTGCTTCCAGGCCTTGGCCGGTTCCCCTCCAGAAAGCCCCACTCCTTACACAGGGGATGCGTGGACTCTGTGGCAAGTCAGACGGGCTGGGGCAGAAGGAAAGCCCACAGAGCAGCTAGGACCCGCTTCAAGATGCCAGAGCCCTCCGGGTCGCCACAAACTTGCTGGGGAAACTTGACACAGTAGCTTTTCTCTCTGGGCTGCTTGTCTGGAGGCACGTTTCTTGCTTCTGTCGTATGTTTGCTCCCAAGAAGAGCCCAGGGGTACACGGAGGCCACCTTAACACTTCTCACTCTCACCACCTGCTGTGACCTAGATGACCCATGAAGTGCTGAGGTTGTATTTTTTTTTAATGTGGGAGTGATGTTTGCAAGGGGGAGGCTGAGAAGCCGGGGAATGTTCCCAGGGAGGGAGGGACTCTGCACTCAGAGGTAGTGGGTGACCTTTCTCTCCACAGCCATCCGCTGTGTCATGGGCACGGGCTACACGAGGGCCTCCTGGGAAGTGGGTCAGGATGGGTCTGGGTTTGGAAGCAGGTGACTTTGGGGGCAGAGCTGTGGGAAGAGGTGCTGTGAGTGGGACAGACAGGGGTTCAAGTCCCCCTGTCTGTCCTTCCATCCCTGCTGGGTAACCTCGGGCAGTAACTTCTAAGTTTCTGTTTCCTCGTGCATTAAATGGGGGATAGGAATTCCCTGGCACGGCTTTTGGGAGAACGAAATGAGATAATACAGGTAAAGTGTCTGGCATGTAGACAGCACATGAAAAATGATAGCTTAGAATAAAGCAAGACTCGTCGGTCGCAGCTGAGGAGACTAGTCCTGGTAGGGCTCCTGCCCCCGTGTGATACTCCTTAATCTCTCGGAGACACACCTGTGTCACTAGAAAAAGGATAAATATTCTTTCAACCCAGAGAGTGGAGTGGGGAGGGCTTCCTGGAGTCTTTGAAATCTATGTTTAGCTCCAAGTGGTGGCATGTCCTTGATTGGAAGGACCAAAGCTGGAAAGAAGTTCCGGGAAAAGAGGCCTAATAGGGCGTGAGTAACAGCACATTACAGTGCAGTCCTGTGGGTTCTCCCGTGTACCCCTTGAGGCAAAGAAGGCAAGAATCCCACTCACCCCTTGTCTTCACCTGGGAAACCTGAAGCTTAGAGAAGAAGAGGGGCTTGTTGGGGTCACAGTGTATGAGTGAAAGGGATGGTGTTTGAATTCCAACCTGAGCACAGTGTTCCCTGCCCCCTAGATCTGGTGTCCACAGAAATTAAAAACAAATGTCCCAGGCTTTCCAGGTTTATTAATGATGGGGCTCTTGTTCCTGCTGTGACCTGGGGCAGCCACTAGAAATTGTTGGAAAGCCCGGGGGTTCGGGACTGAATGTGCCTGATTAAAATATTCCCATGAGAGGTTTATTTGATGATTAGACTATTATTCCCCTAAGTGTTTCTCAGTGTGTGTTCCACAGGAGAAAAAAAAAAAAAAAGAAAGAAAGAAAGAAAGAAAGTCACATTTATTATTCATTCATTCATTCTTTAATTCATTAATATTTCTTCAGTGCTGCTTCTTGGCGGGCACTGCGGGAGACGAGATGTGGACGCTGTCCCCGTGTTGTTCACTCCCCAGTCTGTTCTAGACTTACAGTGTTTCACCATTTTTTTCTTTTAACCCACTGGTAGACAGCTGGAAAGAGGGACGGGACGGGCTCATGATAAAGAACCCAGTCGCTGCCATGTGATGACCCATATCTATTATTTCATGTTCCAATTCTGATCAGTTAGGGAATGGCTTATCTAGGCCACTGTGTGGAGATCATGGAGCCCACTGGCCAAGAACGTTAGGATCCATTGGCAATGGCTGCTGTGATGCAGATAGTCAGGGGGGGGGTGGGCTGTGTATCGTTTTCCCTGCAGCAGGGCAGGGCAAAAGCCAAAAGAACAGACCCACCTTGTGATGCTGATTCCAGGTGGGCACTGGGCATGCCAAGCAGGACTGGAAAGATCTAGGCAGGGAGGTGGGGTTTGCCACCACCAAGTGGATCGTCTCAGGATTTCGCCAGTTTGGAGGGGACCAGAGCACTGAACAGATCAGTTAGATGGTGCCTGTCAGAAGCCAGGAAGACCTTAGAAGTAGCCAAAGTCATCCCTGGGCCCGCCAGGCACAGCAGTGCTTAGTGTGGAAGCTGCTTTAGCCTGTGAGTCCCCTCTAGCCCTCGCCTCTGCTTCCAGGCTGTGCCCCAAGCACCACGTGAAGTTTTTAGTCTCTGGCCTTTAGCTTAATACTTTCACTGCTGCTGTGTTCCTGAGAGGTGTGTATTTTAAAAAGCTACCTTTCTTCCAGTTCACTCTTTGGCTTGATAGTCACATATACTGCCCAGCTGGGACCTTGATGCATGTCTTTTTATCTTAATTAAGACATAAGAAGTTACCCAGCCTGTAGGTAGCTTGGATAAAGGCTTTGTCATTTGGAAGTAAAGCGGAGGTTTTGCAGTCAACTGGACTCAGGTTCAAATCCCAGCTCTGTCTCTTACCAGCTATGGGATCTTGGGCAAACTGATCACTCTCTAGATCACTTTCTTCACATGCAAAATACAGGCTCCAGCGAGAGCACAGCCCATCAGTGGCCTCCTCTAGCACTGAGCTGGACACCTAGTTATTATCTTGATCCAATGCGTTCCCTCCCACCACAGCTGCCACATCTGCTATGGTAACTGTGTTTCCTTTCCAGGTGTGTGTGTGTGTGTGTGTGTGTGTGTGTGTGTATGAGAGAGAGAGAGAGACCAACTGAGGGAGGCAAGGAGGAGTCATGAAAACACAGAGAAGTCAGGGCTCCTGGGTGGCTCAGTGGGTTAAAGCCTCTGCCTTCCGCCCAGGTCATGATCCCAGGGTCCTGGGATGGAGCCCTGCATAGGGCTCTCTGCTCAGCAGGGAGCCTGCTTCCCTTCCTCTCTCTACCTGCCTCTCTGCCTACTTGTGATCTCTGTCTGTCAAATAAATAAATAAAATCTTAAAAACAAAGTGCAAAACAATACATACACACACATAGGAGAGACAAAGTGTAGAAGAGAAAAGGTATGTAATTAATATGACTTTTCCTAGTTTATAGACTCCATGACCCTGTGAAATGACATTTTCTAGTGAAGGTTACACTGCTCTTAAGATTGGGGCAGTCCATGGTATAGAGATGTCCTCAGAGATAAATGCCTGTTGCCACCTTTAAAAGATGTTTTATCTCAATTATAATTTCCCAAGACTGTTCGAGGGAATGAATTTCTGCATTTCCATTTGAATTACAATGCAGGTTTGACTGTCAGCTCAGCATTCCTAGACTATTCTTTAAAGGAGTTCTGACTGCTTGAAAGGCAGCCCAGGGGTTAAGGTGGGGAGGGGAGAAGGATAAGATAGTTAAATGTCACCTCCTTTTCTGAGGACAGTTGTGGCCAAGGGGCTGATGTGGGCTGGAGAACTCTCCTGGGCTTTCAGTTTCCTGAGGGAGTTTGCTTCAAAGACAGCAACCAGACATGAAAGCAGTTGTTCTCAGAACTGGGACTGCCTGGGTACTGGTTTACTTCTCTGTAGATTGAATCATCAGGGGGCAGTTTTCAGTTCCCATTTGCTTGACCTTCTGTTAGCGTTTGACAGAGCTGACCACTTCCTGCTTCAGGCACTGTCTGTGTTCACTGCCATTGTCCCAGATCTTCCATGTGAGTCCCCTGCCTTCCTGCTGGCTTCTTCTCTGCCTGCTTTGTCGGCTCCCATCCATGGGATTTCAGACAACCCTGGCCTGGGCCCCCTCTTCCTGGACACTTCTCTTGTGGGGATTCTGTTACTGTCCCTACCTTGGTGACTCCCACTTTACACCTCTGCCTCTAAGCTTTCCCCCAATATTTGCCATTATGGCAGCTCCCTTACCCACCCAAACTCTGCCCCACACAACCTGGTGGTTTCCCAGCATTCTAGGGAAATGTGCCATGATCTGTTTTTAAGCAGAACCAGAAACCGGAGTCCGTCTTCACATCCTCCTCTCCCTCGCGCCCCCCATTTTCCCAAATCTTCTCCATTTTCATTCCCCATGAGGGCTTGAATTTGCCTACTTCTTTCCATCTCTCTGCTGTGCCCTGGATCAAGCTGCCATCGTGGCTTGCCTAGACTCTAGCGCTGGCATTCTACCTGGACTCTCGGCATCCACTCTTTTTTTTTTTTTTTTAATTTTTATTTATTTTTTTCTTATTTCTTTTCAGCGTAACAGTATTCATTGTTTTTGTACCACACCCAGTGCTCCATGCAATCTGTGTCCTCCCTAATACCCACCACCTGGCTCCCCCAACCTCCCACCCCCCCGCCCCTTCAAGACCCTCAGATTGTTTTTCAGAGTCCATAGTCTCTCATGGTTCACCTCCCCTTCCAATTTCCCTCAACTCCCTTCTCCTCTCCATCTCCCCTTGTCCTCCATGCTATTTGTTATGCTCCACAAATAAGTGAAACCATATGATAGTTGACTCTCTCTGCTTGACTTATTTCACTCAGCATAATCTCTTCCTGTCCTGTCCATGTTGATACAAAAGTTGGGTGTTCATCCTTTCTGATGGAGGCATAATACTCCATAGTGTATATGGACCACATCTTCCGTATCCATTCGTCCGTTGAAGGGCATCTTGGTTCTTTCCAGTTTGGTGACCATGGCCATTGCCGCTATGAACGTTGGGGTACAGATGGCCCTTCTTTTCACTACATCTGTATCTTTGGGGTAAATACCCAGTAGTGCAATTCCTCGGCATCCACTCTTGTCCCCCCTCAGTCCAAACCACACAGCAGCCCCGAGGACACAGGTCAGTCGGTGCTCTCCAGAGAGACAGAACCAACAGGACGGATGGTTGGATGGATGGATAGACAGGTAGATAAAAGTCTCTATTGTATATAATATTCATATATGAGAGAGAGAGAGAGAGAGAGAGATTTGTTATGAGGAACTGGCTCATGTGATTGTGCAGGCTGAGAAGTTTCAAGCCAAGATCTACTCAGCAAACTGGAGACTCTGGAGAGCTGATGGTGTAAGTTCCGATTCCAAAGCTAGCAGGCTTGAGACCCAAGAAGAACCAATGTTTCTGTTTGAGCCCAAAGGCAAGAAGAGGATGTTGTTCTAGCTCAAACAGTCAAGCAGGAGGGATTCTTTCTTACTCCTGGAGGTGGGGATGGGGGGGGTCAGCCTTTCTATTCTATTCAGGCCTTTACCTGATTGGCTAAGGCCCAGTGACATAAGGGAGGGCATTCTGCTTTACTCAGTCGGCTGCTGATCTCATCCACAACACCCTCGTGGACACCCTCACAGACATCTCCAGAATCGTGTTTGACCACATCTCTGAATAGCCCATGGACCAGTCAAGTTGATGTATACAATTAACCATTAACAGAAATACTATCAGGCTTCTTCTTGGATGAAAATTCCCAGGTCCTTTGCCATTGCTCTGAGGCTAATTTCCAAAATCTTCCCCATGGCCTCAGTGCCCTTCCAGATCCGCCATGTTCCCAGCCAGTCTGCTCCAGGCTGTCTGTCTGTCTGTCACACCCAGCCTGACACAACCCTTAACTATGGCGGCAGTCAGGGATCAGAGCCCGGCCACACTCATCTAGGCCAGGGTCCCAGCCAGGTGGTGGGAGGTGGTCCCATAGCCCTTTCCCTCCCCCGGCTTCATGGCTTCCACACAGCCCTGTGTAGGATGCCTCTAGCTCTGAGGTAGTGTTTCCTTGGAGAATAGGGAGGCCAGAGGAGGTTAAACGTGAGCTGGACGCTCACTTGTCTGCAGCACGCCAGAGGAGAGAACTAACTTAATTCTCCTCAGAACCTTGCAAGAAGACGATACAGGATGTGGTTCATTAAACACAAATAGGCCCATGAGACTGCCATTTCCACCAGATGAAATTACCAAAAAAAGCATTTGTTCCCTGGTTTAGATTGAGTCCATCTGGAACGGAACACCCCAGTCGTCTTCCTATTGGTGCGTACCAAGAATAATAATCCTTCGCAGGGCTCCGCGCAGAGCGGCTCACAAAGCACTTTCACGTACATTTTTTCATCCAATTTACTCCTTGCACAACAAACCTGGAAGGGAGACATTGTTATCTGCATTTTGTGCTTGAGGGGAGTGAGGCTCGGAAGGGTAAGATGGCCTGAGGGAGTTCTCAGCAGGGAGCTTGGCAGAGCAGGGATTTGAACCCAAGCTGCTTTCATCAGGAGAACCCGTGTTTGTTCCTACCACTGCAGCCTCAGAGGACTCTCTAGATGCTGTTATCAGGCCCAAGGCGACCGTTTGCCCTCCTGTTCTGTTTCTCTTATCCACCCTGGAAAGAACTGAGGGAAGCAGACTCAGAGCATAGACCCTCAGGGTGGGCGGGAGAGGAGATACTCTACGCACCGATACCCCTCTGTGTCACTCGCTTCCCCCTCTTAACTTAGGGGCAGCATTATGAGTCAGAGCCAAACCCAAGAACATCAGAGCTGGAAGGAACCTTGGCACTCCTTGAGCCAGGGTGAGCTTCTCTTTGTGGGCTAGTTTTGATTACAAGGTAGTAGCCTCCTGAAGTGCTCCCTGAAAGGAATTCTGGGTCAGGACCAGGCTTAGTGACAAGAATGCAGTGGTCACTTAGCAATACCAATCGTGGCTGTGAGAGGAAGAAACTCTTGGGTAAGGTGTTTCCCATCCTCAGCCAGGCTGGCTGTTCCCATTCGACAGATGGGAAAGTTGAGGTCAGCTTATGCAATCGGTTAGAAACTGCAGTGGCGAAGGAGGAAATTTAATAACCAGCTAGCAGTGTTTTTTGTTCTGTTTTATTTTGTTTTTGGTCTTTACCCTCTGAAAACTCAGAGCATTTTCAAAGACCCTGGTTCCCCAAGCCTCCCACATCCTCAAAGATGGGAGAGTCACTGGTTGACAGACCACACGTTTTCTTATTTTAGGGTACACCTGCACACACAAACATATCACTCCCTGAAGCATGAGAGGCTGCCCCTCTTGTCCTTCCACTTAGGGAACCGTAAGAGATCAATACTGTTGTAAACTAGTTATTCTGATTCTAGTCAGACAGGAGCCAAAAACACTCTTGTTCCCCTATCCCAGTCCTATTCCCAGGAAAGTGATACAGGGACTGAGGGAGTCAGATGGGACCCTTCTCTCTCAGCAATCTTGCACTAAGAATGTGGAATTTCCCTGGAGATGAATGGGGGGCTTTTGTCTTTTCTCTGCCTTCAACCCATTAGTGAGAAGAAGGACTGGAGGGAACCCAGGTGCACAGAGGGGCGCTTTTGCCTTCCCCAGGACCTCAGCAGCAGACAGAACCTACCCCCTCTGAGAGCAGTCTCACCCACAGAGCCCACTGCACAAGGGCATCTTCCTTGCCACTCTCTCTTGTCCTTCCTTCATCCCTTCTCATTACTCCATCTTTCCACGCCACTGTGTCCAGCGCCTACTGTATGTCAGGCTCTGGATTAGGGGCAGAGGCTGCCAAGGTGAATGAGACCCACTTCCTGCTCTCCGTAGGCTCACAGTCCAATGGGAAAGACTAACCAGTGAACTTTTGATAAAGGTTATGACAGAAGAAAGCCTGTGTGTGTGTGTGTGTGTGTGTGTGTGTGTGTGTGTGTGTATAGGGTTAGGAGTGGAGGAAGCCAGGCTGGGAGACTGGTCCCTAACCATGTAGGGTGGGTGAGAATTTCCCCAGAGGAGAAGACATCTCGGCAGAGCCCTGGAGGGTGTGGGCATTTGCCACCCGGGTGGTGGAGGTGGATTGCAGGGGACAAGACGCAAATCTGGGGGTGTGAAAAAGCCTGGTGAATGCTGAGTCCTCTCAGACCGGTTGGGAGCAGTAGTTCCTGGACGTTTTCAGGTGTTTTTGAGGGATGTCACTGGCCTCTTTTTTCCATCTTCGAACGTCTCTCTGCCTCAGTCTTCAAGTCGTCAGAGAAAGTGCCATTGCCTCTGTCCCCAGCCAAGTACTCTCATGCACAGGAGAGGCTGCATCTCCAGATGCCTCCAGAGAAGTCAAATCACCGGGCCAGTTTCAGAAGTCCCCAGGGAATAGTCAGAAAAGCATCTGACCCTTTCAGGTTGTCGTGAAGATGGGATGAGGTCATGTGATTAGTTGGCTTATGGTAGGAACTCAACAAATCAGTCATCGTTGCCCACTCCTTATCGGAGGAGTACCTATCAACAAATACCAACATACACATCAGGTGTGTGTGCGTCATCTGTCCCATTTGCCAGATGTGTGACGCAGGACAAGGCATGTTGATTTTGAGTCTCGGTCTATCTTTAAGATGGGTATAGTGATGCTTGCTTCATAGTATTGTTATAAGAATGAACTGAAACGATGATTATAAAGTGATTACCACTGCACCTGGCATATAAGAAATACTCGGGAAGGGCGAGCTATTATTATTATCATTTATTATTATGAGACACAATCGAGTCAGTGGCGATTATTATCACCATCAGTTTTCTAAAACAAAAGGCATAATGGCGTAGCTCTTTCCAGTCCTGAATACAGAAGCCTAAGATAAACCTAAAGTCATGGCCATTTTTCACTCAGTGATTGGCCAACTTGAATTTGAATCCCGCCTGAACCTGGGGGGTGGGAATAGAAAGCAGAATTATCAGAAAGCTCAGCCTGGAGCCCAGCAGTGGGGCACGGGATTGCTTGTTTGCACAGCTGGATGCCGAGCTCCAAATGCACAGGAAGAATGTGTAGGGCTGCGTGTGTTGGGGAAGGGCATGGTAGAGGAGCAGGCAACACTGTCTGATGTGTATGGAGTTCTTAGTATGGACCAATTAATCATATGATCTTATCTTGGGCTTCATAAGAACCCCCATGAAGTCCAGGGTATCATGTCCATCTTCCAAAGGAGAAAACTGGTCTAGCTTAAGGTCACATGGCTGATAATAGGCAGAGGCAGGATTCTATCCCAGGACTGTGTGACTCCAAGGTCCCCCATGCCCTGATCCATCCCTCTAAGAAAAGGTACCACATGCTGAGAACAGGTGCCCTGGGCACTTCAGGTGCACGATCTCTTATTCCTCACAGCGACCCTCTAAAGCTGATGCCTTTCTGCCTTGGAAACTGAGAATCAGGAGGTGCTGGGTGGGAAGGAGGATATATATATAATCCAAAGGCATATAGCCCGTTGAGGTACTTGCTCGTTTCCTTTCTTTCTTTCCTTGCTCCAGCCCTCTCACCATTTACATTTTGCTGTTACTTAACCACAGTGGGCACTCCAAAAAGAGTGTTCTGTCTCAGAGGCATTTCTCTGCCTTCTAAAACAGGTAGAAGTCGTTGATCAGGAAGAGTGAAAAAAGAGGCAGACAGATCAGCAGGATTCAAGCCTGCCTGGTGTTGGTCAGTGGGCTTGAGCCCATTGTTTTCTGGTGACCCCTTGGCTCTGGGTCAGGGTCCAGGCTTTGATCCAGGCCTTAGAGATTGACGTGACTATCAATCCATTGGGTAGGAGCTGCCCTTGGTGGTTTTTATCTGACACATAAGCCCTAGATCCCAAGCGTTCCTCCTTGAGATCCTTGGGGTCTGCATTTCTCTGTTTCACATTTCACAGGTGCCCAAGGAGATAGAAGGCTCCTTTTAGGGATCTTAGCCCAAGCAGTCACTGAGGTTGGGAGCATCAGAATAACTGAAATTTACAGCTGGAAAGATACTTAATTCAATAAATCTCTTAATATAGATGGTGAAGCGGGTAATGAGAAACTTGCTCAGAGGGAACTATAAATTAGTGACAGTGTTAGGATTCAAACCAGCTCCCCTTTCTCCCTCCTCCTTCCATGAAGGTGTGCTAAGAGGCAATTCAGGAGGCCCTGTGCCAAAGGTATCTCCTTTTGGTTTGTGATTGCTTTATTGAGA
This sequence comes from Lontra canadensis, assembly GCF_010015895.1. Taxonomy (NCBI): domain Eukaryota; kingdom Metazoa; phylum Chordata; class Mammalia; order Carnivora; family Mustelidae; genus Lontra; species Lontra canadensis. Next base: position 4,131,168 of record NW_022631024.1, on the reverse strand, counting down.
TACAATTTACGTACCATGTGTCACGTATCGAAGGTATCTTTTTCAGCCTTTTCTTCCGGTGGTGGTTTTGCACAAAGATAAAATTTAGGGTTTCCAGAAGGAAACACAACTTTTCATGACTTTATTGTTGAGAAGATTCTCCCAGGAAAATGAAATCGGAGGTAACCACTCCTCCCACCTTTCAATTACATCCCATTTTCTGTTGCAGCTTACTGTCCATGATTCAGGCAGGCAGCTGGGGGGGAGGGGCACAAGGTGGCACAGCCAGCTGGTGCTAAATGTGACACAGAGTGTTCATTCTTACCAATATATGAGCTAGGCTGCCCCCCTGCCCTGGTTTTGTCCAGCAAGTTTTAGTGCCTTCTCCGTGCGAATGCAGCAGTAAATTAAATGTGACTCTGCCTTCACTGAGCTCAGTCCAGACCGGGAGAGAGACAGGTAATAAGGAAATCACAATGCAATGTGTAAATGCTAGGAGGAGAGGAAGTGCCAAGTGTGGCCCGGACACCCGACTCAAACTGTGGGCTGGCTCCGCAAGGGCCTCTCAGAAAACCAGCAGGAGGCAAGATTTAGGTAACCTAGGTGGTTAAGGAGAGGGAAAGTATCGGGGGGCAAGAAAAGCATGTACAAAAAAGGGCCCTGAGATAAAAGGGGGGAAAAAAGTGTATGGAGCAGTCTGCTAGGAAACAGGACTGAGATAAACGCAGGAAGAGCAAGGGGCAGAGGCCAAATCCCACTGAATGTGTGGACCATGTTAAGAAAGTGTCCTTTCCTAGGAGCAATTTAAGGTCACTGAAAGATTCTATTAATATTATTTGCATTTTAAAATTTGATTCTGGCTGGTGCAGGGTAGGGCTTGACTTGGGCTTGAAGGAATGCTAGATTGGAGCCGGAAAGATCAGTTAGGAAGTCACAGCCTTGTTTCAGGAGAAAAATAATAGCAGCTTAACATTTAGTAGTCATGCAGCGGAAGGAAAAAAAAAAAAAAAAACGGGTGAGAAATGGTGGCACTGAAGTGTTTTTTAAAGTAGAACAAAAGAACAGCAGGTGTTGGAGAGCGGAGCTCAGGTTTGAGTATGTTGAGTCAGGCTTCTCAGGGACATTTTCATTGAACATAGCAGCCCACAGCTGACAAGCTAGTTGGCAATACCATGTGGGCAGCTGGACATATACCGGTCTGGTGATCCAAACAAAAAAAGGTAAGAACTGAAAATGCAGGTTTGGGACCTAGTTGTGTAGGTAAATCATCACAGAAGACAAAGCTCCCAGTATAAAAATACAGTTCCCCCTGTTCCCCTTGTGCAACTTGTTTCCTCCCAGAGCAACTTACACACACACACACACACACACTCCACGCCCAGTATTGTTTTTGACCTCTGACTTAGAGAGGCTTTGTTTCATTCAGAGAGGCTGTCCACACTTCTCCTTTCTGGCTGGCCTTTACTTATGTAAAATGTTATGGGACACCGAGGAACAGTCCTAGTGTGTAGTATGTAGGCTGGAGTTAACACCTCCCAGTTCACGGAGGAGGGAAACAGGCCTATGCGGCCATCATCACCAGAGCAGAAGGAATGAATATATACTTCTAAGGTTTTGGCTTCATTATTTGCACCTTACATTTGGCCTAGAGTTCAATAATGAGCCTTTAGGGAAGGTCCAGAGATAGTGCCCATTTGTGCACACGTCATACCTTTCCTCCCATCAGTGTAAGTTTCATTCTCCTGTATCTGGCCCCTGGGTCAAGGATCAGGTGAGACAGGCATACCTACCTGTTCCCTTTCCACCCTCCAAGCCATATTTCCAGTTTATTTCTAACATATTAACAGAAGCATTAGATTTATTCAGCAAGTTCCAGATCCTTGGACTTGAGTTTTTTAGTTCAAATATGATGTGTCTTTTCACAAAAACACATTGTCTTATTCATGTGGTTGCTCATAAATTACATTCATGAAAATTAATTTGTCATATTGTGAAGTTGTTTTAACATTTATCTCCAAACATTTGTGGTCACTTCAAAGTAGTGGGATGGACTCCAGCCTGGTACGTGGTTCAGAGGAAGGAACACACCCAGATATAAAAGGATTTAACGCTCACATAATGAAGCTTTCTGCTCCCAAGCAGGTCCAGGGTAGCTTGAGAAAACAAGGAGGGGACACTGGCTTGGCTTGTGTATAATGGGTAGGGGTGTGGAATAGGGTTGAGGTGGGTTGCCATAGTCCGAACTTCCCTCCGGCACCAAAGTTTGCCAGATGAGGGGTTAATGGGGAAGGGGGGAATGGTGGGGCTTGAATGCTGTCAGAATTCAAGCATCAAGTATGGAAGTCAGAATTTTTATTACAGTTCGCTCTGGATGTTTGACTACTGAAGTGTGCCATGTTTCATTTAACTGAACTTGAACTTGTGTAAGTAAAGCAATATGGTACTCTGTGAGGGCTGCAGTCTGAAAGTGGTAGGGGAAATGAAAATTCTACTAAATGCCTTGTATTAAGAGCCCAACATTATATATTTTGAGAAGTGAAACGAGTGCGTTGGTCACTATCAATAATGTCTGGAACTCTGAAGGTGATAAGTGTCTTAGTGAGGCATTTTATTATGGATTTAGTATGTGTAAAGATAGGTGCAATCTTGATTTATGTTTTGGGTTGTCTGTGACACAAGAAATTCCCAGAAATCTTTTTCCTGAACAGTCAACCTTGGATAGGGAATTGTTGCTGCCATTGGCTGGACCAAAAGAGTACATCACTGGCAATGGCCCAAGAGTATGTAGAGATGAGGCTGACTGTTGGCCAGGGCACCCAGGGCAAAGAAGACACTCAGGGCATGAAGTTTGGCTACTTGTGCTGACTCTCAGGTCCTGTCCCATTATCAGGAACATTCCAGTTAAAGGAGGAAAAGTCACAGCTTTCCAGCAAACTCTATCACATATGATGATGATACCACCTATAAAGTATATAAACTTCTTCTCACTTGATTGATCCCAGGGAACTCCTCAGATAGCCAAGGGGTCTGGAAAAGGAGGGGTCCTTCTCCAGCACCATGGCACCTGGCAGAGGACTGAGGATGGAGGGGCACACTATTCTACAGGGTGCTGCTTCCATGACCCAAGGCATAATGGGTAGCTAGGGACGGACTGCCACAGGCTCAGTGTCTGTGACAACCAGTCTTTGTTTCTAGGAGAGTCCAACATGCAGCCAGCGATCGTACTCTAATGCCTTATGTTAATTTTTGTAATTATTTGAATGAATATTGACCTGGAGGAAAAATTCTTTTATGCGAGCCATCTATAGGAATAGCTAAACAAGCCTATTTGTTTTAAAATTTACATACATATGTATATACATATATATGTACATAATTATATATAAAATATATAAAAATATTTTTAATTATATATATAAAATCTTGACTCCACTTAACTTCTCAAAAAGTGTCAAGATGGCATCCTGACTACTTTAATCAAATAACAAGCTTTCAGGCTTTCTGTGCAGCTTTCCTTCTGGGATACAATACTGTGAGTTTTGCCTCTGCCCCTCCAGCAATCCCACTCTTCCTCCGGTAGGTTTTTCATTAAGAAGCTGAGCAGGGCCACTGTATCACCAACACAGGTCTGCAATTGCCCCCAGCATTAACTTGAAAATTTTACATCAGTGCACCATGAGGGGATGTCTTTGCCTCTTACAATGGAAGTCCCATTTTCTGAGCCCCTCACATTTTCTGAATTCGGTACTTTTACATGTGCTATCCCGTTTATAGGTTTTAATTCTTACAACAGCACTTTAAAACATAAACTGCCCTTGGCTTCTACCAGATGAGGAAACTATAGTTCAACAAGTGACAATAGCTAGTAAATGACCCACGGTTACAGTAAGTCGGGTATAGTAAGGGATTAGACCTAAGTGGGGCTGATTATTACAAAGCGCGGGTTCTTTCTACTACTTGAAATACAATACAATTCTGGCAAGAATTATGCAAAAACACTGAGGCAAAACTCAACAATTCTAACTGGTTAAAAATTAAAATCATAGAGCTAAAAGGGATTTTACTGATGATCGTAGTCTCACCTCTTTCCAGACAGGGAAACTGAAGCAGAGGTATGTTGATCACCTGAGGCCATACAGGTAGGATGGAGGCAGAGCTGGGATTCTGACCTAGACCAAATCCAGTGACTTTCCCACTAGAATACGTCGCCAGTCCCAGAGCTGCCTCACTAACTTCAGACTTAGCCAAGGTAGCATGAATATTAATGATATTGACAAGACATAGCCACAGGTCTGGAGTACAAGTGCGCATTTTGCTGACAGTGCTCTTCCTCACCACCGCCCTGCGTGTAAAATCCATCCAGACAGCTGCTGTAATTTGTTTTGCGACCCCTTGAGGGGCTGTATGTCCTGAGTACAAATCAACAGCCGAGTTGGGTGCAAGAGAGAGCCCTGAGTTTCCTGCTGGGCTCTGCCTTCCACTTCCCTCCTACAGAACTGGGTAACACTTCACTTTTAAGAGGCCATTAATTAGTACTGGATTAAAAGTACAGCTACTTAAGCATGACTTGCCTTACCCACAGGAACACTGTAGGACTCCAGCCAAGTTTATCCTACTGACTGGAATAATGGAGCATCCCTCTGTGGACTATCTCAGGCTGTAGTGCACATTGGGAGTGACCCTTACAATCACTCGGGTAGTGCCTATCCCTGACCTTTGAGGAAGTCCAGGTAAATAGGACACTAGATTTCAAATATCTTAGACAGAAAAAATGGAAATAATTGAAAAAGTAGGCACATTAACATCATTTATCATTATATTACTTTTTTTTTTTCTTTTCCGGGCACTTGGCATAGTGCCTGGCCCAAAGTAGGTACTCAACAAGTATTGAACGACTCATTTCTCCAAAACCATAAATACTATATAATTACGCAGAATGATAAAGGGAAACCAGGACTTAACCCACCTGTAAGTCATTCATTTGCCTTTAGTTTCTCAAATACCTTATTAAAGAACTTACCTAAGAATACCTTTTTATGCAACGTAAGGGAGCTGTGTTAAGAAAACTAAGATTAGTGGACGCCTATCATCATTAGCAAGTCAAGTAAATGACAGCCAATTCAATACCTGAGGATATATATACTCCATGTTAGGTAGCATGCAAATTGTTCACAGCAATTTATTCAATAATAGAAATGTGAAATAGGGAGAGTAGTAATAAAAAGGAACAGGTGGCCCAGGGGGAGGAAATCCCGTAGAAAAGTTCCAATTGGCAAGTAGGGAAGGAACATGAAAGAGGGAAAGTATCATTTGGAGGGCTTGGATAACCTCACACCACTTGTTTGAACAACTCAAGGAAAAGAGGGGAGTACTAGCTACCACTTACTCAGTATGCCCCGTCCTTTCGCATCTCTTATCTCACATCTTAAACCCTTCCTTCGGAAGATCATTTTCATCATTTCCCAGAAGGAGAAAGGTGAAATGCCTGGCCCAGGGCCACACAGAAGACAAGCAACACTAGAGTTTAATGGTTTTCAGAAATTCACAGGAGTTTTGCAAGGGTGCACAGGCTAGGTGAGGGAGCCCATTCTGCAGGCCCATGAACCTGCTTCAACCGGAGAAGCTGGTCTCCGATCTGCTTTACATAATAGACTTGCACTTAAGACTTTATTCGAATCAGGGCACCATTTCTTATAAATAAAAAACACACGATCAACAAAAACTGCTATAATCGAGGAAACTAGTTTCCTGGGGCTGTACGATGTATGTAATGCAGTCAACATGGTAGATAATTGAAAAGTGATTGCACTAAGCACAGCCTAAAATATTCACATTGAAGAAATAAAAACATTCGGACAACACTTATGTCCCTTTTGGGTCAGCGGAGGCTGCTGTAGTCGAGGACCGAGGCACGAGTGTGGCTCAACAGTGGGTAGCCCTAAATGCGGAATACCCGTAGCGATTGAAGGCGCGGTCTTCCAAAAGCATCGGCTAGAAGGATTCCGGCCCCTTGACGTCAAGCCAGTCCACAATAAACATTTCTGTGTTGCAAACTCTGCGGCAGAAGCCTCGACCAATGTTATTACCTTAGCAAGCCCCCCACTGACAGCAAGGACAGATCCCCGATGCCAGGTGCTATCACAGATAAAGTGGCTCTAATAACTAGTGTTATTCTTTGTGATGCACTTTTAATTGGATCAATTTCCCCTCAATTATACAATCCTCGGAAACCAGATGATGAAACCAATTTCATCTTCAGAACATGGGGCTTTCTCCAGGTAAAAAGTGCAAGATAAACTAGTTGGACCTCACACCAATTGTTGCCCTTCCTATTCTTTGGCAGATATTACAAGAAGCCAAAAAAAAAAAACCAGTGTCACCACTGAAAAACAAAACAATTCTGAGTAGCCCAGCTGAGCAGATTTTGTTTCTTTTAAAAAGCAAGGTGAAAGTTCTTTGGCTTGCCATCCGCCCGGCACCTAAGGAACAAACTATGTTGCTTAGTAAAACTAAAGCTGGAGGATCCTTGTCACATTCCCTCGCCCACTTCTGGTCTTTTTAAAAGGACAAGACTTCTTCCTTTTTTGAGCTCTGATTACAAGGATAAAGCAAATGGTAGAGGCTCAATTCCTAACACAGGGTTGGTGATTCTACATAGACCTTGGGGGCTAAAGCTGTACACGTATGTGGAAGTAAGATTTGGATTTCTTTACATAATGGTGGCTTAGGCTGAATTTTGACTGGGGTAGGTCCTTAATGATCTCAAAGAATTCAGTGTCACATATGGCAGCAAAACAGCAATAGTACAACTTACCCTTCTCATCTCCCAAATCCTGTATTTAATTAAAAGACATGAACACCAGCAATGAAGAAACAGTTATCAATTATTTAATTCTGATAGAGGAATGGAAATAAATCTCAAAACCAAATATTGTGCAGTCACTTGAGGAAAATACAGAATAAAGACCAAACAGTTGTCTGATGAAAATGAGATGTGTCCACCTCCCCGTTTGTTGACTCTGGCGCGTGCTGTACGCTTTTGCAGTCCACTCTTAGCACAGGTCCGTGGAGAGAGGTATTATGAAAAATGACACGCTCTAGAGACTACTCAAAACTGTTTACTGACTACGTTAGCATTTGTGTTTGTTTACTCCCATCTTTCTGTGCTTTGAAATAATTCCAATCTATACGATCCTATAAAAGGCAAGCGATTTCCAGGCTGAAGTCTTCAACACCAACCAGCTAGGGTTCGATCCATTCTCTGTCACATCTGCAATTAGAGACCAGTCCAAGATGGCAGAAAACCCCCAGAACCAAGAGGTGCTGCTTCCCAAAAGGAATGTCTATCTCCCTTGGTGGCACTAAATGAATGAACTTTCACTCTGGTAAAGGTGAAGAGACCTGAGACATCATGCCACAGGGACATGACGTCTGAAATGAAAGATGGAGCAGATCCCACTGAAACATGCATACTAAATGCAGCAGAAATGAAGAGAAAGTGTCACATAGGAAGCACATTACAATAAGAGGGAAATACGGGACCAGGGTTATCAAAGCCAAAAGAGGGAAATCAACAAGGATTCAGTACAAGGGCAAATTTCAAATACAGGGGGCAAAAGGCTTTCTACTAAAGCCTCAGGAGTGCCTAAGTTCTAATCAAACTTCAGCTAACCCCATATCAGATGTCCTATTTGGGGCAGTACATCTGTTAAAGCTCTAAATTTGGGAGGGAAATAATGCAAAAAATGAAACAAAACAAAACAAAAAACAACAACAAAAAAAACCCCACTAAAATACAGCTTCTAAAATTCTAGGACTAGCCAGCTGGCATAGAAACACAAGCCAAGTGCACTCGACAATACCAGCGCTAACCAAGGAAGAAGGGAGAGGAAAGTGGCTGGGAAGCGGAAGAAACCGTCTCTCCCCTCCCCTACGGGGTGGAGTATCTTCTCAGGTGGTAGCTGTAGATCTTGATGCAGTGGTCCCAGCAGTCCAAGACCAACAGCTGCCCTTTCGGGGTGAGGGCGATGCCCACCGGACACGTGAGCCCCTCTCGAATAAGGACACTATAGCCCCCACCCTTAGGGAAGTGGAGAATTTCCTTCCGACTGCTGTCGGCCACGATGAGATCGCCACGAGCATCCACACACATGCCGGCAATGCAGCGGAAATCCTCATTCTCCGAGAAAAAGTGGCTAATCTGGCGACCCAGCTGCCCATCGGGGCCCACCGAGCCAATGGAGAAGCCACCCTCCAGGTGGTGCTCATGCTGCCTATTCTCGAGATTGAGGCCCAAGCCCTGGGTGAAGTAGACGGTGCCCTCAGCATCACAGGTGACAAACTTGGGCCGCACGGCACTGCAGAGGCAGCTGTATTTGACCACCCCTGCTCCGCGGTCAACAGTGAAGCACCAGAGCTTTCCACCTTCCACATCAGTGACCACAAACTGGCCAGACGGAAGGGCTGTGATGCCCCAGGGTTTGCTGAGCTGGCTCCTGTGACAGGCCACGCAGTGACCGTCCAAGGTGTATACCTTGAGGGAGTTGTCGTAGCTGTCAGTCACACCGATGAGCCCATGGCAGTTCATGGCCACGGAGAGGGGAGTGAGATTGGGCAGATCAGCCCCGAGGAAGCTCAGCACGAAGCTGTCAATGCCGCTAGGGCTGCGGCGGATCTCCTTCAAGAAGCCTTTCCGAGTGAAGACTTGTATACGGTAGTTGCCTCGGTCAGCGACCAGCACTTCGCCTTGACTCGTCACGTAGAGACTGACTGGAAGGTTGAACATGCCTGGCGTGCTGCCTTTGGCCCCCATCTTCTTGAGAAAGAGGCACTGCTGGATATTGGCAGTGGTCTCGGAACCCCGCTGCTTAGCAGGCGAGGCCCTAGGGCTGGCGACCACTTCCTCGGGGCTCATGTCCATCTCTCTAAATGTAACGGAGGTGGAGGCGGCAGAGGCTGCTGCCTCCATGGCCCAGGAATCTTCCATGTTGACTGTCCGGGGCTTTTTAACCGCCTGCCCGATTTGGAGGGGACCGACATGGCCAACCTTGAGAAGCTCCACATCCTGCAGGGTTAGCTCCCGGGGCAGGCTGGCCGTGAGCTCCGGCTCCTCCTCGTCCGCTGTCTCTTCCAGGAGCGCTACATCTGCCTGCTTGATCTTGGCCAGGAAGTAGTCACAGCGAGACACAGCCTGCACCTCTGCAATGTTAAGCAGGTAGCTCTGCTCCTCGACCACCTGACTGTTGGCCTTCTCAACCTCAGCCAAAGAGCCCGTGAAGAACTTCCGGGAGCGAGCCAGCTCCTCCTGGACCCTGCGTTCCTCATGGCCGTACTCCTGGAGAACCGCTTTATACCGTGCTTGAAGGTCCTTGGAGACCCCTTCCAAGGCCACCTTCCGGCGTTGCAGCTCCCCCATGAGCTCCCGCAGGCGGGCCAGCTTCTCTCCAAAGTCCTGACGCCGCTCCTCAGCTGCTTCTTTGACGGGAAGCGTGCAGTGGCCGGGGGGCTGGTGATCCGCCTCCCGGCAGGGCTCGCACAACACCACGCCGCAGCTCCGGCAGAACTGCCGGGGCAGCCGCCGGCCACAGGACCGGCACATGAGCAGCCCCACAGCCTCGCTGAGCCCGGCTGTGTCAATGATCTTCAGCACCGTCAGGTTGTCCGTCAGCTGGGTGAGGCTGGTTATGCGGGTAATCTTGCTGCAGAAAGGACAGCGGACACCGTTGATGCTACTGGCCAGGAGCTTCTCCAGGCACTGGCGGCAGATGGTATGGCCACAGTGCAGGAGCTTGGGCCGCAGCTGCTCCTCTGTGAAGGACTCCATGCAGATGGGGCATTCCAGCACTTCCCGGAGGGCGTCCAGGTTGAGGTGAGAAGCTGCTGCTGCTGCAGTGGCCATCGTGCTTCCCTTGAGGGGCCTGCTAATACAGTCCAGAACCCACCAGCTTGGCATTCATGCTCCAGAGGGTCAAATCCTGCTAATGAGAATAAGAAGCGTTTACTCCACTGCCTGTACGAGCTAATTCACTCAAGAAACATGAAGAGAATAGCTACCATCATTCATTCAGCTGCTGACTTATTTAACAAGTGTTTAGTCCACTCCATTAGATGATGGTGATACACAAGGAAGTAAAGCAGACAAAGCATTGCATAGTGAGTAAGGAATCAGGGTCTGGAGTCTCCGGTATTTAGTTGTGTGACCTTAAGGAAGTAACCTAAACTTCCCAAAGGTCAGCTTCCCATCACCCGTCCATACAATCGAAGTGATAATGGTGTCTGTTTAGTTTTCAGAAGGGTTCAATACCATGATGAATGAGCTGCACCTTGTCAGCCCACGGCAAGCAGGATGCTTGATGAATGTTAGCGATCAGTGACGTCAACGACTCAATTTATACTGGGAAAAAAGCACAGGAAAATTACATACAGGAAAGGATTATACACAAGTTCTCTGGGAGCACAGTTCCTATAGCAACTGGGGAGGGCTCCCCAGGTGCAGGGACACTTCTGAGATAGGTCTGGAAAGAAACACGGCCTTGAAGGACAAAGGCATTTTAAGCAAAGAAAACTATGTGAACTAAAACACAGAGCCTCTTTCATTATGTTATAGAGAGTTTATGGTGCCGTGTTTGGGGTTCGAGGAAGCACACATGGGAACAGAAAATTATGATGATTAGCTTTAGGTGATCCGTAAAACAATAGGAAGGGAATACATGTATTTTTCATTCATCTATAGTCCCATCTACTTTACTGTACTAAGTTCTCAGGACACAGATCCTGCCCTTCAGATGCTCTAAGTTTAGTAAAGGACATTAGACATGTAGGTAAATAATAACCAAGGCAGAAAACAGTATCATAAATAAGATACAAACTCAATTTGATGGAGGCTAAGAGGCATTCACTCTAATTTGAAGGGAAACAGAACGGTATTGGATAGGGTCCTGGATACGTGGAGATGAGGGAAAGGGAGTACCAAACAAGGACAGTCTTACCAAAGGTTAGAGAGAAGAGAAAGAGGAAGAAGTTCAGTGCATTAGAAAGAGAACAGGGAACATGTAACCTCTATAGGTTTGTTTCCAAAGAAAATGAAATCATACTGCCTTCACAAGGTGAATGCGAGGATTAAATGAGATAATACAGGGAGTGTATAAACTTCCAAGTTTTGGCTCAGCACCAAAAAAGTCTCGGGTAAATTTTAGTTCTCTTTTCTGTCATTCTTAGGTTAAAATTGTGGGAGAATATAGTGAGACCAGAGTTATCTGGTTTGATTATGAGAATGATGATAAGAAGTCTTCAGAGCCGAAATGAGACCTTCAGATTTCATTCTGATGGGCGTAGTGAAGCAACACATGTTTTCAAGCATGGAAGTGATAACGATCAAAGCTTGAATGGAGTAGGTGAAAAGGCTGAGAAACTAGTTTGGAAAACTGCTGTAAAATTGCTTGGGGGAGGTAATGGGGAGCCTGAACTAGGGAGCAGGTGGTGGCAGTGGAAAGATGCACTTGAGCAAGATTAAGAAGTGCAATCACCAAGATGAGTCGATGAAAGAGGGGGAAGTGGTGCAGCTAAGAAAGCCAGAGACTCAAGCCTGATGATTTAAAAAAGAGTACTGCCTTATCAAGACAGTTTATTTTTGGCCTGGAACACCCCCCTACTTCACCAAGTACAAGCCATAAATACTCCCACCTACCTTGATCCACATATGCTCATGAAATAGAACAGAGATCTCAGTGCTCTGCAGATTTATGTCAGTGTCAATTTATACCCCAAATTAGAATGAACAGATCTAGCAAGGTGAGGCACGGGGACCAAGTGCAGCCCTTCTCAAATGCAAATTCTACAGCTGTGTCCTTGCAGACTCCTGATAATGCAGACGGTTAGCCATCAAGGAGAAGAGGAGGGCAAGTTAGCCTGGTTTAAGGATAATGCAGCAAGGTGAGAAAAGCTTTGCAAATGTCGTCAACTTCTTTCTCCATGCATACAGAAGACGGGAAGTCTGTGCAGAGATACATATTATGGAATCTCCCCATACTTACTCTGCACGGTGACCTGACAAATATTCAATAGCAGACACACATAATTTATCCCAAGTCAATCCCACCTCTCTGAAATATGACTTAGCTTACACCAGAAGGGAACAGTAACCATCTAGTACCTTCCATGTGCTGGATACTGCACTAGATGATTTCTATACTTAATCTCACTGAATCCTCCTAATGACCCCACAAAGCAGGTACTATTTTTATTATTTTATGATAAGGAAACAAAGGCTCAAAACAAGTGATTCAAGGTCACAAAGCTCAAACATGCTGAAACCCTGTAGTACAGATATCTTTAACTTTGTTTAACCCAGAATTACTTTGAGTTTTAGGGCTTTTCCCCCACAGTCACGTAACACTTGTTGACAAGTGTTCCCTAGACCATTCTTTGGGAGATGCTGCCTTGTAGAATATCAGTTTCTCCACAAAAACGAACAATACTACTGTTATGAGATTTAGCCCCAGTGGAGCCGTTGGCTACTCTGATTTATTAGCTGGGTGACCCACTCGCACACACCAACCTTGGAACCCATTATGACTCAAATTCATGTCTCAACAAAATAACACACCATCAAATACCATGAACCTATAGGGTCTCGTGTGAATATGTGAAACTTACTACTGAATTCTTGGAAGCCATAGGTCTGGGCACAGTCCTACAGAAATACTGATGAAAACCTGAACTCAAAATCCAGGCAAACCTTAGTTCTAAACCAACAGCTTCAGCTCCTTCTTCTATCATCTGGCACAACAGACTGAGAGCAACATTTGGTGTTTAGATCCAGAGTGTGCTACCTTCCAATGCAAGGGACATCTGTTCTTCCCAAAGCTGGCCCTGCAGATCAGCTAATTAGACAAGTCTGCCAACTTGTAAAAATACTAGCAAATTCTTTCCCCCGCTTTCTGGAATATCATACCACCTCCTTCAATTAAAAAGCTTCCTGCCTCCTCGTCTAAGCTATCTACTTTAAAAAATGAATTTACTATGCCCACATCCATATCCCAAATTATCTCCGCTATCTGCAGCTTCGCTAGGCCCCCTAAGGCAGAAGAGAATGTCAAGGATTCCTACTCTAAAGCCAGCGTGCTCTGCCAGGGAAACATGAGTTCTCATCACTAAAGCATCAGGTAAACGGCCTCAAACTTGGGAGAGGCCTGAACTATGTCTCCCCTGTCTATGACCCATAAACACCGCCTTCAGCAGGATCCCAGCCTGATACAGAACCATATGACAGGCAGATACATTCCCTCTCCTCAAGAAACACACATCTAGCCATTACTGTTAATACTAACAATGATTCAGATGGCACGTCAATTCGAACTCCGTTTCCCTCAAAGGACCAGAGGGTGACAAGAATTGTCTTACCATTGCAAGTCTCTCCATTAGCCACGCATTTTCTGTCAGCTATAAATTCTAAAACCAATCAGAATGAACCCTCAACATGTTATAATAATCTTGTCTGCCTTCATGACACCTTAAAGATGTTTCCTGTTGCGTACTCTGTACCATCAATTCTTGACCCCTCACCTCACTGCTCTGATCTCATGATTAATACCGCACTTCCCCTACCAATACTTGCCCAGCTCTTCCGCTCCAGATAAGAATCTACCCCTCAAGTTGTGTTTACTTCAGCTGCTCTAAGACTCAGGAATATTCTATAGTCACTACCTAACCCGATCTAGCCTCTGCTGGCCCCACCATGCTTTCCCCCGTCCATGATTTAAATAACCAGGAGAGCAGAAAAAAATAAAAACCAAAACCCCGTGAACCCTGAAGTCAGGCAGAACTGGGATTAAATCAGCACAGCCATTTACAAGTTGTGGGACAACAGGAAAGTTATTTAACCTCACTAAACCTATCTTCTTACTTTATAAAAAGCAAGAAACTAGGGATAATGCAAATCAAGTGCCTAGTCTGGAAAATAGCAGGTGTGAACTTTAAAATGGTTAATCATAATTTTAATAAAATCAGCAACAGTATTAACAGCAACAACTAGTACTAGTATTAACAAAGCATCCAGTTTACAAACTACATTTTCAAAGGGATGAAGAATCTTTCTTTTCATGGCAGATAAAAGCACATAAAGATTAATAAAAGGACTGGCCAGCTTTGAAAGAATTTGATCGAGAACACTAGGCATCCATGCTAGAAACTGATGCACAAAGGAATTCACAACTTCTCTTGCCCAGAAAATAAGCTCCTTCTAGCAGGGACTAAATATGGAATGCTAGAATTCGTAGTGATCTCAGAGAGTAGAGTAGATGAGTAAATGGAGATCAGAAGAGAGCTATCAAGAACTCATTAATCATACGGCTAGAACGAGGACTAAAAGGTCACTGGCCGTGACCAGTATTATACAGATTAAGAAAGCGGGTTCAGCAATCAAGCTTTTTGGATTTCAGTCCTGGCTCTACTGCTTACTGTGGAGACTGGGACAAGTTAACCAACCTCTCTGGTTCTCAGAAGGGCTTTAAAATAGTATCTTCCTTACAAGGTTACTGTAAAGGTTTAAGTGGGATTATGTGTATAATGCACTTAGTACAGCACCAAGGGAGGCATACAGTTAACTGTGCTGTATACAATATGTAGCGGCAGCCACTACCCAGCCAAAGAGAAAAACCAGCACTTTTCAACAGGCATAGTGTACCCAAGATATCAGATATGTAAATTTCAAATATAAAAATTCTGAGCCTTCACTAGAGAGTTTTACCTGATCTCAGAATCTAAAGATTAGAGATGACCAAAGGTTATCATCTTGAGGGCTTAGGCCATCAGCAGAACTGAAGAACTTTAAGCAATTAATCATACAAACCTTTACTGACCACATACTACCAGTCCAGCTCCATAAAACACTATGCATATAATTTTCAACAAAACCAAACACAAACAGAGCTCTTTACCTAAAAAACTAGAAAACATGTAAAACAGTACTACATTTCCTTTCCTAGTCCATCCCACCACATCTTGACTGGGGTTTTACAAGGCTTATAACATTCCCTTTCTAAACTCTATTTATTCTTCTTGCACTTGAATGGAATGCTAACCAAGTGCATAACCATCTCCCCAGTGGAGCGGCTGGCAGGAGTGACTTTAACAAAGTCTGAGAGGCCCCCACTTGACACTCACCTAGTTCTGTTGTGTGGAAGAGAGTTTGGAGTTTAATTTTACTCAGGGCATTTAAGGTTACCTGCAAACAGTTAAGTAAAACTCAAGTAGGAGCTTGTAGGGAAACACAGGCATAACCGACAGAGCTGTGTATCGGTCTGAGACAAACAAAACAACCCAGAAGGAAGAGTTTGTGGAAAAGGAAACCCGAGTTACAATATGTCAAAGACAGGTTAAATCAGTACTAGTTTGCTGGAAAGACACTTGCCAGTCTCTTCTTCTAAAACTGCAGGAGCTAGAAAGGTTCCCTTGCATCTTCCACACACACTTAGGTAATATCAATGCTACCAATGTGACTCAGAGAATCTAGGACAAGGGGAAAAACAGTCCTTTCTCAGAGGACCTCCAACTCATCTCCACCTGCCCACCTGTCTTCCAGTTCTTTCATCTGCATACAACACATGCTCACTTAATAATGAGCTTTTAATGAAAGGATCAGGAAGCAGATCCTGGGAAAGGTACAAGAGGGGATGGGAATTTGGGACAGACTGGTGGGAGCTGCTTAAGCTCACTGAAATTTGGCAAAACAACCTTCAGTTTCCTTCTAGCAATGTCTTCCTCTTATAATTACCACCTCTTAAAAAACAACCATTTATTGAATGTCAGGTACCTTGTATTCTCATAATTACCTTGTGAAATATGTGTTATTCCTCTTTATAAATAAGGAAACCAAGGTTCAGAGAAAAGGAACCTAAGGTCTCAAAGCTGGTAGGTAGTGGAAACTGAGGTTCAAATCCAGGCGTGTCAACTCGCAGTCATAAAACCACACTGACTCAAAAAATCTGTTACTCTTCCGTAGCTGATGAGGCTCCTGTTAGCTCTAGACAGTTTGGCTGAGAGGTTAGTAAAGGTACCTAGGAATGAGTTTCCAATCAAATTATTTGTTATATCAGAAGGAAAAAAAATAAAGGGAGTGTCACAGAGGAAGCACATCAGTGTGCTCGGACAGTGATCTACTTGAAGGGCTTTGTAAACTTGACTACCAAACTCTCCAGACATAGGTGTATGGGCTTTAAGTGTTGGAAAAGCCTTTCTAATAAAACTAGTATAATGCTGTGGAGGAGTCAGACATAACTGAGCTCACATCCCCACTTTGCCCCTTGCTGTGTAGTCTTGAGTAAAGCATTTAATCTGTTAGTTTTCTCATCTGCAAAATATGGAATATCTACATTGTTGGCAGGATCACTCGCAGGATTAATAGTTATTGCACATAATAAACAATAAATGGTTATTCTTATTTTTAATAGATTGAGGCTGATAAGAAGTGTCTGTCCAAGGTCACCTGGTAAATGAGCAGCAGAGGAGGGATTTTAGACTTCAAGCCTTTTGAGTCCCAGGGTGATTCAACTGCTATTACATATTTTCCATAGTGGTGTGTTTGGATGTCCCAGCTAAATCTCCTGCCTTCTGATGCAGCCCTACTATGTTTCTGAACTGGCTTCAGCAGTGCTACAGCTAGTCCTGGAGCAGACAGAGCAAACGCTGTTCTGTCCCAGGGGAAAGAAGCCCAAGAGATCATTCAGAAGCAGAAGTTATCTTCCAGAGGACGAGAACCTTCAGCTTCAGTCCCCCTATGAAGTGTTTTTTCAACCAATGGCCTCTACACCTACCCTTTAGTCTCCAGCACCTCATCCTAACCTCAAGCTCCTCCCCTTATCTACCTACTGGTCCTGGTCTAAGAGCAAATCACGAACAAAGTCCGGGGTTACTCCCTACGTAATGAGATAGTTTTGTCCCGTTTAGAGTTCAGATCGATAGTCAGTGATACTCACTGGGCAGTCCTTTCACTGAAGGAATGCACTGAGATAGTAAGACCAAGCAGACCCCAGCCAGGGGGGCGGGGAGAAAGAGGGAATCTACAGGGTTACAGAGATCTAAATATGAGCCCGGCTCTGCCATTCCTAGCTAAACAAGTCAATTCCCAAGACTGAGTTTCCTTATGTATAAAACTGGGTATAGCAGAGCCTGCTTAGTAGTGTTGTGATAAAATTAAAATTACTAAAATGGGAGTGCTGTGCACCAGACACTAAGCACCGTGATTTACTTCACCGAATCTTCGTAATAATCTACGACGTAGTCTTGTTATTAATACTTTATAGATGAAGGGCCAAGAACAGGTTAAGTAACTCACTTAAGATCACAAAGCCAAGTAGAGATAGAGGCAGGATTGGAATCCTGGAGTAGAGTTCCTCAGCTTTGGAACTACTGACAGTTTGGGTCAGATAATTCTTTGTTCTGAGGGGCTGTCCAGTGCACTGTAGAATGCTCAACAGCATCCTTGGTATATGTCTCCTAGAGGCCAGTAATCCCTGATACCCCGACTGTAACAGCCGAAAATGTCTCCCGACATTGCCAAATGTCTCCTGGGGGACACCACCTCCCTAATTAGGAGTCATCACTTTAGAACTTGCACAGGACTAAATACTCAATGTTCCCCTTTTCTTGTCTCTCTCTCCCAGACCAAACACTTCACTCACAGAGCCACTGCCTCTTGAGCTGCTGGGCTATAACTAACCTTATATAGGATTAATTCAATCTACTTATATAACTGGTAACGAAAACAAGGCCTGAGATCGTGTTCTACTCATCCCCTGAAGGTCTCACATACTATCTGCTGTCACAGCTTGGAGGGATAGCCAACAGGATACTTAGGCAGATGACCTTGAATAGTTTCCTGTTTTATGGCTTTTTAACCATTCTTTTTTCTCCTACCAAGCCTACAACTTTCAGAAGGCCTAGGGTTTACAGTGAGTGGCAGTGCCATGGCTGCTTTGTGATAAGTGATCTCTGGTTAGGGAGGGAGGCGGATGCCGCCCCTAACAGGGAAAGTCAGGCTCTGATCTCTGAAGACTTCTGACTTTGCCTCTGAAACCCTGAACTCTCCCTAAACTTCATACACTGAAATCCAGGGCATGCATTATCTCTAGGTCCTTAGGGCTCTAGCACTTCCTTTGCTTCCTATGCAGACTTCAGGAATATCATCTCCACCCTACCCCGCAACCCCCCTAAATTGTGTTCCCAACCCTTTTAATAATAGAGAATTCAGCCTTTTGGGCTCTCCATTGCAGCCCTCACCAATTCTTCACCCATTCAGATCCCTGGCATAGCTCCTTTTATGTCTGGTTCCAAACCTCTGCAGCCTTCAGCCCTGCATCCCAGCATGACACCCCAATTACACAGCTCAGACTTCTGCCCTCCAATCTGAGCCCCTAACTCCTGCATTCCATCAGGCAAGATGCCGTCCTCGAACCTGGGTCCTTTCCCTTTTATCCACCCCATGTCATGGGTTGCCTTCAAACCTGAGCCAGGCCCCCTCTTGCTAAGAGGACACTGCCTCGCACTGACTCCCCCATGAACTCACCCCCTCAATTTTCTCCAGATCCCATCTGGAAGATGCTTCCTCCTTAGCAAGAAGAATATCCTCAGGCCCTGCTCTCTCATCTCAGGTTTTGCCCCTCAAACGCCTAGTGGCCCCAGAGTCCCTCAAACCTCCCGAGATGCGGCACCCCAAGTCTCATCAGGCCCTCCAATTCCTTCCTGTTTCCCAAATTCTGCACCCCCAGATGTCTCCAGGGCCTTCGGACGCCCTCCCACCGTCCGGATGCTGCACCCTCTCTCCTCAGGGCCCCCACATTACCTCAGGCCTCCCGAGATGCTGCACCGCGGATTTTGTGGGAGCCCCTCTCTCCCCTCCCGGCAGAGCTGCATCTCCTTTGAGCTCCTCTGCCCCATCGAATCCCTCCCGAGCCTGCTTCTCGCAGCCCCACCCCCACCCCGGTCCTACCCCTCAGATCCGGTCCCCAAACCCTGCCAGCCGAGCGTGGGCCGCGCCAGCGCAGCCCCCCGCCCTGCCACTCAGTCACCGCCCGAGACTCCGGCCGCGGTCCCTGGTCCCGGACCCTCCTTCCCGCCCCTTACCTGACCGCCCGCGGCTTCGACGCGTCCACCGCCGCCAGCCCACCCGCCCGCCGCCCTCTGCGCACGCGCCACCGCGCGCCCCTTGGCGGGCGCTAATTCGTAGAGCCGTCTGTCCGTCACTGCGCCCCGCCCCGAAGGCATGCTGGGGTTTGTAGTCTCGCGGGCCGGAGCGTTCGCGGCCCAGCGGCTGTGTAGGGGCGGGCTCCCACTGGGAACCTCCGGGCCTTTGGAACGCGGCCTGCAGCTTTATGTCCCCACTCTGCAGACTGGGAAACCGAGGCAAAAGCAGCCTGCCCAAGTTCCCTCAGAGTCCGGGGCCAAATCTGATCTCCTGTGTCTGACTGCAGATACCCGCTTCGTTAACCCTTCACGTCCAGCAGCAGGCCAGGGGAGCCTTGGCTCCGGCAGAAGGGTCTCCGAGAAACGCAGCTTGCGCATGTGAGGAGTGGCCAGGGAAAGAACCCCCGCCCGCCGCTCGCCACATGCCAC
Organism: Lontra canadensis; assembly: GCF_010015895.1. NCBI lineage: Eukaryota > Metazoa > Chordata > Mammalia > Carnivora > Mustelidae > Lontra > Lontra canadensis. Next base: position 4,111,581 of record NW_022631024.1, on the reverse strand, counting down.
CCAGGGGGCAGGCGCAGAGCCTGGACTCGCCTAGAAAGGCAGTTCCTCTGGTTCCAAGTTGCTTCCTGGGACGCTCCGCAGCCTAGACGCCCGAGGTGGACTCAGCCCCCCAGCGAGGAGTCTTTTCCCTGCATCGCTGGAGGCCGCAGGAGAGCTAAATAGGGGAACGCGCTCTGCACCTGCTGCCCCTGCTGTCTCTGCAGAGCGAAGCTCCGCTAGAACCCAAACCCAAGCCTTCAGCCCTCGGGGGCGCCCAAGTGCAACCAAGAGCGGGAGGTCAGGCCTATCTATGGCTGCTGAGCACCTGTGTAGTTCCAGGCCTGGCAGAGTACCTGCTCCTGTAGCTGACTGCGTGGCACAGCGTAGGAGCAGGGCGGGGGTGGCGTGGCGTGGGCACAAACTGCAAATCCCATTTAGGTTTGTGACCCTGCACAAGCATAGCACAATGAACAGAAACAAGAACAAAACTACCCTCTTTGAGCACTTAGTGTCTGGCTGGGGCTAAGCACCTCCCATGCATAACTCCTTAATTCTCACCACCACCCTATTTAGATAAGCAACTGACACACCCCGCTTCAACAGCAAAGCCACGTGTTCAGTAGTCTAAAGCCCAGCCCCCGGGGACCCAAGGCTGGATGAGAATCCACCCTGATTATCTTGTTTAGCCTCTACGCCGCCCATTTCTTTATTTCTAAACAGAGATAACGTTTGTTTGCTATGATGATTAGCTAAGATTATGAGTACATAGTGGTTTGCACTTAATTAACGCTAATTTAAAAAAGAATTGTAATTAGCTCTTATCACTCTTGAAATTGCCAATTTCTGAAGCCCTAGCCCCCACCCTTTCTGATAATGAGGTCAATGGGAGCTTGGGTCGGTATACTTACGGCATAATTTGAACAGACCTGGGGGCTCCGGACGCCTGATAGAACTCTGGAGCTATTTAGACCTCAAGGATACATTTGTAGTCCATGGCCAGCCAGGGTTTGACCTGACTGACCAGGAATAAGTTGAATCAGGAGTGGGCTGAAGAGAGAGCCCAGCTGAGGACTGAAGGGCCTTGGGGCAGAATTTTGCTCAAAACTGGCAGCGGGCTAGTGGTTGCAAACAAAACCCTTTAGGGCCAAGGGAGGAGGAATGCTGTGCCAAGCACGCAACAGTTGCTGAGTAAGAAAGTCAGACTCAGAAATGTGACTTTAAGCAGATTGCATTTTTTGTCTGACTTATGCTTATTCTAGCTGCAAGATGACTCAGAGGGGTCAGCTGGGTAAGAGGGGACCGTTTTTTGAACACCAGCAATATACCAGGCACTTCGTAGATAGTCCCCTCAGCAATGATTCAAGTAGATACCAGTAGCTTCCTCTTACAAAGAGGCATCTGAGACCCAGCAAGATTAACTAGCTTGTCTACCTTAGCCTCCTAGTAAGTGGTAGGGCTGAGGTACCTAGGCCAGTTACACCCATGGACATGCTCTGAACCACCATCCAAAGACTACTCCCATTTTATGACCCCAGATGTCTTTTCACTTTATTGGGTGAAGTATGTTTATAAGGATCAAAAGAGGAGGAGAGATGACAATGCTTAAGAAGTCAAGGAATATGGGGTAAATCCTGGCTGTCATTATGACCACCGAGTGTGATACTGTCAAGCCAAAGACACACAAACAAGCTCTCCTGGGCAGCCTTGCTAGGGAACAGCAGGAGTTGCCTTCTCTCCTGAGTTTCTGCCACGTTGGAAAGTCTGAGTGGCCTGTTTCACCAGAATGGCAAGAAACCTTCCTGGTTAGGGACCTGGGGTACTTCTACCAGTCCCTGTGTTGCAGGCTGGGGAGATGGGAGAATTGCTGTCAGATAGCTTCTTCCCAAACTTGAGACCTCACCTAGACCCTCCTCTCAGACTAGACGGGTAGTTACCACTCTGTTTGCTGAAAAACACAGTTCCTGGCTCCCAAAATCTCAATTCAGAACTCATCATATTTTTATACCCATGTTTCCCCACTCAGAGAGAAGCCTAGTGGTACTCCTCTGACAGTCTGGGGATATCGAACAAGCAGTCTTTAAAGAACAATAACGACAATGAAAAACCCTTTTTTTCTCTTCTTAAAAAAATCTGTTTGTTTGACTGTCCTTTTTTTTAATGTTTAAATTACTTACCAGTTAAATTAATTACCACTCTTCCCACAAAAATCTCAGAGTAAAATAAATACCCTGGGAAAAGGCACTCATTTTAATTCTGTGGCTTTGCATACTCTGGCACAATATTAGCATTCCTCATACACAGAACATTTTTAAAATACTCTTTGTGGAGTACTTGAAATACTCTTTATTCAGCATTTTAACTAACCTTTTATTCATTTAACTTTTAAACTACCTGTATCAGTTTCCTAGGGCTGTCATAACAAAGTATCAGAAACTAGGTGCTTAACACAGGAGAAATTTATTCTTTCACAGTTCTGGAGGCTAGAAATCTGAGATCAAGGTGTCAGTGGAAGCAGGCTTTCTATGAAGTCTCAAAGGGATGCTCTTTCCTTTCCTCTTCCAGCTTCTGGTGGCCACAGGCATCCCTTGGCTTGCAGTAGCATAACTGCAATAACTCTGCCTCCATCTTTTGTGGTCAGTTTCCCTCTTTGTATCTCCATCTTCACATGCCATTCTCCTCAATGGATGTGTCTGTGTAAGGGCAACAGTCAGATTAAGTGTGACCACCATCTTAGCTAATTAAAACTGCAGTGTGGGGGCACCTGGGTGGCTCAGTGGGTTAAAGCCTCTGCCTTCAGCTCAGGTCATGATCCCGGGGTCCTGGGATCGAGCCCCGCATCGGGCTCTCTGCTCAGCGGGAAGCTTGCTTCCTCCTCTCTCTCTCTCTCTGCCTACTTGTGATCTCTGTCTGTCACATAAATAAAAAATCTTAAAAAAAAAAAAACAACTGCAGTGTGACCTCATCTTAACTAATTACATCTGTAATAACACTATTTCCAAATAAAGCCACATTCTGGTGTACAGGATATCAGCCTGTCTCTTTGGGGGGGCATAGTTGAGCTGGTAGCATCACCCTTTGAGATTAGCACTATTTTCTCCATTTGCTAATATTTCTAGTTTAACCTCTCTTTTATTTTCTTAAAGATGAAAATAACAATAGCTAACTCACAGGATTTGGGGGGGGTTGTGGCAAAATAAGAAATATTGGATGTTAAACATTTACATTTTAGGATGTTGCTTGACATGTAGTAATGTTCATTTCAGTGCACTTACTATTATTATTATTATTAAGATAGTTTGCTTGTTAAGTCCACCACTGTGTGGTAGAAAGAGAAAGGGCTTTGGAGTCAGACCTGGTGGGAACCCCAATCCCCTTTACCAGGACGGTAATTTTGAGGAAGATATGAAAAGATGATTTGAAGTAAAGCATGGTAACTTGTTGCAAGTGACAAGCTGTGGAACCTTGGAGAATTTACTTAGCCTTGCTATACTTTACTTTCTACCTCTGCAAAATGGGACTAACAGGAATGTTGTAAATGTTGGATGACTTAATAGAGCTCAAGTTTTTAGAGCACTGCCTGGTAGAGAGTGAATGTTCTAGGAAGGTTAGGTACTGTCATAATTATTATCATTACTGTGATTTATACTATTCTTGAAAAAAATATTTCCCCCCTCTTCTATTATTAGCAAACAATTCTAAAGAGGAAGAGGAATTTGTGCTTATAGAGTCTCAGGGAGAAAACGGAAAGAATTAAAAATAATACTTCCTAACCAAGTCTGTTTGAGCCTAGAGGTTTAAAATTATTAAAATTTCCATGAAACAATATAATAAAATTGTATCTATCGCTCTTACTTACATCTAAACTGAATAATAAATTATCCCAAGGTGGTGTGGTTTAAAACAATGCACATTTCTTTTTTTTAAATTTAAATTCAATTTAGTTAACATATAGTGTATTATTCGTTTCAGGGGTAAAATTTAGTGATTCATCAGTTGCCTCTAACACCCAGTGCTCATTACTTCAAGTGCCTTCCATAATGCCCATCACCCACTTACACCATCTCCCTTCCTTAATGCCCATCACCCACTTACCCACCTCCCCTCCAGCAACCCTCCGTTTGTTTCCTAGAGTCAGGAGTTTCTTATGGTTTGCCTCCCTCTCTGTTTTCATCATATTTTATGGTTCTCTCCCTTCCCCTACGTTCATGAAACAAAACAACACACGCTTCTTCTTTAACAGACTGTGAGTCAGAATCTGAGCACAGCCTGGCTGGATCCCCTACTTCACAGTCTCTCCTAAGACTTATGAGAGGTGGGGGCGCCCGGGGGGCTCCGTGGGTTAAAGCCTCTGCCTTCAGCTCAGGTTATGATCCCAGGGTCCTGGGATCGAGCCGTGTGTCGGGCTCTCTGTTCAGCGGGGAACCTGCTTCCTCCTCTTTCTCTGCCTGTGTTGATAGTAGGATTCAGTTCTTCAAGGATTGTTAGACTGAAGGCCTCTCTTTCTGCCTTTTGGCCGGAGACTTTGAATGATTCCTTGACACATGGACCACTCCATGAGAGCTTGTTTCAGCAAAGCAAGAGAGAGTCTGAGGAAGACAGAAGTCACAGTCTTTTGAAACCTAATCACAGAAGTGATATCCCTTATTGCCATATTCTGTTGGGTAAAAGCAAGTTACTCAAGTGGAAGAGATTATAATAGGCCATGCATATTAGGAGATAAAATCATTCCAGGCCATTCTTAGAGGCTCCATCCCTCCCACCTGCCTTCCATCTTCCACACTGCCCTTTCCTCCCTCCTTCAATCTTTTATTCTTGTATCTCCCTATCTACCGTCTGTCTGTCTGTTATGAGTCTACTTTCTGCTGAAATTCTGACTCTGATCTACGTATGCCATACTCAATACCTGTTTATTTCTCAATCTGGCTTTTACCCAGGACATGGTATGTGTTCAATAGATGTTTGAATTCAATTTAAATTTACAGCATAAAAGAGTATGTAAAAAGAGTCAACTTCATCTGTTACCTTGATATAACCATTACATGGGTTATATTCATATAAATATAAACATTTATAAGGTTCTCCTTTAATCTGTTCATGCATACTTATGACCAAGTATCCAAGAAAATCTTTTTCTTTTCCTTTTTTTTTTTTGGAAAGATTTTATTTATTTATTTGACAGAGAGAGAGACAGCAAGCAGGGAGTGTGGCACGCAGAGGGAGAAGGAGAAGCAGGCCCCCCACTGAGCAGGGAGCAGGACTCAGAGCTTCATCCCAGGACCCTGGGATCATGACCTGAGCTGAAGACAGATGCTTAACCGACTGAGCCACCCAGGCACCCCGAAATATTTTTCTAATAATTATCAATTTTTATATTTATTTAATATAGGAAAATGTTTGAAATCACTTTTTCCTGGCCTTCATAGTTGTCAGATTGGCTTACCTAAGACTTTCTCAGGTTGACATGCCCATTATTGAACACTTAACCATCACAAATAAGGCTGCATAAATGTTCTTGTGCAGGGAGGATTTTTTTTTTTTTAATTTCATTGAACCGATATGGAAACAGCTGATTCAGAATTTTGAAACTTTATTTCAATATTAGACGCATTTCTGTGTGTTGGCCAGACCCACTTTCTAATAGTTCAAACTAGTGCATGTAGTCAAAGGGTAGCAGTAATCAAACACGGACCAAGTAGGTGCTGGATAAATGTTAGTAGCATTCGAAGAACATTCCCTGTGTAGTGTCATTAGCCTCAACTCAACACAATGCTTAGTGGGGGTTGCTGGGAAATTTCCCATGGGCCTTATTTCTGCTAAGTTTCACATCTCATCCCCATTCCAGATTACCTGCTAACCTCGTCTCAAGGATTTCATTCACCTTTGTGTTTGTGGTGGCTGCCATTGCCCATGGCATCCATTGGTATCTGTAAGACTGGGTAGCAGCAGACAAAGAGACAGTCTCCTTTTCCCAAACCCCTCCCCCATCTCTACCTTTTATATTCTTCTCATGGCACTGCTAACTATTATTCGAATTTATTTTTACAAAAGTGGAAACATTTGATTGCTATTTTAAAAAAATGTAAATGTAATACAAGTGAAAATGCATTTAGAAAAAAGCATCAGAGCAGTACATACTGTAGATATGAAGAATTCCTCCTCATCCCCAGCAATAATTGCTTTACTGATTTTGTGTAATCCCCTGGCAGCCCTCTCTCTTCTCTGTATTTTATTGAGAAAAGTGCACATACAAGGAGAGAAAATAGTATAGTAGATCCCTGTGTGCCCATCACCCTGCAATAATTATTGTCAATAGTTTGCTGATTTTGTTTCACTATCCCTCACTCCCAATTTGTTATTTGCTGCTGAAGTCTTTTAAAATAAATCCCAGGTATCTTATCACTCCTCCTTTAAATACCTCAGTAGTTATCTCCAACAGACAATTATTTTTTTAGTATAATCTCTCAGCATCATTATCACATCTAACAATTCACTCAAATGTCCTTAAATTGCATATATATATATATATATGCTATATATATATATATATATATATATATATAGATATATATAGGCAAGTATATATATAAGTAAGTGTCTTTAAATAAGGATCAAAATGTCTACGTGTTGTACTAGGTCTCCTTTAGTCTGTAATAGTCACATCTAAAATTTTGCCCATGCCATTATTAGTTGAAGACATGACTCATTTGTTCTTTACAATTGTCTACTTTGTATATTTAGCCAATGGCTCCCTCTTTGTGTTAATTTGTTCTCTTCTCCTAGGATTCATCACTTTTTTTGTCCCATGGACCTATTTTGTAGAATGATGAAGACTATAGACCCACTTATATCAGCATAATATTTTTAAATTCATAAAATTAAGTTCAGGGAGTCTACAGAAGAAAAATTATATCAAGTTATAGTTATCAAAATGTTTTTAAGAACATATCTATTGTGTTATATATGTGCTTCTTTATTAATGATAAGATCCAGTGGAGAATCTAGCAACTTGTAATTGCTAAGTAGTATGTAATGTAAGTATTTAGAAAAATTTATATTTCTAAATATTTAGAAAAAAATATAATTTCTAGCAGCTGTAATGTGATAGAAATATATGCGAATTTGATGGTGACAAAGTCCTAGGAAGTGGTACACTGCTATAGTTCATTGCCTGCATTCATAATTTAAGGAAATGCTTAATTACATTTATAGGATACTTAAAATAAAGATGCATTGTTTTCCTATACAAGTTCACAGACCTTTGAATTTTATCCATGGACCCAATGAACATCAGTATACAAGCCATGCTGTGTGTGTCCTCTGGCATCATATCAAGGTACTTAGTTATCTGGTTTACTATTTTAAGTGATATTAGGATTGATCAGTGGGTCAGGTTGTATAAGTCTGATCCACTGATTAGACATTTTCCCATCAACCTTTCTCCTAATGGCTCTAGGATTCGTTGATGATAGCTGTCTAGATCTCTTGTTTTATTAGAACTTGCAAAATGGCAGTTTCCTAATTCTGTCATTCTTTCTGCCTGCGGAATTGCCCTAAAGAAAAAGGTAGTTATCTTGAAATCCAAGTCATAGGATTAAAGCTTGATTAACTCAATTTTCAGATAATGACCTAGTTTCCTAGCCATCCCCAATGGTGATCAATAGGCTTTGTTTGCTTTTTGGTTTTGGGTTTTGGGTTTGGCTTTTGGTTTTGGTGTGAAGTACATTGTGAAACTTATTTATCTGATCTATTTCAATCAATTGCAGTCATTATTCTCTTTGATGTTCAGTTTATTCAATGTTAGGCCAGTGTGAGCCCCTCTAGATGGGCTTCTATGTCCTTTTGAAATGACCACATTAGTCTTTGGCAGATCTCTCTTTTTGGCACAGCAAGATGTCCCAGGCTCAGCTTGTACCATACCTATTCCAGAGTTGGACTAAGGAATTTTTCCAAGAATCTTTTGTGTCTCTTAGTGGGAAATAGTATTTCAAAACAAGAGTCTGGGCATAAGAATATTATTGCTATTAGGTTGCCATTATTTCTAGGTCTTTTCAGTGGTGAGAATTATGAAATGTTATTTTTTAAATGATAAAAATGCATTATGAGTTTATATGATTTCCAATTGACATTTCAGTGTACAGAATTTTCCTTACCTTCTTTGACTTTATACCTGAGGTAGTTAGTTGCTTTTTACACTTCTGATTTTAGTTCCTAATGATGGTAAGGTAATGGCTTGTTTGCTCTAGTCCACAATCTATACATAATAGTATCATAATAACCATACTGATATTATGGCTAGCAGTAAATCCATTACATTTAGTTTTAAGATTTATTTGCAGATCATTTTTTTCCCTTTGGAATTTTTCTCCCTAAACATCTGCAATCAAATACTGCATTTTAAAGCCACTTAAAATTTTCTCTGTATGGTTATGCCAACATATTGATATAGAGCTAGTTTTTTTTTCCCTTTAGTTTGCATATAATTCAATGATTGTTTTTGTCTTTCTTGATTTAAAAAAAAATATAATAGTTTATGTGAGTCCAAACAAAAACTTATAAAAAGGATTCATTAAAAAAAAAACAAAACAACTTTGGCTTCTATCTTTGTCTCCTTGATCCTATTTCCTTGCTCCCTCTGTGGTTAACCTTTTTTTTTAGTTTTGGTTAATTGTTTCAGTGTTACTTAGTGAAAAATTGTATCTATCTATCTAATTTGTATATGGATGACCTATACATATTATATAGAAACCTATTCATATAATACACATATATTTATATTCCTTTCTTGTACAAAAGAAAGCACTATAAACACTGCTCTGCACTTTGCTTTTTCCATTTAATTGAAATATATTTGTGATTACTCCGTATTACATATAAAGACCGTCCTAATTCCCTTTTAAGTACATGGACTCCACTCTGTGGATACACCATAGTTTTTCAACCAATTACCTATTGATTGTCCATAGATTCTTATTTTAAGGTTTTTATTGCTAATCAGTATGATGTAATGGGCATAAGTAACAGAAATTACACTTTAAATTCTCAGAATTTATAACTGTCTAGCCCTGAATCTCTAATAGTCTAGCAGATTGGATGCAGCTTAAGATAGTGGAAAAGTGCTTGCAAGTAAGACAGATCAGAATGGCTTGACGTCCAGTTCACTCCAACCCCTGATTTCATCTCTGTGAGCTTCCATTTCTTCACCCCTAAAAAGTAGTAAGGGGTGTGCCTGGGTTAAGTATTGGACTCTTGATCTTAGCTCAGGTCTTGAGTTAGGATCTTAGAGTTGTGAGTTCAAACCCTGTATTGGGCTTCTTAAAATAAATGCATGTAAGCGTGAATGAATGAATGAATGAATGATGATAAGGAAACCTACCTCTCACTGTTGTTAGGACTAGTACAGACCACAGGAGACGAAGTTTGCAAAGCAAATAGAACATCTGACCTGGAATATATCCCCGTAACACATAGCTATTATTAATATTAATTTTACTGCTTTCCTCAGCAATAAGAACGGGGAGTCCCTAATGGGCCTTAGCCCTTTACTGGTATTTTGTTTTACATTTTTGATGGGTGTGCTCATTTGCACAGCTACAGCAAGGAGGGATGCCAATGGGAGAAGTAACCCACTTTGAATCTGTTCTTCAAAAGCATTGTCTGTCAATATGTTTAAAGATGATCTTTTAATCTGAGTATTACAATTTCAGTGGAAATAAAGAGAAGTATGACAACAAGACTGGAGTGTCCTGGGAAGTGACCCCACCCAAGGTCACACCCTCCTTGATGTTCACATCTGGCAACCTCCCACGGGCCCCAGGATGGCCTGGCATGCCTGGTTGGCTTGTCTTCTGCGTCAAGGTCATGCCCAAGCAGGGTAATCTGGGAGTCTCCATCTGAAGCAGGTTATTGAGGTCCCACAGAGACCTCCAATTCCCTGAGCTCTGCCCTGGAATGATTCCTTTTGAGCATTTAATCCTTCACCTGTAGCCTAAGAAGCTACTGGAAGGAGGAGAAAGGAATTGAGGAAGAACTAATCTCAGAATACGTCCTTGAGGGGACAAATTCTGAGCAGAGTTTTTAAGAAAGAGGGAGGATGGGATCCCAGTAGATGAAGGCAGGCCTCCTATTAATGATGCTTCTGTGTACCATTGGGCAGAAAACAGGCTTTGGAGTCATCCTGAATATGTAGTGGACTTTGGCCGAAGTCTGTCACCTCTCAGAACCTCTGTTTTCTCACTTGTAAAATAAGTCTATAAAAATTATAATATTCTTTGTCTAAAGCATTATTATGAGGATCCAGTGAGATTCATAATGTCTTGTGCTTGACAAAGATGAACAAAAGCTCAGGAAAGGTGAATTTCCTTTGTACCTTTTCCCCTTCTCAAGCACTTATCCCACCACATTTTAAAAATAAAACTAGGTTGCAGTGCCTGGGTAGCTCATCTATGTCTGACTCTTGATTTTGGCTCAGGGCATGGTATCAGTGTTGTGAGACTGAACCCCGCGTGGGGCTCCACACTGGGCTTGGACTCTGCTTGGGGTTCATTCTCTCTCTCTTTCTCTCTCTCTCTCTACCTCCATCTCTGCCCCTCCCCCTGCTCCCTCTCTTTCTCTCAGTCTCTTTCTCTCTCTCTAAAAAAATAAAATAAAACATAAAACTGGGTTGTTATGAATACAGTAAGAACTGAATTTTCTTACTGTATACAGTATCTCAATTTCTAAGAACTTTACATTAGTATTCGTGATACTAGCCTTACTTTGCACATAATAGGGCAGAGGCTCTGAGAACTTGTTATACGTAGGGCCTTGGCTAGCCCGTAAGTTAGCTTTTGTATAAATTAGGAAATACTGCTCCTCCACTTGGATTCGATCCTGTGGGCACAGGCACGACTAGTGGGGCGAGGCTGGATTCAGTCCCCACTCACCCCCTTGCCTCATCACTGTTGTACAGTACACAGCTTGCATAGCTATACCCAGAGTCCCTGGTCTCATGGCAAAATTCCACTTAGACTTGTCTTAGGTTCAGACCACATCCTTTCCAATGTTTCCAGGGAGTTCACTTCTTCCTACTTCCTATAGGATCCTGCTTCACTGATTATCTTTTCTCTCTGTCCTATCTCCATTCTCTCCCTTCTCCTCCTCTTCTGGGTTTTTGTTCCTAGTGGATACACTGAATCAGATCTCTGTACTTGGGTGCCACTAGGATTGGAATAAATAATTGTTAATAATTTCACCCTTCCAGCACCGCCCCCCCCAACCAGTGCCTGGCTCCAAACCTGGCACTGAATAGATCTTCTTAGCAAATGCTTGTTCATAACCCTCATAGTCATTACACTAGGCTTCCTTGTATGGAAGCCAAACTGTTACCTGTCCTACCCGCTGTCCTCAGAGCCTAGAAAGTTACTTTGCACACAGTAATCATTCTTTGGCATAGAAAAACAATTTTTTTTTTTTCCAAGAGCAGTCATCTTAAGCAGACACTAGAGGGCAGCAGGAGATCACACATGGCCTTTTTTCTTTCTTTCTTTTTTTTTTTTTTTTTCTTCCAGGTTCCGGTTACTGGCAGCAGCCCACCTTATCTCACTAGAGACAGGAATAAATGATAAGCTCAGTGCAAACTAGTCCCTTAATATCAAGAAGATAAAAGTCTGGGAGGGGGAGGGCGTGCCTGGTTATGCCTTACTCTGTGGGAAGGCCCACTTCTGGGTCCCCTGTGCTATACTGGGATTCTTCACTCTGCCCTTTACTTTCTTTAGGACAAATACAACAGAGCCATGCTGATATGTTAGTACTTAAAAAAATCATCCAAAGAATTCTAATTTGCAAACAAATGACATCAGCCACTACTATGGGGTACTGGGCAGTATCCAGGGGTCCCTCTCCCTGCCAGGGAGAGAGTATGACTTTCTGAATATTTAACTGCTTCCCCAGAGATTTAACGGCTTTCACTAGACATAGGTAAGGTTATATTGTCTCTTGTAAGGTTATACTACGTCACTTTGAGCCTCAGTCTCCTCATCTGTAAAAGGGGGCAATGATCCCTACTTTGCAGCGTGACAGCAAGAACCGTATGAGATCAGAGGTGTAAACCAGCTAGGGCTGTGTTTTTTATGGCCACTCAGAGCAGTTCAATGAGGAATTAGTGTCCCTGTTTTACAAATGAGGAAACCAAGGTTGGAGAGCTAGCAGCTTGCCCAGAAGGATCCTAAATCAGGTAGGCTTAACTCAGTAGCTCTGGACTTAAGTGTGCAGTTCTACCTTTGTCTACTGAATTGTCTGCCTTGGTCTGCTGTATTCCACTAGTTAGGAAGTGGGTAGTTTGAGGAGAAATTCCTGACTGTGGTTAAATCACCAGCAGGTAACCAGGGAACATTTACAGATCCAGACTTGTAAGAATTGAATAATGCTGAGGTGAAGACCAAGGGGTAGAACAGATATTTCCTTTTAATTTACATTCAGTTAGCCAACTTATAGCTCACCATTAGTTTCAGATATAGTGTTCAATAAATTATCAGTTGCATATAATACCCAGTGCTCATCACATCATGTGCCCCCCTTAATGCTCATCACCCAATTACCCCATCCCCCCAACCACCTCCCCTTCTACAGTCCTGTTTGTTTTCTAGAGTTAAGAGTCTCTCATGGTTTTTCTCCCTCTCTGATGACTTCCCATTCTATTTTCTCTCACTTCCCGTACAGTCCTCTGCCCTGTTTCTTATATTCCACATATGAGTGAAATCATATGATAACTGTTTTTCTCTTACTAACCTATTTTGCTCAGCATAATACCCTCCAGTTCCATCCACATTGATGTAAATGGTAAATATCCATTCTTTCTGATGTCTGAGCACTATCCCCATGTATGTGTGTGTTTGTGTATATATATATATATTCCTCATTTGTAAAATATTCCTCATTTGTAAAATAGGAACACTAATTCCTCATTGAACTGTTCTGAGTGGCAGATAAAAGATGCAGCCCTAGCTGGTTTACACCTATGATCTCATGTGGTTCTTGCTATCGTATAGCAAATATATATATTTTCTATATGATGTTTATGTATAAAATATAAATAAATATATATATTTGCTATATGATAGCAAATATATATATATCACATATATGTCATTCATATATATATATATATATCTCACATCTTTTTTATCCAGTCATCTGTTGATGGACATCTGAGCTCTTTCCATAGTTTGGCTAATGTGGACATTGGTGCTATGAATTTTGGGGTGCAGGTGCCCCTTTGGATCACTTCATTTGTATCTTTGGGGTAAATACCCAATAGTGCAATTGCAGGGTCATAGGGAAGCTCTATTTTTAATGTCTTGAGGAACCTCCATACTGTTTTCCAGAGTGGCTGCACCAGCTTGCATTCCCACCAACAGTGTAGGAGGGTTCCCTTTCTCCGTATCCTCGCCATCCTTGCCTCCCATCCTTGTTGTTTCCTGTCTTGTTAATTTTAGCCATTCTGACTGGTGATTGTGATTTTGATTTGTATTTCCCTGATGCCAAGTGAAGTGGAGTATTTTTTCACATGTCTTTTGGCCATTTGTGTGTATTCTTTGGAGAAATGTCTGCTCATGTCTTCTGCCCATTTCTTCACTGGTTTATTTGTCTTTTGGATTGTTGAGTTTGGTAAGTTCTTTCTAGTTCTTGGATACTAGCCCTTTATCTGATATGTCATTTATGAATATCTTCTCCTATTCCATAGGTTGCCTTTTAGTTTTGTTGACTGTTTCCTTTGCTGTGCAGAAGCTTTTTATCTTGATGAAGTCCCAATAGTTCATTTTTACTTTTTTTTTTTTTTTTTTTTTGCCTTGCCTTTGGAGACTTATCTAGTAAGAAGTTGCTGTGGCCAAGGTCGAAGAGGTTGTTGAGTGTGTTCTTCTCTAGGATTTTGATGGATTCCTGTCTCACATTGAGGTCTTTCATCCATTTTGATTTTAATCTTTGTGTATGGTGTAAGAAACGGGTCCGGTTTCATTCTTCCTTATCTGGCTGTCCAATTTTCCCGGCACCCTTTATTGAAGAGACCGTCCTTTTTCCATTGGCTATTCTTTCCTACTCTGTTAAAGATTAGTTGGCCATAGGGTAGAACAAACGATTCTTTTTTTTTTTAAGATTTTATTTATTTATTTGACAGACGGAGATCACAAGTAGGCAGAGAGGCAGGCAGAGAGAGAGGAGGAAGCAGGCTCCCTGCTGAGCAAAGAGCCCACGGGGGGCTTGATCCCAGGACGCTGGATCGTGACCTGAGCCGAAGGCAGAGGCTTTAAAGCACTGAGCCACCCAGGTGCCCCAGAACAAATGATTCTGGTGATGCTCTGGACACCCTAGAATTTGTAAATTCCTCATTGGTTCTGTTTCTCATTGATCCTCCAAATATTCCAAGATTTAGATATGAACATTGTCAACATTTTTCAGATGAGAAGAGGTTAAGTGACTTGTCCAAGGTCACCCACCTGGCAATGGAAGAGGTGAAATTCAAACCCAGGCAAGTCACTGTACTAGAGTCACCCTTCTGCTATCAGGCTTATTAACTTGTGTAGTTGGGAAGGAAGCCGTGAATTAGGTTAGATCAGGAGACCAGTTGTCCTAGGATTTAGCAGTTTTGTAGACCTGTCTTCTTCTTCTTTTTCTTCTTCTTCTTCCCCTTCTTCTTCTTCTTCTTCTTCTTCTTCTTTTTTTTAAGATTTTATTTATTTATTTGACAGACAGAGATCACAAGTAGGCAGAGAGGCAGGCTGAGAGGGAGGGGGAAGCAGGCTCCCTGCTGAGCAGAGAGCCCAATGCAGGGCTCAATCCCAGGACCCTGAGATCACGACCTGAGCGGAAGGCAGAGGCTTTAACCCACTGAGCCACCCAGGCGCCACGTCTTTTTAGAGTCTCCACTGTTGCCCTCCCTTCCATGACTTAAATATGCCTCCACATGTGGGCACGTGCACCCCCCCACACACACACGTACTTATCCGTACTGAGACACATAAACCTTATCAGAAGCCACTTGAGACTGTCCCATATTTCCTGGCATCAGGAGTTCATCCACCTAGTCAGGGCATTAATCTTAGCATGACTGGCTGGTAGGGGGCGGGCTTGAGCACCTCAGATAGAGCGTCCAAATAACATGAAGTGTGTAGCTCTGAGTCTGGGTCTGATGCTTAGGAGGAGAAATGCAGTTTCTGGATGGGAAGCTGCCTAGACTTAACAGAGCTGTCCCATAATGGAACGGGAGGCCTAAAAACGTAGTAAGTTTTACATCATTAGAAGTTTCCAAAAAGAAGTTAGAGGATGATTTGGTGCTGAATGAAACATTAGGTGGGATTTCTGAGTAGGTGACCTTTAAAACGCCTTTTACCCCTGAGATGCTTTAGCCCATGGAAAGGGGTGGGGGAGCCTGGAGGTAGTGTCTGGGAGTGGCGGGAACAGAGAAAGGCCAAGTGTTTGCAGCAGAGACAACTCATTGTGCAAGAGTGAGAATTAGTGCTACAAGCTATCATTTCTACATCAGTAAAGTAAGGTTAAGACCATCTACCTTTGAGGCTATGGTGATAAATTGAGCGAGTGAGTTTGAAGTCTCATAAGTGTTACAGGAATGGAAAGGATTCAAGGGAAAGAGGCTTATGTCCATCTATTCCTTAATTCAGATATTTACCTGCAAGCCATCTACTCTACATCAGAGAGTGAACTCTGCTGGGATGCAAATGATCGCTTAGAACAGGCCATGGTCCTCACTTTAATGGAGCTTACAGTTTCATTGGGAAAAGAGATACTGATTGAACTAGCCCATTAAAATAAAAAATGAGAGAAGCACACAGCAAGTTCTCCGAGAGGCAATCTTGAGGCTCCTTCTTACAGACCAGGATTAGAAGGTAGCATGCCCTACGTGTCTCACCTGGGGTGCTGGAAACCCTAAACAGGAACTTACTGCCTGCCTCAGACAAATCTCTCCTAAATCCCTCCTGCCTATTCTCTGACCTTGTTTTATTTCCTTGTTCTGGCTGAGGTTTCGGGAGTTATGAAACCAGTTAGGATTCATCTCCTTTGTAAGTTCTGCATCTTGGGGCTCGGTTTGGGGATTTCATTTCTATTCCATCTTGGTGTCTCAGTGGAAATTTCAATTGTAACATTCTGTTACAACAGCGGGACTAAGAATTATAATCACCACAGCAGCAACAACAGCAACAACTAATGGGGATCGAGTGCCTCACCTTTGCCAGGCACCTTATCTGATCCACACAAGAACTCATTCATTCAGGTTGGTGCTGTGAGTTATGAAGGGTGCACTAACGATGCAGGACCTTGACTGCCAGGCTGGGAAGTTTGGATTGGACCTTGCACAAGGGCAGACCTTGCTGATGGCCTCTCAGCTGGCTACTTTCCCTTTGTTAAGGATATCTGTGTGGGTCCTTGAGTCAGGCCTCAGAGCAGTTGCTTTCCTCCAACAGGAGACAGTAAGTCCGCCTAAGAAATGATCCCATTTCAGCAATTCCTGGGAGGCCATGGCTGTAATAAAGGCCATTCTTTATGATATAAAAGTCTCACCCTCTTTCCCCACCCTTAACGTTTCTAATTTGAGCCCCTCTGGTCCCTGTGGAGCCTTTAAATGCTTCAAGTGCAAGCCTATTGCCAAGGCAAGCCTGTCTGACTTGGGAGGCAGCGCCCTGCACTGTTGCCGAATATTGAACAAACATTCGCACAGCTTTGGCTCTCCCAGGAGCCCTTAGTCTGCTGCCTTTGTTTTGTTTTCTGGATGAGGGCAAGCAGTGCCATCACCTCCTGCCGGAAAGCCCTGGCTGCCCTCCCAACAAGGAGTTGTCACTTCAACTGAGGCTGCCTTTTTTTTTTTTTTTTTTTTTTTTTTTTTTGGTGGCAACAAAATAATACCCAGCAGGAATTTGGGAGGAGAAAAAAGAGAGTTCAGTTGGCAGGTTCTCAAATGAATGGGTTGTAGTGTCATTGGAACTGAATTGGGCTTAAAACCAGACATGATCCTATTTTGGAAGCATTGTTCAGAGGGATGGGGAATGTGAACAGAGGATAAGTCTCTTCAAAAATGCTCTTTATCCTTGCCTGTTAAAGACAGCCTGTTTTAACTGAACTCTCCCATCCCCTCAATGGCAAGGGCCTATGTGAAAACCCAGAGGAGATCAGAACAACTGGCAAATTGATCAGCTATTCATCTGTAAACCTTCCCATTGAGAAAGCTAATTTTACTTTGGGAAGAGGTTGTCACTTGATTACAAGCCATCAATTAATGTCAGTCTTGAAATTCACAAAACTTGGCTCTTAGACTTATCAATGCTCTGATAGGATAGCTTGGTGATCAGGGTCTATAAATATATATCCAACAAATATTTATTGAAACTTTTACTGAAAGCTTAACGTGTTCCAGGTTCTATGTACAATGGATATGGAAATCAGCACAACTAATACTGTCTTTGTCTTCTTGGAGTTTACAGTCTGAAGACATTGAGAGATGATGGATAGAACAGTATGCTACAAGATTCTTTAATATGAAGCCCTATATAGATTGGTGGCATGGGGATGGAGTTCAGGGAAGCCTTTTCTGAAGAACTGGCACTTGAACTAAAGATGACTTTAGGCACAGAGTGAGGTTGGATCAGAAATAATTAACTTTCACAATTGTGATGTCTACAGAGGAATAATTAATGGAATGGTTAATGGTCTTCCCTGTTGTAACTCTCATCCAGACCATAATTTAAGCATGATACAATCTTTACAAAAAGGATCATTGTTATTAAATGCTCTTGGAAGATAGACATAAATCTATTTCTTTGTTTAGGTCTCAGGTTCTTCAACTGTTGAGCAATGGGGTTAGACCAGGTGACTCTCAAGTGTCCTCCTTTTGCAAAACCAGCCCTAAGTTCAGCTATGAGTTCTAGATTGCTACTGCAAGGCAGTTGGCAGCCTAGACTATGGGCTTTTAATTCACCAATTGAATTGATAGACTGAAAGAAAAAAAAAGATTTATTGGGAAAAAACAGAACAGCAAAGATCTATCGTCTGTTTTGTTGTTAAATGGCTAGTTATATCTTTAACCCAGTGGCTATGAATGTTTGTTTGAACAAGGGAATTTTTACTCCCAGCACCACATTCCGTTCCCAATTAAATTATATGCATATGGCAAGATGCTGTGAGAGGTAGGCCATCTATGTTTTAAAATATGAGATTAAAATAGTAGTGTAAGTGAGAAATTGGTTAACAGAAGAGATTGGGACCATGTGCTGAAAGGAACACTAACTCAACATACGACCTTGGAAAGTCTTTCTTTGGGACACTATTTCCCCTTGTTTAAAATAGGAGGGTGGATGGAATGGGAGAAGATATTTGCAAATCACACTACAGACAAAGGGCTGATATCCAAGATCTATAAAGAACTCAAACTCAATACCCCAAAAACAGATAATCATGTCAAAAAATGGGCAGAAGACATGAACAGACACTTCTCCAATGAAGACATACAAATGGCTAGCAGACAGATGAAAAAATGTTCATCATCATTAGCTATCAGGGAAATTCAAATCAAAATCACATTAAGATACCACTTTACACCAGTTAGAATGACAAAGATTAACAAGGCAAGAAACAATAAATGTTGGAGAGGATGTGGGGAAAGGGGAACGCTTACACTTTTGGTGGGAATGCAAGTTGGTACAGCCACTTTGGAAAACAGTGTGGAGATACCTCAAAAAATTAAAAATAGAGCTATCCTATGACCCTGCAATTGCAGGGTAAAAAGAAGGACCATCTGTACTCCAATGTTCATAGCAGCAATGGCCACAATTGCCAAACTGTGGAAAGAGCCAAGATGCTCTTCAACAGATGAATGGATAAAGAAGATGTGATCCATATATGCAATGGAATATTACTCAGCCATCAGAAGGGATGAATACCCAACTTTTGCATCAACATGGATGGGACTGGAGGAGATTTTGCTGAGTGAAATAAGTCAAGCAGAGAGAGCCAATTATCATGTGGTTTCACTTACTAGTGGAACATAAGGAATAATATGGAGGACATTAGGAGAAGGAAAGGAAAAGTGAATTGGGGAAATTAGAGGGGGAGATGAACCATGAGAGACTATGGACTCTGAGAAACAAACTGAGGGTTTTAGAGGGGAGGGGAGTGGAGGGATGGGTGGAGCCTGGTGGTGGATATTAAGGAGGATATGTATTGCACGGAGTACTGGGTGTTATACATAAACAATGAATCTTGGAACACTGAAAAAAATTTTTTAAATGAGAGGGTTGTACCAGAGTAGCATTTCCAAATATATGCTTTTTCAATAGCTTTTGAAAGATGGTTTAAGGAGAAAAGATGCCCCACCCTATTTTTTCTTATTGGAGATTCACAATTTAAGTGTATCAATGGCCTAATTGATTCCAATATTTTTACTTTAATCCATTATATTGCCACATTCCTGTGTGACCAAAGATAGATTTTCCTTCTGAGACTCAGTTGCCCCAGCTATAACCTGGGCCTGGAGCACAGGTCCCCAAACTTATTCAGGTAGCAAATATTTTAGGCTTTGTGGGCCATAGCATCTTTGTTGCAACTACCCAATTGTGCCATCATAGTCATACTCAATACATAAATGAACGAAGATGCCCGTATTCCAATAAAAATTTATTTACAAAAAAAGCCAGAGGGCTGGATTTGACTCATGGACCAGTTAATTTACTGACCTCTGGGTCAGAGTGTGAGTTAACTGCCCCCCTAATGTCCTTGCAGCTCTGACTGCCCTCTGAGCTTCTCCCCTCAATGATTATTCTCTCCCAATTTCGAAGTCACCCTTCTCCAAAACTATCCCTCCAGCCTGTCCTTCCAAAAGTCATCATCATCTTCTTTCAACTCGTCTGTATGTAGGACTGTCTCTGTCTGCCCAGCTGCTGAGATGCCTTCTTCACAGCTTTGTTTTGTTTATCTTAGTAACTACCCTTCTTTAATCCCCCTGAAGGATTGGTTAGTTGGAATTTGCCTTGTCTTCCTCCCTCAGAGCCTTTGATCTGATGCTCATAAGCATTTGCTGACAGCCAGACAGAAAAGGTGGAGCCCAGATCCCAGGCCGGAGGGCCCAGAGAGTAATGAATGGAGGCTGCATTTATTTGTATTTCTAATTGGCAAGCCCATTTCTAGATCAGCTGCATGTCCCTGCAAGCTGAGAGCTAGAGCAGGAGGTAACCCTACTTTTTTCTCTCAGGCCTTGGTGCCCAGGACCCCTGTTTCCACTGAGGCAGGAATATGCCTTAACTTTACCAGCCTTGAAAGAAGCTGCTGTCTGGGCCAAGTTCTGCCCCTTATCACAGCCCCCCCCCCTGTTTTGCCACTCAGATTATGCATTGCACAAGTTTGAGAATACCATTCAAACAGTGTGTGGTGCAAATGGAACTCTCTGGGTTGTGCAAATCCCTTTGCTTTTTCAAGCTTTTTTAGATAGTCATACACCCTTCTCTTCTTACGAAGTCTTACATAGAAGGCTGGTCAATAAAAGAGATACAAGTGGAACTGCTCTCATTGAAGCTGAAATGTGGGTTTCAAGTTCCATCCACCCAGTTTCCCTCTTGCCCTCTGCAGTCATCTGTTGAGATTCTTCCTGGGATCCACAGAATTCCTCAGAAGGATTTCAGGAAAACCTCTGGACTAGGTCATGAATGTTATTCTAGCTATTCAGATTTCTATATCTCCCTCTCTGATTGAGTCACAAGTACTTCCCTAGCACAATGCTAAACACTGAAGCAGGGGTTGGGGAGTGGGAAGCAGGAGTGGGAGACATGGTCCCATCTCCAAGAGTGGATCATATGACCGGAGAGTTCAGCAGAAAATGGGATGAGAAAAGAGCTTAACAAGATTAGGTCTTATAAACAGAAATGCTTTTTCAGAGAAGAAGGGCTAGAGCAAGGAGAGAAAAGACTTCTTGAAGAGGGTGACGATGGAATGGAGCACTGATGGATGGTAAACCTTTGAAGAGGCAGAGGAGAAGAATAAGACAGGTGAGCAAAGACAGACGTGGGAAATTCTAGTGGTATGGATCAAGAGAGACAGCACAAAATGGAGCATGGGTAGTTAGATCTCAGCATGCACATGAAGAAGGCAGAAAAAGAAGTTTGAACAAGGGACAGATGAACTCAGACAGAAAGGGGAAATCATGTCTTTTCCAGACAGGTCCACCTCCTTCTGTCTCATTTACAACTCGTAACTGTTTTAGTAAGTATTATAACCCCATTTTATAGAATTAATCCCCACAGGCCTTGGGGTATGAGGAGACCTTCCCAAGGTAGCTTACTATTATCAAGCAGAATTAGGATTTACATGGAAATTGACTTTAGCTGGTGTTTCCCCATCACATGAAACTTCATGGAAAATATAGGACTGGGGCAAGTTTTCAAAAGAAATGTAGAATTTGTTTAAATTGACAGTAGACAGGAATTTCTTGCTGAGAAAATATCTTTGATTGGTTACATCTTGCAGGGTCTTTGAAGAGTCCTCTTATCTAACCAGTCAACTTTAAATATGGAAAAAGTGAGGCCCAGAGAAAGTAAGGAGCTGCTTAATAGGAAGAGTAAAACAAGACACCATTCTGACATCTGAGTCATCAGGCCAGTGCTCTTTCCAAGACATCATGAGTAAACCACTCTATCATCTTTTTTCTTTTCCATGGGATACTACCTCCTTGGCACATTGGACCCTATGGGTTCAAGAGTCTGCCCTTTTGAACAATATTGAATTCTCTCTTTCTCTCTCTCTAGAGACCACAGAGCTGGGCAGCAAGAAGGAACTCAAGTCCATGCCCTTCATCACCTACCTCTCAGGGCTGCTGACTGCCCAAATGCTGTCGGATGACCAGCTTATCTCAGGTGTGGAGATCCGCTGTGAGGAGAAAGGCCGTTGTCCATCTACCTGCCACCTTTGCCGCCGACCAGGCAAGGAGCAGCTGAGCCCCACGCCAGTGCTGCTAGAAATCAACCGTGTGGTACCACTTTATACCCTCATCCAAGACAATGGTACCAAGGAGGTGAGTTCGCCTGATACTGCCACTAAGTCACATCTAAGTACCAGTCTTCCTCCCTCTTGCCGTTGTGGGCCCTTTGTCCATTGGGATTGTCTTTCATCACCATTATGGTGATGGCTGACATTTATTGATCCCCTACCATATTTTAAGTACATATATAGCTGTTATAAACAATAAATTCTCTAATCTCAATGGCTTAATATAATAGAAGTTATTTCTTGTTTGTACAGAGTCCCAAATAAATGTTTTTGATGATGAGTGGCTTCACTCTGAGAAGGGGTTCAGAGACCCACCTTATTCTATCTTGTGCCCTCATCAACCTGATGCTCCCATAGTTGCTGTGGAAGAAGAAAGTACTTGGGGCTTCATATGTGAGAAGTTTACGTGTGCCAAGCCTGAAAATGACAAATATCATTTCAGCTCCCTGTCTGCAAATAAAAACAGGGAAATATATTCTATCTGATGGTCTGGGGAAGGAGATATATGGGTTTGTTAAAAACCTAAAGGTCTCTGCCTCAATATTATACTTGGATTATCTCATTTAATCTTCCCTGCAGATCTGATTTATGTATAAATATTGGTTTAACTTATATGAAATTGCCAGCATTTGATCATTTTCTTATTTATAAAAAATGATAATGCCAGGGACCCCTGGGTGATGCAGTTGTTTAAGTGTTCAACTCTTGGTTTTGGCTCAGGTCATAATCTTGGGGTCATGAGATGGAGCCCCATGTTAGGCTCTGAGCTCAGCAAGGAGTCTGCTAAACTTTCTCTCTGCTCCTCCCTGTGCACATGCTTGCTTGCTCTCTCTCTCTCTCTTTCAAATAAATACTTTTTTAAAAAATGGTAATTCCATATGGTTCATCCTAATGTCATGTCCACTTTACAAGTGAGGAAACCTTGAAGATGTTTATTGATTTGCTCAAAGTTGGTCTGCTTCAGAGCCTATGTGCTTAATTGTGAAATTGTATCTCCTCTTTTTCCTCTTCCTACATCCTTCATATCCCATGGCAGCATGTCTGGGCTTGAAGAGACCATATAAATGATTTGTTCACTGGTTTGCAAAATTGTATTCATGGAACACTTTTTCTGAATGCAGTCTTACAGGAATCCCAATCCATAAAGCCAAGAATAGTGATGCCACTCCTTCAGTTAGGGAGAGGAAGGTGGATAAAGCGTCTCTACTTTGTCCCCAGTTTTCCCTCTGCAGCAAATCCCTCATAGCCCTTGGCCCAAAGAAGATGGTCTGGTAGATCCCTGACCAGTACCATCAGGCTGCTATGGATTATGCCTTCCTACCATAGTGTTCTATTGGACTAAGTGCTAGAAGGTGGTAAATGGTCAGGTAGGGATTCCTAGAGGAGAGAAGGGGATGAGAGTAAGGACATGGGGAGAGTGTCAGGTAGATGACCAGAAGCAGAAGAGAACATGATCTGTACAAAGCCTGGAAGGCATCCCATGACTAAGATCAAGAGATAGAAGGAAAGCAGAGATGAGGCCAGAGAGGTCAGAAGGAACCTGCTCATATGGGTTATTGTAAACTACCTCATTGAATTTGGATCCCATCTGAAGGGGAGTGAGATGCTTAGGATATGCACAACAGATTTGATAGGGTTAGATTCATGCAGCAGAAGGAGCCCTCTGGAAATAGCCCAGATGACTGTCAGTAGGAGAGCAGTTAAATAAGTGCACAGAGGAATATACATGCAGTGGAATAATCTACAAGAGACAAAAACAAATGAACTATAGTGTCATTAAATATGAGAAGAATGAATGTAATATTAAATGAAGAATGTAAATCCTGAAGATATATTTTATATAGTGTGATACCCTTTCCCCTGTTTTAAATTAAAACAGATGCACGCCAAATACACTACATTTTTTGAATGAATACAGGTGCTATAAACTATTTAAAAAAGGAATCAAGGAAATGGTCAACATAGGATTCAGGATAATAACAGTCTTGAGTCGAGGAGGCAGGGCAATGGCATGAGGGAGCCCTCATCACATGGAGGTATCATGTTCCTACCCGGCATTTTGGGTGGTGGATTTGTGGGAGGTTGTTTTTTTTTTTTTTTTTGAAGTATTAAAATTAGCTAATTAATGAACACAAAGTAGATGAATATATAAAGCCTAACCGTGCATGGTGCTATAATGACCTTGAGTCACAAGCTAAGCCTCATGGATGATCTAATCCGATGCGTCAGAGGTCTCCGCACTAACTAAAACAAAAAGTCAGATATGAATAAATCTCCCTGCTCTGGCTTCAGGGTGAGAGTTGACTGTGAAGATGCAAGTGTGGAAAGAGGGAGACCTATGAGGAGACTGTTGAAACTTCCAATGAATACCAAAGATTGTCTGACCAGTATTCTGTTAGTGTGGATGAGCAAAGCCTCATGGTTAGCTGCATGGGGCTGAGCTCTCCAGGACTCGGTGGGGGAGGTAAATGAAAATCCTCATTTACTGCTTCATAATCTTGGCCCAGTGCTGCCCTTCTGGGCCACACTCCTCTCATCTGTAATATGGCACCAGCCTAGCTAAGTCACAGGACTTTTGTGATGTGTTCTTGGCCCATGTGGTAGCAAGAGGAGTGGCGGTTCTCTTCCTCCTTGCGTAGGAGTCAGATTCCCCCATGTCTGGATTCTATGCCAGCTTTCTCGGCATGATCAAAACACCCATTTCTTCGGAAATCCAGGGAGATGTTTTCAAGGCCAGTTGGTGGGATGCTATCAGAAAAGCCCCAGTGTGAATGCAGTCACTAGATGTCACTGTTCTCCTTACGGGAGATTTGGAATTCTTGGAGTACTAGTCATTCATTCATTCATTCATTCATTCATTCATTCAGTATTTGTGAGTACTTACTATATGCCAGGTACTATGTCATGCCCTGAGAAGTGAAGTGGACAACGAGTAGACTTGGTCTTTATCTTCATAGAGTTTACAGACTTGTGGACCAGACAGGTATTAGTGAAACAATCACACAAATCAAGACAGACTGCAAAGTACCAAGAGAAGACCAGGCCAGTGGGTTGAAAGTGTGTGTTAGGAAGTCTTGTGGAGTTAGGGTTGGTTTCCCTGAGGAAGTGTCTTTTAAACTGAGTTTTGAGGGGTCAGGTACATAAATTAAAGTAGAGGACTAGGTTTGGCGGGGGTCGGGGGGAGAGGGGGAGGAGCCTGAGCACAAGTAAGGTTGAAGACCCAACTCCTGTGAAGGCCTGAAGAGTGAGCAGGCATGGCCCATTTCCCTGAAAAACTGAGATCCCATGGGGCAGGGGCCAGACTAAAGGGCAGCTCCATGAGCAGTACTGAGGACCAAGAGGCAGGACCTGGCGAGGCAGAGCTGCAGAGGCTATGGAGGTGAGGAGTTTGGCCCCAGCAGTGGGAAGCCAGAGAAGAGTTTGGGCAGGTAGACAGGCAGGAGTGCCATCTTCTCAGCTACAGGCTGTCCTCCTCTTGGTCATCCCCACTCAGAAATGTTAGAGCTGGCTGATGAGCTGGTTTCCTTGAGGCTCCAGTTTCTACTCCCTGGCCCCAAATCCCAATGGTAGGTCCTTTTAAAGGTGCATGACAGCCTAGGGGCTGTGATACGGTAGGCCTTTCCAGTAGAGCAAGGCTAAGGTAGCAGTGGGTGGGACAGGCCGACTGTAAGTGTGGAAATGATGTGGAGGAGGGGAATATGGCCACTGAGTGAGGCTGGTGTGATGAGAAGGCGGCCACTGTCCTTGGGATCATTGTTTTCTGCCTCGTCCCCAGACCTCATCACTCCTTCTCCCATGGCTCCTCCATCTCTTCTCTTTTTTCTGCAGCCAGGGGTGGAGGACACGTGGATAAAAACACAAAAGAATCTTGGCCTGGGCTCTGACACTGAGACACAAGGCTGGGGCAAGTCTTTGTTTCCTTTGTGGGTTTTTCTTTTCCTGAGAAGGCAGAGAGGCTGAGTGAGTTACTTTCTGAGTTTCCTACAAGAGACTTTCTCTAAGTGGAAGCAGGCCGCTCAGGCTCTGTGCTCTACTTAGAATCCTGCTTCAGTCTCCTGTCCCCTGTGTGATGCTGAGTGATTTCTCCAAACCTCAGTTCCCACATCTGTGAAATGAGGTCCTTATGGAGATCAAATGAGTTCATGAATGCATAGTACCTGGCACATAGAATGTGATGGACAAACATTTTCTGTGATAATGATAAAAACGATATTTATCTAAACTTGACCCTTCTTTTTTAAATGATTCCTTTGGTATGTCCTCTTCTAAGTAGTACTTAATAACTTTATAGATGCCTTAAGTGCTAGGGACATGACATTTTAGAGTAAGAGCTGTGTTTTTGCATGGGAAAGGTCACCGGTTAACCCAAAAGTGCAGATCATGAATGGAGGGATTATAAGAGCATTTTCTTACTTTATAAACATTGCTGGAGTTCATATTTTGTTGGTAAGGGATACCATAGGTGGAGTTACACATGTGTAAAAGGATTTTCTTCTCCTACAGACCTCCCGATGAAGAATGGAACCATTCTTCTATGTAAGAATTCCTGACTCCTTGGGTGATTTGAGGTGCTCAGTCAACTTGAGTTCCATTCTACGGCATGGTCAGGAAGTGTCGGTGGGGGGTGTGACTTATATGAGGTCTATGAGGCAGTTCTGGCCTCTGATTCTGGACCAGGGTTAGCATGTGCTCTGGCTAGCCCTGGGGACCATGAGACACTAGATCCTTTAACAGTTGGGATCTCCTTGGGTCCATCTCCATAAATGCATTCAAAAGATGATGCCTTGTGCCTCAGTCAGAAAGGAGCACTTCATTACATGTCATGCTGTGATTTAAAGAACAAGGAAAGCAGGAAAAAATTCTTTGTGATGGACAGTTTGATTAATACATAAACCTCCTCCTCCACCTGTTAAATGACCCCACAAAGCCCAAAGCTATAGCACAGCTAGTGCTTAATGTAGAAGACTTTGTGTGGCTATTAACTTAGCCTTTGGGTGAGGGAGAAGAGGCTCCGGTAGGGGAGACAGGATGGTGTCAAGGTGAAGAGCCAGACAGAGCTGGATTAGAAATTCATCTCTGCCATTGACTACTGGGTGACCTTACTTTTACTTATTTGTAGAGTACACATATAAATCTCTATCCCTGTTGGGGTTGGGAATTCTCTTTGGAAGAACGAGAGGATTGGGACACCTGGAATCTGAACTAGGTTCTGTCCTTGACTCTTATATGACATTGGACACAAATGCATCTACTGTTTTGGTCTTTGTTTCTTTATCTGTACATGAGAATTCTGGGCTCACTTTATCCCCCCGCTGTCTCTTGGTGCTGTGATAAGGTCAGACCTAACATTTACCCTGAAAATAAGGGAAATATTTTGAGGTTAGAAGAGTCATCCTGTGACCTGCAATTTATTTCCCATCCAGAGACAGTAACAGTTTTATCCTTAAAATAATATTAGGAAGAGGAAGGTGTACTAGGGCAGTGACAGCATTTATGAGTAGAAGGGGATATTAAAATCATATCCTATTTATTTTACAGACCAGCTTTTTTATTTTGCAAATAGTAGAAGTAAGACCTAAAGATGAGGAATGGTTTGCCCTTAGTCACAAAGCCAGTTCTGAATTTGAAGTAGTTAGGCACTGTTTTTGTCCTCAGCAGTGTCTTTCATCTCTCTTGAGAGTTTGTTTCCTCATCTGTAAAATGGGTAGTCATAACTTTCCCCACAGGGCTCTCACATAGAAAGATTAAGACACCCAGACACCCTTTGCTAGTAATTTGAGGACTGTAAAATACTATACAGATGGATTCTTTCCTAGTGCTCAGATCTCCTGACTTCCAATCATGTGAATTTTGTTTTGTTTTGTTTTTTCTTTTTCTTTTCATGCTGCTCTAGGAAGAGCCATGTATAATTTTGGTCTTGTTGTGGTTGTCTGACCTTCCAACAGATCCTCTCTCTCTGCCAGAAGGACTTGTTTGCTCTATTTACACTTCTTGGCTCTCACTGAGAAGAGAATTCCAAATGACTGCTTTTTGAAAAGAAATTAACAGCCAAGATCACCCCTCCCCCCACCATGATTACCACCGCCACCGCCACCACCACCATTATCACAAGCGCTGTCACCATTGCTGTAGCACCATTGCCACCATCTCCTGGCCTTGGGTGCTTGGTGTGTGCCAGATACTGTGCTAGGAAACAGGATAGAGAGAGGGAATAAGACACAGATTGTGCCTTCAAGGAGCTCATAGTCTAGTGGATGAAGCAGAAGAGCCACATAAGTAACTATAATTACTTGCATATGTTACATCCATGCATGACTTATTTTCAAATAATACAATTGACATTCCAACAGTGTTAGGAAAGTGGGAGAAAGAAACTCAGAGAGAGTCTGGAAAAGATTCTTGGGGCAGGCAAGGTGGATATGGGCCGATCATGGAACAGCTTGAGGCAAGTCTGTTGATGAGGAAAATAATACCATCTATGAGATGCGTATCACAGGCCAAAAACTGTGCTGAGGGCTTTACATGCTTTATCTCATTTAATCATCCAACACCTTATGAGGAAAGTACTATTATGATCTCTACTTAATAGATGAGGACGCTGAGACTCAGAGAATTTTGAATCTAGTTCTATAAAGTTCCAAAGCTAGCCCAGGTCAGAGTTGGAAAGCTGCGACCCGGGGGTGAAATCCAGCATGCCACCTGTTTTTATAAATAACATTTATGAAATATAGCTATGCATTTGCATATCATCTGTGGCTGTTTTTCTGCAACAACAGCAGGGTATAGTAAGAGCCACAGAACAGAGTATGGCACACAAAGCCAAAAACATTTACTTTTGGTTCTTTACAAGAAAGTTTGACAAACCTTGGTCTAGACCAAGGAATATTAGAAAGGAAGGGGAAAGAAAGTTATGTCAAATACTATATGCCAAACATATAGAACAGAGAAGATCAAAACTCAACAGTTCCTGAATGCTAACTCTATGCCTGGCATTTTTAAGTGCTTTGTGTGTATTAATATGCATTCTCTCTATATCAGTAATATCTCACTCTATCCCCCTAACACATTTGAGTATGTACTTTAATGCCTGTTTTACGAATTAGAAAGCAAAAACCTGAGGCTTTACAGAGATAAGTAATTTATCTAAGATCACATAGCTAGTGATTTGTGCAGTCAGAATTCAAGCTTGGGATGACTGTCCCTAATGATTATGTGCATGTTTTTGTTATTAAGAGAGTGTGTGCACATGTGGGGGTGGGGGAGCAGAGGGGGAGAGAGAATCTCAAGCAGGGTCCACGTTCAGTGCTGAGCCTGACTCAGGGCTCAATCTCCTGACCCTGAGATCATGACCTGAGCTGAAATTGAGAATGGGACACTTAACTGACTGAGTCACCAAGGTGCCTCTAAAGCTTATGTGTTTCATCAGTTACTCTGTAGCACAAAGTCTGAGAAATCGGGAAGAGATCAAATTGGAAAAAAGATGTGCAGGGGGCAGAGCTGTGGGCAGCTTTGAATGCTGCATCAAGGCAATTGGGAACCTTATAAACAATGGGGAGTCCACCTTCAAGATATGGGTCAAAGGAAAGACATCACTAAATGTGACTTTTAGGGGCACCTGGCTGACTCAGTCAGTGGAGCATGCAACCCTTGATCTCAGGGTTGTAGGTTCTAGGCCTGTGTTGGGTGTAGAGATTACTTAAAAGTAAAATCTTAAAAAATAAAAATAAATGTGACTTTAGGTGATTGACTGCAACAACCATTGAAGGGTGAGTATCAGCGACCCGAGCTGTGTGGGACTAGAGGGTATTATACTAAGCTAAATATGTCAATCAGAGAAACATAATTATCGTATGATCTCACTGATATGTGGAATTTGAGAAACAAGGGAGAGGATCACAGGGAAAGAGGGGAAAACAATGAAACAAGATGAAACCAGAGAGGGAGACAAACCGGAAGAGACTCATAATCTCAGGAAACAAACTGAGGATTGCTGGAGTGGAAGGGGTGGGCGGGGGGGGGCTTCGTGGTGAACACTGGGGAGGGTATGTGCTACGGTGAGTGTTGTGAATTGTGAAAAACTGTTGAATCACGGACCTGTACGCTTAAAAGAAATAATACATTGTATGTTAATAATAATTAAAAAATAACAAAGGGTTTTTAATTTGGGGACTGCAGGTCTCTGATATTGAAGGGTCTTTGGATCTCTTCTCAGAAAATTATGCCAAATTATACATTATCAAATTCTTTTTCCCAGCAAAAAAGATCCATGGCATCCACACATTTCCTAAATGTTCTTGACCCAAATGTTGTAGAAGATTTATATAAGATGACCAGTTAGGGTTCCCACTACAGAAGTTCATCTATGAGATGGCTGGGAGTGTGGGAACTCAATTCAAATAATTTTAGCAAATATTTATGAGGGTCTCCTCTAGGTCAGGCACTATTCTGGGCATTTGAGATACATTAGAGAACAGGACAGGCATATATTTCGACCATCTGGAGACTTAATTTCTACGGGGGCATAAGTGGGAGACAAAAGGCAATCAGAATAGTAAATAATATTGTATATTAGAAGCTGAAGAGAAAAAAGAAAAAAGCAAAGCAGAACAAGTGAGGTCAAGAGTACCTAGTGGGATGTGGGGACTTGGGTTTCAGAGGGTCTCCAAGTCCCTCAGAATCAATCAGGATGGAGATGGAGGAGGCATTTGTTAAAAAGTCAGGTTCCTGGCTTCATCCTACCGATTATTTTTCTCTGGTGGGGTGAGGCTGGGAATCTTCATTTTCACAAGCTTCCTAGGTGATTCTGAAACACTCTGAGCTTGAGAACCACTCTCTAAAACCATGGTTCATATGTCTCTTTCATTCTGAAGTTCCTTCAGGGAATTCCTTGTTTAGGGATTAGGAAAGTCAAGTACTTTTAATCTGGCCTAAATCTCTGCTATTGTGGGGCCACTTCCTCTCCATCTCTGTGCATTCTGAGGAGGTGCACTGGCCAGAAACCAGACTCTCAGGCAGTCCTTGGCAAGAGGGAAGATCAAAGAAAAGAGGGAGAAATAATCCGCGTATTACTCAACACGCTCATGGTCAATTACAAAAGAGGAACTTAATGCTTGGCTTGCCTACTTGCAAAACTGGAAAACGTAGCTATTTCATGCGACCAGAAGACTACCAGCTTCAATAAGACATCAGAGACATACAGACTTAGCAAATGCAAACATTTTTGCATGTCAGAGCACAGGGCGTCCTCTCCCTACCCCTGCCCTATAGGACATTGAATTCAGTTAGCAAATGTGATAAAAAAGGGAATGGTATAATGTCTTTCCCTTGTACTTTTAATAACAATCATTTACTGAGCACTTCAGTTGTGCCAGGAACTCAGCCCAAGCCCTTTATTTACTTAGCTCACTGAACCCTTTCATGAACCCCATATGGTGGGTATTATTATTGTCTTTATTTCCCCATTGTGTAAACTGAGGCATGGAGAAGTTAGACTACTTGCCCTTAGTTCTTAGAAATAGGAACTGGTAGAACCATGGTTTGACTTGGACACCTGACCTTTTTTCTCATTTTGCTATACTCTCTATTAGCTACTTCCCTTCAACTTTTTAAATGATCATAAACGGAAGTCTAATGTATATTGAAGACACTGTCACTATGTATTACCTTCTCCAGCAATGGTGTCTTCATTTCTTTATCTAATATCCAAAATTTTTGAAAAAATTGGCTACTTCTACTGTCTATACTGATTCACTTGCATTCTTTCCAGGGTTGAATCCCTTCATCCGATGGAAATAGAATGGCTTCTCATTTATAAGTCTTGCAGACACTACAGTTGCCATAAAAGACTGCCTTTTTTGATGGTGTTTTCTATCTCAGTTTTTGTAATTCTGAAACCAGTGAGATATACTTGATACTTGTTTTCCTTCCTGCACTCATCCCCCCAAAACTGCCACCCACTATCAAATCCTATAGATTTTTTTTTTTCTTAAGAACTTCTCAAATAATTTCACTTTTACCCAGTTTGGTTCAAGTTTTGCCTGGACTATTGTAATTGCCTCCCATTGGCTAACAATGATCCCTGCTCCTTCTAGTTAATTTTCTTCCTTGTAGCCAGAGTGAAATTTTCAAAAACTAAAACATACTTTCATCACTTTCCTCATTCAAACACTTAACTGCCTTCCGGTTCCTTAGGATCAAGGCGGAGGTGCTTACTGGGGCCTGCATGGAGCTCCTTAGGCTGGCCCTTCCAACTTCTTAAAACTCATCTTACCCCTACCCTTCTTGCTTTCTATTTTCTAGTCACTGGCAATCTTCCAGTTTCTGGAAAGCCTATACTTTGTCATGACAAAGAGTCTTTGCAAATGCTATTCCCTCTAATTGGCATGCATGTCACCCATCCCCCTCCTTTTCTGAGTTAACTGCTACTCCTATACCAGAATGCCATGGAAGCTTCCAGGTTTGATAAGCTCCCCATTTATTTATGTACTTTGAGTCCTTTTTTATCTTTCTTCCATAGTGGTTATCAACATTTCTAAATATTATTATTATTTATTATTATTTTTTTAGAGAGAATGCACACTTGCAAATAAGGTGGGGGCTAAGGGAGAAACAAAGAGAGAAGCGGAGAGAGAGAATTTTAAGCAGGTTCCATGCACTCGCACTTGGGCTCCGTCTCCCAACCCTGAGACCAGGACCTGAGCCAAAATCAAGAGTCAGACACTTCACCGACTGAGCCACCAGGAGCTTCTCAGTTTCTAACTATACTTTTATGTTTTGTAGTTGATTAATGCCTGGGTCTCCTCCTCCTTCACATTTTGTTATTTTATTTTGTGATAACAGAGTGCCAGTGAGGGAGGAAGAGCAGGTGACTCAGGGATGAAGGCATAGACAAGTGTGTAGTGCAACCCTAGTCTACTTCTTGATTCCTTTCTGCTTTACTTTGCCAATGTAGTGGACTCTGTATTTGAACATTCCCAGTAACAGCTTGCTTAGTGACCCCAAGCATCCTGTTTCCTCACTTCTAGAATATCTTTCTTGATACTGAGTCAAATGGTTGTCCTCTACATTAGGGGGGTGAACTCCACGAGACCAGGGTCTGGGCAAACTTTTGCTCAGCATTGCACCAACACCTTCTGATATCGTGCCTGACTCATAGTAGAAATTCAGTAAGTTCTCAATGAGAAAAGTTCTCAATGAGTGGAAAGTGAATGAGTTACCAATTTACTTTCATGGTGCTTTCACATACACTGGCCCCCTTAATCCTCTCAAGAGGCCTATGATGGTAGCAGTATTTATCTCCATTTTACAGATAAGGAAACTGAGGCTCATAAAAGGCAGCTACCCCCTGAAGCCTAAAAGGGCTAACACATATGAGAACCAGAGCTGGAATCCCTTTTCTAGTTCACCCACAACCATTCATCCATCACATGATCATGCAGAGACTGCCCCAGCCAGGGCGGTGCTGGGCTTCCAGGAACAGAGCAGGCTGTAGGCCCCATCCCTTCTGGAACTTAGCCCTGTTCACTGGGGGCTCCTCTTGGGTCATTAGACAACTTCAGTCAGCAGTGATGCAAAGGACCCAGAAAGAATTCACAAACAATTCTACTCTCTCCTCTGTTTCTCTCTAAGAACCAAAAAGTTGTTCCAGATGTGTCTCACAACTCACCAGGCAGATGCAGCTGAAAGCAGCGTGAGTTTGTACGGTTACAGAGTCAGTCTCTGCAGTGCCTTCTCTGGACAACAGAGTGATGTTATTCCTAGTGTTTCTGAGTGGAAGGGTTTCAGTCTATAAACTCAGGTCCAGGGAGGAAGAGAAAACCTTGAAGAATAGGGCTTTTCCTGGGACCACATGTTGCTTTTCTTTTTCAGCTTCATCTCCACATTTTCTCATTTTGGAAGACACTGTTAAATTCCCTGGGTCTTCTGCTACCCAACCCAAAACAACCCAGTTTAGAAAACTATAACATATACAAGAACAGAGAAACTAGTGAAATGAACTTCCCATATACCTCTCACCTTCCAGCTGCAACAGTGATCAACTCACACAAAACATGTCACCTTCTGTCTCATCTCAGATATTGTTATTTTGTGTGTAAATGTTCAAGTCGATATTTTCAAAAGATAAGGGCTGAAAAAAAAATAGCGTCAATACCATTACCATTACTATGCTCTCCAAATTAACAGCTCCTCGATACCATCAAATATCTAATCATTGTTCATATTTACTGAATTATTTTTGGTACAAGTTTGTTCTAGTTTGTTCAAAGTGGGATCTAAATAAGATCCAAACGCTATCATTTGTTGATAAGGAAGTTTCTTTTAATGTATAGGTTCCTTCCTTTATATCTTTCTCTTTTTATTCCTTGTGCTATTTTATTAAGGAAACTGGTCATTTGTCCAGTGGAGATCCCCCCAGCCTAGATTTTGCTCACTGAATCCCTATGGTATCATCTAACATGTTCTTCTGCTTCTGTATTTCTTGTAACTTGGTAGTTAGGTCTAGAAGGTTGACTAGGTGTGATCTTTTGGCGGTCTCCCACAACCAGTATTGATATACCCATAGACTGAGGTGGTCTAATAGAATAACTTGAGCTTTCTAATCTAGTAGTTAAGAGTTTGTTTTTGATGCTGGTCAAATCTGTCATCAAGTCTTGGCTGCTCTGTTTCCTATGTGACTTTTGGCAAGGAATTCTGAACCTTAGCTCCGTTGGATGTGAGGTGGGGTTAATAATAATAATACCTAACTTCTGAGGTTATTATATTTAGTGAGATGGGCGTCTAACATACTTAGCCTTCTTCCTGGTACATGGTAAGTGCTGAATATAGACAAGTTCTTACTTGTCTTCTCCTCCCATCCTGTTCTTTCTCTTCCTTTCCTTTCTCCTTCTCCACATTTCATTATTTTATTTTATGATCAAAATAATGCTTATGA
The DNA here is from genome assembly GCF_010015895.1 of Lontra canadensis. Taxonomy (NCBI): domain Eukaryota; kingdom Metazoa; phylum Chordata; class Mammalia; order Carnivora; family Mustelidae; genus Lontra; species Lontra canadensis. Next base: position 4,076,654 of record NW_022631024.1, on the reverse strand, counting down.
GAAGGAAAAAGCAGGTGGGCTCAGAAGTGGAAGGGGTTATCCAGGCATCTAGTTCTATCCTAGTCAATTACTTAAATCTTTGCTACCAGACCCTACAAGAGTCTGTATTTGAATATTCCAAGTAAAGCTTGCCCAATAACCCCTAAGCAGCTTGGTCACTTGCTACTAGAATGTTTTGCTTATTGAGTAAAAATACTTTCCTAAATATTTCCTATCCTTGTCTCTAGTTCCATTCATCAAAACTATACTGAAAGAGACTTACCTATTGACTTACTGAACAGAACATATACTTAAGAATCAAAGAGATGAGGGTTCTAATAGCTTTGGTACAAAATTCCTTTGTGTTTTTGTCACGTTACTGAAGTTTTTAGGATTCTGTTTTCTCACCAGTAAAATGGGCTTCACAATGTTTACTTTATAGAATTGTTTCTAAGGTAGCTAAAATAACAAATTATTAATGAAAAATAATCTAGGTAAGGTACTTAGTAGCAATGTTTAGCACACAGAAGTAGATCAGTAAAAATCTGTCCTCTCTCCTGGTTCTAAGTGACAGTTTTTCGGGTATTTGGAGATGTTTTAGGTCTTAGTTCTGGTAAGCATCCTCCGTTCCTTCAATAACTTTCCATGAAATCATTCTGTTCTTAAATCTGACTCAGCTTTACCCCAGCCATCTTGGTTATTAGCCTCTGAAAGAACTCCGGTATGTCTATTGTCCTTCGTAATGATATATGATTTATGAAGAAAGAAGTTAGAACACAAGAGGCTGCTTCAGTTGCCTACAGAATTAAGGATAAAATCCAAGTCTCTTGCTTCCAGACTTCTGGATTTGTCTTGGTCACAATAGCTTCTGTCTTTAGTGTCATGTATATAGTAAGCATTCAAAGCATAACTTCTGAGTGGTGAAAGTACTGAGATTCAGAAGGAGAAATCTCTTGTCAATGTCCCACAGCCAATAGTTCTGGAGCCAGGATTTAAACATGTTTCTCAGGTTCTATAGCCTGTAGTTTCAACATGTAGGCTGTAGAGACTGCCTCATCATCGGCTCCTTTCTCTGCACTTTGACATAGGCCAGCCTACTGCGTCATCAAATAACCTTTCTTGGATTCTACAGTCTTTCCTGTCACTATCTTTTTCTTCACTTTTCTTTGGTGGTGAAACTTCTGCTCTGTTTCCAACTCTTAGTCACTTCTCAGCTTCTTGAAAGTTATTCCACTACCTAATTGAAGTTCTTGTCTCAGAACTCAACAAAGACCTCTTCGTCCTCCTCATCCTCCTCTAGTGAGATGTAATAGATGGATAACAGTATATTGTTCTAGGTACACAACATAATGATTCAACATTTGTGCACATTGCAAAATGATCACTATGATAAGTCTAGTTAATAATGAACATCCATTATCACATAGTTATAAATTTTTTTTGTGATGGAAACTTTTAAGATCTATTCTCTTAGCGTCTCTCAGGTATACAATTCAGTATTTTTAACTATAGTCACAAATCTATACGTGACATTCTCATAACTTAAGTGTTTCATAACTGCATGCTTCTACTTTTTGACCTCTTTCATCCATTTTCCCCACCCCAGTCTCTTGCCTCTGAGCAGCCTCTCTTTATCTGTGAGCTTTTTTTTCCTCAAGATTCTGCATATAAGTGAGATCATATGATATTTGTCTTTCTTTTCTTGACTTATTTCACTTAGCATAATGTGTTCAAGGTCCATCCATGTTCATCTGGCAAGATTTTATTTTTTATGGCTAAACGATATTCATGTGTGTGTTTGCATACACACACACACTACACTATCTTTATCCATTCTCCCATCGTGGGCACTTAGGTTGTTTCCTTATCTCGTTATTATAGATAATGTTGCAGTGAGCATTGGGATGCACATATCTATTTTGAGTTAGTGTTTTCACTTTCTTTGGATAAATATCCAGAAGTTAAATTGCTGGCTCATGTGGTAGTTCTGTTTTTAGTTTTTCGGGGAAACTCTATACTGTTTTTTTCATAGGCACTGCATCAATTTACATTCCCATTAACAGTGCACAAGTGTTCCCTTTCCTTCCCATCCTCACCAACACTTGTTACTTCTTACCTTTTTTGATAATAGCCATTCTGACAGCTATGGAGTGATTCAACAAAGACCTTGTTAACTCAATCCAAAACACTGTTCTCAATTCTTTAAGAGCATCAGTCTATTCTTAAAAGAGTTTGGGCCTGACTCCTTCAAATTTAGTTTGCTCAGCCCAAATCTTTACCAGAAGTTATTATTTCCTTTCAAAAATAGAGGGGATGCCAGGAAAAGGAAGCATGGTAGCTGCTTTGGGATTGAGGAATACACATTAGTGATGTTCTGCCCATCCCTCCCTATTGTTACTTTCATAGTTTTTTCTCAAATTTTCCAATATTTATTTTGAAGGAATCTGGAGAAGCTTCTGGAGAAACTATAGGTATAGATATGTTCACGTAGTAGGTATATATTGGTGTGTGTATGTATGTGTGTGTATATATATATAAGTTAATATGTGTTTTATATTCAGGTGGTATTATCTATATTCAGGGTAAACAGAGATCAGTGAAATTTTGAAATTTTAGGCATTTTAGTGAAATGTCATTGAGAAGGTTCACGTTTTGGAGTCAACTAGATCTAGATTTGAATTTCAGATTTTGTGCTTACCTATTGGATAGTATTGCACAAGGAGCTTATCCTACCTGAGTTCCAGTGTCCGGTCTATAAGAAGATTTGCTTCCTATGATGGTTCTGGATACTACATAAGATGATAGATGCAAAGGAATGAAGGTTCAAGAATGAGATAGACCTAGGCGTACCTTCTTATTTTGTCACATACTATGGAGATATAAGTTAATTACTCTAAATCTCAATGACGATAATCTGAGGATGATCTAACTCGTAGAATTATTGTTAGCTTAGCTAATGTTATGTATATAAATCACTTTAGGAATGCCTAGTATGATTAAAAATTTGATCAATGTTAGTTCCAGCTTCTTTCCTCTTCCTACATCTTCAACTTCCCCTTCCTTCTCTTTCTTTTCCTCCTTGTCTCTTCTGCTTCTGCACTTGCCATTGAGTAAACATTCAGCACAGAGTAGGTATACAGTGAATAGTAATTTCCTTACCCTCAGACATCCTTGATTAAAAAACCAGACGTGTAGTTACTTCACAGAAACTAGGAAAGGCATACCTCCCCAAAGGCAAAGATAATCTTAATGTCTTTTTGGCAGTTGGTTCTAGTAATTTATTTTTCCCCATGGAAAAAAATATTTAAAAAGTAAAAATTATTCTAAGGATAGATGTGCCTAGAGTAACTTTTGTCTATAAGTAATTGTAAATAATAACTTTACTATGTTCATAATAGATAATAATAATTCACAGTAAGTATGTTGCTTCAATGTAGAGAATATCCAAGTTTAGGGCTTTATCAACATTCATATAATTGTCAAATATATGTATGTGTGTGTGTGTGTGTGTGTAGAGACATGTATAGCTCTGGCATCATTTTAGGTACTTTACAAATGATCCATAAACATTCCTTACTGCTGTAGGCATTAATGTACCCCCACTTTATACTTGTGGAAATGCAACATGGAGTTGAAGTCACTTCGTCAGTTTGCTTAGTGATAACACTAAAATTTGAACCCAGGGGTTTGGTTCCTTAACCTTCATGTCCTGTTGTCCCTCCAGCATGTATAACATCATTTTATAGGTTAAGGGATCTAGACGTCAGAGTCCCAATATACCATGATGGAAATGTGACTATAGTGAATGGGATAGGTATCTCCCTTTTCATAACTCCCCCAGCTAAATTTCTAAGTCTCCCTTTCAAAGGCAAAGATGGGCTTAGTTTGAGTCTAGACTAAGCATGTCCCCTCCTGTCCTCTGACCTTTCTTTCCCTGACCCCACCCACAGGCCCAAAAATGGAGGCCTCATCAGCTGGGGCGACTACCTCCTTCAGATGCCTCCTAAGGGAAAATGGGCGTACTGGAAAAATGAGGTCACCAGTGGCCACAGTAGGGAAACTTTGCAGTCCTTTTCTCACCATTAACTTAAGCTAACATTTAGCGACATAAACTCCACAATTTTGGACAAATCTTCCAATTGAAACCTTCCCACCCGCCTCTCATCTCCAGATGTTCTCACCACAGGGGAGAGGAGTTACTATCTGTTAAAGGACGGCAGGCTTTAGAAGACAGGTCTTGCCTGTTGGGTGGGGCTGGGAGCCTTGGCTAAAAGCTTCCCTTAGGAAAAGTGTGAGTTCCATCCAGGTTTTCCCTTCTAAGACTAAGTGGGCCAGGAGCAACGCCTTGTAGGAGACAGGCTAAGAGGCAGAGCCGTTCTCTGAAGAACTTGGATTTGTACAAGACTAAGAAGCCCTTGGCAGTTCAAGGTCACAAGGCAAGATGCCTTGGGAAGATGACTCATGATTAGATGGATGAGGCTACTGAGATGGCTGCGTCTTCTCCCTGGAGTTATAACTGATGTTTCCTGTTGCTCATAATTGGTCTGCTATTCATTACTTTCACAATTGCTATCAGCTCAGTGACAGGCAGGACAAATGATCTGGAGATAGTTTAGAACAATGTAAGCGAATCTATTGCCCTGGTGACTAAGAAGGCCTGCTAGGATAACACAGATTAGACACCTGAAGAGCTCCCAATCTTCTGTTTCTCAGAGTTCGCCACTCATCCACACTTTGTCATGCAACGAACATTTATGGAGTACCTACTCTCTGCCAGGTCTGGTGCAAGGAGCTTCTGGTAAAATAAGGCAAGGAAAAGTTCAGTGGAGTGAATAGGCATACAGATCAATAATTCAGTAAAATATTGTATCTTACTAGCAGATATGTTGTCGAAGGTGCAATGATAGCCTTCAGTTCTGGGCGGGGAATAAAAAACGAGTTTCCAGAGAAGATTGCAGTTGTGGTGGGTCTTAAAGTATGAGTATGACTTGACCAAACATAGAATGAAGGAAAAGCATTTTAGGCTGACATAAGTTTGCTGCTTGTCTGGTCCTTGTTATAAGTGGTTTAGTGTAGCTGGTACATAGGACTGGGGCTAGACTGCAGTGGTAGGACATGAGGCTAGAGGGATTGTTGGACATCTCTGTGGGAAGGGCCCTGTTTGCCAGGCCAAGAACAGAATGTTTATACTTCTCTTGGTCAAGGCTCTTTTATTGGTAAGAAGCAGAAACCCACTGAAACATCCTAAGCAACAAATGGAGAAAATACTATAATGATATATTGATTTTTCATGTAACCCAAGAACAGAGAACAAACAGAGACTCCAAGATCTAGGAAGCCACTCTCAGCAGTAACTCCAGAGCCTGCCATCTCTGCTTCTCTCTTCTTTTACTCTCTGCTCCTTACATGTTCTGGTCTCTGTGAATGTAGTTTAAGATGTCAAGACCCCATAGCCAAGTCTAGCTTTTTATCTCATGCCCGTTCAAGCACTTACAGATGAACAGCCACTTGAATCTAATTCCTAGGGGAAAAAAAGTACCTAATTGGTCCAATTTAGGCCAAGTAATGAATTTTGGTCCCACCACCTTTGGCTAACGCAACAGGATTATTTTGTTCAAATATGCCTGCCAAACTGTTTGCCGTATTTGATAACTGAAAGATATCTATTAAAATAAAACCCCATAGGTTTTTATTCTCAAACTGGAATACCTTAACCCAGGGGGATATACTATGATATGCCAAGATATATCCAAAGCTGTAAGATAAGGAGATAGGGGATTCTTGAACTAATAGTATGTAAGAATCACCTGGGAGTATATGAAATCAGATTCTGGATCAGCTCTCCCAGGATTCTGTTTCAGTGTGGCCGAGTTTGGCCTGGGAATCTGAATTTCTGGTAAGCACTTCAGGTCATTATGGAAGGCAGAGGCCCAGAGATCAAACGTGACAAACATTTTTTGGGGGAAAATCTCATTGTTTCAATATTAAAACCTACTCAAGTGTATTGTAGAGTAGAATATGCAGTTTGCATAAATATTTAACAAAGATACTTCAAAGTAATTTTGCACTGGTCCCTTCTGGTATTTGCTACGTTTTGTGTGAAAAGCTGAAAAAAATCCTTCCATATTTTACAGGAGGATATGGAGGGGTTTTAAAAGTTGAGAGCTTTGGCTCTTAGATCTCCTAGACTGGTCTTAGAAGTAAAGTTAGCCTGTGATGGAAGCATGGAAAAGGTTAAAAACACAGAATTATCCTAAGGCCCTGGGCAGAAGAGGAATCTTCTAAGCTAAGGCCAAAAGGGACAAGATATACAACAAGATTAAGTTTCTTAACATTCATTATTTTATGATAGACCAATTGATTAATCAATTACAGCCCCTGCTCTATGTCAGGTGCTAGGGATTAAATAACAAAACAGACAGGAGGGCTCCAACCTCAATTTGTACACAATCTATAAGGAAAGACAGATAAACAATGAAACAGACAATAAAATTCAACACAGTAGAGTAAGTTTTATGGTAGGGGGAGGTGGGAGAAGATGCGTTACAAAGGAAGAGTTCCATTCCAGCTTTGGGGGGGCGGGGTCAAGGAGGTGGTTTCCAAACTGAGACTTGACAGATTAGGCACTGGGGGAAATTATGGGATGGGGGAAGAGTTCCAGGAGTGGAAATAGCATATAAATGGCTAAAGGTGAGCTAGCACGGCTGGAGAATAGCATCTAAAAATAGTGGTGGCAAGAGGTGATGCTGGAATGAGAAGCAGAGATGTGAAGGGCCTGATATCAGCATGAAGACCTCTAAATGACTCCTAGCCACCTAGTGGGATGTGGCAGAATCTGTGGCCAGGAGGCCAATCATGGGGGGCTCAGGTCATCAGTGGTCCAGGGCCTAGTCTGCAAGCACCTGAGCTGGATGCCTGGGGAAGAGTTAGCAGGAGTTGGAGTAGCATCTGTGGGAGTTACAAATACTTCTAGCACTCATAGTGTTGCCAGAAGGTTAGAGCCTCTGCAATAAAAATATTCAACACCCTTATTTTATAGACAAGATAGCTAAGTCCCTGAGAGGAAGACAGCCTTGGCCAAAGTTTCACAGTTACTGACAGAGCTGGGATGAGCTCTCTTTCCTGAGTAGCTCTTGGCACAGAGCATTGTGTCCAGCCTAGAATCTAGAGGAGCACAATATGGAGAAGATTCTGCCAAGCACCAGATCCCCAGATGCCATGTGGGGGGAAAATAATTTCCACGGACTCAGATGTTTGGGAAATGCTATGTTTTTTGCATTTCTTAGGGTCTCCCATTGACCATTAGTATATGAATGGCTCTGGAAAGTTCTACGTAATCTACTTTTTTAAAATCTAGTCTTTTCCAAGTTATTTGACCCTAAAGACCACCTCTCTAAACACTCCCCCACCCTTTTTTTTAACTTTAAAATCGTTTAACATCCCATTGAATTCTTATTCCTAGAAACACACTTTGGGGTGTTGTTTGGGCCAGTAAGGATTTAGGACTGAACAGAACAAGGTTAACCGTCCACCCTGGCTTTTTCTGAGACTATGCCAGGCACCTCAAGCCCCACCTATGTTAAGTCTTTAGGAAAAATGGGACAGAAAAACAGACATTCAGTCTTGGGAATCAGTCTGGTGTTTGAATCCTAACTCTGAATTATCCTAGGTTTGTGACGTTGTTCAAATCACTCAGTCATATGTGACCCAAACTTTTTTTTTTTTTTTTAAAGATTTTATTCATTTATTTGACAGACAGAAATCACAAGTAGGCAGAGAGGCAAGCAGAGAGAGAGGAAGGGAAGCAGGCTCCCCGCTGAACAGAGAGCCAGACGCGGGGCTCGATCCCAGGACCCCAGGATCACGACCCGGGCCAAAGGCAGAGGCTTAACCCACCGAGCCACCCAGGTGCCCCGTGACCCAAACTTTTTAAAGTTTCTACCTTTTCAAAGATTTCATGGAGACAGCACAATGTAATATATGGGCTTGTCTGAGGATTAAATTCGTTCATAGTGGTGATGCATTTAGGCATGGGAGGAGCTTGAGTTTGAATTTTGTTTTGGCGAATACTGACTATGTCACAAAGGAAAGGAGCCCAAACTCCCTGTGGCCTCAGTCTCGTCCTCTGTATAAGGAGAGTGATAGGAGAGCCCAAATCATGGCATTGTGGTACCGATAAAATGCTTCTCTGCCTGGCAAACAATGAGCACTGTGTCTGGCATATAAGTATTGCTCAAAAATGCTTCCTGTTATTTTTCATGCATTGAAACCTTGAAACCTAGCACTTCATCATCTAGATGAGATGGATGAGAACTGAAATATGCGGTGACCTGACAAGAAAAACAGCTCCTTTCTTGAGGATCATGTAACCTTATCATCTTGTCTCTGTACATCGTGAGAAACAGACAGCTGATGGTGCCCCATGCAGGAGCATCTCAGTGGGGTGTCTATTTATTTTTCTAATATTTTTTCATTATCAGAAATAGTGTGGCAAGAGGGGGTTTTGGCTGCCTTCAAATGTCTTCCCCCATCTCCCAGATGAACAAGCTGTTCTCTTGGGCTCTCATCATTCAGTGGAGAAGGCTTGAAAAGAGAAGTTTACCCTGACAGGGGAAATTAGGTGTCATTTCTGTGATTTATGGAGCCATACATTGAGCTGCACAATTTCATATAGGAAATGGATCCTTGCCAGTTAGTGTCCCTTCACTGTGTGGCCTTGTGCATAGAGCGATCTGACTTAGCAGGTGAAAATGATGCATGGGACAGGGGAAGTCAGGGGCCAAAGCTTGGGATTGAGAGTTAGAGACTCTGCTCTATTGTGTTCTATCTGGGGGACGCTGGGCTGCCATCTTTTCTCTGACTCTACACTGGCTCATCTGTAAGGATCACTGCAGACAGTAAGAGCCACATACAGCAGGTACACATTGTTGAGAGGCTTATGAGAGCTAACAGACGGATGCCCTAGCACCAGGCTAGAATAAGGATATGCTTAATAGGCGTCTCGACCCTTCATGCTACACTGCTCTTTCTTCAGAAGCCACTCATGGCATGTTCAAAGTCTGTGAGACCTCTTCTACAGAAAGCATGTTAGCTGGCAGGAGGTTTTAAATATAGGCTTTATTTTATTTTGGTCAGTTTTAGGTTCCTAGCAAAATGGGGCATAAAGTACAAAGAGTTCCCATGCCCCCCCCAACATGCACAGTTTCCTCTGGTCTACAAGCTGAAGACTTTCCAGGTGACAGGAAGGCCCAGAGAAGGTAAATAACTTACTGAGGTCACATAGCAAGTTACTCAGAAAAGTGAGGGTCCCTGGAATTCTGCTGTCTTAGACTTTTTTCCTGCTCTATATCCACCTCCTGTGGAATTGTATTCATTCCTGCGGCTCCTATTACATTAAACCATAAGACATTGCTGACATTTGACTGACGAAAATGGAAATTACATATGGCATTTTCATTGGTCTATTCCCATGGATCCAGTGAGAGATCACAATCTACACCAAAGGTGGAGGGAATCAGGTATACATAACATTAAAAAACATGGGTTGTGTCCATCAAAGGTTGTCTTTGGAGGCACAGGCTCTAGATCTAGACTTCCTGGGTGCAAATACTGACTGTGTCACTGATCGACCCTATGTCCTTGGGCAGAAATGTGAAGTGGAATGTCACAGGTTTGTTGGGAAAATTAAATGAGCTGATATATCTAATATACTTAGAGTTATTGTGAGGAGTAACACATGGAAAGTGTAACGGTGCTGGGCTTATAGTAAGCACTCAGTAAATGTTAAGTACTAACTACATCCTCTAGTTGCTGAGAATATTGATTGCTCATTATGGTCAAGACTGAGAGACTGGGCTTCAGGATCCAATAACCTGAAATCAAGTTGTTCTACCACTTTATAGCCAGTGACTTCGAATAGGCTATTGTACCCTTTGAATCTCAGTTTCTTCATCTGTAAAATGGGAATGGTAACAGAATCTGCCTCATAAGGTAACAGTAAGATGAAATGAGATAACGTGTATTAAAGTGCTTAGTACGTTCTCAGTAAGTATTGTTATTAAGGTTGTTTCCTGTCCAGCAGCATAGCAACTAGTGGCTTGAAACCAGGTCCAAAGGAAGGCAGTCTCATATAGTGAATGTTATTGATACGAAAAACTTGATTTATTTTCTGCCAGATTCTTGTGATGTAAATTTGGACAAGTCTCTTCCCCTCTTTGGGCCTCTTAGTCTGCAAAATTGTGAAGGTTAGTATCACCTTTCAGGGCTCTTCCTGATCTGATATATCGGAGATCTGTGACATTGTGTATGTGTGTATGCGTGTCATGAGCCCTCTAGCTCCTGAGATCTAAGGTTTACTAAATCCCTTTGCTGGGCTCTTCCCCAGTTGCTACCTCCTCTAAGCAATGTTTCAGGATTGTTCAGAGGTGAATTACCTCCTGTCCCAGTAACTTATTGCCATATAATCCCAGAAATTGTTGGCTTAAAACAACAGTGACCACTTTATTAGTCTCTCTAATGGTTCTATGGGTTGAGCTTCATAGTTCTTACCTGGGTCTCTCATGTGGTTGCAATCAGTTGGTGGCTACGGCTGGAGTTATCTTAAATGCTTTTGTGCTCACATATCCAACAGATGACCCTGAATGTTGGCTGGGGACTGTTAAGTCTCTTGGCTGGAATACCTTTATGTGGTCTGTCTATGTGGTCTGGGCTTCCTCACAGCATGGTGGTTGGGCTCCAAGAGTGAGTATCCCCAGAGACATGATGGGGAAGCTGCCAGTTTCTTAAGGCTTGGGGCCAGTAATTGAAGCAGTAGTACTTCTCTTGGTTGCAGTTGTAGAGTCTGGACCCAAGGGGAGAGAACTGAGATCACTTCACGATGATGGAAATGTCAGAGATATCTGGGGTCATGTTTTAAAGTCACTATCCCTGCCTTCCTCCTCTGTTTGAGACTTAAGTCAACTAACATGATTCATTTCTTTCCCCAAATGTGTTCTGACTGCTTAATTATGCAGTCACTGATTTCTGACAAAATGACCAGCTAATCTCCTCAAGGTCAGGGCACACCAATAGACTGGTTCTATTCTCAAAGAATAGGCCAGTCCCTGGCCTCCAACTCCTGTAACTACCAGGTAAATGAGTGGTTGACATCTCCTACAGCCACTGCTTGGGTGTGTGCTGATGACTGGATGGCAAATGACCCAGGTAGGATCTATCCCAGAGGTTCACGCTGAGCTGGAGACCATTAGTTCTGCCTCCACATAAACACTGCCATGGTGTCCTCTTCAGTCCTTCCTATGGTCATCAATCCTAGTCCCTTTGGACCGATCAGACGTATGGCATGGGCTCAGGAATTAATCCCCATACAAAGCTGGGATGTCAACGAGGCCCATCTCTCTTCCTCTTATCTTTCTCTAGAGACCCAAGAGATTCTTATTGAGACCCAAGCATCCCTGGCAAAAAGCTTTCCAACTACCCTCCTTCAAGCAGTAATTATAAATGTCTTCAGAAGAGATTCTACCTCCATATCCCACCCCAATGTACCTTCAGGGGCTTCATGGACATTTAGTCTTTTTATGATGACCAGTTGCATTTCTGTCATCTTTTTTGCTAGAAAAGAAAAACAGTGGCAAGTGTATAATTTTAATACCTGGCAGAGCATCCTATTACATATCTATGGAATTCAACTCATATTTTTGGGACCCTACTATGTGTTGCTCTTTTGCTTAGTGCTGGGGGCACAGATATTAGTCAAATACATTACCTCAGACTGGAGGAGTTCACAGTATAAAAATCAAGAAGGACACAGAAATAAGCAAATCACAAGGAAATGTGAAATGGGCAAAAATTGAGTGGTGGTAGAGACAACATTTCTCAAGTGTGGCAGAGTCCTGCTGGACAGGTTCCTCTAATTCAGCAGGGAGCAAAAAATGGGGAAAGGGCATTTTAGAACAAAAGCACAGCGTAAGAGAAGGCTTAGTATGTACCGGACCCTAGAGTGGGTACAGTGGGGGGATCCACTCCTCTCCTTGGAGAGGGGCCACGTGCTGAACAACAAAGGGTTTTGAATGTCAGATTAAGAAGCAGAGGCTTTAACCAGAAGGAGGTGGGACTTTGAAGGAGGCGGAGAAAGAGGGTAGAATCAGTATTGATGTTTCAGAAAGCTGGGAAAGGAGGGTCTGGAGAAGGTGACATTGGAGCTCGAAGGCCAGTCCAGAGGCTATGACAATTGCCTAGAGAAGAGGATTGAACAGCCTATGAGACCAACCCTAATGGCACTGTGGAAATAACGAAATCCATTAAGCTTTGAATGAAGACTTCAGGGCATCTTTTTGGTCAGACAGACCAGAATCATTTCAATATCAAAAATAACAGACTTGGATTCAGCCTCTGAGTCTGATTTTTAGTGTAAAAATTAAGGCATTGTAAGTATGGGAGTATGGAATTTAATTTGCGGATTTAGTTTCATTCTATATAGATGGTCCCAACTCTCTTAATCAAATACAGGAGTATTAAATTTAACATTCTGAAGACATTGTCAGAATTTTAGAGCTGGAAGAACCCCTTCCTCGGTATTCCCACAGCCACCTGTGTGTATTATTTCATAGCATTTGAACAATAATCATGGTGATTATTTGTGTCTTCACCATTAAACTGTGAGCCCTTTGAAGTTAGCTGCTGCCATCTTGTTCATCTCATTTCTTAGCATCTAGACTGCAGTTGGTGTGGAGTGGAAAGATCAGTGAATGTTTAGTGAGATTCACTAAACTTTCAAAAGGGTGCCTGGGTGGTTCAGTGGTTTAAAGCCTCTGCCTTCAGATCAGGTCATGGTCCCAGGGTCCTGGGATGAAGCCCCACATGGGGCTCTCTGCTCAGCAGGGAGCCTGCTTCCCCCCGCTTTCTCTCTGGTTAATTGTGATCTCTGTCTGACAAATAAATAAATAAAATCTTAAAAAAAAATACATCTTCCGCGTCCTCATTTTACAGATGGAGAAACTAAGGCTTAAAGAAAGGAGTAAATAAATAATTTAAACTAGGCAAGTTCGAATAGGGAAGTAACCATCCAGTCAGAAATAAATCCTAGTTTATTTTGATTGCTTAACATTTTTGTGGCTGTTTTCTCCTCCTGACCAGTTTGGTTTGCTAGCTAATTAGCAAGAAGTTAGAGGCATTTCTTTGTTATGAAAACCCATGGTCATGCAAATGTAGTCCTTACCCTTGTTTAAGTACAGCATTTGTTTCTTAAGTCCCTTCAGGGACTCCAAAGCCAGAAGTCAACAATGCCTCCAGTGTAAGGTTTCATTTTCCTCTGAGAACACACACACACACACACACACACACACACACACACAGAGGCATACGCACTCATGGACACGCACAAAAAACACATGAGCACGTGATCCAAACAGACCAGCTGAAAAGGATGTTTTGGATGAAATCTTGGCATTTATTATTCCTGTGTGACCGAGAAGGTCCAAGGTGCCAGGATTCAGATGGACTTCGGTTCAAGTCGCTCCTCTTCCACTCTCACTTGTGAATGGGGATCAGACATCCATCTCCAAGGGTAATTTTAGGATTAAATGGAGGAATAGAATCATTTCATCAAAAAGTTGCTCTCTCACCTTGGGCCAGCCCATGAGCCTTTCTGAGCCACTGTCTCTGATCTGTCCAATGGATTAGATTAGATGATTTGCAGAGTCCCTTGGAGCTGGAACATTCTATGCTTCTCCTCCCCTGGGATCTAATTGGATTCGGTATGGGATGTTGCAAGGGCTGGAGACAGAAGGAAAGAGTGATCCTGCCGTGACACAAGTGACACAATGCTGGCTTCTGCTGCCTAGCCAGGGCCCCTGCTTTGATGTAGGCCTTTTATCAGGGTGTGTTTGTGCTCTCTCCAGGGTTTGCCTGGCCATTGCACCAGTCCCCATTCTGTTCCTCTTGGTCTGGGAAAGAGCCAGTAGATGTGGAGACTCCCAGGCAGGATTTCTTCCCAAGAGCAGCTTGGATGGTGAAACTCACAGAGTCCAGAGAGATTTCCTGTTTTGTTTTCCACAAGCTCAAGCGACTATTGATTACAAAATACACACTCACACAAAAACAAAAGCACATACACAAACAAAACAGGATGTTCTCTCTCCTCTCCTTGCTAGAGTCAAAGCGGTCTCTTACCATCTGGGTCACTTTCACCCACGGCCCTGGATTTCACCAACATGGTATTATTAAGCCCTTAGTGATGCCTGGAGATCTTACAGAATCTTAAGCCATGAGCCATTTTGCACGTTAGTTTTAGTAAAGGGGAACCTGCAAGTGGAGGGAGAGGAAGGTCCATCAGTCAGCATGACCTCGTGCGATCCCATTTGGTGTCTTTGCTCATGGGACCCCCACCCAGTGCTGAATAACAGACGTTTGTTTCCAACATAGGTTCTGGCTTGTGGTAGGAATAGTGCTATGACTCTGTGCCAGACTCTGGCCTACATACTTTATGCCAACACTGAAAGAGATGTACTTAAAAAAAAAAAATCTTTGGGTGCCTGGGTGGCTCAGTGGTTTGAGCCTCTGCCGTCGTCTCAGGTCATGATCTCAGGGTCCTGGGATCCAAAAAAAAACTTGTTCACTTGAAATTTGATTTTAACTAGGCCTTCTGTATTTGTATTTACAGAATCTGGCAACCTTGCTTGGGGTCTACCCCACGGCCTCACATGATTAAACAGAAAAGGCCCGTGTTTGTGAGTCACCGAGACCTGTGTTGGGATTCTGCTTCCAATACTTGGATTGCTGTGCCATCTAGGGAAAATCGTTTCACTGCTCTAATTCCTAGTTCTTACACCTGTAAATGAAGACCATGATTTTTAATTTAATTTTTTAATGCCCTTAAGGCATCTACACTGTGTAATAGGTGCTTCATGAATATTAGCTTTTATTATAATTCTTTTTTTTTAAAGATTTTATTTATTTGACAGAGATCACAAGTAGGCAGAGAGGCAGGCAGAGAGAGAGGGGGAAGCAGGCTCCCTGCTGAGCAGAGAGCCAGATTCGAGGCTCGATCCCAGAACCCTGAGATCATGACCTGAGCCGAAGGCAGGGGCTTAACCCACTGAGCCACCCAGGTGCCCCTATTATAATGCTTTTTTAAAGGTCTTTAGTGGCTAGGCTTAATTCAGGAGAAATGAGTTCACTTGTTCCTTCCCTAGCAGAAAATATGGGTGAGAACATTCAGCGGGTGCATTGGAGCTTCCTTATCCGGGGAACTGAGAGAAAAGTGGGGAAGGCTCACGCAATAGCATTCTCTTTTGTTTTTTTCCTCTAAAAACCTTTCCTGTTTCCTTTTGGCCCACAGTTTCGGAAAGGGATCTGGGGTGGTTAAAAAGGTGCCTGGTGGCCACAGGGAGAGTAACCACAGGTTGAGGCGTAGGGTGGAGCCCCTGCGGGGGTGGGGGGTGCGGCGGGGGGCGCAGTGTCATGGAGGGTCCTCGAAGTCTGCAGGGCTCCAGAGGCTTCTAGTTGTGCTTGTGGGTGAGCCTTTCAAAGAGATAGGAGACCAGCCCCGTGGGGGAGGGGCGGGGCAGCAGAACCACAAGGTGAGTCAGGTGGTCGCCATCTTCTGGATGAGTTTCACCTCCTCATCTGGGAAGTGGTTCACCAGGAAGTCCCAGAGCTGGGGGCCTCTTGGGCAGAACGCAGGGCGTTCTGCTCCAAAAGGGCCTGGTTCAGGGTCTTCTTCAGAACCACCGTGGCTTCTGCGGCATCTAGAGTTTTACTCCATTCATCCTGGGAAGGCTTTTGAATGTTTTGGAGGAGGACGCAGCTGCCGGGCTGGTTTTGCACCTTCAAGAGATGCTCGGTGCCTTTGCGTTTCTCCTCAGTGAACTCACAGAAGTGGCCCACACCTTCCAGTGCCACATTGTCGAGGTGGAAAGAGAAGCCCAGAGGGAGGTAGGTGTCGGAGGCCCACAGACGCAGGTTGACCAGGTAGTTCGTGGCAGCCTGCACGTCGGTGCAGTAACTGACGAGTCTAGAAACTCGTATTTGACCGGCAATGAGGAGCTAAGCTCAGAATACAGTGTTGGCTGGTCCTGGAGATAGAGGGTAGCTGAGCAGATGGTTCTGAAGGTTGTGACTGGAAGAGGTTGAAGGGTGGTCAAAGGCTGGAAGAAGGGGTGTCCTTGGGTCTGTTCTGCCCACTTTTTTTTTCCCACATTTTTAAAAAATTAACATATAATGTATTATTTCCCCCAGGGGTACAGGTCTGATTCATCAGGCTTATACATTTCACAGCACTCACCATAGCACATACCCTCCCCAGTGTTCATAACCCAGCCACCCTTTCCCCCACCCCCACCTCCCCGGCCCACAACCCTCAGTTTGTTTCCCAAGATTTAGAGTCTCTTATGGTTTGTCTCCCTCCCTGGTCCCATCTTGTTTCATTTTTTCCTCTCCCTACCCACTACAACCCCCTGTCCTGTCTCTCAAATTCCTCATATCAGAGGGATCATATGATAATTGTCTTTCTCTGATTGACTTATTTCATTTAGCATAATACCCTCTAGTTCATTCCACATCGTTGCATATCTGCCCAAACATTACTGAAGCAAGAGATTTGCAAGATGGCTGGGTTCGTTGCTATAAGAGCGTTCTTGATACACACCTGCCCCTACATCTGTGTTTTGGGTAGCTAAGGATGTTGATCCCAGACCCACTTGATACAAATGTGTTACACCTGAGACTTGACAATGGAGGAAGGAAAAAGTGACACCTGGCTAACCAGGTGTCCTTGGATATAGGCAGTATGAAACTCTCATTTAAAAAGTACATGGCAGGGTGTCTGGGTGGCTCAGTGGGTTGAAGCCTCTGCCTTGGGCTCATGTCATGATCCCAGGGTCCTTGGATCGAGCCCTGCATCGGGCTCTCTGCTCAGCGGGAAGCCTGCTTCCTCCTCTCTCTCTCTGCCTGCTGCTCTGCCTACTTGTGATCTCTGTCAAAGAAATAAAATCTTTAAAAAAAAAAGTACACAGCAATAAGTATAAAAGAAAAAGAAAAACATAGGGTTTGTTACCTATTAAAGGGGTAAGAGATCAAAATTCTCTAAAGTCCCTATTTAAAAAAAGGTCTGTCAAGCATTCTGAATCCCAGTACCTTGAACATCAGCATAAATGGAGTGACTAAAGCATGACGCACACCTGAACCCGAGCGTGAGCCTAATGATGTTTTTCAGTGTCCATTTATTTATCCAGTAAATATTGACTGGATATTTGTGCCAAGTCCTCTGAGAATACTTGCTGGAATAAGGCATGGCCTGTACCCTTGGTGTGAGCAGAATCTATTGAATGAGACAGGCAAGGGAATGGGACAGTAGGTGTGGTCTAATGTGTTATGGTGTCCAGGAGAGGAGTGTGGTTCAAGGCTTAAGGAACTCAAGGTGTCGGATTCCTGGAGCAAAAGCATGTATCATTTAAGACCAGGAGAGCGAAATGGAGTATAAGAAAGGGAGGCAGGGAATATTCCAGCAGGGAGAAAAGACTTTTTTTTTTTTTTTTTTTTTTTTAAAGACAATGAGACACATTGCAATTATATAGAATGTTAGGGTTTTTTTGTTTTGTTTTTGGTAGGGGGATGGGGTAGCTGGGCATAGGTATTACAGAGGGCATGTGTTGTGATGGGTGTTACATGCAACTAATGAATCATTGAACACTACATCAAAAACTAATAACGTACTATACAGTGGCTAACTGAACCTAATGAAAAAACCAATTAATGGAATGTTGATCATCATTTAGAGCAAGAGTCAGCAAACGGTGAACCTAGACCAAACTTATCCTGCTCTCTGTCTTTGTAAATAAAGTTTTATCAGAACCCAATCATGCCCATTCATCTGAAGTATTATCTATGTCGCTTTGATGCTACAAGGGCAGAGCTAAGTGTGGCAGAGACTACCTGGCCACAAAGCCAAAATTATTTGCTGTCTGGCCCTTTACAGAAGCATCTGTTGTCCTAATTTAGAGCGCAGTTTCCATAAGCAGGAATTTACTGTTGGTGGGAATGTTAGTGGTTGCATGAGGGTGGAGGGTGACATGCAAGGAAAAATTAGAGGGGTGACCAATGATGCTGTAGAAGCGGTCAGGAGCTCAAGTAAGGACCTTAGACTTTATTCTGGGAGCCATGGGGAACCTCTGAAGGTTTCTATGCAGGGAGGCGTGTGGTCAGCACAGCAAGAGGCAGTCACTACACTTGGTATGAAAGCATGGAGTAGTATATAGAATCATTGAATACTCATATTGTACACTGGAGACTATTAGGACACTGTTAATTATACTTCAATTTAATAAAAAGAGTTTGAGGGAGTTTCTGGAGCCACACTGCTTTCCTCAGATACCAGCACCATCACTTTACTGGTTGTGACCCTCAGGCCAGTTAACCTCCATGTGTCTTAATTGGTAGAATGGGAAATGATGGTAATAATAATGATAATATCTATTGCACAGGAGTGGAGAAGATTAAGTTAATTCAGGGAGAGTACCAGGCCCCAGAGGAGGTTTTCAGTCATTGCTTCTGCTGCCATCCTGCCTCAATGATCATTCCGGCTACTGGGGAGAGAATGGTCCAGAATGGGAGAACCTGGTGGTAGAGTGCTAGGTGTTTGGGCAGGAGATGGTGTCCTGTGCCTAGGTGGATCGCTGTGAAGTTTGGGTCAGCTGCTGTCGTGGTCGCTGGGACCTTCACTCTGAATATCTCCACCATGGTCATCATCATCTCTTCTGCCCTCCTTTATTCCAGGCCTTCAAGAGTGCACTGATGAGCTCCTACTGGTGCTCGGGGAAAGGGGACGTAATCGATGACTGGTGCAGATGTGACCTCAGCGCCTTTGATGCCAATGGGCTCCCCAACTGCAGCCCCCTCCCGCAGCCCGTGTACGTATGTATGGTCCCTCTTCCTTTGGCCACCCCATTCCATGGACTCAGAGTTCTATCCTTCCAGCCCAGGCCATGGCTTGCTTCTGTTTCCAGAGCATGTCACCAGATCCCTGAAGTCTCTGGAACCTACCTCTTTGAGAAAGTAGGAAGTTTTGGTGGAATAGAAATCAGCTTTTTTAAGTGATGCCCTGGGTTTATGTTTACTTCTTCACTCATCTGTTCAGAAAGGGTTTACTGGGCACTGAGTACTGGTGGAAATTGGGGCCACTGAGAAAAAGAGAGCATAGAAACTTTTCGAAGAAATGTCATTTCATTTATTCATTCCTTGAACACATAATTTTTGAACACCTGCTATGTGTCAGACACTGGGAATTCATCAGTGAACAAGATAGTCTGTGCACTTGGAGTTGACCATTTAGTGAGGGGACAGCTATCAAAGCAAAAACAGGAAAAAATGATACAGTTTAAAAAGTTGATAAAAATATGAAAGAAAAATAGAAGTGTTAGAAGAGAGAAGAATGGGAGTTGGTATGTTCGTTGGAAGGGAGGGAGTTAGGGAAGTCTCTCTGAAAAGAGTAGTTTTCCGATGACAAATGGCACCAGTCATGGTTCAGGCAAATGGAAGAGCACATGTGAAAGCCCTGACATGGTAAATTGACCATTTGAGGCCACTAAAGGAGGCCATCTTGACTGATGGAGTAGGTTTAAGACAGAAAATGCTGTGAGGAGCATAGGAGAGTGAGGCAGGAGCCAATATGGAGGGACCAGAGTCTTTTAACACCCCTCTGTGTGTGTGTTGGGGAGATTACACTGTAAGATAGTTCTTGAAGAGGTACTATATTGCATAGTGGAAAGAGAGAAGGAATCTGGGCTGGGTAAAAGCAAAATTACTACCATCATGGTTCTGTCTCCAACTTGCTGGGTGATTTTTTGCAAATAATTTTCCTTTTCTGGGCCTTACTTTCCCATCTTTGAAATGAGGTGATTGCACTTCCCAGCCTCGAAGCATCTTTCCAGTTATAACCTTCAATCATTCTGCTCTGTCTTAGCATGTAAAAGGATTTTCTGGGACTCCTACCCTCTCTGAGGAAGTATTGATTTAAGGATATTAAAGAGTTGACTGATCTATTGGATTGGAAAGAATGACAAGAGGGTTGAGGCTACTGTGTTTGAAGGCATCGTCAATTTAATTGATGATGAGGCACTGCTGAGAATACGGTTTAGACAAGTGGAAAGTTAATCAGTTTTCTGTGAGCATGTATTGTGGGCTTGGATTAATTTATTGGATCCTACATTGATCCTGAAAGGTAGCTCTTCTCAACCCTGCTTTATGGACAAGGAAGGGGAGCCTGAAAGAGGTGTAATGAATTGCTAGGGTCCATACAAAGGCTTGTTAGTGGGGCAAAACAGGACTTGAGCCTGAATCCTGTGCTTTTCATCTTGAGACATGCAGACTCTTTGGGGGAGCAGACTGTACTGCTGGAGAACAACCAGCCTTCCCTGTCACCCTTTCTAGGCTTCGTCTGTCCCCAACAGTAGAGCCATCCAGCACGGTCGTCTCCTTGGAGTGGGTGGACGTTCAACCAGCAATTGGGACCAAGGTCTCGGACTATATTCTGCAGCACAAGAAAGTGGATGAGTACACAGATACGGACCTCTACACAGGTAAGTACGAAGCCTGTGACTTCCCATTTTGTTGGGATAGTGTGACAGAGGAGAGAAATGGATTTTCCAAATGCCTTTGGAGACTTACTCTCATCTGACATGGGAAGGCATTTGAGGTTTCATTGTTTAGTGATTGCCACCTGATGCCCAGGCCTGTGGGGTTCTTCTTGTTTGTTTTTTTTTTTGTTTTATGATTTTCAGTAGGGAATGATAGTAAATTGTAACAAACTTTCTGATTGAGTTCAACCCTCAAAGTCCTATATCAAAGGGTTAGTTAATTCAGAAGAGGATTTAACCTTTTCTGCTTGGAAAGGCCTACATGTCACATATTTGAATACCTGAGTCTGAAATATATTCTCTCTAGGACTGAAGTCAAGAAAATGAAGGAATTGCCTTTTCTAGCGAGAGTGAGACCTATTATCTCTAGTGAGACGGTTTTGTATTCAGTGCTGAGGAAGAGGGATTTGGAAATGATTCAGGACACTGGAAAAGATGAGAAAAGGGACTTTTAAGAGAGCTCTGCTAGGTTGTAACTCCTGAGGGCTCTCCCTGAGGAGAATGTCTGAGAGAAGTTCTGAATGTTGGATATAGCCAAGAAGCTATGTCGTCCTGGAGCTGGGCTCTGTGGGGGCTGGTGTTGCTTTAAGGCAGCCTGGGAATCTGGGTCTGTGGTAGTCAGCCTGGTGCTGGGGCCAAGGGGTGCCCGGGCCACAGGGACAACCCCTGGGCCTGTTGGAACTGGCAGGCACCAGGACGGTATGGGAGCCTGGTGCCATGGAAGCTTCTGGAGCCTTGATAGCTGGTGGTCCTAGCTGGGGACCTAGCATCTTAAGAGTCTGCTGGGAGCCACCTATATCCAAGGGAGTTGGCCCGGTGCTGGAACAGGGCAGCTACAGGGTTTCTAGGGAAGTCAGGGACACACTTCTCTCTCCTTCCACAGGGAGGATTAGGATAGTGGATCTGTCTTTCTTAACCTGCTTACCATAGGTTTTCCTACTTTTTGTGCTTCACCCAGGTGCTATAATATAAAATCCCTTACCCAGAAACCTTTGTTCTGTGGAAGTATTTGTCTGCATGGATAGTTGTTGAAATTGATTATGGGGAATGAGGGGCGAAGGAACAAATGCCGTTATTTTTCTAACTTCACCTGGTTTTAGAGATCAAGTAAGTGAGTCCCAAAGAGGTGTGTGACTTTCCCAAAGTCCTACAACCAGTATCTGGTAAAGCCAGGCTTTACAATCAGGTTCTACTCCCAGCAAGTGCTCGTTCTTTAGGTACCATCATACTTAATGACGAAAAACTAAATGTTTGTTTGCTGAGAGATTTTTGTTTTGTTTTAATTAGAAATGGATTTTTAATTTTCTGAGTCTATTGAAATGATCATACAATTTATGTTTCTTAGTTTGTTTAATATGATAAATTGCATTAAAAATATGATAAATTGCATTGATCGATTTCCAAATGATAAAAAAAACTTACATTCCCAGAGTAAATAAATCTCATGTGGTCATGATGCATTATCTTTTTTAATACATTGTTGGATGTGATGTGTTAAAATTTTGTTCAGAATTTTTGCATCTGTTTGTGAGAGATTCTGATCTGTAGTTTTCTTGTGATACTTTCATCTGTTTTCATTATCAGGGTCAGTTCTGGCCACAGAAAGTAAATTGCAAAATATTTCCCCCCTTTTCTGTTTTCTAAAAGAATTTGGGTAGAATTAACAATATTTCTTCCTTAATTATTTAGTAGAATTCACCAGTAAAATAATCTGGGTTTAGAGTTTTCCCTGTAAGAAGGTTTTAACTACCAGTTTAATTGTCTGATTAGATATAGAGTTATTCAGGTCGAGGCTTGTATGTTTGAAGGAATTTGCCAATTTCATATAAGTTACAGAATTTACTGGCAAGAAGTTGTTTGTAACATTCTATAATTATTCTTTTAATATCTGTGGAAAGTATAGTGATATCACTGTCTCATTCTGGATTTTGGTAGTTTACCTTATCTTTCTTTTATTTTCTGACTGATCTGACTAGAAGGTTATGTAATTTATTTACCTTTTCAAACCAATCAACTTTCATTTAATCAGTTTTCACTATTGTTTTCTGTTTCACTGAGTTCTGTTGGGATCTTTGTTATTTCTTTTCTTTGGCCGACTTTGGATTTAGTTCACTCCTCTTTTTTCCAGATTTTTAAGGTAGTAGGTGAAGTTGTTGATTTGACATTTTTCTTGTAATATAAGTATTCCCCTTAACTACTGCTTTAGTGGTTTACCTATGTTTGATAAGTTTTCGTTTTCATTTTCATTCAGTTCAAAATACGTTTTAATTTCCCTTTTGTTTTCTTCTTTGATTTATGGGTTCTTTACTGTAATTTATTTAACGGTACTTATTTTCCAAATATTTGGGAATTTTACAGACATCTTTTTGTTTTTGCATTTTGGTTTGATTTCACAATGTCAAAGAACTTAATTTTTATGACTTTAATCATTTTTAATCTATTGAGATTGCTTTTATGGGCCTGAATCTGGCCTGTCCATTTTAAGAGAACGTATATTCTTCTATTTGTGAATGGGATATTAATATAAATGCCAACCAGATCAAACTGGTTATGTGTCTCAAGTCTTCTAAACGCTTTCTGATTTTCTGTTTTGTTGTATCAATACTTGAGAGAGTGGTATTGAAACCTCTGACAATAATTACAGATTTACCTGTTTCTTCCTATAGGTCTATCAGTTCTTACTCCATGTATTTTGAAGCTCTCTTATTAAGGGCACAAACATTTGGAATCACTAGATCCCCTTGATGAATTGATCCCTTCATTACTGTGAAAATGTTGTCTGGATCCTTGTTATTTGCTCTAAAATCTGTCTTGTTATTGATACAACTACTCCAGCTTTCTTCCAGTTAGCGTTAGATGCTTCTAACGTTTTCCATTCTTTTACTTTTACATTATTTGTGTCTTTATATTTAAAATGTATTTCTTATAGCCAACATATATGTAGATCTTTTTAATTCTTTTTTTTTAATCCTGTCTGATATTATTACCTTTAACTTGGACTATATTTAGACTGTCCATATTTAATGTGTTATTTTTGTAGTCAATATAAGTTTATTGTCTTGCTACTTGTTTTCTGTTGTCCTATCTTTCTTTGTTCCCTTTTTTTTTATCTTTTTTTTTTGGATTGAGTGTTTTTATGATTCCATTTTATCTCTTTTGTTGACTTATTAACTATGAATGTTTTAAATTTTATTTTAGTGGTTGGTTTAGTGTTTACATATGCATATCCAACTTATTACAGTATACCTTTAAAGCTATTATTCCACTTTATAGTATGGGAACCTTATAATAGTATACTTTTATTTCTCTCCTCCTAGCCTTTACTGTATTGTCATATATTTTGCATTATATATATATATGTGTGTGTGTGTGTGTTTCATAATTCTATGTTATTGCTTTCCCCTAAATAATAAATTATCTTTTAAAAGATGTTTAATAAGAAAAATATTTTATTTTTTAAGAAAATTAATTTTACTTTTTAAGAAAAATAATTTTGTGTATTTACTCAGGTAGTTACCATTTTTGCTGCTCATTATTCCTTCACATACCTATTTTCATGTGATTTCATTGTTCTGTCTGAAGGATGTCTTTTTCTATTTCTTGTATTTCAGATCTATTAGTGATCGATTCTTTCAGCTTTTCTTTTAGAAGTTATTGCTGGGTACAGAATTCTAGCTTGACAGACTTTTTTTTTAGTAATTTAAAAGTGTTGCTCCTCTGTCTTGGTTGCATGGTTTGCATTGAGAACAATCTGCTTTATTCCTATCTTTGTTCCCCTGTACATACATACCATTTTTGTCCTGTGGCTCCTTCTAGGATCTTCTATTTAATATCAATTTTGAGCAATTGTATTCTTTTCTTGTGCTTGAGGCTCATTGAGTTTCTTGGTTGTGTGGATTTGTAATTCTATCATATTTGGAAATTTGGGGCCATTATTTAAAATATATATATATATTTTTTTTTTCTTCCTGACCATCCTTCTTCTCCTTTAGTGATTCCAATTAGATGTATTTTTGCCCATGTGAAGTGATCCTTTT
This sequence comes from Lontra canadensis, assembly GCF_010015895.1. Taxonomy (NCBI): domain Eukaryota; kingdom Metazoa; phylum Chordata; class Mammalia; order Carnivora; family Mustelidae; genus Lontra; species Lontra canadensis. The sequence goes on along the minus strand of NW_022631024.1, from coordinate 4,052,011 downwards.
TTTATTTTTTCTAATTATTTCTTCTTCCTTTTGTTTCATTTTGGATAGTTTCTAGCACTATGTCTTCAGTACCTTCTGCAAAGTCTAACCTGTTGTTAACCCCATCTGGTGAATTTTTCATCTCAGACATTATAATTTTCATCTTTAGAAGTTCAATTTGGGTCTTGTTAATATATCACATACCTTAACATTTTTGACATATGGAGTGGAGTCAGAAGTGTTTTAATGTCTTTATATGCTAATTCTAACATCTGGGTTGGTTTGAATGGATTGGTTTCTCTCCTCATTATGGATTGCATTTTCCTGCTTCTTTATATGCCAGGTAATTTTTGACTGAATGCCAGACATTTTGATTTTTTCCTTGTTGGGTGCTGGGTATTTTTGTATTCCTATAAATATTTTTGAACTTTGCTCTGGGACACAGTTAAGTTTCTTGGAAATAGTTTTATTCTTTTGGGTCTCACTTCTAAGATTTGTTAGGTGGAGCCAGAGCAGTGTTTAGTCTAGGGCTAATTATTTCCTACTACTGAGGCTAGACCTTTCTATGTGCTCCACACAATGGCCTGTGAATTATGAGATTTTCCAGTATGACTGGTAGGAACAGGCACTATTTTTGGCCCCTACATGAGCACTTGGCACTGTTCCATCTAATCCTCTTGAGGTGGTAGTTTCCTCACTTACATTCATCAGTCTGTACTGTGCTGAATATCGAAACAGGACCCTCCACAGATCTCTTCAATTTTCTCTTTGTGTAGCTCTGTCTTCTTCATTCCTCTATCCCTACAGTCATTGTGGTCTCTCCAGACTGAGAACTCTTGTCTTCCCAGTGTAGAGAATTGTACATGAGTATATATATAATATCCCTCTCTCTGCACCATGACCTGGAAACCCTTTAAAAGCAATAATCTGGGGAAATTTTAGGGCTCACATAATTTGTTTCCCATCTTTCAGCATCTCTGCCCTTTGTTGCCTGAATTTCAGTATGAACTTTTTTTTTTAAGTACTATTCTCTTTTCTTTGTTAGTTTCTTTGTCTAGGCAGTTGGAGAAATGAATCTAGTCCCTGTTTCTCCATCTAATCCAGAAACGGAAATCCTCTTGATTTCCTCTTGTTTCTCTTGATTACCCAGGAACCAGAGCTCTGATCCAAGCATTACCTTTTTAATTTTTTTTAACAGAGATAAAATTTACTTATTTTTAGGTAATGTGCTGAGGTCACCCATACAGATATCACCTCTTTTTCTTCTTCTTTCAAAAGTTTGAAGGTGATGACATAGCTACCTCCATCTTTACAGATTGTAATCCTTTCTTGTATGACTTGACTTTCATTCTTTCCACTGTTCAATGCTTAAATTTTTTAAAGGACAGTTTTAAAGGGCAATGACTCTTGTGTCTTTAGGACTTGCAATCCTCCCATAAGGCCTGACATACATAGATTTTCAAAGTTGAATGAATTGGTCTATGGGTAGCTATTGAAATCTACATTTGTATGTATAAGTATATAGATATATAGATATAGTTATTTTAAGTGTACAACTATGACATTAGCTCCTTAAGTGTTGTGTGACCTAAGAGGGTCTTATGTAGCCCTACAGGCTAGCTGAATACATCATAAGACTTCTGAAAAGTGTGATGATCAACTGAGGCTATGGATGATTGGGGGTATCTATCTGAAGCAAAAACCACATTTATAAATGTATTTATTTATTTTTGCCTCTATACCATCTTTACCATGTCTCAGACATCTGAAAAGTTCAGTCAGCACATATTTAAGTATTTCAGCACAGGGGTGCCTAGGCAGCTCAGTTGGTTGGGTGCCCGATTCTTGATTTTGGCTCAGGAGTGATCTCGTGTCCATGGGATCAGTAGGCTCCACGCTCACCAGGAACCTGCTTGAGATTCTCTTCTTCTCCCTCTGCCCCTCCCCCTGCTTTCTTTCTTTCTCTCTCTCTGTCTCTGAAACAAGGAAATACAGTCCAGATAAATAAATCTGTTCAATTGATTGAGTTCTATCTTAGAAGTTATAAGTCTAATGAGGGAATATGGGCTTTGAAAAAACATGACTCTGTTTTCGGTTTCCACCACTCAGCACGGAGAGATCTAGGGGTAGTCATAATCTTTTCTAGTTCTCGGTTTCCTTATCCATGGAATGGGAGAGAGAACACTCAACAAGTTGCCTTGAGGGTCAAATATAGCATAGTTCTTGGGAAAGTATAGGTACTAATAAATTTTAGTCACTTCTCATTTCCATGAATTTAAAAAAAATGAAAGGAAAATTAAATGTTAGGAAGAAAACAGCAAAGTATTTAAGACTTGTTTTGGATAGAGAGGGAGGATTACTCACAGATTTGGCCAGGTGAGGCCAGAAAGGGGAAATTTGGGTTTTCTCCTTTGATCTCTGGATTTTTGCCAATAGCTGAGTCCAGGGCTGGAAATGTTTATTTATTTGCAGGCTCACAAGTGTGTGTGTGTACAGATCTACATGCATACATACTTGTTCTCTCTCTTTCTCGCTTTCACTCTCTCTCACGCGCACACACACAAGCGCACACACTTTATTGCTGCCATCTGTTCAACATCCTTTTGAACTAGCTGTTGAAATGCTCACTCTCCCTCTCTGTCTCCTTCCCTGCCCCCCATCCCTGAGTTTGGCGCTCTCTCTTTGTTTCTTTCAGAGAAGCCATTGCACTGTCGGTTCTGGGACTCTATTGGGAAAGCCAAACATAAGTAGCCTCCTGTTCCAGTTGTTTTGAGCAGAAATGGGGCTTGTTTTGGGGGGGTGACTAAATTCCCCACATGCTAATCTGTCATCGATATTAAAAACAGACGTCTGGTTCTCCCGCTTGGCCTCATCAGAGCAATTGGCATAGGTTTCAGCCTTTTGGGCAGGGGTAGAGACAGGGGGTGGGAATATGAAGTGGGGGCTGAGACACAGCAGATTTAATAAAGCCAAATCCCCTGATTGACTTATGAAGAAACCAGCTGGGGAGGGGTGGGGACATGCCTGGAGGTCACACATAGGATGAGTTAGTGGTAGAGTTAAAGATAGAATGGGGACTCTGGTTTCTCTTCGTGCATTCCCTGCCAAATACAGCCATCTTTCTCCTAGTGCATCTTCTCTCTAGTTTCCTATGCTCTTGTTGAGAATAAACCTAACCGAGAGGCAGAGGGAAACTAGGGTATATAGGTCATCTGTCTGTCTGGGCATGATGAAGTAATTAGCCACCTGATGGCAGCTGGAGGGCTCTGACCTTCTAGGGAATGCAGCCTCTCAGACTCCTCACTTCTTGGCTACTTTCATATATGTTGGCTTCCATAAACCCTGAAAGTTAAGAGTAGGACCACAGACATTGAGTCTGACTCCCTCATTATAAGGATCAGAAGAGTGAAGGGAGGAAGCAGAAAGGTCTCACTCACTCTCATAATCTCCCATCACACTCCCCTGCATTTTCTTTGGTAATCTGCTGGATTTTTTTTTTTTTTTAACCTTTTGAAAATCGGAGACTTCTGTCTTACCATGGGCTTTCCAACTTCAACTTGTTTGTTTCAGGGCTGGAAGCCCAGTGGACTCTGTTGGCCCCCACAGAGGCAGCAGGCCCTCTCCACCATCCCCCCAACCTCCTCATGGAAGGCAGCAACATGTGGAGCTGGTCAGTGCCCCTTTCTGTCCTGGCATCTGGGATCCTGCTGGGCTGTTCCCCAACTGATCGATACCAGGCTTCCCTTCTGCCAGCTCTCAGCTTTTGTCTGTGTCTCCTCCTTTCTCTGTCCTTTCTGACTCACTATCTCTCTCTCCTTCTTTTCCTTCCTCTATGTATATCTCCTTTTGATATCTTTCACCCTGTCTCTACCTTTGTCTTTTTTACTTTATGTCATCTTCTGTCTCTCACCCCATCTTCTTTTGTGTTTGTCTCTCTGAACTGACTTAGGTATGAGCTGCTCATCTAGAGTCATCTGTCTGGGCCAAGAATGACGTCCAGAATGGTGAGAAGACACCTCTGTCCACCCCAACCAATTCTGTATCCTCTTCCTCCCTGTTTCCATTAAGTCTAATCTACAAATGATAGACACCCCCACCCACACACACCTCATCCCATCTTAGACCTTAGACTGAAGATCTTCTCAGGGAAAGGCAAGCAGTTAGGGAGGTGGATTTGTGTGGGGGAATAACTGAAGGCAAGGGACAGCATGGCCCTAATTTCCCTAGGAGCTGAGAGGACCATGAGGGCAGCAGCTGTGATGGAGCTGTTGATAAAATACTGTGGAAATTATTTATAGCTCCTCAAGCAGCGCGAGCCGTGGCTTAGCCGTACCCTTTGTCTGAGAATCTAGAGGGGCCCTCACCCGTCTGCCTTCTGCCGGCCCTGGACCAGCTTGAGGGAGGTGATGTCATTGGAGACTGGGCCTCATTCCCTCAGCTAGAGTGGAGGAGGGGGGGGATGAAGGAAATATGTTTTACAGGGTGAGGTACAAACCGACATGACTGCAAACATCTGGAACTGATATTAGGTCCTCAGAAAATGTTTCTGTCACTCCAGCTGCTCTTCGGATGAGAGCTTTCTAAAGTCAAGCACCTCCAAAGGGAAAAGGTACTTGGAGGGTCTTAGTTCTCTCCATTCCCGTATGCCACCCAGCCTGCTTTCTGTATCAGAGTATTTTACAGTTCATAAAGTACACTTGTTCATCCCATTGGTGTATATGGAGATCTTACAGGGATCCAGGTACTGCAGAACATGCTGGGTATGGAAGGGTAATAAGATAGGCGTGATTCCTGTCCTTAGGGATCTTTTACTCAATTCGGGTAGAGATAGAATATAGCAAGAATCCAGCGTGCTAGGTGTTGAGATCATTCAGATGCTCTAAGAGCACAAAATAGGGGCTTCAGACTCAGTCCAGTGGTATCAGTAACGGCTGACCAGAGGAAGTGAGGCAACTGTTTGAGATTCTGGCCCCACTTATGATCGCATTTATGAGTTGTATGCGCCTTTCTGTATACTGTTCCATTTCCCTCATGATACAGGGTAAGAGACACTCTTTTACCTCTCTAGAATTAGTTCATTTATTCACATGGCATTTCCTAAATTCTTAGGAAACTTTACTTACTAATTACCTCCCTGTATTTTATATTCCCAGTCTCTATTCCTTCAGTAGATTATTTTTACCATAATTTAAATATGCTCATAGGTTTTTCTTCCTAAGGAAACAAAATGGTCCATCTTACACAATCAATACAATATGTTTCTCTCCCCTTCTTAGTAAACATACTTTTGAAAGTAGAGTCTGTAGTGGTTGACCCCATTTCTTCACTTTCTACCCCTTCCTCACCTCCCTTCACTTCACTCTGTCTCCGCTACTACCAAGTTACTGACATATTTTTCTCTGCAAAGGTCTGTGACTCCCATGTCATTAAATCCAAGGACTTGGTTTTTTGTTTTTGTTTTTGTTTTTGTCATAAACTTACTTGATATTTTCAGTCATTCTTTGGGGTTGGCTATCCTCTTCTGAAACCTTGGCTTTTCTTGCTTTCTTTGGTCCCACGCTCCTGGTTTTCAACTAGCCTCTCTGACTCCAGCTCAGCCTGCCTTGCTGGGTCCTCCAGTTTGCTCTTTAAATCTTATAGTCCTTAGACCTTGGTCTTCTAGCTTCTCTTCTTAATTTAAACTGTCTCTAGGCTACCACATCCACCCCATTGTTAAAATCAGTACATTCGCTGCTCTTACATTTGCATTTCCATCTCATACTTCTGAGCTCTCTACCCATATCTAGCTAACTAAAGGCATGTGCAGTTTGATGTCTCACAAACAATCCAAACTCAACCAATCCAAAACTGAGCTTGTTACCATCTCCCCACAGATGTGCTCCTGTCCCAGTGTTCATTTACTCTCTGTAACTCCTACCACTGTAAACTGAGTCCCTTGAAGCAGAACTCCAAGGTTAAATTCTTTTCTCTTGTTCATCCTCATATTCAATTCATAACCAAGTTATTTTGCTTTGATTTCCAGCTTTTTCTTCCACCTTTATTGAGGTATAATTGATATGTAATGTTGTCTTTTATTATACTCCTTCTTTTCCTACTGCCTGTTGTAAGCCACCATCATCTCTTCCTTCATCATCTACCTTCTGACTAGTTTTCATATTAGCCACTTTTTATCCCCTTCAGTTCTCAGTTCTAAAGCCAGAGCTACCCTTCAAAATACAACTTTTGATCATAGTCAGTACCTATCACAGTGCCTGGCTTACCATGGTTGTTCAATTAACACTTGATGAACAGATACCTGATTTATAATACTACTCTCCTGACTTAAACCTTTAAGAGCTTTCCATAACTCTTCTAACTGAATGAAAAAAATGACATGGCCTACAAGGTTATGAATAATTTTTCTTGCCTCCTTCTCTGGTCTTCTATCTATTCTTGATATCACCAATTTTCCTTCCCACTGGGGTCTGTACACTCAGATCTCAGCTTAAATGTCACTTATCTAAATCCTTAGAACCTGTTTGACCCTCTCATTGATTATGTGAACTTTTAGCATTTAATATTCCCTTGGTAGCACTTATTACAATTATAATGAATGGTTTTGACTGGGGGGATGGGCTTAACATTCACTTTTCTCACTAGAATATTAGCTCTTCCAAAGCAGAATTATGTTCCTCTTTTTCATCACTCCATCCCCAGGGCCTAGTAAAATGGATAGTAGGCACCTAAAGACCTGAAGTGTGAGCAGGAAATAGTGAGATGAAGTGAAGATTGAGGGGAGGATGAGTGGGGAGAATATTCCAGGTATAGGGAAAAGCATGTGCCGTAGCCTGAAGGAATAAAAGGGTGATGTGGCTGGAGTTTAAATTTTGCGTGGTAGAACTAAAGGAGACAACAGAAGGGGTGAGATTATGGTGAGTTGTTTAAGGCATGCTAAAGAATGTATGTTTTTTTTTTTTTACCCTGGCTGCTCTATGGAAAATGAATTGAACCACCTTTGAATCTAGTGTCTTATCTTATCCACAAATTAATCCTACCAAGCAGGAGGGAATTATTATCTCCATTTATAGGTGAGGGAATTGAAGATCAGGCTTGTGAAGTTGGTAGTTGAAGGTCCAGCTTCTAAGAAGAGTGGGGTCATGAATTGAACTTTGGACTTTTGATCATTTAATCTACATTTTTTTTCCCATTTCTCACTGCCATTGTATTACAAGTTAGAGGCAAGAAGCCAGGATAACTGAGTTCTCCTGGGGAGTCTGGAGTCAGGTGAACCCAAGCCCTTGATCTCAACTTACATGACTCCAGAGATGTACCCCAAATCTTTACCTTGAGAGACATGACTCATTAGTCAGGGCAAAGAAGGTCAATGGCAGGAAGTTCATGAAGACTGGGGATGGAATTGGTGGAATAATCCAAGCCTGGAGAATTCTAAGCGCACATGGTATAAGACTCAGGACCTCACCTCAGCTAGCTCATTCTATGCTGTATTCCTAGTGCCAAAACTATAAATTATGCAGTTATCAGAAGTCATAAAGCAAAACAATCAAACCATAAGTGAAGTAGAAAAATATCCAATATAAAGAGAGCCCAAGCAAGCATGAAGCAAGAGGAGTAGCATTTATTAAGCACCTTTTCTACACCAGGAACTTTGTAGGTGTTGTAGGAAGTTCAAAAGGAAGAGAGAACCGGCATCAGTGGAGCATTTATATACCAAGGACTCATGTATGACTATTACTCATCAGAATTGTTCTGAAAAGTAGTTATTATCATTATAGCACAGATAGGAAATTCAAGGTTCAGGGGGACAGAAGCACTTGCCTGGGATATCTAGTTATTAAGTGAGAGTTAGGATTTGAGTCTAATTCTTGCTCAGAAGTCCATGTTCTTTATCTCTACTCCTGGTAGAGATACCTTCCAAGGAATCCTTGAAGGGAGAAGGATGATGATGATTATCACTACTACTACTACTACAATTATTATTTTAATGAAAGAAAGGGAAGGCATATATAATGAAAAAGAAATAAAAATTTTTTATTACAGATGTGGAGGAGGACTGAGCATTATTTTCAAGGCAGAAGTCATGGTACAACATAAGCCGTGAGCTACTTGGATTATATCCTGGGCCGGGGACTGCGGGTCGACCTGTTTTATACATTGGGTTCAGATGTGCTACCATCATGTGCATATGATGCATCACACCTTAGGAAGATCAGATCTGGCTCTTCTGCAGCAGTTGAACCTCTCCAGGGGAGCTTTGGGCCTGTAGCACAAGGAGACAAGGGGTACTGAAACTGAGATCCAGTGAACACACTCAGCTGACCGAACCTAAAGAGAGCGCAAAATCAAATGTTGGTGAGATTGAATTCTCCTCTTATGTCTCACCCAGAATTAGCCGCATAGACAACTGCCTTGATGATTATGTTCATAGGTGGGGCTTTTCTCCACATGCTAAGTTGATACTAGTGGCTCATATTTTTAAAATTTATTTCTAGCTAACTGATAATTATGGATTATCTATCATATGCCATAGTTGGTTCCAGGCACTGGGGAAATGCTAGAGACGGTTAGTTTTGTATTAGTTAACTATAATTCAGAGTAGAGGACATGTATCCGTCCTATTTTTGGTTTGGTTTGGTTTTTCATTTTGATTAATCTAAAAACAGAGCCTGACCAAGGAATGGGAGCAGGTAGTTTACTAGGTAGGGACACACAGGAAGCACTTACGATGGAGCTTGGACAGGGCCACCCAAAGGAGAGAAAACCAGTACAGGTGTGTTCACAAGGTTATTGAGGTAATATAGGCTCTAGTCCCTTGGCACCTCCTGAGGAGGAAACAAATGTCTCCTGGAATTGCTGCCAGAATTAAGCATGCAAAGCAGGAGTATGTCTGCTCTGGCTCCCTACCTGTTGTTTGAAGATTTCCATTTGTTACACTTCTGGACTGTGCTTGCCCATATGAGCCAATGCCCATGGCATCAGGGAGGACATCAGGGCCAGAAGCAGAAAGGCACACCTGCTGTGTACTCGAGGGGGAGCACCAAAGGGTGAGTCTGCGCTCAGAGTGGAACTGTCTTTTGCATTTGAAGCCAAAATCAGAGACTAGGGTTGTGTGATCACCCCAAAAGGAATCTTTTCTATACTCATTCAGAAAATATGTATATTGGACAACACATTTGCCAGTCACATTGCTGGGTAAGCAAGTACTGTCCCTTCTTTCTTGGAGTGCTCCATCTGGGGAGAGAGATGATAAAATGGACAACCACATGATAATATGGTAAAAATGAAATATGACTAAGTAAAAGTTACAGTGGAAGAAAGATTGGTTTGGGTTGGGGAACTGGAGATCAATGGGGCCGTCATGAAAAGAGTGGCCACTGACCTCAGCCTGAAAGGATGAGAAGAGTTTCAGTAGTAGAAATGAGTAAGGGGAAATCCAGATGAGGAAAGAGTGGTAACAAAGACATGAAGATAAAGAAGGGTGCCTTGAGGAACATGAGAACATGACAGAGACTGAAGTTTGAGGTCAAGTGAATGAGTGCCTTAAAGGCCAGGCTGATTATTTGGACTCTCTTCTCTGGGCAGTAGAGAGTGATGGAAGGTACTTATGGGTCTAAATTGTGATTGAAATACACCTTCTCATTGGCAGTTAAGAATGGCTAGGTGCAGGTGAGGTATCATGGGTGGTTGTATTGGGCCAACCGCCCCCCTCCCCCCAGTCTGGGCTTACACAAGGTGTTGGCAGCAGAACTGAGGTTCTAATTTGGACAAGTGGGATGAAGGTAAAGATCCAAAGCAGGTTAGTTCCCTCCAGACATTCTCTGCCTTTGACGTCCACATGGAGAATGGCATTAGCATTCTATTCCACCAACCAGGACAGTTTGATAATTTTTATTAATGTGTGGCCCAGTGAGTTTCCTCAGCCATCATCCATCAAACACTGCATCGTGCCTTCAACAGCAGCCCACACCCAGCGCCTCGGAAGCCCATATATCATACCTCGAGTCAGGGAAGCAGACTCCCTTTTATCTTTCTTGCAAAAGCACAGATGTTTGGAATGCCAGTAAATGCACCCAGCCTTCTCTAGGGTTCAAGCACAGCTTCTCCCTAGATGACCTCTTTGGAATTCTCATTCCCAGTGCATTCTGGGCAGACAAGCTTTTCTTTTGTTCCTTTAGAACTGCTTCTGCCTCACTCTTCCAACCCTTGTGTCACAACCAATACATTTATGCGGCCACATCTGCCTTGTCCCAACCGCCTGAGGCTGTTTGCAAAGCAGATGTTAATCAGCATCTGAAAAATTTTATACCTTGATATCCTGATGCATGCCTTATTTTTAGACTTCCCTCATATCCGCCCCCCCCCCCGCCCCCCTGCTTTATCAGCTGAAGAAAGAAAGGAAACTTACCAATGGCTGGATTGCAGGAGAAATGATCTGACACCAAGGTCCTGTGTGATGTTGGGACTCTCCTCTGTGGGCCTCATTTTCCAGGTCTCTAAAATGAGGTGGTTGAAACTGATCACCTCTGAGGCCTTTCTGTCTTTGAAGTTTTATGATTTCATGCCTCTAAGGTATTAAATGTATATACTATCCTTTCTTCTTTTATTCACTTTTGGCAGGGTACCTTTGTTTGTTTTTAGAAATTTCTATGGAAGTGTACCATTCATGCACAAGAAGTATACTAATCATAAGTATGTATCTTGGTGCATTTTCACAAGTGAACGCAGTCCCTCCTGGGAACGCAGATCAAGAAACAGAACATTGTGATCCTCCCAGAAGCTCACCTGTGTTTCTATTCAGGCATTCACCCTTTCCTTAAGGGTAAATCTCTGTTCTTACTTTTATTTTATTTTATTTTATTTTTAATTTTTTTCTTTATTTTATTAGTCTACAGACTATTTTGCGCTTTTTTTTAAAAAGCTATATATAAAACATGCAGTATCTATTCTTTTGAGTCTGGGTTCTTTTGCTCATATTGTGAGATTCATTCATATTGTTGGGGGAGTTGTAGTTTATTATCATTCATCTTCTTCTCAAGGGAAGCTGTCATTGTAAAAACTGGCCGCAGTTTTTGTATGTATAGACCATAAGTTACATTGGAGCTGAACTTTTCTGTCTGAGAAAGCTCTTGTAGGTGGTGTCTCTTAAATATATGAAGCTAAGTCCGGTTGTGATTACTCCAGGAGAAGGATTTAATGGGGGACATTTTGTGGCCTGAAAAAGGCTACCCTCTCCGTGACATTTCATACATAGCACTCAAGAGGAGCAACTTTGAATATTTGATTTTAAATCGAGCGCTGCTGGAAATGAGTGGAAGATCCTGACCACCTCCCCTTGTGCCGTGTAGAACCTAAGGTGAGGTGAGGTGAGATGGTCTCAGCATGTAGGGGAGCTCTGCATGAGGGAAGACCAATCTGGTGTGTCAGGTTCAAGTCACAGCATGTGCAGCCCCATTGGCATAGTAGGCATGACCCGAGAATTAGAAATGAAACGTAGTCTAAAGAGTTGTAGGCTTGGGAGCCCACACCCAGACCTCTTGTGGCTGAAGAGTGTGGTGGAGGGAGGACCACTGTGGTCCATGTCAGACAACGTGTCTGTCACCCTCCTCCCCACCGTGGTCTGGCATAGAGCCTTTTTGAGCACCTGCTTTCCAAAGTAGCATCCCGTCGTGGTGGTAGGAATCGCAGGCAAGGAAGGAAGGGGGCCTCCTGGGGACCTGATCTTTTTCTCCCTTCTCTTTCCACAATTCTTTTACAATCCAAGGGCAGAGGAGTGAACTCAAGTGGACACTAGATTTCTCAGGAATGTGTGCATGTGGGTCTAAGACAGCAATTATTCCAAATGTTAAAAGAAGGGCTTGCAGTCCAAGTTGAGGAGGTGGTCTGTAGGGCATTCATTCATTCAGCTTTTGTTTTATTGAGTTTCTTTTAGCTGTCTCTTCAGTACGTCTGGCACTGGTGTAAGTAATACATATTCTAATGCAATCTATCTGTCCCTTCATTATTCGTTCTTAATGTAACTGGTTAGGTTAACCTATGGTTAGAAGTCTCCTTGTTGCTCAGCACTTCTGATATGGCTAATGATGAAACATTTAGTGAGGAGAGCTATCTTCCTGAATCCTATCAAGCACTGAATAGATACTTGCTAATAATTGGGGTCATTTTTATCACCATAGAAGTATATGACCTTCTACCACATTCACCTACCCAAATCAATTCTCTATGCCTCAGTTTTCTTACTGAAAGAAAAAGAAAAAATTGTTACACTAGTTCATGTATAAATTCCCTTATAGGTCTGTGTTTCCTAGACCCCAGGTAAATAATCTCTTTCCTCTGTCTTGCCTCAGGGTCTGTGACATGGGTTAGCCACCCATGTAAAATGGAGACTAACCATTTTTCAAAAACATTGAGGTATGAACTGTGTACCTAAGATCCATGAATTTTATTGTATGTAAATTATATTCCTCAATTTAAAAAAAAAATCAATGTGAGAGGGTTTTATAGCATCCTTGGCATCATAGTATTCATTAGTAATAATGAAGTAGGAAGTGTATCATCCATTTTACGGATGAAGATACTCATGTCCTGAGATGCTAAGTAACATATCCAAGGTCAAGTGGTGTCTAGTTTTAACCACGGTTGTTGCAAAGCCTACTGCCATTATAACTAGCTCTACTTTTTCTATGAAGGCTTTCATTCTCACCCCAGGACCTATTACTACTCTGGGTTCTGAGATATCTTTGCCCCAGAAACCCTGGCACAGGCACCATCTCGTCTGTTGCTACCGCCCCCACTGTCTGTACTCAGTGAATAAACAGACTCTTGGTTTCCGAGGCTATGAACTGGCCCCATTTTGTAAGTCCTAAATTTGCTGCTAAAGTGTTTTACAAGATACAACCAAACAAAAGCAGGCCTTTGAATAGAAGGTCACAGTTTTGGAAGGGCCCTTTTGGGTTTTAACACTAATGCTGGGCATTAAATTAATCTTAAGCAGAGATGAATTTTCCCTCTGGATTAGAGGGATGGGTTTTCAATGACCAGTGTCATTTGGGATCCTGGAAAGCAGAGGGTGGATATTTTTGGCCTGGTTTATGCCCAGTGCCTCATTCTTCAGTTGACTCAGGTTTCTGGGTGGAGTTTTAGTTTTGTAGTAAGACTCTGGACCTAGGACAACAGTCTGGCCAATTTCCCCTCAGGTCAATCTAAAGGACAAGAAAAAATACTGGTAACATTTTCACAGGGCACGGATGGAAATGGGACCTTCAGATTCTTGTGTACATAGAAGTATGATCACTTTCAACCTGGAAGAGTAAAAGGGAGATGCTGGAAGGCTTGTCTGAAGAGGCCCAGGCATAGCCATGAACATCTTCTGCCTTTGGGTAATGCCTTCTATGTTAGGAAAACCTTTTTATACCCTGCCTCATCAATTGCTCCCAATAGTTGTGTGATGTGGAGTATCCTTGGACTCATTTTCCAGATAAGAAATGGAGACTCAGAGAGGGGAGGTGACTTGACCAAGGACACATAACTAGTAAGAGGTCCAGGACTACTAAGGGCTCCTGCTCTTGTTGCCAGCCATCTGCCATGTAAGGACTTGGGGTTATCACAGTTGGTCATTTCAGCAACTTCTAGATGCTTCTGTCATCATCCTTACCATGTAAGTGGGAAGAACTGAAATCTGGTATGATAATGTGGGTGGTCCGAAATTAATTACATGGCTCAGTCCCTGGCAGCCATTACCCCAGATGGTTTAAACTTGAGTCTATACCAATGTGCCTCTTAGTAACCCTCCATATGGAAAGAATGGTTGCCTCCAAAACTGGCCCGAGACCTGGATGCTCTGTAACTGTATTTCTTTTTAACATGACCAGTTGATTTGAAGAAAGCAGGTTTCATCAGCTGTGAATGGGTAGCCTCTAGTACACAAGCAGTTGCTGATAAATCAGAAGGATCTTTAACTTGAGAACGTGGCTCCTATCTAAATTCAAAGTCTCCTATAAGATTTTATCCATAAAGGTCTCATTCTTGAAGTGTCATTAATTAGTCAAAGCACAAAGACTTTCTCTGAGTGATCACTACCATTTACTGCATATGTCTATAGGTCGGATGCTGGGCTAAGGACATTGAAAATATTTTCTCCTATCCTTAAAGCAATTCTGTGAGCAGCAGGTGCTCAAGGAAGTGAAACCACTTGTCCAGTGCAGAATTGGGAGTTGAACAATTGGGAGTTGCCAGAGTCCCTGCCCTTTTTGGCATGACAAACCATCTTTCAGTTATTGAACCACTGACCATAGATGTTGGAAGGGACTTTAGATATTATCAAAGTCAACTTCCTATCAACTTCCAGGAGGTTGCAGGTTATGGCTCAGAGAAGGAAAAGGATTATTCATTAAGAGGAATTGTCTCTTATTCTGCATTGGCCTGATCAAGTAGGTTTTAGAGCCTGGAACTTTCCTCCAGGATTCCCTGGGCCTGGGTATAAAGATCTTCAACGACACCAGGCCTGTCATCCCGGGCAGAATCAGAATGTTCCTAGAGATTACTCAGGTTTTCAGGGCAAGAACAGAGGAGCCACTTCACCCTTCTGGCTCTCCTAAAGCCCAGCCCTTGACTTCACCATTGTTTTAGGGACTGGAACTCTGAAATGTGAAGGGCCATGCTACTCAAATTACCTTGGAAAATTCCCCAGATTGAATGACCCACCCATTTTTCTCCCTATCCTTCCCCTTCTTCCTGAATGAGACATAATTCTAACAATTGGGTTATGTCACCTTTCACTTTGTTTAGAGAGGATAAGATTTTTCCCTGTTCTTAATTGAATGATGGAGCCTTTGTGAGCTCACAGATATAATCTTGAGATGCGGGTGGGTTAAGTGTGGTTGTTGAGACATAATAGGAAATAGAGTTTTGGAGAGTTTGGGTTAGAGGGAGGGATTGACTCTTTTTCTCAGTCAGAGGTTGTTTTGGGGGGCAGACTGGAGTTTCTCCCATGCAGATGGGCTCCTCTTGCCCTGGAAAACCCACTCAGTGACTGACTCTGAGATAAATACATGTACAGCAAAGTCCAGAGGATTGTGTCTGTCTCCAGTTATGTGCTTTTTTCCCCTGAGGCTGTATCTTCCTGGCCATTTTAGACTCATGGTTCATGAATGGGTGTGGTATGCCAGGAGCTCTGGACATCATATTCTCTTTGGTTCTGGCCTCACTTAAGCTACCAACTCTGTAGCCTTTGGAAAGTTGTTTCTCACTTCAGGTTCTTTTTTCTGATCTGGAAAAAAAAAATAGGTAAGAGTCTATCTGCCACAGTGTCCTTTTGAATTAAGGTTTTAAGAATCATTGAGGATGATTTAATGTAACCAACATATTTTCTGAATGTCAACGGTGTGCCAAGCACCGGTCTGAGTGCTGGGAATTCATTGGTGAACAAAAATAGGCAAGAACTCTGCCTCCTGGAAATTTAGAGTTGGACAGGGGAGACAGAGAACTAACAATTGACTTGAAGTACAGCAACCCCTGGGGAGGAGAACGTAGCATCTTATGGTAGTAGATAGAAAGAAATTGGTTTTGTTTCGTTTTGTTTAAGATTTTACTTATTTATTTGTGAGAGAGAAAGTGAGAAAGGGTGAGTCGGAGGAAGAAGGAGAAGCAGGCAGAGTGAGAAGCAGGCTCCCCACAGAGCAAGGAGCCTGATGCGGGACTCAGTTCTAGGACCCTGGGATCATGACTTGAGCCGAAAGCAGACACTTAATCTGCTGAGCCACCCAGGCATCCCTATAGTAGGAAGTTTTAAACTATTGTTGAAAAGCCATTTTGAGGTAAAATAAAAATGTATTTATTACACACACAAACACACAAAATCTCTCCTTAAGTGTAGATATTTATGCATAATGAGTAGGACAAATCACATTGTTCAAAGGCCATCTGATCATTGAATGAGTCAGAGAACTACATCCTTATAAGGCTTATTGGGAGGGAAGTATCCAATGGGATGGGAGACCTTGCATCTAGTGAGGCTGGACCGCAGGAAGCTTAAAGGAATGCCCAAGTCTGCATGAATGTGATAATTTGGTTAATCTCTGTAAGCACCAAGAGACCAGGGCCTCCGTCTTCGTCACTCCGCATTGCCTTCCAAACATGCTACTACGATGTCTGGCACATGGCTACTATTTAACTGGTATTGAATGAGTGTGGTGGAAAGGAGATGAAACAGGAGCCAGGTCACAGTGGGATTAGATGACGGGCTAAGCTGTTTGGACTTCATCCTATAGGCAAAGAGGAGTCCTGGAAGCCTTTGGAGAAAGATCATAAGCATGATCAGAGTGGTATTTTAGAAAGAAAGAATTTTTCTAAATGTGCTGATCACACTTTCTTGTTTCTTTAGCCAATCTGTGAACTTCTTATTGGATCTTTTCTCATGCTTCCCTGTGCTTAGCATGGTCCCATGCACAGAGAAAGCACTTGGGGAGTGTTTGGGACACGAATGAATGGATGAGTGAACAAACAAAGGCACAACAACAAAAATGGCTGCACAGATAGGGAGTGGAGCGCCCAGCAGGGGCTTGAAATAAGTCGCCCTGAGGTTCGAAATCCCACGCTGTATTGTTTATTAGCTACGTGACACTGGGTGCGATACTCAATTTGTTGTTGTTGTTTTTGGCTTTTTAAGTTTTTACTTTCATTCTAGTCAATTAACATCAGTGTTATATTAGGTTTGAGTGTACAATGGAGTGATTTAACGATTCTGTGCATCAGTCAGTGCTCATCACGACACGTCTTCCCCTTAATCCCCATCACCCATTTACTACTTCCCAACCCCCACACACTCCCCTCCCCTCTGGTAATCATCAGCTTAGCTTGTTCTCTGTAATTAAAAGTCCATTTCTTTCTTTCTTTTTCTTTTCTTCATTTTATTTTATTTTAGATTTTATTTATTTGAGATAGAGAGGAAGAGCATAAGCCGGGAGACAGAGGGAGAGGGAGAAGCAGGTTCCCCACCGAGCAGGGAGCCTGACTAAGGGCTCCATCCCAGGGTCCTGGCCTCATGATCTGAACCGAAGGCAGATGCTTAACTAAGCCACTCAGGTGCCCCTGTCTCTTTATATTTTATTTTATTGTATTTCATTTTGTTTGAGAGAGAGAGAGAGAGAGAGAGTGAGTGAGTGTGAGCAACTCATGAGTTAGAGGGAAGGGCGGAGGGAGAGGGAGAAGCAGACTCCCTGCTAAGCAGGGAGCCCAATGTAGGGCTCCATCCCAGGACCCTGGTTAAAGGTAGGTACCTGAGCTAAAGGTAGAGGCTTGGCCAGCTGAGCCACCCAGATGCCCCAAGAGTCCCTTTCTTGATTTCTCTTTTTTCCCTTTGCTTTTTTGTTTCTTTAATTCCACATATGAGTGAAATCATATGGTAGTTGTCTTTCTCTGACTTATTTTGCTTGGTATCATATCTTCTAGCTTCATCCATGTCATTGGAAATGGCAAGATACCATTCTTTTTTGTAGATAAGTAATATTCCATTGTATGCATATACCGCAACTTCCATTCATCAATCTGTGGACACTTGGGTTGCTCCCACAAGACGGCTATTATAAATAATGTTGCTGTAGACACAGCAGTGCATGTACCCCTCTGAATTCATGCTCTTGTATTCTTTAGGTAAATAACCAGTGGTGCGATTGCTGGATGGTAGGTACTTCTTCCTTTAACTTTCTGAGGAACATCCCTACTGTCTTTCACAGTGGCTGTATCAGTTTGCATTCCCACCCACTGTACTATTTCAACATTTTTTGTTTGTTTTCTCTTTGTTTATCTCTCTCTCTTTTTTAAAGATTTTATTTATTTATTTGACAGAGATCACAAGCAGGCAGAGAGGCAGGCAGAGAGAGGAGAAAGCAGGCTCCCTGCCGAGCAGAGAGCCCGATGCGGGGCTCGATCCCAGGACCCTGAGATCATGACCTGAGCTGAAGGCAGAGGCTTTAAAGCACTGAGCCACCCAGGTGCCCCCTCTTCGTTTATCTCTTAATTGAGGACATTATATAATGGGTGCTCAGTAAATTTTATCTGTTGTTATTTGTATCATTCCTTTCATGGGGAAGATGCACGATTTTATAGGGAATTTGCTAAGGAGAACCCCTGGACCTCTCTCTCTCATTCTCTGCACAGTTTACAACAGTCTTGCAAACCTTTGAGCTGCCAGAGCCCATGTAAATCAGCCAGTACGACCCCTTTATTTATAGAGGAGACGAGGAAGCCCTGGAGAGCAAGGGATCATCCCAGGCCCTGTGGCGAGTTAGACACAGAACCTGAACTTGAGCCCAGTTCCCTCTGGTTTCTGACTCTTCAGTCATATATGGACAGTGCAGTTATCAAAGAAACTCGCCTTACAATTCAAGTATTCTAGTGGTGGAATGGAGCCTTAGGCCCTTAAGCATTCTCAAGGTAAGATTAAATTATTCTTTTAGCTTGTGCAGTACATGTATTGGCCATTCCATTCCTTTTACCCAAAAGGTGTTGTGATAATTTTTGTTTTTATTTTGTTTCCTTCCCCCCCCTCCTCCGCCCCTGAGGGACATGAGTTGTCACAAGGGATGGGATTAATGAAAATAAAGATAAGATTCACACCAGGGGCTGCTCCTGCTGGTCTCATTAAACTTAAACTCCCTTCAGGGCTCTTGGGCCCCTGCTATGGATGGATCCAGAGACAGTAATAGACTGTAGGTGAGCTGAGTAAGAGGAGGAGAGGATCCCCACTGAGTTGTTGCACAGTGTCAGAGTGAGGACATGCTCAGGGACCAGCTTGCTCATCCTTCCCATTTTGCACAGAGATGGAGCAAGATTGGTCCAGATCATGCAATGACGGGACAGAGATAAAAATCACCTGGATGTGGCATTGCACCAGATAGAAGGTGAAGGGTAATGTGGCCAAGGATAATATGTGCATGAATGGGGTTGTTCTTCTCTGGGGAACCAACCTGATTAAGGTGCAAGATCCCAAGTTCGGTTTTGGGTATGTTATGTATGAGATACTCGGAAACATTCAGATAAAGGTGAACACAGCAACACAGTTGGGTATGAGGACCCAACAAGGGAGGGGATGCGGCCAGGCAATAGGACTCTGAAAATTAATCAGATGGAAGGTGAAACAAGGCAGGTAGATACATTATTTTGATAAAGTCACTTGACCAGTGGAAGTGTGTTTGGGACGGAGCCTTGAGCAACCCCTGGCAGCTAAATCTAGGTAGATGAGCTTGAACCTGTAAAAGATCTTAAGCAGGAACAACCCAATGGGACAGTAAGAAGGTTGTGGGGGTGAATCAAGCAACCAGGAGATTAGAGCTTCGAGAAGTAAGGGAGTGGTCAACAGATTGTAGACTGGTATTGTCTGGAGTCACTCTGCTGGTAAACGGAGCAGCCAAAACTTGAGAGCAGGTCTGTGATTCCAAAAGCCATCCCATTCCCAAATGCCATATGTTGTAATCCAGCTAGGAGACGGACTGTATGGTAAAATATCCATGATTGCAAGCAGAGCTTTCCTCTCCCTCCCTGACTTTCTGGCTCCCTAGACCCCAAATGCCCTCAGAAAACACTGAGGCTTAACAGAAGGAAGGTCAACCAGCCCTTGAAACTTATTCTGAGAACACCAAGGCTCCTTTCTGCCAGACTTTCTCCCCTCCCCCACCCCTAGGGAAAGGAGTCCAGCAAAACTGTCCAGCAAAACTTCAATTCACTTATAATTGCTCCACTCCCAGGATTAGAAGGAGTTTTTTGTTGTGTTGTTTTTTGGTGGTGGTTTTTTTGTTTTGTTTTGTTTTGTTTTTGCTATTGGTCTCCTTCTAACACCCTCAACTGATGCTTTTACAAAACTGTTATTTTAGGGCTGTTTGGACTTGTTTCCTACATAGCTCTTGTTTTCTATTATTTCTCTTTTTCCAGGGTTCAGACTAATTAAAGGAAGTGTAAATCACACCTCGTTTGTACAAAATACCTTTCATGAGGTCTGGAAGCAATTTAGCTTCTGTTTGCCAAAGATCTTTAGGAAAGAAAAAAAATCCCCTTGGTTTTAAAAAAGATTAATTTCTTGGTGCCAAAAAAACCCATTAAGTGCACCTCCCATTTCTGGGATCTTTTATGGTTTTCATGTGAAAATGGCAACCAGGGAAAAACGAGAGGGAAGACCAGGCTGGCTTTGCAATTACATCTGGCCCTTCTATGCCACCAACTCAGCTGTCCAGCAGCAAAGAGCCGATTTAGAACAGGGCTTGGTCTTGCACAGTATCTCAAGTAAATGGAAGATCTGTCACTGGCTGTCTTTTGCTCCCTTTCCTCCATCCCAGATTCCAGTCACCCCCAAGATCAGAGTTCTTCCTAGGGCCATCGGTCCTTGATTTGGGATGAAACTTATTAGCAAGGTTCTAGAGGAAAGGGAAGAGTTGTCAACTTGGATGCCTCTTGCCCCTACTATTAGAGACCTCCTTCCTATTCCAGTCCCTCTTGCTGCTTCTCCCTGAACCATCTCTGCCTCTTCTTCCCTTTGTATGGTCATCTTTGATCTGAGAACTGATCCACTGCATTTCTTCTGAGATAGTAACATCCTAGAATATGGAACCACAAAGGGCCCCTTGTTGCCTTCTAACAGCCTAACTTCACAGGCAATGACCAGTAGAGAGACCAGTTAGGGAGGTAGAGCCTGACTAGGGCCAGTTAGGGAGACCATTTGTCCATGGACCCCTCCACACCTATAGCCTAGCAGAGCCAGGTTTAGACCTCAGTGCCTGACTCTCAGCCCAGTGATCTTTCCAGTCTTTCATTGGGAGAACTCTAAAATAAGATGGTGGGAGAAAAAGTTCTAGGTTTGGAGGAGTGGTATGTGCCCTTTTCCTCACATTAAAACCTGATGATGCTTACATCTGCTACCTTCTCTTAAAATCAGTCATGGGAGAACAAAGATTTGAGCTAGACTCTCGTAGATGTGGTTAGTTACAGTCAGAAGAGAAAAACATTTGTAATAGATCCTATATTCAAGTCTTAGGTCCTTTCATTTCCATGTAGGAGAGAATGGGCAAGTGACTTCATCTTTCTAGAAATCAGTTACTCCCTCTATAAAATAGGGATTGTAGTACCACTCCGTTGGGATTGTCAGGACAATTAAATGAGCTGGTGGGTATATTGGACCCATAATAGGGGATCAATAATTGCAGGCTATGGTTTTTCCAGGTGCTTTCCTTCTTGAGAGTGAATCAAAACCTGTGTATGTGGCCATTTCTTGGCCTCCCCTTCCTCCAAGTGTGGAATTTACTTCCTATGAAAATAAGTAAATAATAATTCAAAAATATTTGGAACTTGTTAAAGCATGAAATTTCCAGGCTGCTTTTCTGCTGATCTGAACCTTCTGTAGTTTTTCTGAGGGGGAGAAATCACCGTGGACAAAAACAACTTTATCCAAGAATGTATTACATACTATATTTCCTGGTTGGTATTTTTTCCATTTGAGAAAACCCAACATAAAATGTTGATGGAGAGGGAGGTAAGGGGAGGGGAGGAAGGAACAATGGTAATGTATTGGGGGATCAGCATGACAGAGTGGAGGAAAAGTACAGGCTTTGAATTAAAATCCTTGCTCTGGTATGTTCTATCTACATAATTTCAGACACAATCATTTCTTTACTTTTCTGAGCTCATGATTTCATGTTTTTACAGTGGGAATCCTAAAGGTCATATCTGTAATGAAAAAATGTACTCACGTTATTTGAGAGAACTCTTGAAAAGGGGATGTATACAATTGTAGAACAATCCCTCAAAGTCAGAAGACCAGAGTCTGTCCCAGTTCCAATAACGGTTAGGACTTACCTTTCTGAGCCTCAGTTTCCCGTTAATAAACTTATTTTATTGCCATCATTTCAGAGCACACTGACCCTTAGCCTTGGCCCTGTCCTCATCATTGCTTTCCTGAGTTATTGTAATGTTTTCCTAATTAGTCTCCCTATCTCCATCCATCCTTCCCCTATTACCCTTCTGATTTTCACTTTGTAGTCAGTGGGAATATTCTAAAACCCATCATAATTCTCTTTTGCCTTCAGGCTGAGGTTCTCATCTCTTAGTGTGGTTTATAAGGTTCTCTAAAATTTATCCCTTTTTGTCTCTCCAGCCCCATCTCTCCTCACTTGCCCGATCCAGCCCTGATACCCTTACCTCAGCCTCTGCACACTGTAATCCCTCTGCTGAGATACTGTGCCATACCTACCATCTTTTTAAAAAAAATTATTTAAATTTTGCTTAGTTAACATGCAGTGCAATACTGGTTTCTGGAGTAGAATTTGGTGATTCATCAATTACAGTGCTCATCACAACAAGTGCCCTTTTTGATACTCATCACCCATCTAGTCCATCCCCCCCACCCAACAACCCTCGATTCTCTATCAAGAGTCTCCTATGGTTTGTTTCCCTCTCTCTTCCATCCTCCCCCCACCTTCCCACATGTTCATCTGTTTTCCTTCTTAAATTCCACATTTGAGTGAGATCATATGGTATTTGTCTTTCTCTGACTTATTTCACTTAGCATAATACACTCTAGCTCCATCTACCTTATTTCAAATGGCAAGGTTTCATTATTTTTGATGGCTGAGTTCTATTCTATTATGTATGTATATACACATACACACACCACATCTACTTTATCCATTCATCAGTCAATGGGCACTTGGACTCTTTCCATAGTTTGGCTATTGTTGATAATGCTGCTACAAACACTGGGGTGCCTATACCCCTTAAATCTGTACTTTTGTATCCTTTGGGTAAATACCTAGTAATGCAATTGCTGAATGATAAGGTAGTTCTATTTTTTAACTCTTTGAGGAGCCTCCACACTGTTTTCCATATTGGCTGCACCAGCTTGCATTCCCACCAGCAGTTTAAGAGGGTTCCCCTTTCTCCACACCCTCACCAACACCTGTTGCTTCTTGTTTTGTTTATTTTAGCCATTCTGACAGGTATGAGGTGGTATCTCATCATGGTTTTGATTTATATTTCCCCAATGATAAGGGACATTGGACAATTTTTCATGGGTTTTTTGGCTATCTATATGTCTTCTTTGGAGAAATGTCTGTTCATGTCTTCTGTGCATTCCTTGACTGGATTATTTGTTTTTTGAGTGTTGAGTTTGATAAGTTCTTTATAGATTTTGGATGCTAACTCTTTATCAGATATGTCATTTGCAGATATCTTCTCCCATCCCCTAGGTTTCCTTTTAGTTTTGTTGACTGTTTCCAGTAGTTCATCTTTGCTTTTGTTTCCCTTGTCTCTGGCAATGTGTCTGGTAAGAACTTGGTACAACTGAGGTCAATGAGGTTGCTGCTTGTGTTCTCCTCTAGGATTTTGATGGTTTCCTGTCTCACATTTAGGTCTTTCATCCATTTTGAATTCATTTTTGTGTGTGGTGTAAGGAAGTAAGCCACATTCTTCATGTGGCTGTCCAGTTTTCCCAACACCATTTGTTGAGACTGTCTTTTTTCCATTGGGTACTCTCCCCTGCTTTGTCGAGATTAGTTGCCCAAATGGTTTTGGGTCCATTTCTGGGTTTCCTCTTCTGTTCCATTGCTCTCTGTGTCTGTTTTTGTGCCAGTACCATACCCTCTCAACTACAGTTTTGTAATACAGCTTTAAGTCCAAAATCATCATGCCTCCAGCTTTGTCTTTTTTTATTTAAGATTTTATTTATTTTTTTGACAGAGATCACAAGTACGCAGAGAGACAGGCAGAGAGAGGGGAGGAAGCAGGCTCCCTGCTGAGCAGAGAGCCCGACACGGGGCTCAATCTCAGGACCCTGAGAGCATGACCTGAGCTGAAGGCAGAGGCCTGAACCCACTGAGCCACCCAGGCACCCCATGCTTTTCTCTTTCAAGTTTGCTTTGCCTATTGTGGTCTTTTGTGGTACCATACACATTTTAGTTGTTTGTTTGTTCTAGCTCTGTGAAAAATGCCACACCTATCCCTATTTAAGAGCCCACCCCCAACTTGAAACTGCTTGAGGAGCTTCACGTACAAGACCCTAATAACTGGACTTACATCTTAGATCAAGTAACTCAAACTCTCTCAGCCCCAGATTGCCCATCTATAAAATGGGCATGTTAATTGCTTCTCCATAGGGTTGAAGGAAGAACTAAACAAGACAGCCAACATAATTAGCATTGTTTGGCATGGCATATATTAAGTACTTTCCACAGGGTTAGTCTTCACTCTTTTTCTTCTCATTGCTTGCCTCCTAGACAGCACCTCCAACTAAGATTTTCTCTCCTCACAAGCTTCGTGCTGGACAAACAGCACTTTCCTGTGTTTTCCTCTCTTTGGACAATGAGCTGGTTCCTTGAGAGTCCTTGGGCACCTTGCACATGCTCAGATTTCAGATCCCTACTCCCCCACCTAGTGTCTGTCACTTTGGATGAATTGGTCTGAGCCTCAATCCAACATGTAAAGTGGGAACAATGACGGGATCTACCACACAAGGTTGTTGGTAGAATTAGGTAAGAAAATGCTCATAAAGCACTTAGCAGAGCTTCTGGCACACAGAAGGAACTGGAGCTGTGACTGTTATCCTTTCTGTATCCCTAGTGCCAGGCCCAGAGATGATGTGCCATTTATTGAAAGGATGAAAGGGCTTTATAAGCAAGGGGGAGTGTGGGATGAGTTTTCTGCTGGTTTTCAGAGTAGAGTTGGTAACAGATCCAGGGTGGGGCTTACTCTATGTGATTATGGCATCAGGCCAGGGCACTCTTGTTCCCCTGAGCCCTATTCTCTTCCTCTTTTGTTTGAAGCTTGGGAAGGGGATGAGAAGAGGAAAGTGCCCAAATGTTCACCATGGGGCAGGCACAGGCACACAGAACCAAAAACATGTGAGCCTTTGGGGCCATCCTTGCCAATATGCCCTAATCCTGTCCTGAAGCATTTCCTGCATTCCTGCCCCAGCCTGGAATCCTCTTATGTGCCCTCCCCCACCCCGTAGTCATGCCAACTGAGGTCATCGCCCCCTCTATCCTGGTCTTTCTGGGGGCTACCTAAATCATCTGGCCTTTTCTGATTCTGAGCAAAATCTTCTTTTTGTCTAGAATACCATGGACCTTGATGGTAAAGCACCCTGAGTTTGAATTCCAGCTTCCCTACTTACCAGATTTATAATTAGGTCCAATGACTCAATATTTCTGAGCCCCACTCTTCTTGCCTGTAAAACAGGGATGTTAATCCCCATTCACGAGATTGTCATGAGGGTTAAACAAAACAATGTAGGTAGGATGCCCAGGCAGCCCCTGACAGATAGTAAGTGCTTCTTAGGGGATTAGTCCCCCTTCCTCTTTGTATTGTCTACACTTTCATCCTGGACACTGCTCTGCACCAGCTTCCTGGATATAGGTGAGTTTGTTTTCTGTAACTGGAAGGGTTCAAAGTGGGGCCAAATTGCACTGAATTGTTGACTGAGGGGCTGGCCTCAGTAACCTTCTGGGATCTTCCAAACTTAGGATTCTGCTCCCTGTAAAACACTTTCCAGGTTGCAAAGGTCAGTGTGCAGACAAGGGGGCTACTCATGCTCATTCTTCTCTCCTTTAGTTCCCCTTACCTCTTCTTCCCCCTGTGCCTTGAGCTTGTCCCCTTCTAGCATGGTACCAGAGATTTGCCCTTTCAGTGGCCAACTACCCATCTTGTGTCTTTCTGCTTTCCCTCAGTGTCTCACTGTGGAACTTACCCAGTCATATTCTCCTGCCTAGCTTCAGCACACATGCTGGTATAGATGGGGAGGCAGTTGGTGTTTTAAGGGGGAAATGCTTAAGGAATTAGTTTATGGGACCACCTGCAGGAGCCAGGTCCCCTGAGCTTTTACTGCAGCCTCTCTCACTCCGTGCCTTTCCTATATGAACAGTGTTAGGAAATCTAGTTAGAGATGTTTTCTCAGTCTAAGACCCCAAATCCAATCTTATATTAATTTAAAAAATATTTATTGATCACCTACTATGTGTCAACCTAGGTGCTTAGTTGGGGATATACCATGTGTTTTCTTGTTTTTTCCTCCAGCAATCTCTAAATCAAGACTCAATGAAATGTAGAATTTATGGAAATAACAACAGCAACAAAAAAGAACTTAAGGTTTTCTGGCCCCTGTCATCTTCCCAGCTTTCTCTCTTGTCATTTCACTGTAGAGACCCTTTACTCAGCTATACCAAAACAGCTGCATTCCCTGAAAGACAGCGCCATATTACCCCTTTCCACCTCTATAGACTTTATCACCCTTCTGAGTTTCTTTTCTTTTCTTTTTTTTTTTTTTCCTGGCGTTATAGTTTCTAGAATGCTTGGGTATTTTAAACAGTAGGTTTGTATTTTTTTATAATCATTAACAAGTTAGTTTCAATTTGGAAAACAAAAAACAAGCCAAGGAAAGTGATACTACTCATAATAAGCTCAAGTTTCTGAGTTGTGGTGATTTAGAGGGAAGAAGGGATGTGTTCACCAAGCAGGAGGGTTTAAGCGTAGAGCCCTATAGGTCAGGATAGGACTTGAGTTAAAAGAAGGAAGAAGAAGGGCATTCCAGGTACAAGTGCAAAGACCAGAAGGGTGGAGCTTATAAATCACTCACAGGGGCATAGAGACAAACCAAGGTTAGCTGGAGTGGTTGCTGGAAATAATAAGGCTTGAGTCTTAAATTGAGGTCACATGTACAGAGCCTTGAGGCCAGACGGGAGTGCTTGATTTTGGTCCTGCGTTAAGTGGAGAGCTACTAAAGTTTATTGTGAATGGAATAACACCACTGGGCCTGTGCTAGGGATAGAGGAACAGAGACGTCATTCTGTCATATTATATTTGATGAATCCTAGGACCTCTGCAGATGAGCTTAGCTCTCTGTAAAGGGGCAGGTGGTCCATGCCTAGTATATAGAAAAAGGCAAGCATTTAAGCATTAGCCTAGACTTTTTGGAAGGAGAAAACACTGATCCTTTTCTCAAGAAGGGACTAGGTTTGTTGGCTTCCTCTGCCTTCCCATCAGACTCAACCCGGGCACACATTCATTTCACAAGCACCTTCCACTGGGATGGGTGAGCTGTTTGTTTAGCTTATCCTAAATGCAGACAAGCTTTCTCTTTGCATAGCTGCAGAAGCTCACCCTCAGGGCTTAGAACACAATTGAGTGGCGGGGGTTGGGCAGTTTTGAGCTGGCCAGTTTTGAGTGTACTGCTGACTGCATTTGCTAAAGAGATTTTTCCTAGCCTGGAAGGGTCTCATTTCCCTTTTCCTTGCATCTAACTCAGGGATTGGTAAACTAGGGTCCATGGACTAGCTGCCTGTTTTGCAAATAAAGTTTTATTGGAACACAACCATGTCCATTCATTTATTGTCTATGGCTCTTTTCACATTCCAAAAGCTATGTCAAGTACTTTAACAGAGATTGCATGGCTCACATGCAGAAAATATTTACTATGTGGCCCTTTCCCTTGAATAAAAGTTGTTGGTCTCTGATCTAGCCAAGCCTTCTCCATCCTTCAAAGCACGATTTAAATTCACCTCCTCTAGGAAGCTTTCCTTGACCTTCCCAGTTCTTTCTTTTCCTTACCTCCCATAGGTGATGCCAATCATTATCTAATAATTTTTAGCACTTTATTTTTTCAAAAAGTTTTTTTTTGGTTGTTGTTGTTTTGTTTTGTTCTTTAAGAAAGAGAGGAGGAAGGTAGAGAGGGAGATGGAAAGAGAGTTTTAAGCAGGTCCACATCCAGTGCACAGAGCCCGACCCCGGGCTTGGTCTCACCATCCTGAGATCATGACCTGAGCTGAAATTAGGTGTCAGTCACTTAACCAACTGAGCCACCCAGGTGCCCTTCTTGCACTAAGCAGTCTAAGTACAAGGTACAGCTCTTGTGGATAAGGACCACATTTAAAACTTTCTGTCAAGTTGTACTCAGCAGTATAGAAGCAAAGTGGGAGTGTGTGTGTTTTGGAAAGAGACATGTCTGTTTCCAAGTCTTATTTCATCATTGACCAGTGTCATGACTTGGAGCAAGTCGGCTTACCTCCTGGAGCCTGTCTTCTTATCTGTAATTTAGCATGATAACATAGTACTTACCTACCCAAGTCATTTTAAGATCCAAAGAGATAAATTAAAACAAACATTAAAAAAATAAAAACACAAAGTACATTATTATAGCAAATGGGAATTTAGTAGTAATTGACTTATGCTATCTGGGATCTTGCTTTGCCAGTGTGTACATTTAAATTTTTCTAAATTTCTAGGAGAGAAAAAAAATTCTATTTATGTACTTTGAGAAGCAGTAAATGCATCTCCCCCTTTTTCAGAAATTTGCAAGATATATTATCATATTAAAGGCTCTGAGAAAATATGTGGGGAAGAAATCTGTTGAACTTTATTTAAACCTGTCTTTTGATTGATTGATTCACTCATTCATTCATTTAGAGAATGCAAGCAAGTTGAGGGGCAGAGGGCAAGGGAGAGAGAATCTTAAGTAGGCTTCATGCAGAGCATGGAGCCCAACACAGGGCTCAGTCTCAGGACCCTGAGATCATGACCTTAGTCTAAATCAAGAGTCGGGTACTTAACCAACTGAGTCACCCAGGCATCCCTAACCCTCAAATACATTTTACTACACCTTGAAATAACTCATAATATCTCATGAGAAGTAATGTTCTGAAAAACACACTTTAGGCTGATTGGGCCATCTAGTCCTTAGGTCCTCCTGCAACCTTCTCATACTGAGTTTATAGGAATGACCATTGCTTATCAGCATCCTTTTAATTACCAGCAGGAGGAATGCAGCGAAAATTCTTGGTTTTGTGTAAAATAATGCCCTTTAGATCTGTCTGTTCTCTAAGTCAAGAAGTAGTAAATATGCATGCCCCAAAACCCCAGGGATATTTGCCACAAAAGCTGTTGGAGAATTCTGCATTTCGGTGTGGATATGTGCGTTCGTGCCTGCATGCCCACATGTGAGCACATGGCTCCTTTCTCTTCCTGTTGAGGTTCTTATTATCACATACCTGGGGCGTTGCAAGTCCTGGATACACCCATGACTATTCCCTTTTCTTCCACTAAGTGTAACCCTCTCACAAGGGTGTCTTTCCTTATATTCAACTTCCTTATGTTCATGCCACTGGAAACTTTTCAGTGTTTATCTTGTACCATTAGCCTCTCCCTCCTTCTGCAACAGAATCGCTGGGTTTCAACCTCGGGTCCTGTTACAAAGAAGAAATTGAACCCTCAGGAAATTATTCTTAGGAAAGTGGGGGGGGGAGTATGAAGTTATCAATTAAGTGTAGGTTTGAGATTCTCACCTGCTTGAATATAAATTGGAAATAGCTATTACTTTCACCAGTGAGGGCCAGCACACATTTTTCAGTCCTGTTTCAGTGGGCTAATGACCTGCCGTAGGTGCTCAGGGAAGTCTTTACCATCTACAGGATGCGTCTGGTGTGTACCCATGTCTCAGCTCACTTAATAACATCCTCTTTCAATCTCAAGTGTCTTTCTTTGAATGAGAAGTTATATGGGCCTACCCCCTTCTGAGGCCCTTCATTAACGGGGCTGGAAGTCTCTTGGTGGTGATCTGGAAAGGAAAGATGAAGCCCCCGTTGCAAGGGACATTCGGGATCCACAGGGCCAACAGAGGGCGCTCCCACACCACACAATACTGGAGTCTGGGGCTCTGGGCAGGCCCAGGGAGAAGGTGGCCAGCTGACCTTTCTCCAGGCTGTTCTCAGGTTGCCAGAGCAGCGGAGGTGTCAGCTGAGACCGGTCACAGCCTAGGGAGGAGATGGGAGGGAGGGAGGCTGGGGCACCCGAGGGGAGGAAGAGCTGGCAGGGGAAACACAGACACATTTCACAGAGACAGGGACACAGAGAAACACGCAGTGCGTGCACATTGTAACTCCAAACAGCACATACAACACACCCGACATGCACACAGCATACAACCAAGAGATTTTTCAGCAACACACAGGGTGCAGAACCATAACATGAATGCCATTCATCCCACCCAAGTACACACAATACAAGTCATCTCGCCTGTCTGAGCAACAACAGAGAGAACACACAGACACACACATATATGTAAACACATTGACCCACAGGGACTTGCAAGCCATGTCCAGTATACACAAAGCAGATAACAAAGACACACAAGGTAAGCATGCAGTCACACACAGTGTGCCACACACAGAGCGGACCCGCAGCACATACAGAGACACACAGCTTAGGGATGGCACTCCCCACGCAACAGACACTCCCAGAAGCATATCTCAGATAAGCAACAGAAACACACAAGATGCATAGACATAGCCGGGTCCCCACAGGCATACTGCAAAGACATATGTTATGTGCCACGTGCCGCCTTGATCCACCCAATGCAGACAGGAGCACATAACACATGACATGTCATCTGCTCGCACAGCACGCACCCCGCAACACGTATACACGCTCATCGTGTGGGCACGGGTCTGCATACATCAGAAGCACTTGGAATTCGTAAATGTCTAAGAGCAAACAGAGAGAGGCCAGTATAGGGTGGAAGAAGAAAGAGAGGGTTGAGGAAGATGGAAATGAGGACAGTGAAATCAGACAGAGTGAGGAGCTGACCTAGGGGAGGAGGGCTGGACACCAGATCTGGTCCTCAGTTTGGCCTCCTGTCCCCTCTCCACTCCCATCGCTATAGCAGAGAGAAAGCTGGTTGGGGGTGGCACCTGTGGGGAGGTCATACAGATGTGGTGTCTGCAGCGGGGGTGGGTGGTGCCCCCAGGGGAGTGAGCCACCAGCCTGAGGCCAGGGCTGCAGCCTCAGTGCCAACAGGGCACCAAACGCTCTCACTTAATCCTGCTCTAGGCATCGCCTGCAGTCCACAGTCCGACTTTCTCCAGGCCACAGCATCGCAAAGAAACTATTTCTCAAACTCTCAGGATATGTTCTATTCTCTTTTAAAAAGTGTACTTTTTAAAAAATAAGAAGGGAAAACTTAAGTGAAACCTCAGACGGGTTGTGCCTCCAGAGAAGATGGAGAAGGTCAGGAAGGTAAAGGACTCGGCAAAGCTTGCTTATTATGTAACTAAGCAAATAAAACTCTCTTCTTGGAATCATAGGATTTTCAGTGAAACAGATTCTGATCAGCAAACCTTCTTGAGCAACTGTCCTGGTCCAGACGAAAGCAGGGTGCTGGAGTATAGAAATAAGAGACTCCAAACCCACCTTCCAAAATATAGTCTAATGAGGGACAGAGATCTAGAATGTAAAACTTTTAAAACAAAGGGCAAAAGATTACATTAATATATAGAGTGTGATTCTTTTTATATTGATAAGAGAAGGGGGTCAAGGGTGCGACCCCTTAATGGAAAACCTACTACATGTACTGTGCTGGGCACCGGATGCCCATTATCTTGGTGAAAGCTCACAAAAAATAAACTATGGAAAATAGGGACTAACAGCTCATGCTGCAGATAAAGAAACTAAGGCTGAAAATAGGAAGCCACCTGCCCAAAGCAACACCATTAGGAATTCCAGATTCAAACCAAGCAGTCTGACTTCAAAGCCCCTGTCTTTTCTACTCATGGTAATAATTATTTCCTCTGGCTTTTCAGATCTTGAGCAAGAGCCAAAAGAAAAGATAGACAGTCACAGCAAAAAAGACTCCAAGTTAGATGGCATGAGGGCACACTTTGGACTCTCCTGCCAGTAAGAGGAATCCAAGGTGTTGCGATGTTTTTGTTCATTCTCCAAGGGCCTCTTTCCTCCAGTGTCTGGGCGAGGCACCAGGTCTCAAAACAGGTGCCACCATGCTGTGTCCCATAGTTCCCATCATCATGCTGCCTGCCGTATGTGAGTTGGGTGTCAGGGATGGATCTCTGGCTTCTTGGGTGTCTGTAGGTCGAGAAAAAAAGAAATTGTGGGAAAATTTGTGAGCCTGGATGTGGATTGAGGCTGAAGTAGATCAGAATTCTGTTCTCCAGTTTGCATGGTCTGGAGCATGTATTTCTTTTTCATATTGCTATGTGTCCATTGTGGGTTATCAGATAGCAGCAGGGGTGGAAAGAACATTTGGGATCCACTGGTCATTTTACGGGTAGAAATGCTGAATTTTGGTAACACATCTTAATTATTACTGCTGTGTTTTGGTGAACAATCATATTAGCAACTGTTTATTCAATACTTAATGTCATCCTAGCATAATAATAAAAAAAGAGTAACAATTACTAAATTACTAAAAAAAATAAAAAATAAAAAATAAAAAAAATACTTAATGTCCTGCCAGGCGGTGCACTAAGCGTTTTGCATGTGTTGTTTCATCAAATACTCACTGTGCCACAGTAAGTATTTGTCATTTTCACACACAAGCAAACCAAGGCTCGGAGACATGCAGTGGCCTACCAGGGGTTGCACAGTTAGCCAGTGACAGCACTGAGATGAAAACCAGGCCTGTCGGACTCCCAGTCACTCCCAACTGCTCTGGTCTATGACCTTCCTGACCAATATGGAAACACAGTTAGGAGCAGTTACCTCTGATTTAGAGAGATAAGAACTTAGGTTTGAGAAGAAGACTATCATGTCCAAGGTCAACAGAGCTTATTATCAAGACCCAGAGCCCCTAACCCGTCTCCTCCCTTCCTACTGCTCTCTGGATTGGTAAAGCAGTAGATGTCAGGGTCAAAAAAGGTCTCACCTTGTCTATAAGGGACCTTTTTTGCATAGAAGAAAGTGGAATCCCCCCTGTCCTAGTTCTCCTTAGCATATCACCTAGCTGCTGTCTTCCAGTTGGCTCCTTTGGGAAGGGGGGACCCTCTACCCCTTGAATCTTGCCTGGCTCCTTTTGGTCGGGTTTCTGTTCCATCTTAGGTGGTATTACTTGTCTCCATTTGCAAGCACTGTGTGGTAGTTGGCCCTATGTTCAGAGGGCAACCAGACTCATCTGGTGAAGTAACTGGCCCAGAGTCTTCCCTCAAAGGCTCTGCGTGCTGAGAATGGCTGACTGACTGGTAAAGCCAGGAGGCCATAGTGTTCAATTATTGTTTATTCTGTGGGGATCTCTTACTCAGCAAGGGGATTTAACACTGGAATTATCCAGCTGTGTCTGCTGAGATTTGGTTACAGACTCCAATTCCCAGGATGGGGAGGTCAGTAGCTGCTTTTGTTCTCAAATGTATTTAATTTTTTTTCTAGCTATTCCTGGTCTTTCGTCTACTTAGCATAAAACATCTCCAAAACTTCTTTCATGTGATGAGTTCACTGTGGGCTGGTCCACTGGTATAGTCCTATGCTGAAATGCCAAGCATCCTTACCACAGCAGGGAGAGCATCCCAAGTTTGCCATCTGCAAGACAGATCTCAAAATCTTCCCTTTTCACATTGCGCATTTCCTAAACTCAGTGCTCATTCAGGAAGGAGAAATGGAAAAGAGCATTTTCTGATCTGGGGGACTTCATCTGCGTTATTAATGGCATCTAGAGCGGGGTACTTAGACCTTGGTCAAGAGATAAAGTATGAGGATTACAATTTCAGCTCCTGCTTTTGTTCGTAGTCCGGTTGCATCTTTAAAGTGGGATGGAACAATGGCCCTAGAGTTTTTTGAGAGATACTGTATGCGGTAAAGGCTCAGGAATGTGAGCTACCATTTCTGCTATCTCTTTCATTATTGAAGCTCACTTTCTACATCTGTAACATGGGAGACAAACATTGGCATGGGAGGCGGTGAAATAAGGAAGTGCTTAGTATGAGCTTGGCAGGTAATAAAGGTTCAATAACTAGTAACTGGTCTTTAACTAGTAACTGGTCTTTATTCCCTCCCTTTGTCCCTCCTATTCCTTCCTTCCTTTCTTCCTCCCTCCCTCCATTCTTCTCTCCCTTCTTCTTTCCCTCTCTCCTTCCCTCTGTTTCTTCCTTCTTTGATTTTCCTTATGAAGCAATCCCTGCAACACCTTCCTCCATTCAGGCTTTACAGCTCTCATTCAAACCCCCTCTTACTGGTATTACTGTCTTCTCTCCTTCAAACCATCTTTCACATCACAACCGAAAGGTCATCTAAGGCCATTTTTGTGTCACAAGTCTTCTCTAAGAATACAGCACATGACTGCTCCCACCTAGCAGAGCCTACAATTCTTTTTATTTTTTATTTTTTTAAGATTTTTATTTATTTATTTGACAGAGATCACAAGTTGGCAGAGAGGCAGGCAGAGAGAGAGAGGAGGAAGCAGGCTCCCCGCTGAGCAGAGAGCCCACATGGGGCTCAATCCCAGTGTCCTGGGATCACGACCCAAGCTGAAGGCAGAGCCACCCAGACGCCGCTCTTTGTATTTTTTTTTTTAAAGAGATTTTATTTATTTATTCATTTGAGAGAGAGGGAGAGAGAGTGCACATGCATGAGTGGGGAGAGGCACAGAGGGAGGGAGAGAGAGAGAGAGAGAATCTCAAGCAGACTCCATGCTGAGCTCAGAGCCTGGTGTAGGGCTTAATCCCCAGACCCTGAGATCATGACCTGAGCCAAAATCAAGAGCTGGACATTTAACAGGCTGAGCCACCCAGGAGTGCCTAGCAAAGCCTACACCTTTAGAAACAGTAGAGCCCCCCTCATCCACCTCCTGGACTCATGGAGAAGCTGCAGGTCCACAAATTTTCCAGCCCAGGGAGCTGACAGAAACTTCTGGAATGGGCTGTCTACAGGGAACTCAGAAGTGAACAGATCTGCAGAGGACTATCCAAAGAAGCCCAGCAAGGAGACAGAAACTTTGGTGCTCTGGAGTCAGTTTGCACTGGGTCCTGAAGACAAAGGTGCACATCTCTTTCCAAGTCCAGTTCAATGATGTCACAATGGCAGGGTGAAACTGGTTGTGGTGCAAGTATTTATGCTATTGAGATCAGCCAGTGCTACAAACCAGCACCTTCTCCCCCCTCCAGAGAGCCTGTTAAGCATTTACCACACACTAGTGAACCTCCGTCACATCAGTTGTTCACAAGTCATGTCACCTCTCATATAAACACTGAGGAGAGCATGTTGGTTCAGGTCCTTTGGGAAGCAGATACTGAGATGGGCTGGAACAACCAAAGATTTTACTAGGGGAAACACCTGTATGAGAAAAGATGGACAATTGCTGAAAAGGCTAGGAGAACTATCAGACTATGGTGCAAAGCTGACCCTTAATGGAAGAGAAAGAGAAGGGAGGTTTAAATAATATTTGGCAAGGCTGTCAAGGAGTCTTGAAGACCATCTACCATCGGAGGGGATGTCTTGTGTCTCCTGGGAATGGGCCTCTCACTGGCTGGCAGGGGCCTCTCAGAAATGTGGCCTTAGTGCAAATGTGATGATGGCATTTGGAGCACTCTAACCTGGGATCTTGGTTAATTGAGCCCCCTGTATTTGGATTTCCAAGATTCCTTCCCAGGGTTGCCATGGACATTAACACATCAACTCCCATCTTATTCAGAGCACATCATACACCTTTAAAAAAAATATTTTCTAAGCACCTAAGCATTCTGTGCCAAAAATTGTGCTGAGTTGAGGGGATGAAGAGAAGTGAGAAACACAGGCCTTGACCCAAACAGGGCAGACTGCCAAGTAAACAAATATTCAGGATAGTGCAAAAGAAAGAGGATGGTTGAGGAGGCCCTTCAGTAAAGGCCACATAGAAAAACAAAACAAAAAAAAACCTTGATCTGATCATCTTTTAATAAGCCTGGTATTGTGTGGAATGGGAGTTCTTGAAGACAGAGAAATCTTCAAAAGCAAAGGCCCAGACGCATGAAAGAGCATGGAAGATTCAAGGACTTGTGAGCCACTCAACATGGATTCAGCATAAGATACAAGAGTGGAATTACTGAGAAATGACTCTGGTGAAAGAATCAAGGCCAGGGAAGCCTAAGGAATTAGATACATTTATGTATTTTGTAGAGTGCAGGTAAGTGAGGAGTATTACAGGCTTTTCATAAAGTGCGTCTTTTAGAATGATCCCTGGCTGTGGTTTGGAGGATGGAGTAGAGGGGTTAAGACTGAAGGCAAGAAGTCAGGTCCATTTGTAGGGAGATGGCAGGCACAGTGAATGCAGGGAAGGAAAGACAGTCAAGAGGCATGTAAGAGATGGGACCTATCCAAATAGATAGATGGCTGTTGGATTTGGAAGATTATGAGAGCAGAGAGTCTACAATGGTGTTCAAATAGCTATCTAGTATTATATGTTCTTTGACTCTTTCTCTAGACCTTCTAGACTATAGTGTTCAAACTTCAGGTTGTCACCTGTTAGTGGGTCATTGAAATGAACTTACTGGATTGTGGCCAACATCTAAAAAAATGAATATATCATATTATATTACATGTGTAGCAAGCATCAGTGTTATTTCATAAAGCTTTGTGTCAATCATATATGCATGAATCTGTATAGCTAATTTGGGATGTAAAATACACAAATCACAGTCAAAAAGTTTGAAAGATGCTTTTCTAGGCTATGAACTCTTGTAGAGCTGGTCTTGTATCTTATACATCTTAAACTCGTGGAATTAGAGAATCGGAGGAGGGCTTTGGTCACAACTGGTTTAGAAGTTTGGGCCATTGAGACCCCCTGCTCTGCCTCTTTCAGTTGGAAAATGGTGCTTGAAGAGGTGAGGTCGGATCTCCAAGATCAAATGAATCTCATATCATTTACAATACCCAGTTTGATTAGGAGAATGAGGGACTGATGTATACCTTTATAAATGAATGAATGAATGAATGAACACTTGATTATAAATTATATAATAGCAGTATGTGAGTAAATAAATAAAAGAATAGAGGAATTCATGAAAGAATGACTAGATGAATATGTAACTGCATGAAAAACTAGATGGATGAATTAACAAAAGAAGGAGAAAAAGGTGGGAGGAAATGAAGGAGGGAGAAAGGAAATTCTCAAATCCCCTAATAAACACTATGAGTCTGTAGACTCCCAGCCAAGGAGGGAAGGATTTCTGAATGACCCCAGGCAGGGGACCACAGCCAGTTGGAATTAATCATGTGGCCAGCCCAGAGATCAGCCAAATCTGACCAAGTGATGACGGCCTTGCAGTAGACTTTGTTACGTACCCGTTTATAGGGTGAGCTATTAACTGGCTCAGCATGGGGGTAGTCAGGCGCCTGACATCACAGAATGAATGAGGTGTTTGGGGTGGGGAGAGATGGGCTCTACAGCTCTGGTCTGCTGAGTCATCCTCAGCCCTGAAGGCTGCCATGCCATTATTCATTGGTCCCATGACTAGGAGCCAACCAGATCCATGTACTCTGGGCCACCTCAGAAAGCTGTACATTTAGTTCAGAGTAGAAGTGCATTAAGGTCAAGAACAAGAACCCAAAGAAACATCTGAGATCACAAAAGCTAACCAAGTCTACGTCATTTTAATGATGTGAATTAGATTTAGGTTTGAATCTGGGCTTTTCTCCTTATGTGCTGTGTGACATTGGATAAATCACTTTTCTTTTCTGAGCTTCATTTTACTCATTTATAAAATGAACAAGATATTGATTTCATAGTATTTTTAAAAACATTTATTTATTTTAGAGAGAGAGCATGCATGAGAGCCAGAGAAGGGGGAGGGGCAGAGGAAGAGGGAGAGAGAGAATCCCATGCAGACTCTGTGCTCAGCGCAGAGCCAGACGTGGGGCTCATTCTCACAACCCCAAGATCATGACCCAAGCTGAAATCAAGATCAGGTGCATAACCAACTAAACCACTTGGGCACTTGATTTTACAGTATTTTTATGATCCATGTACTTTGCAAAGAGTTTATGCTTAATGTTTATTCTCTCCCTCCCATTTTTGTCCTTCAGATTTCCCCACATGTTGTTCATAGATCCATTAGCTCAACAAATACTTATTGAATGCTTACTGTATCAGATACTATGTGCTGGGGACATAGCAGTGAACCAAAGAAACAAAACCTCTTGCTTTTATAGAGCCAACATTCTGGAGGGTGGGCGTGTCACAATGTCACATAACTCTGGTGTCACCCTCACATGTCTCTCTAGAAGAAGAGGGAGTCTGAGTAAAAATAAGTAAATAAATATAAGTGTTTATAATTTATCAGATTTTGGTAAGTGATACTGAAGGGTAAAATAGAAAAAGTGTTAGAATGGGGAAAGGCTACATAATTTTAAATGAGGTGGTCAGAAAAGGGAAACATTTGAGTGAAGACCTGAAGGAGATGAGGAACCTGGAAGAAGAGGGTTTTTGGCAGAGGAAGAGCAAGTGCAAAGGCCCTGAGGTAGGAGTGTGCCTCCTGTATTTGAGGGATGGCAAGTGAACCATTGTTTGTGTTGCTCTATTTTAAATTTCTCCCACTCTGTTGGGAGAATTCTTAATTAACCTTCAGGTCCTAGATCCTTTTCCTAGGCCATCTTGGTAGAGGAACTGGTCTGTAATGGTCTGCTTACATCTTTCCTTCCACTGCAGAATACAGGTTCCATGAAGACACAGTTCATGTTTTTCTTGTCCGTCTCTGTCTTCAACACCAAGAATGCTCTCTGACTCAGAATAGGCACTGAATGAATATTTACCAAGTGCATTATTAAATGGACAAATGGGCCTTCTGAACCTGTCATTTCTGCCTAATCAGTGACTCCTCATACATTATATTTAAGGTCCTGCATAAACCTTGCATTCTCTAAGAAGCATTCTTTTATTGTCAAGGTCATGTTCACCTCTCCTGGACCTCAACTCCACAGAGTCTACACAGGAGAACACTAGTCTGATAAAATTCAAATTAGTGAGCCACATGGAACATGAGAGTTCTGGGATCAGTTATTTTGGAGAATTGTTGGTTAATCAAATCTAAGTGGGTTTCTGTATTCAGCATCTTCTCAGAGACTTTAGTATGATAAGGGTATTGTGAATCTTTGAGGGATTGACAAGGAATGTTTCCTAAATATATTTGACTATGATGTACCTTTTCCTAAAGGATCCATCTTCAGAAACCCTCTCTGGGAAATACTGGATTGAAATTTAGTTGGACTCTCCCAGCTTTTGGAATATTTTTTGGCTTAACCTCAGTTGACCTCTGTCATTCTAGCTTCATGGCCAAAGGCAGCCACCTTGGTTTTGGTTTCTACCTCCTACTTGCCTGCTGAGAAAAAGGCTGTTCAGGAAGGAGAAATTACCTCAGACTTTAAAATTTTCCTGGCCATAGGGAACCCCTAATGAAGTATAAAGAGTCACAATTACAAGAATTGGGAGAAAGCCAAGGGAATGGAAAGGGGATGACCTAGGCCTGTGGAAGAAGAGGGCATGGCTTTTTCCTTCCTACCCTCCATAGCTGCCTTCTCAAGGAGTCTCAACAATAATAGTTTGGCAAGTCAGACCATGCTGTAAAAATTAAATTACTGGCGGTATGTAGTAGATGCAGTTTGATACCCACAGGGATAGGATTTTTATCTTCACTCCCTGGGGCTGATAGGAGATGCCAACAGGCCCTTCCAGATTTTGACAAGGAGAGTCCTGTGGTTTCTTAGATTCATTTTGTCTGTGTCTTTCTCAAATTCGTTCTTGGTTTCTGTTTTTCTCTTTGGTGGTCTCCTCATCTCTTAAAGTTGGAGTGACTTTTTTCTGTTCTGGAACCTGATGAGATAAAGTTTAGTAAGTGGAGGGTGACAGTTGGTACAGTAGAGAGATGGGAAAAATGCAACTGATTTTCCCTCAGCTTATTTTGTTTTACTTCATTTCATTTGAAGTCAACAAACATTTCTTGAACTTCTACCAGCGCCGCTATAATAGGCATTAGGGAGACTAAGGTGAATAAATTGGAGCCATTTTTCACAAGAACTTTCCCACCTAATAGGGGAAGACAGAGAGGTGACTGAATGCATCACAATGTACTTTGGGCTGGAGGGGAGACAGGAGTGTTTGGAGGATTTGTGCTCAAATCTTGAAGCAGAGTTACTCTCTGTCTCTCTCTTTTTAGAGCATTGGTTTTCAACATGTATGATGTCTTCAGACTTATTTTTCCTGAACTGTCTCAGCTCCACTTTTATAAACAATCCAGGATTCATCTAGACACTCTTATGTTCAGTCCTCCCAGCATACCATTCTTTGTTCTTGCAGTACCTTTCCCTCCTCCTTTCCCCGTCAAACACCAGTCATGATTCCCAGTTGAAATCACTTAATTTTCTCTAAGAAACTTTCTTACTATCTTCTTTCTCGTGTCTAGGTGCAAATGTTAATACTTAAGTTCTGTGCCTCTAAAACAACCTAAGCTTCCATCAGTAGATGTATGGCAAAGAAAATATGGGATGTGTGTGTGAGTGTGTGTATTGTGTATATATATGTGCTACTGGTATGTATAACATATATATCTTTATGCTACATATCCCTTTATACATATTTATAAGGGATATTATTCAGCTTTAAAGGAGAAGAAAATATTTTACAGCAACATGGTTGAACTTTGAGGGCATAATGCTAAGCAAAATAAGTCAGGAAAGACATACTTTATGTTCTCACTTACATGCAGAATCTAGAAAGACTGAACTTGGAAAAATAGGGAGTAGAATGGTGGTTGCTTGGAGCTGGGAGTTGGGAGACATGGGGAGTGGTTGGTCAAAGGTTACAAACATCCAGCTGTAAGATGAGTAACTTCTGGGAATCTGATGTACAGCATGGTAACTATAGTTAACAGTATTGTATTATGTACTGGAAAGTTGTTAAGAGAGTAGATCTTAAAAGTTTTCACCACACACACAAAAAGGTAATTTTGAAGAGGGATGGGGTTGTGAACTAACCTTATTGCATTACTCATTTCACAATATATAAATGTTATATCATCACATTGTACACCTTAAACTTCCATACATTGTGTGTCAATAACAAAGTTTGGGAGGAAAAAAAATGATCAGTAATTAGCCCCAGGAAACTAAAAGAAGTTCTACAGGAAAAAAAAAAATGTCATAATAGTACGCCACCTGGCTCAGCATTAAAAAAAGTTCCATGGGGCACCTGGGTGGGTCAGTGGGTTAAGCCTCTGCCTTCGGCTCAGGTCATGATCTCAGGGTCCTGGGATCGAGCCCCGCATCGGGTTCTCTGCTCGTCAGTGAGCCCGCTTCCCCCTCTCTCTGCCTGCCTCTCTGTCTACTTGTGCTCTCTCTCTCTCTCTGTCAAATAAATAAATAAAATCTTAAAAAAAAAAGTTCCATACCTCTAACATAGTATTTATACCTTCACGTATTCCATAAGTGTTTATTAAATGCCCCTTCAGCCCCAGATACATGTTGCTAGAGGTAGAGCTATATAGGTCAACAAGAAAAAGCATAGCCATTCCCACATGGCACTTACAGTTTAGTGGGAGACAAAAACATTAATTGAATTATAAAACTAATGCATCAATAAGGAAAAAAAAATTCCAAAAAGAGAACTCTCACATACTAAGATTTGAGGCTGTGGGAAGCTGGAATGATGGGTGAACTCACTGAAGGCAACTGTGGGTAGAGACAGTGAGGGGAAAAAACAAGAAGAAAGGAGGAGGAAGGATGAGGAGGTTCAGATCACTTGGATCTAATGTTAAGACTTTTGGATTTTACTCTAAATATAATGGACTTATAGGGAAGACTTTGATGCTTCATAAAGGGCTGGACTTGTTTTTATTTGTCATGGTCTTCCTAGTGACTAGAAAAATGCCAGGCATGAAAGCTCAACAAATGTTTATTGAGTGAATGAATGAGTTAGTGAATTAGTGATATGATCAGATTTTATTTTACAAATATTACTGTTCTCATGTGGAGAATGAATTGCAAGGAAGCAAGAGAGTAGATGTAGATAAACCAAAGGAACATGCAGGGATATGTAATTAGCCCAGGTGGATGGTTGAATACACACACACACACACACACACACACACACACACACACAGTGATAAAGAGTAAGGGCATTAGAGCCAGATAGTCCTAAGTTCAAATCCCAGTCCTGCTACCTATAAAGAGCATGACCTTAAATATGCTGGCTTTAGATTCCTTATCAACAAAATACCTTATGCAAAGCTAAGAAAAATAGTCAACAAAACAAAGAGGCAACCCACAAAATGGGAGAAGATATTCGCATATGACCCTACAGACAAAGGGTTTGTATCCAAGATCTATAAAGAACTCCTCAAACTCAACACCCAAAAAACAGATAATCACGTCAGAAAATGGGCAGAAGACATGAATAGGCACTTCTCCAGTGAAGGCATACAAATGGCTAGCAGACACATGAAAAAAATGTTCATCATTAGCCATCAGGGAAATTCTAATCAAAACCACATTGAGTACCACCTTACACCAGTTAGAATGGCAAAAATTGACAAGGCAAGAAACAACAAATGTTGGAGAAAGGGGAACCCTCTTACACTGTTGATGGGAATGAAAGTTGGTGCAGTTACTTTGGAAAACAGTGTGGAGGTTCCTCAAAAAATTAAAAATAGAGCTACCCTATGACCCAGAATTGCACTACTGGGTATTTACCCCAAAGATACAGATGTAGTGAAAAGAAGGGGCATATGCACCCCAATGTTCATAGCAGCAGTGTCCATGATAGCCAAACTGTGGAAAGACCTGAGGTGCCCTTCAGCAGAAGAATGGATAAAGAAGATGTGGTTCATATATACAATGGAATATTACTCCGCCATCAGAAAGGATGAATACCCAACTTTTGCATCAACATGGAGGGGACTGGAGGAGATTATGCTAGATGAAATAAGTCAAGCAGAGAAAGTCAATTATCATGTGGTTTCAGTTATTTGTGGAACATAAGGAATAGCATGGAGGACATTAGGAGAAGAAAAGGAAAAATTAAGAGGGGCAAGTCAGAGTGGGAGACAAACCATGAGAGATAGTGAACTCTGGGAAACAAACTGACGGTTTCAGAGGGAAGAGGGGTGAGGGGATGGGTGAGCCTGGTGATGGGTATTAAGGAAGGCACGGATTGCATGGAGCACTGGGTATTATATGCAAACAATGAACCATGGAACACTACATCAAAAACTAATGATGTACTGTATGGTGACTAATGTAACACAATAAAAGTACCGACAATAGTAATAATTACCTGTCTGATTGTTGTGAGGATTAAATGAGGGGAAAAAAAGAGCATACAGTGCCTGGCACACATAAATAATTTAGGGAGTAAGGAGGTCAAATGGTATAGAGACCAAGAATATGCATTCTGAAATCAGCCTTCCAGGGGGTCAAATTCTGATTCTGTTATAGCTATGTAACCTTGGACAAAGTTCTTAGGTTCCCTGCAGCTCAGCTTTTAAAATCTGTATACTAGAGAAAATAATACTACAAGCACATCATCCCTTATCCAGAATTCTTGGTATTAGATGTGTTTCTGGATTCAGATTTTTTTTTTTCTGAACTTTTAGAAAGCTAGCACAGTGCCTATGTCATATATTTTGTAGTGTTCTGATTGGGTTCTCAGCACCCCTATAATCAAACTTCTTTTTTTCTGCAGCTGTACATATACTTACACATTAACACATTAAGTAGAATTAAGGGGGGGAAAGACCATAAATAGCTCACAATTAATTCAAATCAGAATTTTCAGCTAAATAAATTGGGCAGGGGGATCAACCCCTGGGTGTGTGCTCATGCTCCAGCTTGATTCTCAGTACCAGCAGCACAGGACCTGGCAGAAAGATGTGTTCAGCATGTGTCTGTTGAATTCTCTCTCCCCAAGTTATTTTCTTGTCCATCTGGTCTGATGAGATTTCCAAGGTCTCAGCCTTCTGTATTGGTCTGTGAAATGGAGTCAGGATAGGGCAAATGACTTATGCTGGAACGAAGGCCTCATGGGGGATTTCCAAGGGTCCGTGTAAGAGCAGCATTTTACACTTGAGAGAAGGCAGCTCTCCGCCTGCCTTACAGGGCTCAGGCCCTTCCATAGGAGGCAAGCTTCTCTGTCCCTGGCTGGCAAGAAAGAGCATAAGGAGGATGGAGTGATAACTGCGTCCCCTACTCCCCAAGTGTAACCTCCACAAAGGCAACAATCTGTTGTTTATTTTATTGTCTTTGTTTGGT
Source organism: Lontra canadensis (assembly GCF_010015895.1). Lineage (NCBI taxonomy): Eukaryota > Metazoa > Chordata > Mammalia > Carnivora > Mustelidae > Lontra > Lontra canadensis. Next base: position 4,008,022 of record NW_022631024.1, on the reverse strand, counting down.
TGACTGGTCTGTTTTGAGCAGTTGCAAGAATGACTGACTCAAAGTAGATACTCAAGAAATTAAATGAAAAAAAATGAGCATTTATTAACTATCTACCACAAGCCAGGCAATCTTACAGAGTTCGTTTGATCCTCCTACCAGTCTTCCATAGTAGGTAGTATTTTCATCTGTTTTACAGCTGAGGAAACTGAGGCTCAGACAAGCTCACATCATCAGGGCCCATATCCTGGCCTTAGCCTTGGCTCATTCTTTTGTGTCCCACAATAGGAGGTGTCTTGAGAAAGAGAGGGTAATTTGGTAACTGGCAGGTGCCTCCCATCAGCCAAAGCAGACCAGGGCAGGTAATGAGGCTCAGGATTGATAGGCAGGCTGAGCTGGGCGGTCTGAGAGAGTTCAGCCCAATCAAAACCCTTGGGTTGGTGACGTGAGTTGAGGAGATGTGACTTCCTCAGACCCGATATCCCTGCGCTGCTTCAGTCTGCCTCCCTGAGGTGAGTGTCTTGGGCCAGAGGGATACCAGGTCATTGGCCTGTGACTGTGGGCTCTGATCCTGCTGAAGAATGGCCAGTGTGTTTGCACAGGCTTTGCTCTACAGAAGCGATGGAGGGAAGCTTCCATGACTCCAGCTCAACCCCTCACTCACTGTGTGACCTGGGGCAAGTTATGTTTTGCTTTTCTCTTCAGCACAGCTCTTAAAGGGGTGAGTGTTATTTACCTTGTAGAGGTATAGAGAGACTCAGAGTCAGTGAATGTAGAGTGATTAGCACAGTTCTGTTAGAGTGATGAGCTCATAAGTGCCAGCTGCCACTACTACTGCCATTTTTGTCTTGAGAGAGAGAGAGAGAGGGAGAGAGAGTGCGTATGCATGCGAGTGGGAGCAAGGAGAGGCAGAGGGAGAGGAGAGAGAGAATCCCAAGCCATGCACCTAGCTCAGAGCCCCAGGTGGGGCTTGATCTTGTAAGCCCGAGATCATGACCTGAGCGGAAATCAGGAGTTGAACACTTAACTGACTGAGACACCCAGGTGCCCTTACTTCTGCTGTTCACATTGCTACTTTATCTGAGGGTGTCCAGCTGGTTCACCATGTCACCTGCTGAATTTGGGACCCAAGATGGGTGGTGGCCCTGTGCAGACATCAGTCTCAGAGCTCTGGGGAGATGGGGATAGTGCCCTTCATCTCGGGCTTGATCACGCAGGACATGGCTCGTGGTGAGAGTCTAGGAGTCATTTGCTAAAAGACTGATCAACAGTGCAGTGGGCACAGTCATTCTGTTTCTGTGTTTAGGGCTCTTTAATGGGACTTCTGCAAAAAACAACAACAACAACAACAACAAAAAAAACCCCACAGAAATCCAGCAACATACGTTCAATCATAGTCTCTTGGAATGTGGACAGAGCTTGAAGCGAATGCAAGTTCAGAGCTGTTGAACTGGAGAACAAAATGAGAGGGGCGTGTGTGTTTGTTTTGGTGTTTTGTTTGTCTGTGTCATCACTGTGCCTCTTTCATCCTGGGGGTTGATAATTGCTCAGAGACACAGAAAATATTACGTTTGTTTGTATATACTTAGAAAAAAGTATGGGAAATGCACACCAAGATGGCAACAGTGGTTATTTTGGAGTGGAGTGATTGCAGGTAATTTTAATTTTTTTATATCTTTGCTTATATATGCTTCCCACTATTCCAGAAGAGGACCGTGCATTACTGAGATGAGTTATGTAGGAACGTGAAGGGACTCAAGCTAAGATCATTCAAATTACAGTCCTTTCACTTGTATTCCAACCTGGGGTTTCTTTAAGGACAATTTCCAAGTGGTAGTGCTCCTGTCTGACTTGAGAGCAGGGAGAGTACAGAGGAAAAGTGCTGGCCGTCCAAACCTGGACATTGAGGAATAGCATAAGAGCAAAAGGTAATGTCATTTCCAGGTTTTATTACTTGATACCTATCATGGCAAGTGCTATAATTATGCTGCTGTTCAATCCACCCAAGAATCTTGCAAAGTTACACATTACTCTTCCTGCCTCGCAGAAAAAGAGACTGACCCTTGTAACAGTTAAGTCAGTTCCCCAAGTCACATACATATCCAGGAAATAGTCATTTAGACACAAAACACTGTGCCTTTTGACATTGCTGAATTGAACAATGCTTCATCATGGGGGTGTGTATGTCTTACACGTATGCTATAACTGTCACGTGTGTATGTGTGAGTGTCCGTACATACTGATGACCTCAGCTTTCTGGGTGCTTACAAAAAAAATGGATAAATTGGGTAGGAAATCCTTTCAGTGTGTGAAGTTGGTCATAGTTACAGATTTTCATATAACCCAGCATCATTAAGTTATAGTCTGGGACATTTGTGTCACCACTGGACACCCAAAACCAGAGGGAATCTTGGTGACCATCTTGTTCAGTTGCCAATCTCCTTGATTTCGTTCTTTCTTGATTTCTCAGTTTTTTTTCTTTTTTCTTTAGTTCTTGATCTCTCTGTCTCTCCCTCCTTCCCTTCCGTCCTTATTTCCTCTGCTTCCTCCTCCTCTTATTTTATTATTTTTTAATTTTTTTATTTGACATACAGAGAGAGATCACAAGTAGGCAGAGAGGCAGGCAGAGATAGAGAGAGAGGGAAGCAGGCTCCCTGTTGAGCAGAGAGCCCGATGTGGGACTCGATTCCAGGACCCTGAGATCATGACCTGAGCCGAAGGCAGAGGCTTAACCCACTGAGCCATCCAGGCACCCCCTCCTCCTTTTAATAGCAGCGGAACCCTTCCTTAAACACAACTTAGGAAGGCCCAATGTACAAAACCACGTGTAAGCAGGGGCTTAGGGCTAACAGGCTTCTGCCTCCTCCCCAGCTGCCCTGGGTACTTCTCGAGTCTCTAGGACTTGAAAGTCATGAAATCTAGACCCCCATGCTTGCCACCAGCGAGGAAACTCCAGACCATGGAGGCAGAGACCTTCCTCCAGGTCTTTCCGAAACTTCTCAGCAGAGGTGAGGTGGGACTCAAGCGCTGGCTCACCCCAGAGCTCTCTTCACCACACATCGTTGCCATTATTTATTCCAATTTTCTGTTTTTTTCCTGCTGGAGGGTAAAGGACTTGGAGGGCAGAGGCAGCATCTGGACTGTTTCCCGCTGTCCTCTCAGTACCTAGCTCTGAGCCCGGTAGCCGGGAGGTGTCGACTTCGGTGTTGCTGGGTAGAGGATCTGGAGGGCGAGTGTTGGAGATCCTTTTCGTCCGGCGCTGCCAGGCTGTGCGTTTGTGACGTGTCCACTGAGGGGCCGATGTACTTACGGAACTGGCAGCCCCCAACTCGAGATGCTACTTAACCTGAGTAATAATTCATCCCTCCCTAAGCTCTCACACCCTGAGGCCTCTCTCCTCATTCCATAACCTGCTGCTTCTCTCATTCAATGTCAGGTCCAGGATCGGGATTTTTTTTTTTTTTTTTTTAATTCAGGTGACTATGTTTATCGTTTAGTGAATGTTAAATCTTTGGAGAAATCCATCTCCTTCCTTTTCTCCTCCTCCTCCAGTGCACTATCCAGTACCTTTCCCTGAGGTCAGCTGCAGCCAGAGGTCTTGGTGAACTCTGATGGCCTGGGACATGGGGTAATGGAAGGCAGAATATACTGAGGGGAGAGGGGAGAACCCACCCCCATCCCACTGAGACCCATTCTCTGCGGTGTGGGGTTGTCCTGGTTTTACCCGCTTGCTCTGCTGGATTTCAAATCGAGGTGGGGTGGCTGTGCGGGAGAAGGGGACCGTATCCGGGCCCTGGACTGGCCTTGGCTCTCAGATTCCAGCTGTGCATGAGTGGGCCGGCCTGTGCAGCTGGCCTTGCCTCTCGTCTTGGCCAGGGAGTAGAGAGGCCCAGGCTGGGGAGCTCAGAAATCACAGGGCCTCAGCCGCTTGCTGGGTTGGCCTCTGGGCAGCTGGAGGCTGTTTTCTGTGGCCTCTAAAGTTAAGGAGCCCTATATTCTTCCCAGGGCCTCTGTAGCCCTCTTCAGGGTGACTGCTTGAGGAGAAGAGATGCTCCTGAACATCCCGGGTATCACTTTATTGATACAAAATTGTTTTCCAGGAAACCAAAACCTGGTTTCCCTGAACACCAAAGTTCATTTGATCCCCTTCAGAACATCCAGGCTGGCAGTTTCAGAGTCAAAGAGCTCCTATAATCCCAGAGTTTCCCTCCTCAAAGGACCCTAGAAAATCACCAAGTACACTTTCTCCCCGCCCTCGTTTGAGGTTGCCGTCACAGTTTTGTCATACCTGAGATATTAGTAACCTGATGTGCTCTTCTTGAAATTGACTCCTTTCTTTTTGTTATTATTTTTATTTTTGGTTAAATCAATGATTTCAAAATGGATATTTATGTCACTACCGGTAAATGGAGAACCAGGATTACGTGCCATAAATAGAAGCTAACTCTAAAAATCAATATAGTGAAAACAAAACAATTTTATATTAATTCTGGACAGACGGCATTGCCTCTAGAAGGTTCTGAGCTAGAGGCTTGTTCTTTTAAAGAAGGGAGGTTGCCACATGTTACAGAATTTTCAAAAGAACATCAGTATGAAACCAAGCCATGCTCCATGACTGAATTAAAAGGACTGAAAGAAAACTCAAAAAAAAAGTTTTTTTTTTCCATTAAGTGATTTAATTCAGTTATGTCCCACACTTTGGTAAACACCATGTAACCCAGTAGAAAGGTTTCAACTAAGGAAGCCATGGGCTGCCGATCACACAGTAAGTCTGGGACAATGGCAAGACTAGACCCAGGACCGTGGGCTCCAAAGTGGGTTTTCCACTGCCCCCTGAACACACACTAGGTTGCCTCTATGAAGGGAAAGATTCACTTTTCAGGAACAAGACCTCACTGGGTAAGGATTTTGTCGAGAAAAAGGTTATGTCATTTTTTTTCCCACCTCACCACTCTGTCTGTGGTATTAAGATAGGTATTAGGTTTTCAGCATCCTGGTTATTACTGCATATTTTTCTACCCTATTTAAGAAATGGAATTAAGTATTTATTTTAGTGAGAAGGTAATTTGTGCTAAATCATAAAAACTTGAGAGTAAATCAGTCACAAGCATGCTGAACTGTGACAATTAATAGTTTAATCACTCCTTCACGCATCATTCAGTGCTCTGGAGCAACTTACACTTTTAAAGATTTTATTTTTTTATTTGACAGACAGAGATTACAAGTAGGCAGAGAGGCAGGCAGAGAGAGAAGGGGAAGCAGGCTCCCTGCCGAGCAGAGAGCCCGACTCAGGACTCAATCCCAGGACCCTGAGATCATGACCTGAGCCTAAGGCAGAGGCTTTAACCCATTGAGCCACCCAGGCACCCACAACTTACATTTTTAGATATGTCCACCTATCCCTAGTAGAAGACCCTTTGCTTATCAACCTCCGTGATTTCTTTCTTTCTTGACTTCTCAATTTCCTTTTTTCTTTTGTTTTTGATATCTCTCTCTATCCCTCCCTCCCCTCCCTTCCCACCACTTCCTTGTCCTTTTATTTTATTTTACTTTATTTTATTTCATTGTATTTTAGAGAGTGAGAGCACCAGCAGGCTAAGAGGCAGAGGGAGAGAGAGAGAGAATCTTAAGCAGGCTCCATGCCCAGCACAGAGCCCAATATGGGCTCAATCCCATGACACTGAGATCATGACCTGAGCCAATCAAGAGTCAGGCGCTTAACAGACTGAGCCACTCAAGTCCCCCCGGCTGACTCCTTCTAATACCAGCAAAACTGTTCCTTAAAACATAACTTAGAAAGGCTCAATGCACAAAACTAAATGTAAGTAGGGGCTTAGGTGTTCTGTTTTCCACAGTAACTTTCTAAACTTCAACTTTTGCTCAAGGTCGAGGAACTGAAAGACAAGTTTATTCCAACTTTGACTTCCCCAGATTTTTCGAAGAGAAGGAGGAAAGGCGGTAACTTTTGTTGAGTGCCCAGAGCTGCGCTCTGTCTCAGTCGTGGAGCAGTGGAGGTCCCGCTGAAGCCCTCTGCCCAGGTCAGAGTGGGAGGTAGCAATTGCAGGTAGCAATTCGACTCGGGCTCGGGTCTTTTCTATTCCAAAGCCAGCATTCTTTCTGCTGCTTTGCAGAGCTCTGTGCTAGTAAGCATTTTGAGAACAGTTTTGCTTTTTGTTTTGTTTTGTTTTGTTGTTTTTTCTCACGTGCTCTTCATTTTGCAGGGCCTACCACTGTGCCTTACACATAGTTACTGCTCAGTACATATGTGCTGAGGAAAGTGGGATAAACAGATGGGAGAAGCTGAGGCCCAGAAGAGAAAAGAGAAGGAAAATGAGCCCAGACCTTTGGCCCCTTGCTGTCCGCACTTCACTGCTCACCTGGGGTCCCTTGTAGATAAACGCCGTAAACATCCAAAGTTGCATCCTTCTTATTGATTCTTAATTTGGGAACTAAAGTGAACTGAGGTAAGACTGATTATTGATCAGTCTTGTTTTAGAGTCAAAGGTAGACACTCTGGCCTCTTCCCTGGCATGTCTGTAGATTTGCAGACCATTAAAAAAAGAAAAATATGAAAAAAAAAGCAAAGAGGGAGGAAAAACTTGTTCTTCGGGAGGGGATTCGCGTAACCTGGCCTCAGATGTCTCTTAAGACTGTTCGCCAAGGGGAATCCCTCAAACCCTCCCTGTGTCACTTAGCCTCGTTCTCTGACCCTGCCTCACTCTTCTCTATACCGGGCCTCTTGCTTTAAACCCTAATGCTCCTCCCCTCCAGCAAACTTTTCCATTCTTGTCATGAGGCAAATAATTTCATGCATTTCCATAGAAACCTGAAAGATCCTGGAGGCCCTTGACTTCCCTACAGAGGCTGGGTATGTTCATCTGCTGTGGCCATGGTGCCTTGGACCAGAGTGGCTGGACCCAAACTTAGTCCCGGGTGATACCAAGTTTCAGGGCACCAGGTCTTGGATCTTCTTCATCTTCCCTGTGACCCCTGAATTGGGTCTGTCACCCCAGCACACACAGCAGAACCACTCAGCTGGAGGAACGCTAGTGTGGGAGTTGGTCACAGGGATTCCAGTTCTCATTCTACAGTGGCTGTGTGGCTCCAGCAAGTCTCCCTCTTTCTCTCCTTCTCAAGATAAGGAGTTTGAACCAGATCAGTGGTTTCCCAAACTATGTTATCAGAACTTGAGGGGTACTTTGAGGCACTTCAAGAACCCCTGAGGGAGGCAAACTAGAATAGAGAGAAAATTGTACTCACTCACCTGCTGCTACTGGCAGGAGAGCCTTGCCTTAACCTGGTGGGTTTCCCCATAAGGTCTTATTAGAAATAAGTGCTTTTCTGTTTAAGTAAAGGAGTTTGAAAAACACTCCTTTTTTTTTTTTTCTAAACTCACTTTCTACTAAGATAAGCTCGCATCCCCCCAACACACAAATACCCCCAAAGAAGTGAAAATTAACAAAACACATGATTTCCCTAATAATATGCCTATTTTAGATGGATTAAGTGAGGCATGGATGGAAGTTGGTTAAGAAACTGCTTCGCTCATTCACCTACACCTTCACACATCCCACGATGAAAGAATCTTAGGATCTTTGCTGTTACAGGAGCTCAGTGGGCCAGCTCTGGACCCTGGGAGCTGCGGAAAAAAGGGAGCAAAGTCTTTGCAGATGCTTCTGTTTCTCTAAAATTTGTTACAATAAAGTGTATATGTAAACATACATATGTATCTTATGTGCACATGTTTGTGTATATATGTGTGCACATGGATGTGTATACACATGTATTCACATATACATTATCTATGTGTGTACACATATGTAAATGTATGTGTATATGTGTATGCATAACATATAGGTACAATATGGCAAGCTATTTTAATATTTGTTGGCCCTATCTTTATGGATAAAGCTTCAAACTTGGTTAGACGCCATCTTCCCTTTCTCTGAGTCCCCCCTAATTCTCCACGGCTCCTCCAGTTTCCTGAGAAGCTGAGGTGAGAAGACCCGGCTCCCTTGCTCCCACCTTGATCCCACCCCCCATACTCCTCTCCAGTCTCACTGAACTGTGGTGCTCCTGGGAGAAAGAAGGACTAAATTAGAGTTACAGCAGTGAGGATGGAGTGGGCAGGGACGCCGAGAGGTAGTTCACAGGGCAATGAAGGTGGCAGCACTAGCGGTGATGGTGGTGGTAAGGGGTGCGTGCGTGTGTGTGTGTGTGTGTGTGTGTTTCGGAAAAGGGTTGCTGGAGCAGAAGCCTGAATGGGAAGAGTGGATCTAGACATTGAAGGTTGAGCTAGGATCACTGATTATGCGGAGCTTGGGGCCGGTCTCCCAAGAGGAAAGGTATAGAGAAGAAGAAACAACTCTGGAGGAAGGGAACTACAGTAACTGATAGAAATAAGTCCCGAAAGAGTCAAGATATGGGGCTCCAAGGACTTGAAGCCCTTGGGTAGGGTCTGGCCTTACTGAGGTGGAGGGCATCGTATTCTTTTCCTCTAGTCCAGGCCCAGACGAAACGGGATAAGAGAAGAAAGGGAAGGGACTATACATACTGATTTAAACAATGTTCTCACTAAAAGATGATTCTGAGCAGGTGGCAGGCTAGCCTGGGAGGAGAAATGGTTTAGGTCAAAGCATGGGCTAAAGTGTTTTGTAGTGTGTGGTCCATTAATATCAGAATCACCATGGAGAACATGTTAATAATGAAAATTACAGGGTTGACTCCAAAGCTATTGAATCAGATTTTCTGGGAATCTCTATTTTTCACTTGTCCCCCACAAGTGATTCCATGTCTGTTAATGTTTGAGAGTCACCACGATTGAGAATTGACTTGGGATGACAAAACCAAAGAAATGTTTCCCCAAAACGTTCTGCAGGCCCTTGGAATGAGCCTTCTCCTCTCCCCACTCCACATCCTGGCTTCCTGTGAAAGGCAGGGCAGGCAGGGTTTCCTTGAGTGTGTTTTGCTTCCGTTAGGCTCTCAGCGAGGTCCCATTGTGCCCAAAGGCTGATATCTGCTGACAGTGGGGCCAAGCCTGCTTGTCTTGCTGACAGGCAGCAGAGCCACAGAGCAAGACAAGGCAGCTTAGACATCAGGAGGGCCCAAGTTCTAATCTGGCTTGGCCCAAGCTTTCTGACCTTACGTAGATTCTTTTGCCATTTTAAGGGACAGGAAGCTTTGCCCATCTCACAATACTATTAGGAAGAGAGCATTCAATGTTGAGTCTAATGTTTCTTCAGATCTGTCAGCCTGTTTCCTCATCAGTAAAAGATATTTACAGCATCCTTACTCTTAGGGTTCATCCTTACTTTCCTCTTTTTCTCCTCTTCTGATCTGACCCACACCACTGCTGGTGATGGCCACAACTACCCTAGCAGGTAAGAATTGACACCCTTGTCTTGGAGATGAGTGTGCTATGACTCAAACACACGTAGAGCAGGTGCCTGTCCAAGTCCACTGACACCGAGGTCTGTCCAGTGCCACTATCCAGAGACATCATATGGGCATAATGTTGTCTCCTGGGAACTTTCAGTTCTGTGGTCTGATCCAATAGCCCAGGGTGTTGCAGAAGAGGGACAGGACACTTCATGTGGAAATGCAGAGGAGGAAGAGAGTGATTCTGACTGTGGAGATCTTGAGAAGGCCATTGGGAAGGAGTGAAATTAAGGCAGGAGTATTTCACGTGAGATTTTTATAAGTTTGGAGTGCTAAGGATGCCTGTGGATTCATTAGGATGGGAGAGTGAACACATGATAAGAAAAGGTATGGAGACAAGACACTTCTATCCATGTTTGGGGGAATAACCAGCCTTCCAGGTAAAGTAAAAAGCATGGAGGAGGACTTGAGTAAATCTATCACAGGACCAGAGGTGGGAGGCCTTGACTACCATGCTAAGTAGGAGGTCTCTAGGGAAGGGCACTCCAGTGGAAGTGGACATTAGATAAGGGCTCAGAGTAGAAAAGGGTAGGCCTTTTTGGGAGTTGCCCAGGGTCTCCCTGTCCCATCTGTTCCCTACCCCGAGCCAGCATTCTTCCCTAAATGTTCAAGGCCCTCTCTGCTGGGATCACCTTGCAAAAGAGCATCCGTTCCGCCTGCTGCCTGGATTGAGCAAGAGGCTGGAAGCAGGGCGAGGAAGCAGCAGCTGTGAGTCAGACCGCCCCCACGCAGGCTCCAGCCTGGGCCTGGGGCCCCAGCTGGGATTGGAGCTCTTGCCCTGGTTGCATTAGCTGTCCCGCCAAGTGTGGCTCAGAGCTGCCCTGACTCCTGGGGAACTCTCCGAGTGGCTCGTGCCCCTGCCACCCCTTTCATGTCACTTTCTTCCTCCTCTCCACACCCCCTTCTCCTCCCTTGCCTCCTATTCTTTTGTGCCCTTCTCTCCCTTTGAAAATTTGCCCTCCTCTGATTTTCCTTTCTTTACTTGCAGCTTCTTCTCCTCCCTCCTTTGAATCCTTTTATTATCTTTATGGTGGTATTTGTAATGTGACTCAGGTTTACACTGGGCTACCAGTGACTCACTAGATGGCTTTAGACTTATCCATTCTCTTTGGGGCTCAATTTGCACATCTGTCCGATGAGGCAGTTTGCTTAGATAGAGGTTGAAAGACAAAGAAGCATCAGGATTTCTCCTTCTAGAATTCTCTGCGTGTACTCCTTCCCCGCTCGCATAGAACAGTTGAGTGGCAGAGTTCACAGGGCTCTCGGAGTTTCCTTATGGGTATGGATCTAGACCTTGGGATTCACCTACTGAGCTTCTGAAACTGTGTTGCCCAGACCAATTTGATGAAAATCTATGGGGGAGAGGCTCAGGAATTATTTTTTAAAGGCTCCCCATGTGCTTCTGTTAAGTAGCCAGGGCGGAGAATTACTGATTTAGAAGAAGCAACTTTTGGTACAGGTGGGGAAACTAAGGTCTAGAGCAGAGACAGGGGCATGTCCGGTGTTACGTGGTAAGGCATCGCAGAAAAAAACAGAACCAAGCCTCCCTCCCCCTCCACCTCCTTGGCCTGGACTTTGAATCACCTTAAGCAAATGCCACTGCTTACAGTGAGGCCAGGCAGGAGAGCCGCCTTCTAACTCTGCCAGAGCCTGGCTTACAGGCAAGGCCCAGACACAGCCCCATTAAGCCAGGCGTGCCTTACGGGAATCGCTCCTGGCTCCAGCTTAGAAAACAAACAGAGTACTTTGGTTTTCTTTGGCTGTATCTGCTGGTGGGGGAGCTAGGAGGAGAGCACCTGAGGACGCAGGTTTGCTGCTCTTCTCCCAAGCAAAGTGGGGCTGCCAGCTGGGGAGGACTGGAGACAGGTGGGCAGAGCCACTTTGGGGGTGAGCCAGGCAGTACATGCTTGAGAAGCACCCCACACATGGGCTGATGCCTGAGGGAGACGGGAGAGGGGCTGGGAGCCTCAGCTGGGGTGGCAGCTGGAGGTAAGCCCTGTACCTTGACCTGCCTCCAGACAGACCCCTTCTGGTGTATGCGAGCCCCGCTCCTTCCTTCCAGACAGTGGTCATAGCAGGAGGAGGTCTTAGTTGGAATCTTCATTCAAGCCAGCCACTATGGTAAGTTCTTTATACTCAATATGTCGTTCCCATGTGTGTTCTGCACAGCTTACTGATGTAGGGGTGATTAGTTTGTCACTTCTCAGATCAAGAAGCAACCTCAGAGAGGTGAAGTCTACCACTGCAGGCATACACAGTAGGTACAGAACTCTAGGTAGGTCTACCTGCTTGCAAAGCTCAGCCTGTTAGCCAGTACACAGCACCGCTTTTGTATAAATCAGCAGACCTGGGTTTCCGCCTGTACTCCTCTCATGACAGGCTGTGTGTCTTCAGACAGATTGGTGTCTCTGGGCCTCAGTTTGCTTCCTCTGTAAATTGTTGGCTCTGCTTCCTTCACATGACTGAGGAGGGGATCACGTCAGAGGTGGACATGAAAGAGGTTAGTAAACAACAGACATACAAAGTAAGAGATTATTGCTGTTAACACCAAACACAGCTGTGTCCCCACTTGGGGAGCCACCATCACACATACACCTGTCCATACTTGTGACCTTGGCCATCCCTGGCAACCTCTCGGTTCCCAAGGACTCAGGTGGAGGAGTAGAAGGGAAGAGAGGCAATAAAGGAACCTGTTGATTAAACACTTCACGTCTCTCAGATGAAAGCTTCTAGATAAATATCACAGCGCCACATAAATAAAACATAAATGAAATAATATTATCCTGATTCCCTCCCGCCAGGATGCCTGCAGATGCTTTCATGGAAGGTAAGGGCAGCTAGGTGAAGTCCAAAAGAGAGTCACGATGACTAGAGTTCAACTCCTTTTCCTCCCAGGTACTGGCTGCACGACCTGGGGGCTGGTTACTTCGCCTCTCTGAGTCTCAGTGTCCTTCTCAAGTTAGGAATAAAATACACCTATCTCCTGGCTGCTGCAATTCAACTAGCTCCTGTACCTATCTCTGGTCTAGGATCTGTCACACTAGATACTGTTACCTCTTGACATGCCTGCCTTCTGCATTCTGCTGCAAAGGTCCTGGCAGTCACTGGTCTCATCTTGATGTGATGGTTATACTCAATGTCAATCCCTTTCTTCTTTCCTTCTCTCAAAGTCCCTCCCATCTTCATACCCCCAGGCCAACATTTTGACCCACGCCTATTTCTCCACTTAGTACATTATTCAGCTGGAACAGAAAGTGTGGAGACTGCCAACTTGTTGAGATGTCCAGGATCTCAACTTTCCAGTTGCCTGACCTTGCGAAGTCTTCTTCGATCTCTGAGACTTAGCTTATGCATCTCTGACATGTGGACGGTAACTCTCCTGCACACCTACATCCTGGCTAGAAGGATCAGATGTGATTCTACCAGGAAAGATGTTTTGCAAATTGTGAGACATTTGGAAAGTAAGAAGGAATGTTATCTTTACTGGGAAGTCATGGTCTCTTAACACAGATATATTTGGTTTGGCAATCTCGTTTCTGCTAGGCTCTGGTACCCTGCCCGTGGAGTCCTTTCACAGCATCATCTAAGACTGACTATCTTTAACACTTTACCTTCGGGCGTCCAGACATTATCACTATCCCTGCTCTTTCCAAGTCCTTTTCATCAGTACCTCCTTGCTGACCTCTCCCATACTCCACAGTCAGGGAATCTGAAAACAGTGCTCATTTGGAAGCCAGGAGACCAGAAGTGGAGTCTTGGCCTTCATTCTAATATCCCTCTCTCGAACTCGGCTGCTTCTAGCGACAACTGAGGAGCCTCCAGATGACGGTGCTTGTCAGCTCTCCCATCGTTAGCACATTTACGTCCCAAGGACATAAAACAAGGGATGCAAGTAGCTTTCCTAATGCCACTCAGCAACCATTTGGTATCAGAATCATGTCTTACTTATCTCTTCATCTCCATTGCCTGGCACAGTGCCTGGTCTGTAAATGTTTGTTGAGTGCCTTCTGACACTTGACTACATGTGAACTTATTTCATTTTTTCCCTTGCCAAAAATGGGCAATTTTGAAATTGGATTTTAGAAAGATTTAAGTTGTTTATAAAAATCCTTAAACCGTGGCTTTCAAATATGTTTCTCAGAGCTTAAGGGATCTGTGGCTAGACCTCAAGCTGCAGAGTGGGCTAGATGATGGGTTGGGGGAGGTGTTGCCGATAATCTGATGGCCCCACTCTTGCTGGGGTTCATACAGGAGGATGTATGGGTAAGATTTTTTGAAAAAGCGGAGTCTATTGCTTTGAAGTGTTTGAGAAATGAACGATTTCAGATAATGAGAAGGAATTGGGGATATCCCAAATTAGGCACTCAGTGTAGAACAGTGGGATACATACGAAGATTCCAATCTGCACTTCCTTCTCCAATGTTGGGAGCAGGGTTTTCTATATAGGTCTTTAGGATCCTTCCACAAGACGGTGTGTAATTGGTATAGAAATCCACTGGCATCAGACCACAGCTTGGGGCCGAAACCTTAGGCCCTCTCAGGCTCTCTGTTTTCTTGAGGATAGCCCATGGCCCCAGGCAGGCGGCCCCCCATGCCAGGTCTGGCATCCCTAGCTGTGAGTTGGCACATCTGAGGGCCTGGCCTAACTCCGGGCCAGGAGCTACTAGTGCAGTCCAAGAACATCGCTGGGAAGCTGGAAGGAGCTGTCCCAGAGCCTGCAGAGGAGCACGGCCCATCCACGTTTGCTCAGGCATCCAGGGAGCAGGTAGCTGGGCTAGGGAGGAGACCGCTGGCATTCTCACTTAGGGTCTTCTGGCTCAGATTCCAAAGCAAGCTAGGGAGAATGTTTCCGCAGCTGGGAAGAAAGATGGGGGGAATCCCTCTGAGACCTTTTTATGCTCTGTGACTTTTTATGTCCTTAAGACAGCCACAGAAATAGCTCTCGGTTTCATCTTCTTTGCCATGTTTCCCACTGATTTGGCTCCTGGAAAATTGCTGTTGTGTTTGCTCCTGTGGTCTAGAGGCCTGGCCCTCTAGCACCTATCCAAAGTGTGACCTTTCATGTCAAAAGTATAAGGTCTTTGTGTCTGTACCATGTGCCAGCGTAAACTTCTGATACCCCTAAAAATGGATCTACCCAACAACCAAGGAACAAAAATGGGACTGCCAGGTGTGCAATAGAAGGGTCCAAGTCACTCCAAATCTGTGTACATAGAGGAACCCCAGCAGCCACCCCCTCCTGTGTTCTGGCATGTTGTCAGTGTAGCATAGTGTCCATAAAAATGGGGATGGAGGGGCACCTGGGTGGCTCAGTGGGTTGAAGCCTCTGCCTTCAGCTCAGGTCATGATTTCAGGGTCGTGGGATCGAGCCTCACATCGGGCTCTCTGCTCAGTGGGGAGCCTGCTTCCCCCCCACCCCCGCTCTCTCTCTCTCTCTCTGCCTGCCTCTCTGCCTACTTGTGATCTCTGTCTGTCAAATAAATACATAAAATCTTTAAAAATAAATGTGGGTGGAGGTGACCATTTCCGAGAAAGACTACCACTCTCCTAAGATACCTGTGTTTTTTGGTCTGTGATGATCTTGATGATAAACCTATTTTTGGAGGGAGGGAGGGGTACTGTCACAGCTGAGTTACTTGATGAGCCACAGAGGGCTACTAGGTTGTCTCCTGTCTCCTTCTCCCAAGTGTCTGGGGGACACCCATTTTTCATGCAGATATCTCCGTTCTCCCCCCCCGATGCTGTATTCTCCTTAGTATGACCACCGCAGCACAAGTTTGGGGTGGGTTCCTCCTCAAATATTAGAACGTCCACCGTGAAGTGCCATGGGAGAGCTCTGAGTGCAACCACCTTCATTTACAAAAGAGGTCTTGTTTGGGAGTTCCTTCCTGTGGGCTTCCAAAGGGAGTTTAAAACTGTTAACCCATTCCCCCATTCTGTCTGTGATAACTGGATTCTGTCATATTTTAATGAGGAAAAGACAGTGAGGGATCCAGTCAGCCATTCCAGGTCATGTGGGCTTTGTGGGAGCAGTGACAAAGTGTGAACTCTAAGTCCTCATTACTGCCTGTCCAGCTGGGCCCCGTGGCTCGGCAGAAGGTACCAACAGGAACCTCAGAAGCATCATCCTGACGTCACAGATCATTCTGGGGCCAGCGGGTTTGTCAGCAGGTCCCAGCAAGGAGCTGAGAAGCTTCTATCAGCTCCAAATTCACATGAGAGGAAAACAAAATTCCATCATAATGTTGACCATCTGTGGATGAGGAGGATTTTTCAAGAGAGGCCACTGGAGAAGGGGATGAGGAAAATAATGACTATTGTCTTAAGGGAACATGATTTAAAAAGGGAACACTGGTTCAACTAAGCAAATATTATATGACCTAGTGCTTTGTTAGCTTACCTTACCAGGATTCTGACTTTTAAGCAATTTTAAGCTTTTTTTTTTTTTAATATTTTATTGTGGTAAGAACACTCAATATGAGCTCTGCCCTCTTAGGGAATTTTTAAATGTTCAATACAATATTATTAACTATAGACACAATGTACATCAGATCTCTAGAACTTATTCCTTGCAAAATTGAAACATTATGCCCATTGATTAGCAACTCCTCATTAGCCCGTCCCAGAGCCCCTCAAAACCACCTTCTATTCTCTGATTATGTATTTGACTATTTTTGGTATCTTCTATAGGTGGAATCATGTCGTCTTTTCCTTCTGTGACTGGGTTATTTCCTTCAGCATAATGTCCTCATGGTCCATTCATGTTGTCACATGACAACTCATGTTGTCACATATGTCAGAATGTCTTTGTTTTTAAGACTACTACTCCATGGTTTGTATATTCCATAACGCCCTTATCTTTTCATCCAGGGGTGGCATCTCAGCTATTGTAAATCAAAGCCACAGTGAGTCATCACCTCACATCTGTTAAGATGGCTTTTATCAAAAGAACAAAAGAAGCGAGGGTTGGCGGGAATGTGGAGAAATAAGAAGTCTTGTGCCCTGTGCACGGGGATGTAAAATGGTGCTGCCACTTTGGGATAGTACACAGGTTCCTCAAAAAATTAAAAATTCAAATACCATATTATCTAGCTATCCCATGTCTGAGTATATATCCAAAAGGGTTGAAATCAGGATCTTGAAGAGACATTAAAACTCCTAAATTCACTTAAGCTTCTTTTTCTTATGGACAGTCTGTTTCAAAACTGTGTCATAATCAGTGCAGGAGAGTAGTAATCTCCCTTTCTGCTATAAACCTGAAACCTATGAGGATGAAGAACTCCCCTCATTTTCTCCTAAGTTTTCTTTCCATCAAAAAACTTGCCACATGGTCCTTAGGATGCCTATAGAGTAGAGCTAATTAATATTCAGTTTAAAATAGTTCCAAGGGGGCGCCTGGGTGGCTCAGTGCGTTAACACCTCTGCCTTCGGTTCAGATCATGATCTCAGGGTCCTGGGATCAAGCCCCACATTGGGCTCTCTGCTCAGCAGGGAGCCTGCTTCTTCCTCTCTCTGACTGCCTCTCTGCCTACTTGTGACTTGTCTGTCAAATAAATAAATAAAATATTTTTTAAAAAAATTAAAAAAATGAAATAGTTCCAAGAAAGCTATATGGCTGTCCAGCACACATACTATAGGATTTTTTAGGGGGACTGGATGATTCAAAAGATGAAACATCAAGGTTATTCCAAAAATAAGAAACATTTTGGTGAGCAAACTGATGATGCTCTTTAATAACACCAAACTGTTATCTCTTTTCCCAAGAATCTATATCTTGGCTTTGTTCAGATTTTTCTAAGTTACTTTTAAAGTTCACATTGAACTTATCTTTTTTTCCCAAACAACCTTCCAGTGATCTCTGACCATAAATGATAAACTTGATAAACTATCAACTTGAATTATTCATATTTGAAGACATTTTATTCAATTGAGGTGACAAGATTTATTAGGCTCTCTTGTGAACCATGTATCTTAGAGGACCTTATAAACCACTAAAAGTTTATGTCACCTTTTTATCTTATTAAAAATTATGTAAAGTTTATTAGACTTTATTATAGTTTGGTAATTGTAATGTAAATTAATAAAACAAAGGCAAATTATCAATCTGGGAAAAATGATCAATTCTGGGAAAAATGCTCATAAAGTATTTACATGTGAGGATATTCAGGGCAATGTTAACTACAAAGGAAATCATCTGAATATTGCCACTGAAGAAAGCCAGTTTCAAACTATTCTGCTTTAGTATGTTTTACTAAAGTAAAAGTATGGTATACTATACTAAAAGCATGGTATACTATACTAAAAAAAAAAAGTATAGTATACTATACTAAAGTAAAGTTATGTTTTAAAGCACTTTTGGCTGCAGGGGTGTGGATGTCTTTACTGAGAATTGAACGGGGAATCCTATAATTCAAAAAGACCTGGGAACTGGGAGTTATTGGGAATCACAGGTGCTGTTCTCTCATTCTTCCAGAAGCCCATCATCTGTTGCCTCTACTAATGGTGTAGGGTCACTGCCCTGATTCAGGGTCTTAGCCAGCCACCTGTCTTCCCAGTACCTTGGTCTTGCCAGCTTTAAGTCCTTGGAGAAAAAGTTGGTTTGGGCCACCTTGGGTTGTCTTTACTCTTGATTCAGTCAGCTACGATTAAAGAGGGAGGGTTACTTGGGAAAACCACGGCTAACATGCTCAGCACTGTTTGCATTTGGGCCAGTTCTCGGAAAGTAGAGTTACAGGCCAGGTACACTTCACAGTGGTTCGTACTACCCTGTGCATGTATACATGTGTGTGTGCTGTGTCCTAATCTGAGCAACAGTGACTGTAAGTGCATATGCCAAAAGATCACCATAAGATGTTTTCTTAGTGTTAGTTCTAGGAGATTTATATCTTCCTCATTCCTTAAATTATCTATAATAAGTGCATTTAATTTTTTTAAGGGTCCAACTTTTTTTTTTTTTAAGATTTATTTATTTATTCAGTGGGGGAAGGGCAGAGAGAAAGGGAGAGAGAGAAACTTAAGTAGGCTCCACGCTGAGCAGGGAGCCCGAGAGAGGCTCAATCCCATGACCCTGAGATCACAACCTGAGCTAAAACCAAGAGTCAGAGGCTCAGCTGACTGTACCACACAGGTGCCCCCTACTTTTTTAAAGATTTTGTTTATTTATTTATTTTGAGAGAGACAGAAGAGAGTACACACCTGCATGCATGCAAGGGGGAGGGGCAGGGGAGAGGGAAAGAATATCAAGCAGACTCCAGATTGAGTATGCTGGCTTGACCTCACAACCCTGAGATCACGACCTTGAGCAAAAGGCAAGAGTCTGACACCCAACTGACTGAGCCAACCAGGTGCCCCAAGCATCCAACTCTTGATCTCAGCTCAGGTCTTCATCTCAGGGTCATGAGTTCAAGCCCCACATTGGGCTCCATGCTGGGCATGGAGCCTGCTTAAAAACAAACAAAGAATATGGTGTTTCGTGTTCCTTATAGAATGGGAATACAGAAATAGTAAAAAAAAAAAAAAAAAAAAA